>NC_091287.1:224816758-225543807 GCF_032444005.1 Ranitomeya imitator | reverse complement strand
CATAACCAACATGAAGCTGAAGACAAAAACAAACAAACAAGCATACAAGGGGCTCAAAAGTGCGGGCTGGGCTTAAGGCCTGGGCACCAGTGCGGGCTGGGCTTAAGGCCTGGGCACAAGTGCGGGCTGGGCTTAAGGCCTGGGCACAAGTGCGGGCTGGGCTTAAGGCCTGGGAAACAAGTGCGGGCTGGGCTTAAGGCCTGGGCACAAGTGCGGGCTGGGCTTAAGGCCTGGGCACAAGTGCGGGCTGGGCTTAAGGCCGGGGCACAAGTGCGGGCTAGGCTTAAGGCCGGGGCACAAGTGCGGGCTAGGCTTAAGGCCGGGGCACAAGTGCGGGCTAGGCTTAAGGCCGGGGCACAAGTGCGGGCTAGGCTTAAGGCCGCGGCACAAGTGCGGGCTAGGCTTAAGGCCTGGGCACAAGTGCGGGCTAGGCTTAAGGCCTGGGCACAAGTGCGGGCTAGGCTTAAGGCCTGGGCACAAGTGCGGGCTAGGCTTAAGGCCTGGGCACAAGTGCGGGCTAGGCTTAAGGCCTGGGCACAAGTGCGGGCTAGGCTTAAGGCCTGGGCACAAATGCGGGCTAGGCTTAAGGCCAGGGCACAAGTGCGGGCTAGGCTTAAGGCCTGGGCACAAGTGCGGGCTAGGCTTAAGGCCGGGGCACAAGTGCGGGCTAGGCTTAAGGCCGGGGCACAAGTGCGGGCTAGGCTTAAGGCCGGGGCACAAGTGCGGGCTAGGCTTAAGGCCGGGGCACAAGTGCGGGCTAGGCTATAGGCCGGGGCACAAGTGCGGGCTAGGCTTAAGGCCGGGGCACAAGTGCGGGCTAGGCTTAAGGCCGGGGCACAAGTGCGGGCTACGCTTAAGGCCGGGGCACAAGTGCGGGCTAGGCTTAAGGCCGGGGCACAAGTGCGGGCTAGGCTTAAGGCCGGGGCACAAGTGCGGGCTAGGCTTAAGGCCTGGGCACAAGTGCGGGCTAGGCTTAAGGCCTGGGCACAAGTGCGGGCTAGGCTTAAGGCCTGAGCACAAGTGCGGGCTAGGCTTAAGTCTGTGGCACAAGTGCGGGCTAGGCTTAAGGCCGGGGGCACAAGTGCGGGCTAGGCTTAAGGCCGGGGGCACAAGTGCGGGCTAGGCTTAAGGCCGGGGCACAAGTGCGGGCTAGGCTTAAGGCCGGGGCACAAGTGCGGGCTAGGCTTAAGGCCGGGGCACAAGTGCGGGCTAGGCTTAAGGCCGGGGCACAAGTGCGGGCTAGGCTTAAGGCCTGGGCAAAAGTGCGGGCTAGGCTTAAGGCCTGGGCACAAGTGCGGGCTAGGCTTAAGGCCGGGACACAAGTGCGGGCTAGGCTTAAGGCCGGGGCACAAGTGCGGGCTAGGCTTAAGGCCTGGGCACAAGTGCGGGCTAGGCTTAAGGCCTGGGCACAAGTGCGGGCTAGGCTTAAGGCCTGGGCACAAGTGCGGGCTAGGCTTAAGGCCTGGGCACAAGTGCGGGGTAGGCTTAAGGCCTGGGCACAAGTGCGGGCTAGGCTTAAGGCCGGGGCACTAGTGCGGGCTAGGCTTAAGGCCTGGGCACAAGTGCGGGCTAGGCTTAAGGCCTGGGCACAAGTGCGGGCTAGGCTTAAGGCCGGGGCACAAGTGCGGGCTAGGCTTAAGGCCGGGGCACAAGTGCGGGCTAGGCTTAAGGCCGGGGCACAAGTGCGGGCTAGGCTTAAGGCCGGGGCACAAGTGCAGTGCTGGCTAGGATCAAGGCAGGGGGCACAAGTGCTGGCTAGGTTTAAGGCATGGGCACAAGTGCCAGCTAGGCTTAAGGCCTGGGCACAAGTGCAGGCTAGGCTTAAGGCCTGGGCACAAGTGCAGGCTAGGCTTAAGGCCTGGGCACAAGTGCAGTGCTGGCTAGGATCAAGGCAAGGGGGCACAAGTGCTGGCTAGGCTTAAGGCATGGGCACAAGTGCTGGCTAGGCTTAAGGCATACAGCTAACTCTTTGCACTCTTTGCATAAAGGGTTAGGCACCCATAGGGGTGAAGAGCTAGCTTTCACCCCTCTACTCTGTACTTGGACATTTAGGACTAGATCCTTTGTTGTACAATGCGGAGTCTCTCCATAACCCCATGCTCCAAGCGACCAGGCACTTCTTGTCTGTCCTCCGTAAATGGGTAATGCCTTCTTCCCCAATTACAGTCGTGCATGCGCATTCAGACGGGACAAGAGCGAAGAGCATAAAGCTGGCCCTATGTGCATAACCAACATGAAGCTGAAGACAAAAACAAACAAACAAGCATACAAGGGGCTCAAAAGTGCGGGCTGGGCTTAAGGCCTGGGCACCAGTGCGGGCTGGGCTTAAGGCCTGGGCACAAGTGCGGGCTGGGCTTAAGGCCTGGGCACAAGTGCGGGCTGGGCTTAAGGCCTGGGAAACAAGTGCGGGCTGGGCTTAAGGCCTGGGCACAAGTGCGGGCTGGGCTTAAGGCCTGGGCACAAGTGCGGGCTGGGCTTAAGGCCGGGGCACAAGTGCGGGCTGGGCTTAAGGCCGGGGCACAAGTGCGGGCTAGGCTTAAGGCCGGGGCACAAGTGCGGGCTAGGCTTAAGGCCGGGGCACAAGTGCGGGCTAGGCTTAAGGCCGCGGCACAAGTGCGGGCTGGGCTTAAGGCCTGGGCACAAGTGCGGGCTAGGCTTAAAGCCTGGGCACAAGTGCGGGCTAGGCTTAAGGCCTGGGCACAAGTGCGGGCTAGGCTTAAGGCCTGGGCACAAGTGCGGGCTAGGCTTAAGGCCTGGGCACAAGTGCGGGCTAGGCTTAAGGCCTGGGCACAAGTGCGGGCTAGGCTTAAGGCCAGGGCACAAGTGCGGGCTAGGCTTAAGGCCTGGGCACAAGTGCGGGCTAGGCTTAAGGCCTGAGCACAAGTGCGGGCTAGGCTTAAGTCCGTGGCACAAGTGCGGGCTAGGCTTAAGGCCGGGGGCACAAGTGCGGGCTAGGCTTAAGGCCGGGGCACAAGTGCGGGCTAGGCTTAAGGCCGGGGCAAGTGCGGGCTAGGCTTAAGGCCCGGGCACAAGTGCGGGCTAGGCTTAAGGCCGGGGGCACAAGTGCGGGCTAGGCTTAAGGCCGATGCACAAGTGCGGGCTAGGCTTAAGGCCGGGGCACAAATGCGGGCTAGGCTTAAGGCCTGGGCACAAGTGCGGGCTAGGCTTAAGGCCTGGGCACAAGTGCGGGCTAGGCTTAAGGCCTGGGCACAAGTGCGGGCTAGGCTTAAGGCCGGGGGCACAAGTGCGGGCTAGGCTTAAGGCCGGGGGCACAAGTGCGAGCTAGGCTTAAGGCCGGGGCACAAGTGCGGGCTAGGCTTAAGGCCGGGGCACAAGTGCGGGCTAGGCTTAAGGCCTGGGCACAAGTGCGGGATAGGCTTAAGGCCTGGGCACAAGTGCGGGCTAGGCTTAAGGCCTGAGCACAAGTGCGGGCTTGGCTTAAGTCCGTGGCACAAGTGCGGGCTAGGCTTAAGGCCGGGGGCACAAGTGCGGGCTAGGCTTAAGGCCGGGGCACAAGTGCGGGCTAGGCTTAAGGCCGGGGCACAAGTGCGGGCTAGGCTTAAGGCCTGGGCACAAGTGCGGGCTAGGCTTAAGGCCGGGGCACTAGTGCGGGCTAGGCTTAAGGCCTGGGCACAAGTGCGGGCTAGGCTTAAGGCCTGGGCACAAGTGCGGGCTAGGCTTAAGGCCGGGGGCACAAGTGCGGGCTAGGCATAAGGCCTGGGCACAAGTGCGGGCTAGGCTTAAGGCCTGGGCACAAGTGCGGGCTAGGCTTAAGGCCTGGGCACAAGTGCGGGCAAGGCTTAAGGCCTGAGCACAAGTGCGGGCTAGGCTTAAGGCCGGGTCACAAGTGCGGGCTAGGCTTAAGGCCGGGGCACAAGTGCGGGCTAGGCTTAAGGCCGGGGCACAAGTGCGGGCTAGGCTTAAGGCCGGGGCACAAGTGCGGGCTAGGCTTAAGGCCGGGGCACAAGTGGGGGCTAGGCTTAAGGCCGGGGCACAAGTGCGGGCTAGGCTTAAGGCCGGGGCACAAGTGCGGGCTAGGCTTAAGGCCGGGGCACAAATGCGGGCTGGGCTTAAGGCCTGGGCACAAGTGCGGGCTGGGCTTAAGGCCTGGGCACAAGTGCGGGCTGGGCTTAAGGCCTGGGCACAAGTGCGGGCTGGGCTTAAGGCCTGGGCACAAGTGCGGGCTGGGCTTAAGGCCTGGGCACAAGTGCGGGCTGGGCTTAAGGCCTGGGCACCAGTGCGGGCTGGGCTTAAGGCCTGGGCTTAAGGCCTGGGCACAAGTGCGGGCTGGGCTTAAGGCCGGGGCACAAGTGCGGGCTAGGCTTAAGGCCGGGGCACAAGTGAGGGCTAGGCTTAAGGCCGGGGCACAAGTGCGGGCTAGGCTGAAGGCCGGGGCACAAGTGCGGGCTAGGCTGAAGGCCGGGGCACAAGTGCGGGCTAGGCTGAAGGCCGGGGCACAAGTGCGGGCTAGGCTGAAGGCCGGGGCACAAGTGCGGGCTAGGCTTAAGGCCGGGGCACAAGTGCGGGCTAGGCTTAAGGCCGGGGCACAAGTGTGGGCTAGGCTTAAGGCCGGGGCACAAGTGCAGCTGCTTAAGCCCGGGGCACAAGTGCGGGCTAGGCTTAAGGCCGGGGCACAAGTGCGGGAAAGGCTTAAGGCCGGGGCACAAGTGCGGGCTAGGCTCAAGGCCGGGGCACAAGTGCGGGCTAAGCTTAAGGCTGGGGCACAAGTGTGGGCTAGGCTTAAGGCCGGGGCACAAGTGCAGGCTAGGCTTAAGGCCTGGGCACAAGTGCGGGCTAGGCTTAAGGCCGGGGGCACAAGTGCGGGCTAGGCATATGGCCTGGGCACAAGTGCGGGCTAGGCTTAAGGCCGATGCACAAGTGCGGGCTAGGCTTAAGGCCGGGGCACAAGTGCAGGCTAGGCTTAAGGCCTGGGCACAAGTGCGGGCTAGGCTTAAGGCCTGGGCACAAGTGCGGGCTAGGCTTAAGGCCTGAGCACAAGTGCGGGCTAGGCTTAAGGTCTGAGCACAAGTTCGGGCTAGGCTTAAGGCCTGAGCACAAGTGCGGGCTAGGCTTAAGTCTGTGGCACAAGTGCGGGCTAGGCTTAAGGCCGGGGCACAAGTGCGGGCTAGGCTTAAGGCCGGGGCACAAGTGCGGGCTAGGCTTAAGGCCGGGGCACTAGTGCGGGCTAGGCTTAAGGCCTGGGCACAAGTGCGGGCTAGGCTTAAGGCCGGGGCACAAGTGCGGGCTAGGCTTAAGGCCGGGCACAAGTGCGGGCTAGGCTTAAGGCCGGGCACAAGTGCGGGCTAGGCTTAAGGCCGGGGCACAAGTGCGGGCTAGGCTTAAGGCCGGGGCACAAGTGCGGGCTAGGCTTAAGGCCGGGGCACAAGTGTGGGCTAGGCTTAAGGCCGGGGCACAAGTGCGGGCTAGGCTTAAGGCCGGGGCACAAGTGCAGTGCTGGCTAGGATCAAGGCAGGGGGCACAAGTGCTGGCTAGGCTTAAGGCATGGGCACAAGTGCCAGCTAGGCTTAAGGCCTGGGCACAAGTGCAGGCTAGGCTTAAGGCCTGGGCACAAGTGCAGGCTAGGCTTAAGGCCTGGGCACAAGTGCAGTGCTGGCTAGGATCAAGGCAAGGGGGCACAAGTGCTGGCTAGGCTTAAGGCATGGGCACAAGTGCTGGCTAGGCTTAAGGCATACAGCTAACTCTTTGCACTCTTTGCATAAAGGGTTAGGCACCCATAGGGGTGAAGAGCTAGCTTTCACCCCTCTACTCTGTACTTGGACATTTAGGACTAGATCCTTTGTTGTACAATGCGGAGCCTCTCCATAACCCCATGCTCCAAGCGACCAGGCACTTCTTGTCTGTCCTCCGTAAATGGGTAATGCCTTCTTCCCCAATTACAGTCGTGCATGCGCATTCAGACGGGACAAGAGCGAAGAGCATAAAGCTGGCCCTATGTGCATAACCAACATGAAGCTGAAGACAAAAACAAACAAACAAGCATACAAGGGGCTCAAAAGTGCGGGCTGGGCTTAAGGCCTGGGCACAAATGCGGGCTGGGCTTAAGGCCTGGGCACAAGTGCGGGCTAGGCTTAAGGCCGGGGCACAAGTGCGGGCTAGGCTTAAAGCCGGGGCACAAGTGCGGGCTAGGCTTAAGGCCGGGGCACAAATGCGGGCTGGGCTTAAGGCCTGGGCACAAGTGCGGGCTGGGCTTAAGGCCTGGGCACAAGTGCGGGCTGGGCTTAAGGCCTGGGCACA
Organism: Ranitomeya imitator; assembly: GCF_032444005.1. Taxonomy (NCBI): domain Eukaryota; kingdom Metazoa; phylum Chordata; class Amphibia; order Anura; family Dendrobatidae; genus Ranitomeya; species Ranitomeya imitator. The sequence goes on along the minus strand of NC_091287.1, from coordinate 225,537,552 downwards.
AGTGCGGGCTGGGCTTAAGGCCTGGGCACAAGTGCGGGCTGGGCTTAAGGCCTGGGCACAAGTGCGGGCTGGGCTTAAGGCCTGGGCACAAGTGCGGGCTGGGCTTAAGGCCTGGGCACAAGTGCGGGCTGGGCTTAAGGCCTGGGCACAAGTGCGGGCTGGGCTTAAGGCCTGGGCACAAGTGCGGGCTGGGCTTAAGTCCGGGGCACAAGTGCGGGCTGGGCTTAAGGCCGCGGCACAAGTGCGGGCTAGGCTTAAGGCCGCGGCACAAGTGCGGGCTAGGCTTAAGGCCGCGGCACAAGTGCGGGCTAGGCTTAAGGCCGGGGCAAAAGTGCGGGCTAGGCTTAAGGCCGGGGCACAAGTGCGGGCTAGGCTTAAGGCCGGGGCACAAGTGCGGGCTAGGCTTAAGGCCGGGGCACAAGTGCGGGCTAGGCTTAAGGCCGGGGCACAAGTGCGGGCTAGGCTTAAGGCCGGGGCACAAGTGCGGGCTAGGCTTAAGGCCGGGGCACAAGTGCGGGCTAGGCTTAAGGCCGGGGCACAAGTGCGGGCTAGGCTTAAGGCCGGGGCACAAGTGCGGGCTAGGCTTAAGGCCGGGGCACAAGTGCGGGCTAGGCTTAAGGCCGGGGCACAAGTGCGGGCTAGGCTTAAGGCCGGGGCACAAGTGCGGGATAGGCTTAAGGCCGGGGCACAAATGCGGGCTGGGCTTAAGGCCGGGGGCACAAGTGCGGGCTAGGCTTAAGGCCTGGGCACAAGTGCGGGCTAGGCTTAAGGCCTGAGCACAAGTGCGGGTTTGGCTTAAGTCCGTGGCACAAGTGCGGGCTAGGCTTAAGGCCGGGGGCACAAGTGCGGGCTAGGCTTAAGGCCGGGGCACAAGTGCGTGCTAGGCTTAAGGCCGGGGCACAAATGCGGGCTAGGCTTAAGGCCGGGGGCACAAGTGCGGGCTAGGCTTAAGGCCTGGGCACAAGTGCGGGCTAGGCTTAAGGCCGGGGCACAAATGCGGGCTGGGCTTAAGGCCTGGGCACAAGTGCGGGCTGGGCTTAAGGCCTGGGCACAAGTGCGGGCTGGGCTTAAGGCCTGGGCACAAGTGCGGGCTGGGCTTAAGGCCTGGGCACAAGTGCGGGCTGGGCTTAAGGCCTGGGCACAAGTGCGGGCTAGGCTTAAGGCCGGGGCACAAGTGCGGGCTAGGCTTAAGGCCGGGGCACAAGTGCGGGCTAGGCTTAAGGCCGGGGCACAAGTGCGGGCTAGGCTTAAGGCCGGGGCACAAGTGCGGGCTAGGCTTAAGGCCGGGGCACAAGTGCGGGCTAGGCTTAAGGCCGGGGCACAAGTGCGGGCTAGGCTTAAGGCCGGGGCACAAGTGCGGGCTAGGCTTAAGGCCGGGGCACAAGTGCGGGCTAGGCTTAAGGCCGGGGCACAAGTGCGGGCTAGGCTTAAGGCCGGGGCACAAGTGCGGGCTAGGCTTAAGGCCGGGGCACAAGTGCAGGCTAGGCTTAAGGCCTGGGCACAAGTGCGGGTTAGCCTTAAGGCCGGGGGCACAAGTGCGGGCTAGGCATATGGCCTGGGCACAAGTGCGGGCTAGGCTTAAGGCCGATGCACAAGTGCGGGCTAGGCTTAAGGCTGGGGCACAAGTGCGGGCTAGGCTTAAGGCCTGAGCAAAAGTGCGGGCTAGGCTTAAGGCCTGAGCACAAGTGCGGGCTAGGCTTAAGGCCTGAGCACAAGTGCGGGCTAGGCTTAAGTCTGTGGCACAAGTGCGGGCTAGGCTTAAGGCCGGGGCACAAGTGCGGGCTAGGCTTAAGGCCGCGGCACAAGTGCGAGCTAGGCTTAAGGCCGGGGCACTAGTGCGGGCTAGGCTTAAGGCCTGGGCACAAGTGCGGGCTAGGCTTAAGGCCGGGGAACAAGTGCGGGCTAGGCTTAAGGCCGGGCACAAGTGCGGGCTAGGCTTAAGGCCGGGCACAAGTGCGGGCTAGGCCTAAGGCCGGGGCACAAGTGTGGGCTAGGCTTAAGGCCGGGGCACAAGTGCGGGCTAGGCTTAAGGCCGGGGCACAAGTGCGGGCTAGGCTTAAGGCTGGGGCACAAGTGCGGGCTAGGCTTAAGGCCGGGGCACAAGTGCAGTGCTGGCTAGGATCAAGGCAGGGGGCACAAGTGCTGGCTAGGCTTAAGGCATGGGCACAAGTGCCAGCTAGGCTTAAGGCCTGGGCACAAGTGCAGGCTAGGCTTAAGGCCTGGGCACAAGTGCAGGCTAGGCTTAAGGCCTGGGCACAAGTGCAGGCTAGGCTTAAGGCCTGGGCACAAGTGCAGGCTAGGCTTAAGGCCTGGGCACAAGTGCAGTGCTGGCTAGGATCAAGGCAAGGGGGCACAAGTGCTGGCTAGGCTTAAGGCATGGGCACAAGTGCTGGCTAGGCTTAAGGCATACAGCTAACTCTTTGCACTCTTTGCATAAAGGGTTAGGCACCCATAGGGGTTAAGAGCTAGCTTTCACCCCTCTACTCTGTACTTGGACATTTAGGACTAGATCCTTTGTTGTACAATGCGGAGCCTCTCCATAACCCCATGCTCCAAGCGACCAGGCACTTGTCTGTCCTCCGTAAATGGGTAATGCCTTCTTCCCCAATTACAGTCGTGCATGCGCATTCAGACGGGACAAGAGCGAAGAGCATAAAGCTGGCCCTATGTGCATAACCAACATGAAGCTGAAGACAAAAACAAACAAACAAGCATACAAGGGGCTCAAAAGTGCGGGCTGGGGTTAAGGCCTGGGCACCAGTGCGGGCTGGGCTTAAGGCCTGGGCACCAGTGCGGGCTGGGCTTAAGGCCTGGGCACCAGTGCGGGCTGGGCTTAAGGCCTGGGCACAAGTGCGGGCTGGGCTTAAGGCCTGGGCACAAGTGCGGGCTGGGCTTAAGGGCTGGGCTTAAGGACGGGGCACAAGTGCGGGCTGGGCTTAAGGCCGGGACACAAGTGCGGGCTAGGCTAAAGGGCTGGGCACAAGTGCGGGCTAGGCTTAAGGCCGGGGCACTAGTGCGGGCTAGGCTTAAGGCCTGGGCACAAGTGCGGGCTAGGCTTAAGGCCTGGGCACAAGTGCGGGCTAGGCTTAAGGCCTGGGCACAAGTGCGGGCTAGGCTTAAGGCCTGGGCACAAGTGCGGGCTAGGCTTAAGGCCTGGGCACAAGTGCGGGCTAGGCTTAAGGCCTGGGCACAAGTGCGGGCTAGGCTTAAGGCCTGGGCACAAGTGCGGGCTAGGCTTAAGGCCTGGGCACAAGTGCGGGCTAGGCTTAAGGCCTGGGCACAAGTGCGGGCTAGGCTTAAGGCCGGGGCACAAGTGCGGGCTAGGCTTAAGGCCTGGGCACAAGTGCGGGCTAGGCTTAAGGCCTGGGCACAAGTGCGGGCTAGGCTTAAGGCCTGGGCACAAGTGCGGGCTAGGCTTAAGGCCTGGGCACAAGTGCGGGCTAGGCTTAAGGCCTGGGCACAAGTGCGGGCTAGGCTTAAGGCCTGGGCACAAGTGCGGGCTAGGCTTAAGGCCGGGGCACAAGTGCGGGCTAGGCTTAAGGCCTGGGAAAAGTGCGAGCTAGGCTTAAGGCCGGGGCACAAGTGAGGGCTAGGCTTAAGGTCGGGGCACAAGTGAGGGCTAGGCTTAAGGTCGGGGCACAAGTGAGGGCTAGGCTTAAGGCCGGGGCACAAGTGAGGGCTAGGCTTAAGGTCGGGGCACAAGTGAGGGCTAGGCTTAAGGCCGGGGCACAAGTGCGGGCTAGGCTTAAGGCCGGGGCACAAGTGCGGGCTAGGCTTAAGGCCGGGGCACAAGTACGGGCTACGCTTAAGGCCGGGGCACAAGTGCGGGCTAGGCTTAAGGCCGGGGCACAAGTGCGGGCTAGGCTTAAGGCCGGGGCACAAGTGCGGGCTAGGCTTAAAGCCGGGGCACAAGTGCGGGCTAGGCTTAAGGCCGGGGCACAAGTGCGGGCTAGGCTTAAGGCCGGGGCACAAGTGCAGGCTAGGCTTAAGGCCGGGGCACAAGTGCGGGCTAGGCTTAAGGCCGGGGCACAAGTGCGGGCTAGGCTTAAGGCCGGGGCACAAGTGCGGGCTAGGCTTAAGGCCGGGGCACAAGTGCGGGCTAGGCTTAAGGCCGGGGCACAAGTGCGGGCTAGGCTTAAGGCCGGGGCACAAGTGCGGGCTAGGCTTAAGGCAGGGGCACAAGTGCGGGCTAGGCTTAAGGCCGGGGCACAAGTGCGGGCTAGGCTTTAGGCCGGGGCACAAGTGCGGGCTAGGATAAAGGCCGGGGCACAAGTGCGGGCTAGGCTTAAGGCCGGGGCACAAGTGCGGGCTAGGCTTAAGGCCGGGGCACAAGTGCGGGCTAGGCTTAAGGCCGGGGCACAAGTACGGGCTAGGCTTAAGGCCGGGGCACAAGTACGGGCTAGGCTTAAGGCCGGGGCACTAGTGCGGGCTAGGCTTAAGGCCGGGGCACAAGTGCGGGCTAGGCTTAAGGCCGGGGCACAAGTGCGGGCTAGGCTTAAGGCCGGGGCACAAGTGCGGGCTAGGCTTTAGGCCGGGGCACAAGTGCGGGCTAGGCTAAAGGCCGGGGCACAAGTGTGGGCTAGGCTTAAGGCCGGGGCACAAGTGCGGGCTAGGCTTAAGGCCGGGGCACAAGTGCGGGCTAGGCTTAAGGCCGGGGCACAAGTGCGGGCTAGGCTTAATCCCGGGGCACAAGTGCGGGCTAGACTTAAGGCCGGGGCACAAGTGCGGGCTAGGCTTAAGGCCGGGGCACAAGTGCGGGCTAGGCTTAAGGCCGGGCACAAGTGCGGGCTAGGCTTATGGCCGGGGCACAAGTGCGGGCTAGGCTTAAGGCCGGGGCACAAGTGCGGGCTAGGCTTAAGGCCAGGGCACAAGTGCGGGCTAGGCTTAAGGCCTGGGCACAAGTGCAGTGCTGGCTAGGATCAAGGCAGGGGGCACAAGTGCTGGCTAGGCTTAAGGCCGGGGCACAAGTGCGGGCTAGGCTTAAGGCCGGGGCACAAGTGCGGGCTAGGCTTAAGGCCGGGGCACAAGTGCGGGCTAGGCTTAAGGCCGGGGCTCAAGTGCGGGCTAGGCTTAAGGCTGGGGCACAAGTACGGGCTACTCTTAAGGCCGGGGCACTAGTGCGGGCTAGGCTTAAGGCCTGGCCACAAGTGCGGGCTACTCTTAAGGCCTGGCCACAAGTGCGGGCTAGGCTTAAGGCCGGGGCACAAGTGCGGGCTAGGATTAAGGCCTGGGCACAAGTGCGGGCTAGGCTTAAGGCCTGGGCACAAGTGCGGGCTAGGCTTAAGGCCTGGGCACAAGTGCGGGCTAGGCTTAAGGCATGGGCACAAGTGCAGTGCTGGCTAGGATCAAGGCAGGGGGCACAAGTGCTGGCTAGGCTTAAGGCATGGGCACAAGTGCCAGCTAGGCTTAAGGCCTGGGCACAAGTGCAGTGCTGGCTAGGATCAAGGCAAGGGGGCACAAGTGCTGGCTAGGCTTAAGGCACGGGCACAGGTGCTGGCTAGGCTTAAGGCATACAGCTAACTCTTTGCACTCTTTGCATAAAGGGTTAGGCACCCATAGGGGTGAAGAGCTATCTTTCACCCCTCTACTCTGTACTTGGACATTTAGGACTAGATCCTTTGTTGTACAGTGCGGAGCCTCTCCATAACCCCATGCTCCAAGCAACCAGGCACTTCTTGTCTGTCCTCTGTAAATGGCTAATGCCTTCTTCCCCAATTACAGTCGTGCATGTGCATTCAGATGGGACAAGAGCGAAGAGCGTAAAGCTGGCCCTATGTGCATAACCAACATGAAGCTGAAGACAAAAACAAACAAACAAGCATACAAGGGGCTCAAAAGTGCGGGCTAGGCTTAAGGCCTGGGCACAAGTGCGGGCTAGGCTTAAGGCCTGGGCACAAGTGCGGGCTAGGCTTAAGGCCTGGGCACAAGTGCGGGCTAGGCTTAAGGCCTGGGCACAAGTGCGGGCTAGGCTTAAGGCCTGGGCACAAGTGCGGGCTAGGCTTAAGGCCTGGGCACAAGTGCGGGCTAGGCTTAAGGCCTGGGCACAAGTGCGGGCTAGGCTTAAGGCCTGGGCACAAGTGCGGGCTAGGCTTAAGGCCTGGGCACAAGTGCGGGCTAGGCTTAAGGCCTGGGCACAAGTGCGGGCTAGGCTTAAGGCCTGGGCACAAGTGCGGGCTAGGCTTAAGGCCTGGGCACAAGTGCGGGCTAGGCTTAAGGCCGGGGCACAAGTGCGGGCTAGGCTTAAGGCCTGGGCACAAGTGCGGGCTAGGCTTAAGGCCTGGGCACAAGTGCGGGCTAGGCTTAAGGCCTGGGCACAAGTGCGGGCTAGGCTTAAGGCCTGGGCACAAGTGCGGGCTAGGCTTAAGGCCTGGGCACAAGTGCGGGCTAGGCTTAAGGCCTGGGCACAAGTGCGGGCTAGGCTTAAGGCCGGGGCACAAGTGCGGGCTAGGCTTAAGGCCGGGGCACAAGTGCGGGCTAGGCTTAAGGCCGGGGCACAAGTGCGGGCTAGGCTTAAGGCCTGGGAAAAGTGCGAGCTAGGCTTAAGGCCGGGGCACAAGTGAGGGCTAGGCTTAAGGCCGGGGCACAAGTGAGGGCTAGGCTTAAGGCCGGGGCACAAGTGCGGGCTAGGCTTAAGGCCGGGGCACAAGTGCGGGCTAGGCTTAAGGCCGGGGCACAAGTACGGGCTACGCTTAAGGCCGGGGCACAAGTACGGGCTAGGCTTAAGGCCGGGGCACAAGTGCAGGCTAGGCTTAAGGCCGGGGCACAAGTGCGGGCTAGGCTTAAGGCCGGGGCACAAGTGCGGGCTAGGCTTAAGGCCGGGGCACAAGTGTGGGCTAGGCTTAAGGCCGGGGCACAAGTGCGGGCTAGGCTTAAGGCTGGGGCACAAGTGCGGGCTAGGCAAAAGGCCGGGGCACAAGTGCGGGCTAGGCTAAAGGCCGGGGCACAAGTGCGGGCTAGGCTTAAGGCCGGGGCACAAGTGCGGGCTAGGCTTAAGGCCGGGGCACAAGTACGGGCTAGGCTTAAGGCCGGGGCACTAGTGCGGGCTAGGCTTAAGGCCGGGGCACAAGTGCGGGCTAGGCCTAAGGCCGGGGCACAAGTGCGGGCTAGGCTTAATCCCGGGGCACAAGTGCGGGCTAGGCTTAAGGCCGGGGCACAAGTGCGGGCTAGGCTTAAGGCCGGGCACAAGTGCGGGCTAGGCTTATGGCCGGGGCACAAGTGCGGGCTAGGCTTAAGGCCGGGGCACAAGTGCGGGCTAGGCTTAAGGCCAGGGCACAAGTGCGGGCTAGGCTTAAGGCCTGGGCACAAGTGCAGTGCTGGCTAGGATCAAGGCAGGGGGCACAAGTGCTGGCTAGGCTTAAGGCATGGGCACAAGTGCCAGCTAGGCTTAAGGCCTGGGCACAAGTGCAGTGCTGGCTAGGATCAAGGCAAGGGGGCACAAGTGCTGGCTAGGCTTAAGGCACGGGTGCTGGCTAGGCTTAAGGCATACAGCTAACTCTTTGCACTCTTTGCATAAAGGGTTAGGCACCCATAGGGGTGAAGAGCTATCTTTCACCCCTCTACTCTGTACTTGGACATTTAGGACTAGATCCTTTGTTGTACAGTGCGGAGCCTCTCCATAACCCCATGCTCCAAGCGACCAGGCACTTCTTGTCTGTCCTCTGTAAATGGCTAATGCCTTCTTCCCCAATTACAGTCGTGCATGTGTATTCAGATGGGACAAGAGCGAAGAGCGTAAAGCTGGCCCTATGTGCATAACCAACATGAAGCTGAAGACAAAAACAAACAAACAAGCATACAAGGGGCTCAAAAGTGCGGGCTAGGCTTAAGGCCTGGGCACAAGTGCGGGCTAGGCTTAAGGCCTGGGCACAAGTGCGGGCTAGGCTTAAGGCCTGGGCACAAGTGCGGGCTAGGCTTAAGGCCTGGGCACAAGTGCGGGCTAGGCTTAAGGCCTGGGCACAAGTGCGGGCTAGGCTTAAGGCCTGGGCACAAGTGCGGGCTAGGCTTAAGGCCTGGGCACAAGTGCGGGCTAGGCTTAAGGCCTGGGCACAAGTGCGGGCTAGGCTTAAGGCCTGGGCACAAGTGCGGGCTAGGCTTAAGGCCTGGGCACAAGTGCGGGCTAGGCTTAAGGCCTGGGCACAAGTGCGGGCTAGGCTTAAGGCCTGGGCACAAGTGCGGGCTAGGCTTAAGGCCTGGGCACAAGTGCGGGCTAGGCTTAAGGCCTGGGCACAAGTGCGGGCTAGGCTTAAGGCCTGGGCACAAGTGCGGGCTAGGCTTAAGGCCGGGGCACAAGTGCGGGCTAGGCTTAAGGCCGGGGCACAAGTGCGGGCTAGACTTAAGGCCTGGGCACAAGTGCGGGCTAGGCTTAAGGCCTGGGCACAAGTGCGGGCTAGGCTTAAGGCCTGGGCACAAGTGCAGGCTAGGCTTAAGGCCTGGGCACAAGTGCGGGCTAAGCTTAAGGCCTGGGCACAAGTGCGGGCTAGGCTTAAGGCCTGGGCACAAGTGCGGGTTAGGCTTAAGGCCGGGGCACAAGTGCGGGCTAGGCTTAAGGCCAGGGCACAAGTGCGGGCTAGGCTTAAGGCCGGGGCACAAGTACGGGCTACGCTTAAGGCCGGGGCACAAGTACGGGCTAGGCTTAAGGCCGGGGCACAAGTGCGGGCTAGGCTTAAGGCCGGGGCACAAGTGCGGGCTAGGCTTAAGGCCGGGGCACAAGTGCGGGCTAGGCTTAAGGCCTGGGCACAAGTGCGGGCTAGGCTTAAGGCCTGGGCACAAGTGCGGGCTAGGCTTAAGGCCGGGGCACAAGTGCGGGCTAGGCTTAAGGCCTGGGCACAAGTGCGGGCTAGGCTTAAGGCCTGGGCACAAGTGTGGGCTAGGCTTAAGGCCGGGGCACAAGTGCGGGCTAGGCTTAAGGCCTGGGCACAAGTGCGGGCTAGGCTTAAGGCCGGGGCACAAGTGCTGGCTAGGCTAAAGGCCGGGGCACAAGTGCGGGCTAGGCTTAAGGCCGGGGCACAAGTGCGGGCTAGGCTTAAGGCCGGGGCACAAGTACGGGCTAGGCTTAAGGCCGGGGCACTAGTGCGGGCTAGGCTTAAGGCCGGGGCACAAGTGCGGGCTAGGCTTAAGGCCGGGGCACAAGTGCGGGCTAGGCTTAATCCCGGGGCACAAGTGCGGGCTAGGCTTAAGGCCGGGGCACAAGTGCGGGCTAGGCTTAAGGCCGGGGCACAAGTGCGGGCTAGGCTTAAGGCCGGGCACAAGTGCGGGCTAGGCTTATGGCCGGGGCACAAGTGCGGGCTAGGCTTAAGGCCGGGGCACAAGTGCGGGCTAGGCTTAAGGCCGGGGCACAAGTGCGGGCTAGGCTTAAGGCCAGGGCACAAGTGCGGGCTAGGCTTAAGGCCTGGGCACAAGTGCAGTGCTGGCTAGGATCAAGGCAGGGGGCACAAGTGCTGGCTAGGCTTAAGGCATGGGCACAAGTGCCAGCTAGGCTTAAGGCCTGGGCACAAGTGCAGGCTAGGCTTAAGGCCTGGGCACAAGTGCAGTGCTGGCTAGGATCAAGGCAAGGGGGCACAAGTGCTGGCTAGGCTTAAGGCATGGGCACAAGTGCTGGCTAGGCTTAAGGCATACAGCTAACTCTTTGCACTCTTTGCATAAAGGGTTAGGCACCCATAGGGGTGAAGAGCTAGCTTTCACCCCTCTACTCTGTACTTGGACATTTAGGACTAGATCCTTTGTTGTACAGTGCGGAGCCTCTCCATAACCCCATGCTCCAAGCGACCAGGCACTTCTTGTCTGTCCTCCGTAAATGGGTAATGCCTTCTTCCCCAATTACAGTCGTGCATGCGCATTCAGATGGGACAAGAGCGAAGAGCGTAAAGCTGGCCCTATGTGCATAACCAACATGAAGCTGAAGACAAAAACAAACATACAAGCATACAAGGGGCTCAAAAGTGCGGGCTAGGCTTAAGGCTTGGGCACAAGTGCGGGCTGGGCTTAAGGCCTGGGCACAAGTGCGGGCTGGGCTTAAGGCCTGGGCACAAGTGCGGGCTAGGCTTAAGGCCTGGGCACAAGTGCGGGCTAGGCTTAAGGCCTGGGCACAAGTGCGGGCTAGGCTTAAGGCCTGGGCACAAGTGCGGGCAAGACTTAAGGCCTGAGCACAAGTGCGGGCTAGACTTAAGGCCTGGGCACAAGTGCGGGCTAGACTTAAGGCCTGGGCACAAGCGCGGGCTAGACTTAAGGCCTGGGCACAAGCGCGGGCTAGGCTTAAGGCCTGGGCACAAGTGCGGGCTGGGCTTAAGGCCTGGGCACAAGTGCGGGCTGGGCTTAAGGCCTGGGCACAAGTGCGGGCTGGGCTTAAGGCCTGGGCACAAGTGCGGGCTGGGCTTAAGGCCTGGGCACAAGTGCGGGCTGGGCTTAAGGCCTGGGCACAAGTGCGGGCTAGGCTTAAGGCCTGGGCACAAGTGCGGGCTAGGCTTAAGGCCTGGGCACAAGTGCGGGCTAGGCTTAAGGCCTGGGCACAAGTGCGGGCTAGGCTTAAGGCCTGGGCACAAGTGCGGGCTAGGCTTAAGGCCTGGGCACAAGTGCGGGCTGGGCTTAAGGCCTGGGCACAAGTGCGGGCTGGGCTTAAGGCCTGGGCACAAGTGCGGGCTGGGCTTAAGGCCTGGGCACAAGTGCGGGCTGGGCTTAAGGCCTGGGCACAAGTGCGGGCTGGGCTTAAGGCCTGGGCACAAGTGCGGGCTGGGCTTAAGGCCGGGGCACAAGTGCGGGCTAGGCTTAAGGCCTGGGCACAAGTGCGGGCTAGGCTTAAGGCCGGGGCACAAGTGCGGGCTAGGCTTAAGGCCGGGGCACAAGTGCGGGCTAGGCTTAAGGCCGGGGCACAAGTGCGGGCTAGGCGTAAGGCCGGGGTACAAGTGACGGCTAGGATCAAGGCAGGGAGCACAAGTGCCGGCTAGGATTAAGGCATGGGCACAAGTGCGGGCTAGGCTTAAGGCCTGGGCACCAGTGCGGGCTAGGCTTAAGGCCTGGGCACAAGTGCTGGCTAGGCTTAAGGTCGGGGCACAAGTGCTGGCTAGGCTTAAGGCCGGGGCACAAGTGCTGGCTAGGCTTAAGGCCGGAGCACAAGTGCTGGCTAGGCTTAAGGCCAGGGCACAAGTGCTGGCTAGGCTTAAGACCGGGGCACAAGTGCTGGCTAGGCTTAAGGCCGGGGCACAAGTGCTGGCTAGGCTTAAGGCCGGGGCACAATTGCTGGCTAGGCTTAAGGCCGGGGCACAAGTGCTGGCTAGGCTTAAGGCCGGGGCACAAGTGCTGGCTAGGCTTAAGGCTGGGGCACAAGTGCTGGCTAGGCTTAAGGTCGGGGCACAAGTGCTGGCTAGGCTTAAGGCAGGGGCACAAGTGCTGGCTAGGCATAAGGCTAACTCTTTGCATTTTTTGCATAAAGGGTTAGGCACCCATAGGGGTGAAGAGCTAGTTTTCACCCCTCAACTCTGTACTTGGACATTTATGACTAGATCCTTTGTTGTACAGTGCGGAGCCACTCCATAACCCCTTGCTCCAAGCGACCAGGCACTTCTTGTCTGTCCTCCATAAATGGGTAATGCCTTCTTCCCCAATTAGTCGTGCATGCGCATTCAGACGGGACAAGAGAGAAGAGCATAAAGCCTGCCCTGTGTGCATAGCCGACATGAAAACAAAGACAAACAAAAATACAAGAAGGGCACAAGTGCTGGCTAGGCTTAAGGCCGGGGCACATGTGCTGGCTAGGCTTAAGGCCGGGGCACAAGTGCTGGCTAGGCTTAAGGCCGGGGCACAAGTGCTGGCTAGGCTTAAGGCATGGGCACAAGTGCCAGCTAGGCTTAAGGCCTGGGCACAAGTGCAGGCTAGGCTTAAGGCCTGGGCACAAGTGCAGGCTAGGCTTAAGGCCTGGGCACAAGTGCAGTGCTGGCTAGGATCAAGGCAAGGGGGCACAAGTGCTGGCTAGGCTTAAGGCATACAGCTAACTCTTTGCACTCTTTGCATAAAGGGTTAGGCACCCATAGGGGTGAAGAGCTAGCTTTCACCCCTCTACTCTGTACTTGGACATTTAGGACTAGATCCTTTGTTGTACAGTGCGGAGCCTCTCCATAACGCCATGCTCCAAGCGACCAGGCACTTCTTGTCTGTCCTACGTAAATGGGTAATGCCTTCTTCCCCAATTACAGTCGTGCATGCGCATTCAGACGGGACAAGAGCGAAGAGCGTAAAGCTGGCCCTATGTGCATAACCAACATGAAGCTGAAGACAAAAACAAACAAACAAGCATACAAGGGGCTCAAAAGTGCGGGCTAGGCTTAAGGCTTGGGCACAAGTGCGGGCTGGGCTTAAGGCTTGGGCACAAGTGCGGGCTGGGCTTAAGGCCTGGGCACAAGTGCGGGCTGGGCTTAAGGCCTGGGCACAAGTGCGGGCTGGGCTTAAGGCCTGGGCACAAGTGCGGGCTAGGCTTAAGGCCTGGGCACAAGTGCGGGCTAGGCTTAAGGCCTGGGCACAAGTGCGGGCTAGGCTTAAGGCCGGGGCACAAGTGCGGGCTAGGCTTAAGGCCGGGGCACAAGTGCGGGCTAGGCTTAAGGCCGGGGCACAAGTGCGGGCTAGGCTTAAGGCCGGGGAACAAGTGCGGGCTAGGCTTAAGGCCGGGGCACAAGTGCGGGCTAGGCTTAAGGACGGGGCACAAGTGCAGGCTAGGCTTAAGGCCAGGGTACATGTGACGGCTAGGATCAAGGCAGGGGGCACAAGTGCCGGCTAGGATTAAGGCATGGGCACAAGTGCGGGCTAGGCTTAAGGCCTGGGCACCAGTGCGGGCTAGGCTTAAGGCCTGGGCACAAGTGCTGGCTAGGCTTAAGGTCGGGGCACAAGTGCTGGCTAGGCTTAAGGCCGGGGCACAAGTGCTGGCTAGGCTTAAGGCCGGGGGAAACAAGTGCTGGCTAGGCTTAAGGCCGGGGCACAAGTGCTGGCTAGGCTTAAGGCCGGAGCACAAGTGCTGGCTAGGCTTAATGCCGGGACACAAGTGCTGGCTAGGCTTAAGCCCGGGGCACAAGTGCTGGCTAAGCTTAAGGCCGGGGCACAAGTGCTGGCTAGGCTTAAGGCCGGGGCACAAGTGCTGGCTAGGCTTAAGGCCGGGGCACAAGTGCTGGCTAGGCTTAAGGCCGGGGCACAAGTGCTGGCTAGGCTTAAGGCCGGGGCACAAGTGCTGGCTAGGCTTAAGGCCGGGGCACAAGTGCTGGCTAGGCTTAAGGCCGGGGCACAAGTGCTGGCTAGGCTTAAGGCCGGGGCACAAGTGCTGGCTAGGCTTAAGGCCGGGGCACAAGTGCTGGCTAGGCTTAAGGCCGGGGCACAAGTGCTGGCTAGGCTTAAGGCCGGGGCACAAGTGCTGGCTAGGCTTAAGGCCGGGGCACAAGTGCGGGCTAGGCTTAAGGCCTGGGCACAAGTGCAGTGCTGGCTAGGATCAAGGCAAGGGGGCACAAGTGCTGGCTAGGCTTAAGGCATGGGCACAAGTGCTGGCTAGGCTTAAGGCATACAGCTAACTCTTTGCACTCTTTGCATAAAGGGTTAGGCACCCATAGGGGTGAAGAGCTAGCTTTCACCCCTCTACTCTGTACTTGGACATTTAGGACTAGATCCTTTGTTGTACAGTGCGGAGCCTCTCCATAACCCCATGCTCCAAGCGACCAGGCACTTCTTGTCTGTCCTCCGTAAATGGGTAATGCCTTCTTCAATTACAGTCGTGCATGCGCATTCAGACGGGACAAGAGCTTAGAGCGTAAAGCTGGCCCTATGTGCATAACCAACATGAAGCTGAAGACAAAAACAAACAAGCATACAAGGGGCTCAAAAGTGCGGGCTAGGCTTAAGGCTTGGGCACAAGTGCGGGCTAGGCTTAAGGCTTGGGCACAAGTGCGGGCTGGGCTTAAGACCGGGGCACAAGTGCTGCCTAGGCTCAAGGCCGGGGCACAAATGCTGGCTAGGCTTAAGGCCGGGGCACAAGTGCTGGCTAGGCTTAAGGCCGGAGCACAAGTGCTGGCTAGGCTTAAGGCCGGAGCACAAGTGCTGGCTAGGCTTAATGCCGGGACACAAGTGCTGGCTAGGCTTAAGCCCGGGGCACAAGTGCTTGCTAAGCTTAAGGCCGGGGCACAAGTGCCGGCTAGGCTTAAGGCCGGGGCACAAGTGCCGGCTAGGCTTAAGGCCGGGGCACAAGTGCCGGCTAGGCTTAAGGCCGGGGCACAAATGCTGGCTAGGCTTAAGGCCGGGGCACAAGTGCTGGCTAGGCTTAAGGCCGGGGCACAAGTGCTGGCTAGGCTTAAGGCCGGGGCACAAGTGCTGGCTAGGCTTAAGGCCGGGGCACAAGTGCTGGCTAGGCTTAAGGTCGGGGCACAAGTGCTGGCTAGGCTTAAGGCAGGGGCACAAGTGCTGGCTAGGCATAAGGCTAACTCTTTGCATTTTTTGCATAAAGGGTTAGGCACTCAGGGGTGAAGAGCTAGCTTTCACCCCTCAACTCTGTACTTGGACATTTATGACTAGATCCTTTGTTGTACAGTGCGGAGCCACTCCATAACCCCTTGCTCCAAGCGACCAGGCACTTCTTGTCTGTCCTCCATAAATGGGTAATGCCTTCTTCCCCAATTACAGTCGTGCATGCGCATTCAGACGGGACAAGAGAGAAGAGCATAAAGCCTGCCCTGTGTGCATAGCCGACATGAAAACAAAGACAAACAATAATACAAGAAGGGCACAAGTGCTGGCTAGGCTTAAGGCCGGGGCACAAGTGCTGGCTAGGCTTAAGGCCGGGGCACAAGTGCTGGCTAGGCTTAAGGCCGGAGCACAAGTGCTGGCTAGGCTTAATACCGGGACACAAGTGCTGGCTAGGCTTAAGCCCGGGGCACAAGTGCTGGCTAAGCTTAAGGCCGGGGCACAAGTGCTGGCTAGGCTTAAGGCCGGGGCACAAGTGCTGGCTAGGCTTAAGGCCGGGGCACAAGTGCAGGCTAGGCTTAAGGCCTGGGCACCAGTGCGGGCTAGGCTTAAGGCCTGGGCACAAGTGCTGGCTAGGCTTAAGGCCGGGGCACAAGTGCTGGCTAGGCTTAATGCCGGGGCACAAGTGCTGGCTAGGCATAAGGCAAGGACGCAAGTGCTGATTAAGCAAAAGTCAGGGGCACAAGTGCTGGCTAGGCTTAATGCCGGGGCACAAATGCTGGGTAGGCTTAAGGCCGGGGCACAAGTGCTGCCTAGGCTTAAGGCCGGGGCACAAATGCTGGCTAGGCTTAAGGCCTGGGCACAAGTGCTGGCTAGGCTTAAGGCCGGGGCACAAGTGCTGGCTAGGCTTAAGGCCGGGGCACAAGTGCTGGCTAGGCTTAAGGCCGGGGCACAAGTGCTGGCTAGGCTTAAGGCCGGGGCACAAGTGCTGGCTAGGCTTAAGGCCGGGGCACAAGTGCTGGCTAGGCTTAAGGCCGGGGCACAAGTGCTGGCTAGGCTTAAGGACGGGGCACAAGTGCTGGCTAGGCTTAAGGACGGGGCACAAGTGCAGGCTAGGCTTAAGGCCAGGGTACATGTGACGGCTAGGATCAAGGCAGGGGGCACAAGTGCCGGCTAGGATTAAGGCATGGGCACAAGTGCGGGCTAGGCTTAAGGCCTGGGCACCAGTGCGGGCTAGGCTTAAGGCCTGGGCACAAGTGCTGGCTAGGCTTAAGGTCGGGGCACAAGTGCTGGCTAGGCTTAAGGCCGGGGCACAAGTGCTGGCTAGGCTTAAGGCTGGGGGAAACAAGTGCTGGCTAGGCTTAAGGCCGGGGCACAAGTGCTGGCTAGGCTTAAGGCCAGAGCACAAGTGCTGGCTAGGCTTAATGCCGGGACACAAGTGCTGGCTAGGCTTAAGCCCGGGGCACAAGTGCTGGCTAAGCTTAAGGCCGGGGCACAAGTGCTGGCTAGGCTTAAGGCCGGGGCACAAGTGCTGGCTAGGCTTAAGGCCGGGGCACAAGTGCTGGCTAGGCTTAAGGCCGGGGCACAAGTGCTGGCTAGGCTTAAGGCCGGGGCACAAGTGCTGGCTAGGCTTAAGGCCGGGGCACAAGTGCTGGCTAGGCTTAAGGCCGGGGCACAAGTGCTGGCTAGGCTTAAGGCCGGGGCACAAGTGCTGGCTAGGCTTAAGGTCGGGGCACAAGTGCTGGCTAGGCTTAAGGCAGGGGCACAAGTGCTGGCTAGGCATAAGGCTAACTCTTTGCATTTTTTGCATAAAGGGTTAGGCACCCATAGGGGTGAAGAGCTAGCTTTCACCCCTCAACTCTGTACTTGGACATTTATGACTAGATCCTTTGTTGTACAGTGCGGAGCCACTCCATAACCCCTTGCTCCAAGCGACCAGGCACTTCTTGTCTGTCCTCCATAAATGGGTAATGCCTTCTTCCCCAATTACAGTCGTGCATGCGCATTCAGACGGGACAAGAGAGAAGAGCATAAAGCCTGCCCTGTGTGCATAGCCGACATGAAAACAAAGACAAACAAAAATACAAGAAGGGCACAAGTGCTGGCTAGGCTTAAGGCCGGGGCACAAGTGCTGGCTAGGCTTAAGGCCGGAGCACAAGTGCTGGCTAGGCTTAAGGCCGGGGCACAAGTGCTGGCTAGGCTTAAGGCCAGGGCACAAGTGCTGGCTAGGCTTAAGGCCGGGGCACAAGTGCTGGCTAGGCTTAAGGCCGGGGCACAAGTGCTGGCAGGTTTAAGGCCGGGGCACAAGTGCTGGCTAGGCTTAATGCCGGGGCACAAGTGCTGGCTAGGCATAAGGCAAGGACGCAAGTGCTGATTAAGCAAAAGTCAGGGGCACAAGTGCTGGCTAGGCTTAATGCCGGGGCACAAATGCTGGCTATGCTTAAGGCCGGGGCACAAGTGCTGCCTAGGCTTAAGGCCGGGGCACAAATGCTGGCTAGGCTCAAGGCCTGGGCACAAGTGCTGGCTAGGCTTAAGGCCGGGGCACAAGTGCGGGCTAGGCTTAAGGCCGGGGCACAAGTGCTGGCTAGGCTTAAGGCCGGGGCACAAGTGCGGGCTGGGCTTAAGGCCGGGGCACAAATGCGGGCTGGGCTTAAGGCCGGGGCACAAGTGCGGGCTAGGCTTAAGGCCTGGGCACAAGTGCTGGCTAGGCTTAAGGCCGGGGCACAAGTGCGGGCTAGACTTAAGGCCGGGGCACAAGTGCGGGCTAGGCTTAAGGCCGGGGCACAAGTGCGGGCTAGGCTTAAGGCCGGGGCACAAGTGCGGGCTAGGCTTAAGGCCGAGGTACAAGTGCCGGCTAGGATCAAGGCAGGGGGCACAAGTGCGGGCTAGGCTTAAGGCCTGGGCACAAGTGCTGGCTAGGCTTAAGGCCGGGGCACAAGTGCGGGCTAGGCTTAAGGCCGGGGCACAAGTGCGGGCTAGGCTTAAGGCCGGGGCACAAGTGCGGGCTAGCCTTAAGGCCGGGGCACAAGTGCGGGCTAGGCTTAAGGCTGGGGCACAAGTGCGGGCTAGGCTTAAGGCCGGGGTACAAGTGCCGGCTACGATCAAGGCAGGGGGCACAAGTGCCGGCTAGGATTAAGGCATGGGCACAAGTGCCGGCTAGGCTTAAGGCCTGGGCACAAGTGCAGGCTAGGCTTAAGGCCTGGGCACAAGTGCAGGCTAGGCTTAAGGCTTGGGCACAAGTGCGGGCTAGGCTTAAGGCTTGGGCACAAGTGCGGGCTAGGCTTAAGGCTTGGGCACAAGTGCGGGCTGGGCTTAAGACCGGGGCACAAGTGCTGCCTAGGCTCAAGGCCGGGGCACAAATGCTGGCTAGGCTTAAGGCCGGGGCACAAATGCTGGCTAGGCTTAAGGCCGGGGCACAAGTGCTGGCTAGGCTTAAGGCCGGGGCACAAGTGCTGGCTAGGCTTAAGGTCGGGGCACAAGTGCTGGCTAGGCTTAAGGCAGGGGCACAAGTGCTGGCTAGGCATAAGGCTAACTCTTTGCATTATTTGCATAAAGGGTTAGGCACTCAGGGGTGAAGAGCTAGCTTTCACCCCTCAACTCTGTACTTGGACATTTATGACTAGATCCTTTGTTGTACAGTGCGGAGCCACTCCATAACCCCTTGCTCCAAGCGACCAGGCACTTCTTGTCTGTCCTCCATAAATGGGTAATGCCTTCTTCCCCAATTACAGTCGTCCATGCGCATTCAGACGGGACAAGAGAGAAGAGCATAAAGCCTGCCCTGTGTGCATAGCCGACATGAAAACAAAGACAAACAATAATACAAGAAGGGCACAAGTGCTGGCTAGGCTTAAGGCCGGGGCACAAGTGCTGGCTAGGCTTAAGGCCGGGGCACAAGTGCTGGCTAGGCTTAAGGCCGGAGCACAAGTGCTGGCTAGGCTTAAGGCCGGAGCACAAGTGCTGGCTAGGCTTAAGGCCGGAGCACAAGTGCTGGCTAGGCTTAATGCCGGGACACAAGTGCTGGCTAGGCTTAAGCCCGGGGCACAAGTGCTTGCTTAGCTTAAGGCCGGGGCACAAGTGCTGGCTAGGCTTAAGGCCGGGGCACAAGTGCCGGCTAGGCTTAAGGCCGGGGCACAAGTGCTGGCTAGGCTTAAGGCCGGGGCACAAATGCTGGCTAGGCTTAAGGCCGGGGCACAAATGCTGGCTAGGCTTAAGGCCGGGGCACAAGTGCTGGCTAGGCTTAAGGCCGGGGCACAAGTGCTGGCTAGGCTTAAGGCCGGGGCACAAGTGCTGGCTAGGCTTAAGGCCGGGGCACAAGTGCAGGCTAGGCTTAAGGCCTGGGCACAAGTGCAGTGCTGGCTAGGATCAAGGCAAGGGGGCACAAGTGCTGGCTAGGCTTAAGGCATGGGCACAAGTGCTGGCTAGGCTTAAGGCATACAGCTAACTCTTTGCACTCTTTGCATAAAGGGTTAGGCACCCATAGGGGTGAAGAGCTAGCTTTCACCCCTCTACTCTGTACTTGGACATTTAGGACTAGATCCTTTGTTGTACAGTGCGGAGCCTCTCCATAACCCCATGCTCCAAGCGACCAGGCACTTCTTGTCTGTCCTCCGTAAATGGGTAATGCCTTCTTCAATTACAGTCGTGCATGCGCATTCAGACGGGACAAGAGCTTAGAGCGTAAAGCTGGCCCTATGTGCATAACCAACATGAAGCTGAAGACAAAAACAAACAAGCATACAAGGGGCTCAAAAGTGCGGGCTAGGCTTAAGGCTTGGGCACAAGTGCGGGCTAGGCTTAAGGCTTGGGCACAAGTGCGGGCTAGGCTTAAGGCCTGGGCACAAGTGCGGGCTAGGCTTAAGGCCTGGGCACAAGTGCGGGCTAGGCTTAAGGCCTGGGCACAAGTGCGGGCTAGGCTTAAGGCCTGGGCATAAGTGCTGGCTAGGCTTAAGGCCTGGGCACAAGTGCGGGCTAGACTTAAGGCCTGGGCACAAGTGCGGGCTAGACTTAAGGCCTGGGCACAAGTGCGGGCTAGGCTTAAGGCCGGGGCACAAGTGCTGGCTAGGCTTAAGGCCGGGGCACAAGTGCTGGCTAGGCTTAAGGCCGGGGCACAAGTGCTGGCTAGGCTTAAGGCCGGGGCACAAGTGCTGGCTAGGCTTAAGGCCGGGGCACAAGTGCTGGCTAGGCTTAAGGCAGGGGCACAAGTGCTGGCTAGGCATAAGGCTAACTCTTTGCATTTTTTGCTTAAAGGGTTAGGCACCCATAGGGGTGAAGAGCTAGCTTTCACCCCTCAACTCTGTACTTGGACATTTATGACTAGATCCTTTGTTGTACAGTGCAGAGCCACTCCATAACCCCTTGCTCCAAGCGACCAGGCACTTCTTGTCTGTCCTCCATAAATGGGTAATGCCTTCTTCCCCAATTACAGTCGTGCATGCGCATTCAGACGGGACAAGAGAGAAGAGCATAAAGCCTGCCCTGTGTGCATAGCCGACATGAAAACAAAGACATAAACAAAAATACAAGAAGGGCACAAGTGCTGGCTAGGCTTAAGGCCGGGGCACAAGTGCTGGCTAGGCTTAAGGCCGGGGCACAAGTGCTGGTAGGTTTAAGGCCGGGGCACAAGTGCTGGCTAGGCTTAATGCCGGGGCACAAGTGCTGGCTAGGCATAAGGCAAGGACGCAAGTGCTGATTAAGCAAAAGTCAGGGGCACAAGTGCTGGCTAGGCTTAAGGCCGGGGCACAAATGCTGGCTAGGCTTAAGGCCGGGGCACAAGTGCTGCCTAGGCTTAAGGCCGGGGCACAAATGCTGGCTAGGCTTAAGGCCGGGGCATAAGTGCTGGCTAGGCTTAAGGCCGGGGCACAAGTGCTGGCTAGGCTTAAGGCCGGGGCACAAGTGCTGGCTAGGCTTAAGGCCGGGGCACAAGTGCTGGCTAGGCTTAAGGCCGGGGCACAAGTGCTGGCTAGGCTTAAGGCCGGGGCACAAGTGCTGGCTAGGCTTAAGTCCGGGGCACAAGTGCTGGCTAGGCTTAAGTCCGGGGCACAAGTGCTGGCTAGGCTTAAGGCCGGGGCACAAGTGCTGGCTAGGCTTAAGGCCGGGGCACAAGTGCTGGCTAGGTTTAAGGCCGGGGCACAAGTGCTGGCTAGGCTTAAGGCCGGGGCACAAGTGCTGGCTAGGCTTAAGGCCGGGGCACAAGTGCTGGCTAGGCTTAAGGCATAAGGCTCTTTGCACTCTTTGCATAAAGGTTGAGGCACCCATAAGGGTTAAGAGCTACTATTCACCCCTCTACACTGTACTTGGACATTTAGGACTAGATCCATTGTTGCACATTGCGGAGCCACTACACAACCCCATGCTCTAGGCAACCAGGCACTTCTTGTCTGTCCTCGGTGAATGGGTAAAGCCTTAGTCCCCATTTACAGTCATGCATGTGCATTCAGACGGAACAAGAGCAATTTGTGCACTGCCTGTCCTGTGTACCTAACTGACAATAAATTATACATTAATACAGAAAGTCATGAACACTTACCTGTTAACACAGCATTTTCTATACAGATGAAACAAGGCAACAGAACACACTGAAGCTGTTTATGGATAAAATGTTTTATTCAGGTCATTATGACATGGGTAACCTCTTACACATTTTTAAAATAATTTAATTTACTGATTTAGGTGATGGTAAAATCCTCCACCATATACACTGAACCATAACATAAGGTTCTTTTCATATTACCCATTTTCTATGTACACGGTGCAGAGGCCCCCATTGTGTACTGTGTAGAGTTCCCATGGAGCACGCAATGCAGGGCCCCTTCCACAGAGCACGCAATGCAGAGCCCCCACAGCGTTCAGTGTAGAGCTACCCACAGAGTACGCATTGCAGAGCCATGCACATTCAGATGGGACAAGAGCAATTTGCGCACTGCCTGTCCTGTGTACCTAATAGACCAGTGGTCCCCAACTCCAGGCCTCGAGGGCCGCCAACAGTGCAGGATTTCCTTAGTATTGCACAGGGGTTGGAATCATCACCTCTGCAGATCACCACATTACCACCGATGCAATACTAAAGAAATCCTGAAAACCTGCACTGTTGGCCCTCGAAGCCTGGAGTTGGGGACCCCTGTAATAGACAATGATACAATAAAACAAAAAGGCTGGAACACTTACCTGTAAACACACAATTATCCATAAAGATGAAACAAAGCAATAGAAAACAGACAAGCTTGTTCATGGCAATGTTTTATTCAGGTCACTATGACATAACGATATACTAAAATCAGTATATTAGGTGATGGCTAAATCCCCTACCTTGTACACTGTACCATAATTTAAGGTTCTTTTCATATTACCCTCTTTTTGATAAAGCATATGCGAAACGCGTGTCACGGGGTCAATTCGGTACCTCGGCATCTGACTTTTTCATCATGGGTAAGATATTTTATTACTAGATACACCGCTACTGTTCTTTTCCCTTATATGGGTGCTGGTCACTGACAGCTGTTATGTGAATTGGGTGCCATACAATTGTTATGACTCATAGTGGCGTATACTAGTACCATGATTTGGGTCCACAAATTTACTGGTTGTGCCGGGTACTTGTTTCTACACTAGGGCTTTTGTCTTTTTTTCGATTTTTGTTATTTAAATGTATTAACAGCATCTTTAATAAAATGTACAACGTTTTTTAAATTTTCTTGTGTATGGAACTCCACTTTTTCTGTTTAAATGTGTATTGGGAGTATACACTTACTATCCGTTTACTTTATGGACATATGTAGTCAATTAGACATTAACTCTTATATGGGACCCATTTTTTTCTCTGAGCTTGAGTACATTACCACTTTCTATGTGCGAGGTTCAGAGGCCCCATTAGCGTACAGTGAAGAGCCCCCCACAGAGCACGCAGTGAAGAGGCCCCCCCCAGAGCATGCAATGCAGACGCCCCCCACAGAGCACGCAATGCAGAGGGGCCCCCCCACAGAGCACGCAAAGCATAGGGGCCCCACCACAGAGTACACAATAAAGAGGTGCCCCCCCCACAGAGCACGCAATGCAGAGGAGCCCCTCCACAGAGCACACAATGCAGAGGCTCCCCCCACAGAGCACGCAATGCAGAGGCTCCCCTAACAGAGCACGCAATGCAGAGGCCCCCTACAGAGCACGCAATGCAGAGGGCCCCCCCACAGAGCACGCAATGCAGAGGGCCCCCCCACAGAGCACGCAATGCAGAGGGGCCCCCCCCACAGAGCACGCAATGCAGAGGGGCCCCCCCACAGAGCACGCAATGCAGAGGGGCCCCCCCACAGAGCACGCAATGCAGAGGGGCCACCCCACAGAGCACGCAATGCAGAGGGCCGCCCCCAACAAAGCAAGAAATGCAGAGGCCCCCCCACAGAGCACGCAATGCAGAGGGCCCCCCCACAGAGCACGCAATGCAGAGGGCCCCCCCACAGAGCACGCAATGCAGAGGGGCCCCCCCACAGAGCACGCAATGCAGAGCCCCCCCCACAGAGCACGCAACGCAGAGGGGCCCCCCCACAGAGCAAGTAAAGCAGATGCTCCCCCCCACAGAGCAAGCAAAGCAGATGCTCCCACCCCACAGAGCACGCAATGCAGAGCCCCCCCCACAGAGCACGCAATGCAGAGGGCCCCCCCCACAGAGCACGCAATGCAGAGGGCCCCCCCACAGTACACGCAACGCAGAGGGGCCCCCCCACAGAGCAAAGCAGATGCTCCCCCCCACAGAGCAAGCAAAGCAGATGCTCCCCCCCACAGAGCAAGCAAAGCAGATGCTCCCACCCCACACAGCATGCAATGCAGAGCCCCCCCCCACAGAGCACGCAATGCAGGGGCCCCCCCCCCCACAGAGCACGCAATGCAGAGAGCCCCCTCCACAGAGCACGCAATGCAGAGGGCCCCCCCCCCCCCACAGAGCACGCAATGCTGAGGGCCCCCCACAGAGCACGCAATGCAGAGGGCCCTTCCACAGAGCATGCAATGCAGACACCCCACACAGAGGGGACCCCCCCACAGAGCACGCAATGCAGAAGGCCGCCCCCAACAAAGCACGCAATGCAGAGGGCCGCCCACAGAACACGCAATGCAGAGGCCCCCACACTGCACGCAATGTAAAGGCCCCCCACAGAGCAAGCAATGCAGAGGGCCGCCCACAAAGCACAATGCAGAGGGCCACCCCAAAAAAGCACGCAATGCAGAGGGCCTCCCCCAACAAAGCACGCAATGCAGAGGGCCCCCCACAGAGCACGCAATGTAGATATCCCAACAGAGCACAGTGCAGAGGTACCCTCACAGCGTAGTGTAGAAGCTCCCCACACAGCACGCAATGTAGAGGGGCACCCCACAATGCACGCAATGCAGAGGGGCCCAAAGCATGCAATGCAGAGGGGCCCATAGCGTACAATGCAGAGGCTCCCCCCACAGAGTACGCAATGCAGATGCTCCCCCCACAGAGTACGCAATGCAGATGCTCCCCCCACAGAGCAAGCAATGCAGAGGCCCCCCACACAGCACGCAATGCAGATGCCCCCCCACAGAGCACGCAATGCAGAGGGGCCCATAGCGTACAATGCAAAGGCTCCCCCCACAGTACGCAATGCAGAGGGCCCCCCACAGAGCACGCAATGCAGAGGCCCCTCACACAGCATACAGTGTAGAGATCCCACAGAGTACGCAATGCAGAGGGCCCCCCCACAGAGCACGCAACGCAATAGAGGCCCCTATAGAGTACAGTGTGGAGTCCACCCCATAGAGCACGCAATGCAGAGGCCGCCTCCCCACAGAGCACGCAATGCAGAGGCGGCCCCCCCACAGAGCACGCAATGCAGAGGCGGCCCCCCCACAGAGCACGCAATGCAGAGGCGGCCCCCCCACAGAGCACGCAATGCAGAGGGCCGCCCACAAAGCACAATGCAGAGGGCCACCCCAAAAAAGCACGCAATGCGGAGGGCCTCCCCCAAAGCACGCAATGCAGAGGGCCCCCCACAGAGCACGCAATGTAGAGATCCCAACAGAGCACAGTGCAGAGGTACCCTCACAGAGTAGTGTAGAAGCTCCCCACACAGCACGCAATGTAGAGGGGCACCCCACAAAGCACGCAATGCAGAGGGCCCCCCCACAGAGCACGCAATGCAGAGGGCCCCCCCACAGAGCACGCAATGCAGAGGGCCCCCCCCACAGAGCACGCAATGCAGAAGCAGCCCCCGCACAGCACGCAATGCAGAGGCGGCCCCCCTACAGAGCACGCAATGCAGAGGGCTCCCCCCCACAGAGCACGCAATGCAGAGGGCCCCCCCCCCCCCACAGAGCACGCAATGCAGAGGGCCCCCCCCCCCCCCCCAAAGAGCACGCAATGCAGAGGGCCCCCTCTCCACAGAGCGCGCAATGCAGAGGGCCCCCCCCCCCCACAGAGCACGCAATGCAGAGGGCCCCCCCACAGAGCACGCAATGCAGAGGGCCCCCCTCACAGAGCACGCAATGCAGAGGGGCCCCCCCACAGAGCACGCAATGCAGAGGGCCCCTCAGAGCACACAATGAAGAGGGCCCCCCCGAGCACACAATGAAGAGGGCCCCCCCACAGAGCACGCAATGCAGAGGCTCCCCCACAGAGCACGCAATGCAGAGAGCCCTCCCACAGAGCACGCAATGCAGAGGGCGCCCCCACAGAGCACGCAATGCAGAGGCCCCCCCACAGAGCACGCAATGCAGAGGCCCCCCCACAGAGCACGCAATGCAGAGGCCCCCCCACAGAGCACGCAATGCAGAGGCCCCCTACAGAGCACGCAATGCAGAGGCCCCTCCCACAGCACGCAATGCAGAGGGCCCTCCCACAGAGCACGCAATGCAGAGGGCCCTCCCACAGAGCACGCAATGCAGAGGGCCCTCCCACAGAGCACGCAATGCAAAGGGCCCTCCCACAGAGCACGCAATGCAGAGGGCCCTCCCACAGAGCACGCAATGCAGAGGGCCCTCCCACAGAGCACGCAATGCAGAGGGCCCTCCCACAGAGCACGCAATGCAGAGGGCCCTCCCACAGAGCACGCAATGCAGAGGGCCCTTCCACAGAGCACGCAATGCAGACACCCCACACAGAGGGGACCCCCCCACAGAGCACGCAATGCAGAAGGCCACCCCCAACAAAGCACGCAATGCAGAGGGCCGCCCACAGAACACGCAATGCAGAGGCCCCCACACTGCACGCAATGTAAAGGCCCCCCACAGAGCAAGCAATGCAGAGGGCCGCCCACAAAGCACAATGCAGAGGGCCACCAAAAAAGCACGCAATGCAGAGGGCCTCCCCCAACAAAGCACGCAATGCAGAGGGCCCCCCACAGAGCACGCAATGTAGATATCCCAACAGAGCACAGTGCAGAGGTACCCTCACAGCGTAGTGTAGAAGCTCCCCACAGCACGCAATGTAGAGGGGCACCCCACAGTGCACGCAATGCAGAGGGGCCCAAACCATGCAATGCAGAGGGGCCCATAGCGTACAATGCAGAGGCTCCCCCCACAGAGTACGCAATGCAGATGCTCCCCCCACAGAGTACGCAATGCAGATGCTCCCCCCACAGAGCAAGCAATGCAGAGGCCCCCCACACAGCACGCAATGCAGATGCCCCCCACACAGAGCACGCAATGAAGTGGCGGCCACCCCCCCACAGAGCACGCAATGCAGAAGTGGCCCCCGCACAGCACGCAATGCAGAAGCAGCCCCCCACAGAGCACGCAATGCAGAGGCGGCCCCCCACAGAGCACGCAATGCAGAGGCGGCCCCCCACAGAGCACGCAATGCAGAGGCGGCCCCCCCACAGAGCACGCAATGCAGAGGGCCCCCCCACAGAGCACGCAATGCAGAGGGCCCTTCCACAGAGCACGCAATGCAGACACCCCACACAGAGCACACAGAGGGGCCCCCCATAGAGCACGCAATGCAGAGGGCCGCCCCCAACAAAGCACGCAATGCAGAGGGCCGCCCACAGAAGTGTTGAGATCCCCACAGAGCACACAATGCAGAGGTCCCCTCACAGCACGCAATGCAGAGGGCCCCCACACAGAGCAAGCAATGCAGAGGCCCCCCCCACAGAGCACGCAATGCAGAGGCGGCCCCCCCCCCGCACAGCACGCAATGCAGAGGCGGCCCCCCAGAGAGCACGCAATGCAGAGGCGGCCCCCACCCCACAGAGCACGCAATGCAGAGGCGGCCACCCCCCCACAGAGCACGCAATGCAGAAGTGGCCCCCGCACAGCACGCAATGCAGAGGCGGCCCCCCACAGAGCACGCAATGCAGAGGCGGCCCCCCCACAGAGCACGCAATGCAGAGGCGGCCCCCCCACAGAGCACGCAATGCAGAGGGCCCCCCACAGAGCACGCAATGCAGAGGGCCCCCCACAGAGCACGCAATGCAGACACCCCACAGAGAGCACACAGAGGGGCCCCCCATAGAGCACGCAATGCAGAGGGCCGCCCCCAACAAAGCACGCAATGCAGAGGGCCGCCCACAGAGCACGCAATGTAAAGGCCCCCCACAGAGCAAGCAATGCAGAGGGCCCCCCACAGAGCACGCAATGTAGAGATCCCAACAGAGCACAGTGCAGAGGTACCCTCACAGCGTAGTGTAGAAGCTCCCCACACAGCACGCAATGTAGAGGGGCACCCCACAAAGCACGCAATGCAGAGGGGCCCAAAGCATGCAATGCAGAGGCTCCTACACAGAGCACGCAATGCAGAGGGGCCCATGGCGTACAATGCAGAGGCTCCCCCCCACAGAGTACGCAATGCAGATGCTCCCCCCACAGAGCACGCAATGCAGAGGCCCCCACAGAGCACGCAATGCAGAGGGCCCCCCCCCCCCACAGAGCACGCAATGCAGAGGGCCCCCACAGAGCACGCAATGCAGAGGGCCCCCCCACAGAGCACGCAATGCAGAGGGCCCCCCCACAGAGAACGCAATGCAGAGGGCCCCCCCACAGAGCACGCAATGCAGAGGGCACCCCCCACAGAGCACGCAACGCAGAGGGCCCCCCCACAGAGCACGCAATGCAGAGCCCCCCACAGAGCATGCAATGCAGAGGCCCCCACAGAGCACGCAATGCAGAGGCGCCCCCCCCCCCAGAGCACGCAATGCAGAGGCCCCCCCCCCCCAGAGAACGCAATGCAGAGGCGGCCCCCCCCCCACAGAGCACGCAATGCAGAGGGCCCCCCCCCCACAGAGCACGCAATGCAGAGGGCCCCCCCCCCACAGAGCACGCAATGCAGAGGGCCCCCCCCCCCACAGAGCACGCAATGCAGAGGGCCCCCCCACAGAGCACGCAATGCAGAGGGCCCCCCCACAGAGCACGCAATGCAGAGGGCCCCCCCACAGAGCACGCAATGCAGAGGGCCCCCCCACAGAGCACGCAATGCAGAGGGCCCCCCCCACAGAGCACGCAATGCAGAGGGCCCCCCCACAGAGCACGCAATGCAGAGGGCACCCCCACAGAGCACGCAACGCAGAGGGCACCCCCCACAGAGCACGCAACGCAGAGGGCACCCCCCACAGAGCACGCAACGCAGAGGGCACCCCACACAGAGCACGCAACGCAGGGGGCCCCCCCACACAGAGCACGCAATGCAGGGGGCCCCCCCACACAGAGCACGCAATACAGAGGGTCCCCCACACAGCACGCAATGCAGAGGTCCCCACAGCATATAGACATTTAACAGAGCCCCACACAGCATATAGAAATATTGAACGTAGCCTCGGTAGAGTTTTAATCTCAGTTTAAAAAATGAATAGTACAATTCTCTGCGCACACAGAGCAGACCCACGGCGCACAGACATTTAGCAGAGCTCCCCACGGCGCACAGACATTTAGCAGAGCTCCCCACGGCGCACAGACATTTAGCAGAGCTCCCCACGGCGCACAGACATTTAGCAGAGCTCCCCACGGCGCACAGACATTTAGCAGAGCTCCCCACGGCGCACAGACATTTAGCAGAGGCCCCCACGGCGCACAGACATTTAGCAGAGGCCCCCACGGCACACAGACATTTAGCAGAGGCCCCCACGGCGCACAGACATTTAGCAGAGGCCCCCACGGCACACAGACATTTAGCAGAGCTCCCCACGGCGCACAGACATTTAGCAGAGGCCCCCACGGCGCACAGACATTTAGCAGAGGCCCCCACGGCGCACAGACATTTAGCAGAGGCCCCTACGGCACAGACATTTAGCAGAGGCCCCCACGGCGCACAGACATTTAGCAGAGGCCCCCACGGCGCACAGACATTTAGCAGAGGCCCCCACGGCGCACACATTTAGCAGAGGCCCCCACGGCGCACACATTTAGCAGAGGCCCCCACGGCGCACACATTTAGCAGAGGCCCCCACGGCGCACAGACATTTAGCAGAGGCCCCCACGGCACACACATTTAGCAGAGGCCCCCACGGCGCACAGACATTTAGCAGAGGCCCCCACGGCACACAGACATTTAGCAGAGGCCCCCACGGCACACAGACATTTAGCAGAGGCCCCCACGGCACACACATTTAGCAGAGGCCCCCACGGCACACACATTTAGCAGAGGCCCCCACGGCGCACAGACATTTAGCAGAGGCCCCCACGGCACACAGACATTTAGCAGAGGCCCCCACGGCACACAGACATTTAGCAGAGCTCCCCACGGCGCACAGACGTTTAGCAGAGGCCCCCACGGCACACACACATTTAGCAGAGGCCCCCACGGCGCACAGATATTTAGCAGAGCTCCCCACGGCACACACACATTTAGCAGAGGCCCCCACGGCACACAGACGTTTAGCAGAGGCCCCCACGGCACACACACATTTAGCAGAGGCCCCCACGGCACACACACATTTAGCAGAGGCCCCCACGGCACACACACATTTAGCAGAGGCCCCACAGTATATAGACATTTAACAACGTAGCCTTGGTAGAGTTATAATCACAGTTTAATAAATAAAGTACAATTCTCACCTCTCACCCAAATCAGCACACAGCGCAGAGCCCCCCACAGCATATAGACATAATGAACAATGTAGCCTCGGCACAGATGTAAACACAGTTTAAAAGTAAATGAAGTACAATTCTCACCTCTCCCCCCGTGCTCCTCAGCGGTCATGAAGTGACGACATTACGCCAGCTGCGTGAAATGTAGAGGGGGAATGATAGGAGTGGAAGGTCAGATGACGCTTTCTCCTCCACCATTGTTTTCAGCTGTATCGGCTAACCCTGACAGTTGAATGCGCGATGGGGGAAGCTGGCATCGGGCCCCATAGCGAATGCGTGGTGTGCCGGCCCAGCCATAGAATGCAGCAGATCATTACCTTGCTCTGCCGGTCTGGAGGTGAGCGTTCCCGCGCTTTTGGCAGGCAGGCACCACAATGCACGTGGCAGGTAGTTATAGCGTGCGCACCGGAAATGCGTCATCAGAGGAGCTGTGTCACGTGGGAGGTTCTGCAGTTGTCATGGCCGCGTTGAACTGCCTGCGCATGCGCAGTAACAGTTGAGACTGCTACGTTGTGCAAACGCATGTAGCGTGCCGTTGTCATGACAGCGGTGACGCCAGTGCCTGCGTGTTTGGAACTGACGTAGCGGTGTGTGCTAGGAGAGAATTGGATAGATCTAATCATATGATAAAGCAGAGAATGGTGGGTGGAACAATCATGGTGGTATTCAAAGGTGTAACATATGTGAACAACTGAACACTTGTGGACAAGTCCTGTCCATCCAGTCCGGATGTTATTAGTGTGAACACGGCTCATCTGCAATATCAAGGAAAGACAATGCAATCTACTATATAATTGTCTAAGGGTCACTTCCGTCTGTCTGTCATGGTTATTCATTCGCTGATTGGTCTCGCCAGCTGCCCGTCATGGCTGCCGCGACCAATCAGCGACGGGCACAGTCCGGAAGAAAATGGCCGCTCCTTACTCCCAGCAGTCAGTGCCTGTCGCCCGCATACTCCCCTCCGGTCACCGCTAACACAGGGTTAATGCCGGCGGTAACGGACTCCATTACCGCCGCTATTAACCCTGTATGTCCCTAACTCTTTACTATTGACACTGCCTATACGGCATCAATAGTAAAAAATGTAATGTTAAAAATAATTAAAAATCCTGCTATACTCACCCTCTGTAGTCGCTCGCGCCGGCCACCATCTTCTGTTGCAGGTTCCGGTGGCAAAGATGGCATGGGAGAAGGACCTGTCATGACGTCACGGTCATGTGACTGTGACGTCATCACAGGCCCTGTTATGACCTGGTGGTCAGGACAATAATGGACCTGGTGGATAAGAGCACATGGAATGACCTGGTAGTTACTGATAATAAAGGACGAGCTCTGGGAGGTGGGAACTCTGCTGACCGCAATCCCTAATCCTATCACACACTAGAAATAGCCGTGGATTGCTCCTAACGCTCCCTATGCAACTCGGCACAGCCTAAGAAACTAGCTAGCCCTGAAGAAAGAAAAATAAAGCCTACCTTGCCTCAGAGAAATTCCCCAAAGGAAAAGGCAGCCCCCCACATATAATGACTGTGAGTAAAGATGAAAATACAAACACAGAGATGAAATAGATTTAGCAAAGTGAGGCCCGACTTACTGAACAGACCGAGGATAGGAAAGGTAGCTTTGCGGTCAGCACAAAAACCTACAAAAAGACCACGCAGAGGGCGCAAAAAGACCCTCCGCACCGACTCACGGTGCGGAGGCGCTCCCTCTGTGTCCCAGAGCTTCCAGCAAGCAAGAAAACAACAAAATAGCAAGCTGGACAGAAAAATAGCAAACCAGAGAAAAACAAGCAGGACTTAGCTTCTACTGGGAAGACAGGTCACAAGAACGATCCAGGAGTGAACAAGACCAATACTGGAACATTGACAGGTGGCCTGGAGCAAAGATCTAAGTGGAGTTAAATAGAGCAGCCAGCTAACGAATTAACCTCGTCAGCTGTGGAAGAAAACTCAGAAACACCCACAGCCACCAGAGGAATTCCATGGATAGAACCAGCCGAAGTACCGTTCATGACCACAGGAGGGAGCCCGACAACAGAATTCACAACAAGGCCCTGCGCGCCTGCGCTAGAAGACCTGCCATGACGGTCATGTGACCGCGATGTCATCACGGGTCCTGCGCTCATACCAACCCTGGGACCGGAAGCTACCGTGGACTACAAGGGGCCCTCGGAAAGGTGAGTATATGTTTATTTTTTAAGCTGTGACAAACCTGGCTGGGCAATATACTACGTAGCTGGGCAATATACTACGTAGCTGGGCAATATACTACGTAGCTGGGCAATATACTACGTGGCTCTGTGCTGTATACTATGTCACTGGGCAATATACTACGTCACTGGGCAATATACTACGTGGCTCTGTGCTGTATACTATGTCACTGGGCAATATACTACGTGACTGGCCAATATACTACATGGCTCTGTGCTGTATACTACGTCACTTTGCAATATACTACGTAACTGGGCAATATACTACGTGGCTCTGTGCTGTATACTACGTCACTGGGCAATATATCACGTCACTGGGCAATATATTACGTGGCTGCGCAATATACTACTGTTATGAAAGGTAATTCAGTACCACAATGGACATAGAGGTCAGCGCACATACAGTGACCTGGCAATAACCCAAAAAACAAGAACAAGCTCTGAGACGTGGGAACTCTGTTGACTGCAATCCCTAATCCTCTCCAACCACACTAAAGGCAGCCGTGGATTGCGCCTAACGCTCCCTATGCAACTCGGCACGGCCTGAGAAACTAGCTAGCCTGAAGATAGAAAATAAGCCTACCTTGCCTCAGAGAAATACCCCAAAGGAAAAGGCAGCCCCCACATATAATGACTGTGAGTTAAGATGAAAAGACAAACGTAGAGATGAAAAAGATTTAGCAAAGTGAGGCCCAACTTTCTGAACAGAGCGAGGATAGGAAAGGTAACTTTGCGGTCAACACAAAACCCTACAAAAACCATGCAAAGGAGGCAAAAAGACCCTCCGTACTGAACTAACGGCACGGAGGTACACCCTCTGCATCCCAGAGCTTCCAGCAAGCAGTAAAAAACAAATTGACAAGCTGGACAGAAAAAAAACAGCAAACAAATAGCAAAGAGGAACTTAGCTATGCAGAGCAGCAGGCCACAGGAACGATCCAGGAGGAAACAGGTCCAATACTAGAACATTGACTGGAGGCCAGGATAAAAGCACTAGGTGGAGTTAAATAGAGCAGCACCTAACGACTTCACCACATCACCTGAGGAAGGAAACTCAGAAGCCGCAGTACCACTTTCCTCCACCAACGGAAGCTCACGGAGAGAACCAGCCGAAGTACCACTTGTGACCACAAGAGGGAGCTCTGCCACAGAATTCACAACAGTACCCCCCCCCCCCTTGAGGAGGGGTCACCGAACCCTCACCAGAGCTCCCAGGACGACCAGGATGAGCCATATGAAAGGCACGAACAAGATCGGGAGCATGGACATCAGAGGCAAAGACCCAGGAATTATCTTCCTGAGCATAACCCTTCCACTTAACCAGATACTGGAGTTTCCGCCTTGAAAAACGAGAATCCAAAATCTTCTCCACAATATACTCCAACTCCCCCTCCACCAAAACCGGGGCAGGAGGATCAACAGATGGAACCATAGGTGCCACGTATCTCCGCAACAATGACCTATGGAATACGTTATGTATGGAAAAAGAATCTGGAAGGGTCAGACGAAAAGACACAGGATTAAGAACCTCAGAAATCCTATACGGACCAATAAAACGAGGTTTAAACTTAGGAGAGGAAACCTTCATAGGAATATGACGAGAAGATAACCAAACCAAGTCCCCAACCCGAAGTCGGGGACCCACACAGCGTCTGCGATTAGCGAAACGTTGAGCCTTCTCCTGGGACAAAGTCAAATTGTCCACTACATGAGTCCAAATCTGCTGCAACCTGTCCACCACAGTATCCACACCAGGACAGTCCGAAGACTCAACCTGCCCTGAAGAGAAACGAGGATGGAACCCAGAGTTGCAGAAAAACGGTGAAACCAAGGTAGCCGAGCTGGCCCGATTATTAAGGGCGAACTCAGCCAAAGGCAAAAAGGACACCCAGTCATCCTGATCAGCAGAAACAAAGCATCTCAGATATGTTTCCAAGGTCTGATTGGTTCGTTCGGTCTGGCCATTAGTCTGAGGATGGAAAGCCGAGGAAAAAGACAAGTCAATGCCCATCCTACCACAAAAGGCTCGCCAAAACCTCGAAACAAACTGGGAACCTCTGTCAGAAACGATATTCTCTGGAATGCCATGTAAACGAACCACATGCTGGAAAAACAATGGCACCAAATCAGAGGAGGAAGGCAATTTAGACAAGGGTACCAAATGGACCATCTTAGAGAAGCGATCACAGACCACCCAAATGACTGACATCTTTTGAGAGACGGGAAGATCTGAAATAAAATCCATAGAGATATGTGTCCAAGGCCTCTTCGGGACCGGCAAGGGCAAAAGCAACCCACTGGCACGAGAACAGCAGGGCTTAGCCCGAGCACAAATCCCACAGGACTGCACAAAAGTACGCACATCCCGCGACAGAGATGGCCACCAAAAGGATCTAGCCACTAACTCTCTGGTACCAAAGATTCCAGGATGACCAGCCAACACCGAACAATGAACCTCAGAGATAACTTTATTCGTCCACCTATCAGGGACAAACAGTTTCTCCGCTGGGCAACGATCAGGTTTATTAGCCTGAAATTTTTGTAGCACCCGCCGCAAATCAGGGGAGATGGCATACACAATTACTCCCTCTTTGAGGATACCCGCCGGCTCAGATACACCCGGAGAGTCGGGCACAAAACTCCTAGACAGAGCATCCGCCTTCACATTTTTAGAGCCCGGAAGGTATGAAATCACAAAGTCAAAACGGGCAAAAAACAACGACCAACGAGCTTGTCTAGGATTCAACCGCTTGGCGGACTCGAGATAAGTCAAGTTCTTATGATCAGTCAAGACCACCACGCGATGCTTAGCTCCTTCAAGCCAATGACGCCACTCCTCGAATGCCCACTTCATGGCCAGCAACTCTCGATTGCCCACATCATAATTTCGCTCAGCAGGCGAAAACGTCCTGGAAAAGAAGGCGCATGGTTTCATCACCGAGCAATCAAAACTTCTCTGCGACAAAACAGCCCCTGCTCCAATCTCAGAAGCATCAACCTCGACCTGGAACGGAAGCGAAACATCTGGTTGACACAACACAGGGGCAGAAGAAAAACGACGCTTCAACTCTTGAAAAGCTTCCACCGCAGCAGAAGACCAATTGACCAAATCAGCACCTTTCTTGGTCAAATCGGTCAATGGTTTAGCAATACTAGAAAAATTGCAGATGAAGCGACGATAAAAATTAGCAAAGCCCAGGAACTTTTGCAGACTTTTCAGAGATGTCGGCTGAGTCCAATTATGGATGGCTTGGACCTTAACAGGGTCCATCTTGATAGTAGAAGAGGAAAAGATGAACCCCAAAAATGAAACCTTCTGAACACCAAAGAGACACTTTGATCCCTTCACAAACAAAGAATTAGCACGCAGGACCTGAAACACCGTTCTGACCTGCTTCACATGAGACTCCCAATCATCCGAGAAGATCAAAATGTCATCTAAGTACACAATCAGGAATTTATCCAGGTACTCTCGGAAGATGTCATGCATAAAGGACTGAAACACTGATGGAGCATTGGCAAGTCCGAATGGCATTACTAGATACTCAAAATGGCCCTCGGGCGTATTAAATGCTGTTTTCCACTCATCGCCTCGCTTAATACGCACAAGATTATATGCACCACGAAGATCTATCTTGGTGAACCAACTAGCCCCCTTAATCCGAGCAAACAAATCAGATAACAATGGCAAGGGGTACTGAAATTTAACCGTGATCTTATTTAGAAGGCGGTAATCTATACAAGGTCTCAGTGAACCATCCTTCTTGGCTACAAAAAAGAACCCTGCTCCTAATGGCGACGATGACGGGCGAATATGCCCCTTCTCCAAAGACTCCTTCACATAACTCCGCATAGCGGCGTGCTCAGGCACAGATAAATTAAACAGTCGACCTTTTGGGAATTTACTACCAGGAATCAAATCGATAGCACAATCACAATCCCTATGCGGAGGTAGGGTATCGGACTTGGGCTCATCAAATAAATCCCGGTAATCAGACAAGAACTCAGGAACCTCAGAAGGGGTGGATGACGAAATAGTCAGAAATGGGACATCACCATGTACCCCCTGACAACCCCAGCTGGACACAGACATGGATTTCCAATCTAATACTGGATTATGGACTTGTAGCCATGGCAACCCCAACACGACCACATCATGCAGATTATGCAACACCAGAAAGCGAATAAGCTCCTGATGTGCAGGAGCCATGCACATGGTCAGCTGGGTCCAGTACTGAGGCTTATTCTTGGCCAAAGGCGTAGCATCAATTCCTCTCAATGGAATAGGACACTGCAAGGGCTCCAAGAAAAACCCACAACGCCTAGCATACTCCAAGTCCATCAAATTCAGAGCAGAGCCTGAGTCCACAAATGCCATGACAGAATACGATGACAAAGAGCAGATCAAGGTAACAGACAGAAGAAATTTTGAGTGTACCGTACCAATGGTGGCAGACCTAGCGAACCGCTTAGTGCGCTTAGGACAATCAGAGATAGCATGAGTGGAATCACCACAGTAGAAACACAGCCCATTCAGACGTCTGTGTTCTTGCCGTTCAACTCTGGTCAAAGTCCTATCGCACTGCATAGGCTCAGGTTTAAGCTCAGGTAATACCGCCAAATGGTGCACAGATTTACGCTCGCGCAAGCGTCGACCGATCTGAATGGCCAAAGACATAGACTCATTCAGACCAGCAGGCATAGGAAATCCCACCATGACATCCTTAAGGGCTTCAGAGAGACCTTTTCTGAAAATAGCTGCGAGCGCACCTTCATTCCACTGAGTGAGTACGGACCACTTTCTAAATTTCTGACAATATACCTCTATTTCATCCTGACCCTGACACAGAGCCAGCAAATTCTTCTCTGCCTGATCCACAGAATTAGGCTCATCGTACAGCAATCCGAGCACCAGGAAAAATGCATCGATATCACTTAATGCAGGATCTCCTGACGCAAGAGAAAATGCCCAGTCCTGAGGGTCGCCACGCAAAAAAGAAATAACGATCCTAACTTGTTGAACTGGGTCACCAGAGGAGCGAGGTTTCAAAGCCAGAAATAATTTACAATTATTTTTGAAACTCAGAAATTTAGTTCTATCTCCAAAAAACAAATCAGGAATAGGAATTTTCGGTTCTAACATAGAATTCTGAACCAAAAAGTCTTGAATACTTTGTACTCTTGCCGTGAGCTGATCCACACATGAAGACAGACCTTTAATGTCCATTGCTACACCTGTGTCCTGAACCACCCAAATGTCTAGGGGAAAAAAAAGGCAAAACACAGTGCAAAGAAAAAAAATGGTCTCAGAACTTCTTTTTTCCCTCTATTGGGAATCATTAGTACTTTTGGCCTCCAGTACTGTTATGAAAGGTAATTCAGTACCACAATGGACATAGAGGTCAGCGCACATACAGTGACCTGGCAATAACCCAAAAAACAAGAACGAGCTCTGAGACGTGGGAACTCTGTTGACCGCAATCCCTAATCCTCTCCAACCACACTAAAGGCAGCCGTGGATTGCGCCTAACGCTCCCTATGCAACTCGGCACGGCCTGAGAAACTAGCTAGCCTGAAGATAGAAAATAAGCCTACCTTGCCTCAGAGAAATACCCCAAAGGAAAAGGCAGCCCCCACATATAATGACTGTGAGTTAAGATGAAAAGACAAACGTAGAGATGAAATAGATTTAGCAAAGTGAGGCCCAACTTTCTGAACAGAGCGAGGATAGGAAAGGTAACTTTGCGGTCAACACAAAACCCTACAAAAACCACGCAAAGGGGGCAAAAAGACCCTCCGTACCGAACTAACGGCACGGAGGTACACCCTCTGCGTCCCAGAGCTTCCAGCAAGCAGTAAAAAACAAATTGACAAGCTGGACAGAAAAAAAACAGCAAACAAATAGCAAAGAGGAACTTAGCTATGCAGAGCAGCAGGCCACAGGAACGATCCAGGAGGAAACAGGTCCAATACTAGAACATTGACTGGAGGCCAGGATCAAAGCACTAGGTGGAGTTAAATAGAGCAGCACCTAACGACTTCACCACATCACCTGAGGAAGGAAACTCAGAAGCCGCAGTACCACTTTCCTCCACCAACGGAAGCTCACGGAGAGAACCAGCCGAAGTACCACTTGTGACCACAGGAGGGAGCTCTGCCACAGAATTCACAACATACTACGTCATAAGGCACTATACTACGTAACTGGGCAATATACTACGTGGCTGCGCGATATACTACGTCACTAGGCAATATCCTACGTAACTGGGCAATATACTACGTGGCTGTGCAATATACTACGTCACTGGGCAATATACTTCGTCATTAAGCAATATACTACGTAACTGGGCAATATACTACGTGGCTGTGCGATATACTACATCACTAGACAATATACTACGTAACTGGGCAATATACTACGTCACTGGGCAATATACTAGGTCACTGGGCAATATACTACGTGGCTGGGCAATATACTACGTGGCTCTGTGCTGTATACTACGTCACTGGGCAATATACTACGTCACTGGGCAATATACTACGTGGCTGCGCAATATACTAAGCATCCTAAGAAAGGACACGAAAGGGATTGTGTTGCAGTAAGTGAGCAATGAAGTCATAGCAAAAGGAGAGGATCATCAGTGGGAGACCAGCTAGAAGCAGGCTGCCTCCTTCTGTAGCGCACTACCGGTAGCCAGAACACCGAGGGAGTAAGGATCTCTATGCCGTTACTTCAGAGACTGGCAGGACAGTTGATTCCAAGTTGACTGCCCGACCATATACCCAGGAGGCAGGGTGGCAAATTGTGGGGTCTGGGACGTCTCTGGGGTCCCTATAAAAAGCCTTAGGCCACCAGTCATACGGGTTTGTCCTATCCGTCAGGGGGACAGAGAGAAGAGACTTAACATCTACAATAGTTGTGAGGACCCACTGGCGTAGCTAGAGCTTTTGCTGCCCGGGGCTGTCCCCGAGTTTGGCGCCTCCCCCCCCCCCCCCCGGCTCAATACACACAAAGTAGACTCTGTTTTTTCACTAAAACCTTATATATCAGCTACTACATCACAGTTTGCATGATTTGAACGGATGTCTGAATGAGCCCTAAGTTCTAAATAAAAAATAAAGTCCTATGTTCCTAAAGCCTCATAGGGAGGTCATTATGAGGGGACTTTTCATAGTTACTTTTCCCAGCAGCTGTGTTGCTGTTATTTGCCCTAAGGTTACTAAGGTGTCACAAGCGGTTTGATACATGGGCCAACCATTTTCCCAGCTAATCACGTCCGAGAGCAGCATAAAACTGTGTACAAACTTGGTGAGCTAAAATTTGAAAATATTTGATGCCCCCCCACCAACAAAAATGGCACAGAAGCCATAAAATACATCCCCCAATGTTTCCAGGGCACCTCAGCCCCATCCTTCCATCTTCTCGTGGATCATTTAATCAGCATTTGTACAATTCGGAGGCAGAGTACGCGTCCGTGCACCAGTTGGAGGACTAACATGAGGCCTTATATTTCTGGTGCCCTATGGCGACCCATTGGGTGGTATAACAGGTTGGAGCCCTGTATCAGTGCAGGGGCAGCAACATGTTGGTGTCAGCACAGCCAGGAAGCTTTAGTAGAAATGTCTGCCATTAAGTAGTTAACCCACGGCTTGTGCAGTCTGAGGGAGGGGAGGCTGAGCTCCTCCTTCACCCCTGCAGATGCCAGGGGGCACAGGCCAGACGGGTACGGCCAGTGTGTGGGGAGGAGACTGTGGTGGAGGTGGGGATACATGGCTAGGAAGGAGGGTGCTGACAGGGAACACTGAGGGGGTGACTAGATGGTCAGGGTAAATGGGGAGAAGTGTGAGCACAGCTTGTGCCAGATGAGCCAGCTGGGAGCCCACATGTGGCCAGTCAGGGTGACACAGTAGCCCTCTGCCCCCAGACCAGTCTGCCATAGAGCCTGTGCTGGCGCAGGGGGCTGCCCGAGAAGTGGGGTGCCGTCCCCTCAGTGATACGCCAGGCGCCCATTATTTTCGGGTGCTCCCTTCTCCCCTCCCTCCGGCCCAGTAATTCCCCAGCTGGAGCAGGGCAGGACAGGAGCTCGCACTATGCATTTCATTCCCAGGGCCGGGACAGGACACACGGGGACCTTGATGGGCTTCTCCTCAGCTCCCACCTCCCCGAGCCGCCGGGTATGGACCTGGGAAGAGCCCCTGGCACCTCCAGCCTAATTGTGGCTGCTGCCTAATTGCAACGGGCACAGGATCATGGTAGGTGGCTCAGCCCCGTATAGTTCTGCTTACCTGACCGCGCTCCTGCTCTCTTCACGCAGCTGAAGCGTGCACTCGCCGGCGACTGACAATGACGTCAGACGCCGGCGACATGCATGCCTGACTGACGTCAGCTGCCAGCCTCGGATTGGCTGGCGGCTGTTAACTATTGACGTGCGGGCACTACC
Source organism: Ranitomeya imitator (assembly GCF_032444005.1). Classification (NCBI taxonomy): domain Eukaryota; kingdom Metazoa; phylum Chordata; class Amphibia; order Anura; family Dendrobatidae; genus Ranitomeya; species Ranitomeya imitator. Next base: position 225,497,448 of record NC_091287.1, on the reverse strand, counting down.
ATCTGCGCATGCGCGGCCTCAGGAAGATGGCCGCGCCCACCGATAAACCGCTGAATAGCGCAGATCTCGCTCTCTTTCTACATCTGCGCAGTGGATTCGGCTGTTGGGCGTGCGCAAACCACTATGCCACCAACGGAAAGATGAGCAAGATCTGGGGGAGAAACAGCGATGTCACCACGCCCATATGACGAGACCAGCGTGAGTGACAGCTCAAAACGGCGACTTTACAAAGGTATTTCGGCAGCATAGGTGGGGAATAAAGGCACAAAAAATACACTAATGTAAAGCACAGCTCTGCCCCTATTTAACGCTATTTTTATCTCATCTTGAAAAAATGGGGTGACAGGTTCCCTTTAAACAGCTGCAGCGCCGGCCGTGGCCCGGTGACCCACCCCCCGCATTGTGCCGCCCGGGGTGGCCCTCCCCCCGCACCCTCCTTCCTACGCCACTGTGAGGACCTTACCGAGTTGCTCAGCAGGGAGGTACTTCAACGCCCAGGCGCTAGAGGAAGGCTATTGAATTCCACCTGGATAAGTGGACTCTGGATTTGCCTTCAGGCTGGCCAGACTCTGCCTACCCTGTGGATGCTGAAGCCTTCAGTAAAGGTAAAGAGACTGCAAACTTGTGTCCTCGTTATTCACTGCGCCTTACATCATCCACCATCCACCATCTACACTCCGGGAAGCCCTGGGGACATACTTCACCTGTGGGAAGGTATACCATCTAGCTGCCATAACATCACCCCAGCGGACCCCTAAGCAGCGTCGGTCACCCTGACCGAATACCACAGGTGGCGTCACGAACATTATCCCTTTAAAGACCTTTCCCCCACAATTTACAGCGGACGTTCCCCTAGGGCCACGGACCGGGTCAGCCACCGTGACATCCCTGCTGAGTACAGAAGAAGGGCCCGGATCCGAGTACCCCACGGCCCTTGGGGGTGCTGTACAACAGCCGCACTTGCCTTCTTGATAAGTTTGTTGAGCTTATTAGCGTCAGCTACTCGCACACTACTGCCCCAGCATATGATAGCAAAAAAATGGCGCTTGCCACAATGGACTGGTAGAACATTTCCAGCATTTTTCCTCACACATTAAACGACCTGAGCTTCCGAAGAAAGTACAGTCTGCTTAGTCCCTTCTTGTAAACCTTTTCTGTATAACAACTCCAATAGACTTTACTGTCAAGGAAAACCCCCAAATATTTGTAGCTCTCAACAATCTCAACCTCCTGGCCAGCAATATTAATCGGTAAGTAATCCTCCTTTTTCTTTCTATAACTTACCACCAACTCCTTGGTTTTCTTTACATTTAGTTCTAGCCAGTTAGTCCGACACCAATCCACAAAGTCAGAAACCACCCTTCTATAGTCCCCCCCACAATGCCCCCTACAATCACTGAGTCATCTGAGAATTTTTGGAGGTGACAAAAATCGGATTTATACTGAAAGTCAGCTGTATACAATGTGAAGAGGAAGGGCGACAGCACTGTACCCTGAGGGGCTCCAACACTGCTCCATACACTGCCAGATACCTCCTCCCCCATCCTTACAAACTGCGACCTGTCCGTCAGGTAGTCGTTTATCCAGTTCACCACCCCCTCATCTACCGCCATATCAGTTATTACGTAATGTGGGCAGCTGTAAGGTATTGAAAGCACTTGAGAAGTCAAAGAACATGGTGCGAACTACAGATCCATCATTGTCCAAGAATGAATGTACTGTATGAAGTAGAGACACTACAGCATCATCCACCCCAATCTCTGCTGGTACGCAAACTGTAGGGCGTCAGTAAAAGCCCTCACCATCGGACACAAGTAGGCGAGTATTATTCTCTCCAAGGACTTCATAGCATGTGATGTTAAGTCCTCTGGACGATAGTCTTGTAGGGAAGTTGGAAAAGTGGTCTTAGGAACCAGCACCAGACACTGGGTCTTCCACAGTTTTGGTACACCCTGTGATTGAAGGCTCCAGTTAAACAGGTCCTGGAAGAAGAGTACACAGTTGGTTTGCATATGCTCTTAGGACACGTGGACTGAGGCCATCGGGCCCAGCTGCTTTGCCAATAACAAGACACAAATTGTTTTGCCAATAACAAGTAACAAGTCTAGGGTTGAGTGAAACGGATCGGACAAATTAAAAAATCGCCGACTTTCGGCAAAGTCGGGTTTCATGAAACCCGACCCGATCCTAATAAGGGATTGGCCACGAGGTCGCCGATCTGCGCGCAAAAGTCGCGTATCATATGACGCTTTCAGCTCCATTTTTCAGCCAATGAAGGAGGATGCAGAGTGTGGGCAGCGTGATGACATAGGTCTCGGTCCCCACCATCTTAGAGAAGGGCATGACAGTGATTGGCTTGCTTTCTGCGGCGTCACAGGGGTTATAAAGGGGCGTGTACGCCGACCGCCATCTTACTTCTGCCGATCTTAGCATAGGGAGAGGTTGCTTCAGCTTCATCAGAAGAAGGGATATAATTAGGGAGGGAAGATTAACCCCCAAACTGCTTGTGCTGTAGCGATTTCCACTGTCCAACACCACCATTTTTTTGCAGGGACAGTGGAGGCTATATTTTTGTGCATCAGCTCTGTAGCTTATTAGGCTGCCCTATAAGGCTCCCTGATAGCTGCATTGCTGTTTGCACGCTGCTGTGCAAACCAACTGCTTTTTTAAAAGCAAAAATCCTGTTGCTCCTTTCTGCACAGTTATCTTGTTTATTTGTCCACACTTTTGTGTGCAGCAGTCCTTTTTATTGCTGCCATACTTTTCCTGAGATCATTGTAGGGATATTTAAATTGTACTACAGTCCTTGTATTTTTTCATATATCTTCCAGCCACTTTCTGCCACTTACATCGTGTTGTTTTATACACTGGGCCTGAGTTTTGGTTCAGTCTCCCCCCCAAAAAGTGAGATTCAAATTCTCACAAAGTGGATATACTTCAGTCCTGTTAGTTTGTCGTATGTTAGACAGACACTTTCTGCCACTTACATCGTGTTGTTTTATACACTGGGCCTGAGTTTTAGTTCAGTTTCCCCCCCAAAAAAAAGAGAGATTCAAATTCTCACAAAGTGGATATACTTCAGTCCTATTAGTTTGTCGTATATCAGCCAACCACTTTCTGCCACTTACATTGTGTTGTTTTATGCACAGGGCCTGAGTTTTAGTTCATTCTCCCCCCCAAAAAAGGGAGATTTAAATTCTCAACAAGTTTATATACACCTTTCACCTTGTTTTACAGTACCATATAACGGTTGTTATTTTGGTTAGATTTTCCAAAAAATGAGGAAGTCTGGTGGAAGAGCCCGTGGGCGGTGGTTGCCAGCTGGTACTGATGGTGGTGGTGGTGCATCTGGTGGTAGTGGCAAAAGCACAATAGCACCTAAGGCTGGAGGTGTTGAGCCAGCGTCATCGTCTGGCTACACAAGGCCTCGAAGGCTCCCTTATCTGGGAGTAGGAAAACCGCTTTTAAAGCCGGAGCAGCAGGAAAAAATTTTGGCTTTCCTTGCTGACTCAGCCTCTAGCTCTTTCCCTCGTCTTCAGAAAGTTCCAAATATAAAAGCAGTGAGTCGTCAGTGGATGCTCCCAGTCAGGAACAAGACGTTTCCTTGTGTCCTTCACCCAAACCAAAAGTGAAGGATGCGTCAGGCGACACTACAGGTTACTCCATGGAGCTCTTTACACATACCGTGCCTGGGTTAGAAAGGGAAATTGTTAACTGCCCATTACAAAATGAATCGGACATGGAGTGCACTGATTATTATGCTGTTCCATTGACTCAGATCACTACATTGCCCTCGCAGTGTACTGAGCCAGAATCTGACCCTGATGAGACTATGGTGCCCCGTCCTGAACGCTATAGCACCTTACACGGTGACACAGAGGAAGGTGCACATGACATTGAAGAGGAGGTGATAGATGACCCAGTTGTTGACCCAGATTGGCAGAAATTGGGGGAAGAGGGTGCCGCTGCCAGTAGCTCAGAAGCGGAGGACGATGATCCGTAGCAGCCATCTACATCACAACAGCTGTCATCTGGCAGGCCCGTATCAGGTCAAAAACGTTTGTCAAAAACAAAAACAGTTTTAGGACAGCGTGGCCATCCGGTGAAAGTAGCACAGTGTGCAATGCCTGAAAAGGTATTCCAAAGTAGGAAGAGTAGTGTGGCAATTTTTCAACCAAGATCCGAATGATCAGTGCAAAGTTATCTGTAAGAAATGCTCAAAGACCTTTAGCAGAGGGAAGAATCTTCAAAATTTAAATACAACGTGCATGCTTAGACATTTAACCTTCCTCTAGTGTTAGGGTCGTGACCGACCCGTTTTAGGTTTTAAATGCATACAAATTGTACATACATTTGTTTATTGCATCAAGACTTTTTGACTTTTTCAGGAACTTATTGTTAAACAAAATACAATAAAATAAAACTATTTTACTAAATTGTAAAATGCTCTTATTAAAATTATAACATTTGTGTTGCTGGGGTCAATTTCGACCCAGGTCTAATATAAGAGTAAAAAAACAATAATAAGGCAACGTTCACATTAGCGTTTCCCGACGCTGCGTCGGGAAACGCTGCGGCAACGCATGCGTCATGCGCCCCTATATTTAACATGGGGGGCGCATGGACATGCGTTGTGCTGCGTTGTGCGACGCATGCGGGTTTTTTGCCGCAAGCGTTGGGCACAGAAAATGCAACAAGTTGCATTTTTCTTGCGTCCAAATTTCGGCAAAAAAGGACGCATGTGTCACGATATGGTATGAAATATCATAAGTAGTTCTCTTGCTAGCCTGCGTGGGCTAAGCCCCCCTTCCTGGAGTGATACTGCAACAGTTGTAGCTGCAAATTCCTGGCTTTCCTTCTCAGAGAGTGTGGGGGTTAGGAGAGCCAAAGTTATTTACGACCGGCATTTCCTGTGTAAGCTCTTGTTCAGCTATAAGTGAAGTAGAAACTTTGAGGATCCATGAAAGATTCTTTGTTTAGTTTTTGTTAGATATTAGGCAAACGATTTAAGCTAGAAATACGAAAATATATATTCTTATTCTCACTCGGTGTACCTACCCATTCCCCGAAACACGGGCTTCTAACTCCGTCTGGTAAAGAAGTAGAGTTTTCTCTGTAAATATGTATCCCAGATAGGACATATTTGATCTCATTAGAATGCTCACGTTAATCCGAGATGAATGATGGGTTGGTTAAGACTATGAGATGTATTGTAGCAGAATTATAGAAATTAGATATAGGTTAGGGTAAAATCAGTAAACTGAAGAGGTAGGAGGGACGAGGTGATCCAACCCCTCTCTGGGATGTTACAGGCTTAAGCTATAACTGTCTGCACACATCCCCAGCTTGCGCTTGTCCTATTTTTAAGAGCTGAGTACATCCCATGAGTTGGGACGTATGGAAAACTGCCCTAGCCTGGTTGCCTGTCATGCTTTGAACATGTGAGTGTTGCTTTTTCTCATTTATTCCCTTTATGTTATAATTACCCTTGTACATATTTGCGATTGTCTCATTTGTAACATCTTTGTAAAATATTTTGATAAAACACTGCCTGAAACTTTTGATGGGGTATATTATTTAATACCAGTTCTTTCTCCTGTTCTAAACCGTACCCTAAGTCTCTTGAAGGGAAAATACGCTACTGTTGTGTTGGGTTAGCTTTGGACCCGTTTAATCGAAGCTGGTGGCAGCGAGAGTGTGCTGACTTTTGGGGTTATGCTGAAGCGACTGCGGCATTGCTAATTATTGTTCCTGCCTGAGTGGGAGTAGTTATCGCGTCGCTGCAGCGTGCCCAATAGCCAGTACATAGCAGGCAGCCTTTCTGGCGACTACTTACCCAGGGTGCAGTACCTAATCTGACCTGAGAGTAAGGGGGCGCCAGAGTGCTGCAAGTGTTAAGTGGTACTGTAAGCGGGATATACAAAAATCCCTGCAGTTTGTGGTATATAGAAAAGCAGTGGGATACCTAGAATAAGCCCCTGCTGTAAACTAAGAGGTCAATAGCCTTGTGTGTGGTTTTTCATCACATCGTGGAGTGGAGGGATAACTAAGATAAGCCCCCTGCACATGTGATAGCCATCTGTTGGCCTAAAGTCACCTCAATCCGTGACGTAGGGGTGACGGTCACGGTGGGAATCCTGACCAATTGGTGACAGCGGTCAGGGGAATCGTGACAATTGGTGGCAAGGCGGTGGGATATCTTAGAGCATTAGTGATTGGGTTTGAGTAATCATTCCTCTCACTAAAAACTTGCAGAAAGTTCTTGCGAGGACTCTGCGCAAATAAGTTTGGAGAACGAACTCAGTGTTTTATTAGTCTTGAGACAATTGTGTACGGGTAATTATCCCCTCCCTTTCTCTTTGTTTTTCTATCCTATCTTTTATTTGGCAACCATGGTTGTGCTGGGAGAAACCTTCTATGAGCAGCAGACCAGAGACACCCTTGTCGCCTTATGCAAGTCACAGCACATTGACTTTGCAAGCAAAAACAAAGCCCAACTGGTCGCAGATCTGGTGCAATGGGAAGCCGCTCGAGACCAATCTCAGAGCTCAGAGGCCGCAGAAGCCAGCACCAGCGAACATGGTGCTGCAGCAGAGGTCCAACCACTGAATGCTGGCCCTGTTAGCAATCCGGGCGAATTGGACCCCCACCTGCAGGCGGCCTTGAAAGAATTCCCCACTGACGACCATGAGGGACGTCGGCAGCTGATTCAGCAATACCGGCAGGAGGCCCAGGTCCAGCAAGCCGAGAGAGAGGCCCGAGCTGAGAGAGAGGCCCGAGCTGAGCGAGAGGCCCAGGCCCAGCGAGCTGAGCGAGAGGCCCAGGCCCAGCGAGCCGAGCGGCAAGCGGAGCGGGAGTACCAGCTGCAGTTAGCCCAACTGCAAATGCAGGGGTCGTCCCAGTCCAGCCGTGAGCCCAGCAGCGCTCAGATACCGAAGCCCCGGCCCGATCACTTCCCTGTTATGGAGAAGGACGGAGACTTGGACACTTTTCTGCGGGCCTTTGAGAAAGCCTGCAGACAGTACCGGCTGCCTACAGAAGAATGGGCCCGATACCTGACACCAGGGCTGAGAGGCAAAGCTCTGGAGGCGTTTGCTGCCCTCCCTCAAGAACAAGATGGTGACTATGAGGCCATCAAGCAGGCTCTGATAGCCAAGTACCAGCTTACACCCGAGGTGTACCGTAGAAAGTTCCGGACCCTCCAACGTGGCCCACACGACAGTTACAGTGATGTGGTGCATGGACTGGGGACCCACTTTGACCAGTGGACCCAAGGACTGTCAGTGTCCCCCTTTGCGCAGCTGCGAGACCTGATGATCAAAGACCAGTTCTTTCATCTTTGCCCAGCTGAGGTGCGACAGTTCGTGATGGACAGAGAACCCAAAGACGTGACGAAAGCAGCGCAGATTGCCGATGCCTATGAGGCCAACTGTAGATCGGAAGTGCGGAAGCCAGTCACCACCAGCTGGAGAGGGGGTAAGCCTGCAACCAACACCAGTACCCCTGCCAGCCAACACACAAGAGGTCCTGGCCCTGTGGCCAACAGCACCAGACCTACCACCGAACCTCGCAAGTGTTACACCTGCAATCAGACTGGTCATCTCAGTCCCTCCTTCCCAACCAAGCAGAAGAACACCCAAGCCAAGGCCCCAGGGCCTAATGCAGCAGTTCTTTTGGTGGGTGGTGTAGTTGGGAGGGTGTGTGACAACGTACAGCACGTCACTGTGGGAGGCCATGTTGCTACAGGCCTCAAAGACACCGGGGCTGAACGAACCCTCATCCGACCCGAACTGGCGGCCCCTGAAGAAATCATTCCGGGGAAAACCCTAACTGTAACTGGGATTGGGGGCATCAGCTGTCCCTTACCGATGGCCTGGGTTTTTATTGATTGGGTGCCGGGAGCGGGGTGAAGGAAGTGGGGCTGTCTGATAATTTGCCCACTGATGTTTTGTTGGGGACTGATTTGGGGAGGTTGGTTGCCCACTACGTCACTGATACCCCTCCCCAAGCTACTAATAAGGGTAACGTTAACCCTGATGATGATGATGATGGGAGATCGCATGTGTTACCTGACCATGCTTTATCTTGTAATGATGCATCTATTAACCATTTTTTTCCTAGGATTGATGCTGAAAATGTTGTACCTGTGCCAGCTGAACCTGATAATGATTTTTCTGTGAAGGTTAATGTGTCCATAGGTACAGGCGTGCCCAGCCACGTCGCTCTGCGGAGTGAGACGGCTGAGGAACCCCTAACAGGGGCAAGTGTCGGTGCTACAGGAAATGGGGAGATGCATGGGAACCATGAGGAAGGTGATGCCATGAAAGTGACCAGTGCCACCGAGGAAGGTAACTGGCCCATAAGTAGCACTGCCCCTGGAGTGTTGGGGGTGGATGGGGAGGTAGAGCCCATAGCAGCGCCGGCTGATGGGTCTGTAGAAACCGCCGGGGAGACAGCCTACGTAGCTGCTGTCACCCGCAGTCAGAGTGCCCGAAACACAGGTAACTGTCAGCCTTCCGGACTCTCCTCAGTCATTGCTGTGACTGAACCAGAGGTGGACCCAGAGCAGGTCCAAGAGGGTTCCCGTGGGGAAGGGACCCTGACGTCGCTTTTGGCTTCCCCTAGCCAGGAGTTTCAGGCCGCTCTGCACACAGATGCGAGCCTAGAGAGTTTGAGACAACTCGCCGGGACGCGCTTCTCCGAGACTGATAAGGAGAAGGTGTTCTGGGAACAAGGAAGGTTGTACCGGGAGACAGTACCCGGAGAATCACAAAAGGAGTGGCTGAGGGAAAGACAGCTGGTCGTCCCGCAGCAATTCCGGTGTGAGTTGTTGCGGATTGCCCATGAGATCCCGCTAGCTGGACACTTGGGGATCAGCAAAACTAAGGCCCGGCTGTCTCAACACTTCTATTGGCCTAAGATGGGGACAGATGTGTCAAACTACTGCCACTCCTGTATCACTTGTCAAAGAGTGGGGAAGGCGGGGCCTGCTCTTAAGGCTCCCCTGATCCCTTTGCCAGTGATAGAGGAGCCTTTCCAGAGGATCGCGGTGGACATTGTGGGCCCGCTGGCCGTCCCCAGCAGCTCTGGAAAGCAATACATCCTTACTGTGGTAGACTATGCTACCCGGTACCCAGAGGCAGTAGCTCTGTCGTCAACTAGGGCAGATAAGGTGGCGGATGCCCTGTTGGCCATCTGTTCACGTGTAGGGTTTCCCAGTGAAATGCTTACTGATCAAGGGACCCAATTTATGTCTTGCCTAATGGAGGCTCTCTGTAAGAGAATGCAGGTGAAGCACCTGGTATCGAGTGCGTATCACCCACAGACCAATGGCTTGTGTGAACGCTTCAATGGTACCCTCAAACAGATGCCACGCATGCTGGTTGAGACTCAAGGGCGCGACTGGGAACGGTACCTCCCACACCTGCTGTTCGCTTACCGAGAGGTTCCGCAGGCCTCGACGGGGTTCTCCCCCTTCGAGCTCCTGTACGGCAGGCGAGTCCGGGGACCCCTGGGGTTGGAAAGAGAATCCTGGGAAGAGAAGCCGAACCCTTCTGAAGTGTCCATAGTGGAGTATGTCCTGCGCTTCCGTGACAAGATGCAGACCTTGACGCAGTTGGTGCATGACAACATGACGCAGGCTCAGGCTGATCAGAAGCACTGGTACGACCAGAACGCCCGGGAGAGGACCTACCACGTGGGTCAAAAGGTGTGGGTGCTGGTCCCCGTACCAACGGATAAGCTTCAGGCAGCCTGGGAGGGCCCGTACATCGTCCACCAACAGCTCAACCCGGTCACGTACGTGGTCACGCTTGACCACGCTCGGGGTAGGCGAAAGGCCTTTCACGTCAACATGATGAAGGCTCATCACGAACGTGAACCTTTCGTCCTACCGGTCTGCAGCTTGCCCGAAGACGGTGAGGAAGACACCCTCCTGGACATGCTGGCCCAAGCCAAGGCCAATGGGTCCATCGAGGAAGTGGAGGTAAGCGCCTCGTTAACTGAACCCCAGCGGTTGCAGTTGCAAACCACACTGGAACCCTTCCGGGTCGTGTTCTCCAATCGACCTGGGAGGACTGAGATAGCCGTCCACGAGGTGGACACCGGGAATCACGCCCCACTACGGTGAACACCCTATCGAATCTCTGACCAGGTGCAGCAGATTATGCGCCAAGAGATCGATGAGATGTTACAGCTGGGGGTGATTCGACGGTCAAAGAGCGCGTGGGCATCACCTGTAGTTCTCGTGCCAAAGAAGGACCGGACCACCCGGTTCTGCATGGACTACAGGGGGCTCAACGCCATCACAGCCTCGGATGCGCACCCAATGCCGCGCATCGAGGAGCTGCTTGAGAAGTTAGCTGGCGCAGATTACCTAACAATAATGGATCTGAGTCGAGGATACTGGCAGATTCCCCTGAGCCCCGAGGCGCAGGAGAAGTCCGCCTTTATCACACCCTTTGGACTGTACGAGTCCACGGTCATGCCCTTCGGCATGAAGAATGCCCCTTCCACTTTCCAGCGGATGGTCAACCTCCTGCTTCAGGGACTGGAGAAGTACGCCGTGGCGTACTTGGATGACATTGCCATCTTCAGTTCCTCCTGGGAGGAACACCTGCAGCATCTCGAGGAGGTGCTCAGGCGAATTCACCAAGCAGGACTGACTATCAAACCGGGAAAGTGTCAGATGGGCATGAGGGAGGTTCACTACCTGGGGCACCGGGTAGGCGGGAACACCCTGAAGCCAGAGCCTGACAAAGTGGGAGTGATCGTGAACTGGCCCACTCCCGTGACCAAGAAACAGGTGAGTGATGTCCTTCTTGGGTACTGCAGGGTACTATAGGCGCATCGTACAGCACTATAGTAGCCTGGCAAAACCTTTGCCGGACCTCACCAGGAAGAAGCTACCCCACATCGTCAACTGGACAGATGGCTGTGAGGGGGCCTTCCAGGCGTTGAAAACCGCACTGTGCAACGCCCCTGTGTTGAAAGCAGTCAACAGCAGTCAACCGTACTTGGTGCAGACCGACGCCAGCGAGTTTGGCCTTGGTGCTGTGCTCAGCCAGGTTGACTCAGAGGACCAAGAGCACCCCGTGTTATACCTGAGCCGGAAACTTTTGCCGAGGGAAGTGGCCTACTCCACAATCGAGAAGGAATGCCTGGCCATAGTCTGGGCCCTGCAGCGCTTGCAGCACTACTTGTACGGTCGCCCATTCACTGTGGTGACCGACCACAAACCTCTGCGCTGGCTAAACGCCATGTGTGGAACCAACGGCAGGTTGCTACGCTGGAGCCTTGCCCTTCAGCAGTTTGACTTCACCATTGAACACAAAACGGGCAAAGAGCATGGGAATGCAGATGGACTCTCCCGCCAGGGTGAACCTACTGAGGTGCCCATGGAGGCATACCGTGGGGTACTGCCTCCCTAGCGCACACCACAAGGGGGAGGTGTCACGATATGGTATGAAATATCATAAGTAGTTCTCTTGCTAGCCTGTGTGGGCTAAGCCCCCCTTCCTGGAGTGATACTGCAACAGTTGTAGCTGCAAATTCCTGGCTTTCCTACTCAGAGAGTGTGGGGGTTAGGAGAGCCAAAGTTATTTACGACCGGCATTTCCTGTGTAAGCTCTTGTTCAGCTATAAGTGAAGTAGAAACTTTGAGGATCCATGAAAGATTCTTTGTTTAGTTTTTGTTAGATATTAGGCAACCGATTTAAGCTAGAAATACGAAAATGTATATTCTTATTCTCACTCGGTGTACCTACTCATTCCCCGAAACACGGGCTTCTAACTCCGTCTGGTAAAGAAGTAGGGTTTTCTCTGTAAATATGTATCCCAGATAGGACATATTTGATCTCATTAGAATGCTCACGTTAATCCGAGATGAATGATGGGTTGGTTAGGACTATGAGATGTATTGTAGCAGAATTATAGAAATTAGATATAGGTTAGGGTAAAATCAGTAAACTGAAGAGGTAGGAGGGACGAGGTGATCCAACCCCTTTCTGGGATGTTACAGGCTTAAGCTATAACTGTCTGCACACATCCCCAGCTTGCGCTTGTCCTATTTTCCTGAAAGAGCTGAGTACATCCCATGAGTTGGGACATATGGAAAACTGCCCTAGCCTGGTTGTCTGTCATGCTTTGAACATGTGAGTGTTGCTTTTTCTCATTTATTCTCTTTATGTTATAATTACCCTTGTACATATTTGCAATTGTCTCATTTGTAACATCTTTGTAAAATATTTTGATAAAACACTGCCTGAAACTTTTGATGGGGTATATTTTTTAATACCAGTTCTTTCTCCTGTTCTAAACCGTACCCTAAGTCTCTTGAAGGGAAAATACGCTACTGTTTTATTGGGTTAGCTTCGGACCCGTTTAATCGAAGCTGGTGGCAGCGAGAGTGTGCTGACTTTTGGGGTTATGCTGAAGCGACTGCGGCGTTGCTAATTATTGTTCCTGCCTGAGTGGGAGTAGTTATCGCGTCGCTGCAGCGTGCCCAATAGCCAGTACATAGCAGGCAGCCTTTCTGGCGACTACTTACCCAGGGTGCAGTACCTAATCTGACCTGAGAGTAAGGGGGCGCCAGAGTGCTGCAAGTGTTAAGTGGTACTGTAAGCGGGAGTTACATAAATCCCTGCAGTTTGTGGTATATAGAAAAGCAGTGTGATACCTAGAATAAGCCCCTGCTGTAAACTAAGAGGTCAATAGCCTTGTGTGTGGTTTTTCATCACATCGTGGAGTGGAGGGATAACTAAGATAAGCCCCCTGCACATGTGATAGCCGTCTGTTGGCCTAAAGTCACCTCAATCCGTGACGTAGGGGTGACGGTCACGGTGGGAATCCTGACCAATTGGTAACAGCGGTCAGGGGAATCGTGACAGCATGCGTCGCAAAACGCAGCGTTTTTGCATGCGTTTTGGTGCGTTTTTATTTGCGTTGTGCGTTGCGTCGCCGACGCAGCGGCGCACAACGCAAATCTGAACGTAGCCTTAGTCCCAAAACTGAACTCATAAACACAATAAAAACCAACAGCCCACAGCCAGCTCTACCTCCAACAACTTGAGTTAGGGACATGTCCAGGCATGTATGGCCAAATCAGCTTAGAGTTGGTACTTTGCAGAGCATAGTTTATACTATTCTCTAGAGGTTCATTTGACAATATTTTTATATTGAAAATGAAGGGTATGCTCTCAAATGAAAAGCCCAGGGGGCCACAACAAAAAATATTAAAATCAATCCTTCCATGGATGAGAAACCCTAACAAGGTAACTAAGAGGTAAGACACAAATTGGATCATAAATAACTGTTTTTAGGGTATCTTAGGGGTGATTTAAGACACGGGTCAAAACCGACCCGTTAACATAAGAAAGAGTAACAGAAAGCTAACACTAGAGGAAGGTTAACCAGCATGCACTTGCAAGCCTGGACTAACTACCAAATGTCCCGTACCATTGGTGCACCTGCTCAGAATGAAGGTAGTCAGCAACGCTCCATTGCTTCCTTCACTATAAGCCTACCGGTTAGGACACCACCAGCAGCAAATGTGGAGGTATCATCGCAAGGCCAAAGCAGTCAGAGAATCACAAGGTTATTGGTAGGAAACACTTTATGTAAGCCAACATCGAGAATACCATCTCCAACCCTCTCTCAATCCGCCATGTCCACCACCACCACCGCTAGTTCCACCATATGAACCTCTCCTCTCCAGTCCAGCTCACCCTACAAGAGACTCTCGTTAGGAAAAGAAAGTACTCATCCTCTCATCCGCGTACACAGGGTTTGAACGCCCACATTGCTAGACTAATCTCGTTAGAGATGATGCCCTACCGGTTGGTTGAAAGCGAAGCTTTCAAAGCCCTGATGGCCTACGCAGTACCAAGCTATGACCTACCCAGTCGACATTTCTTTGTGAGAAAAAACATCCCAGCCCTCCACCAGCATATCAAAGACCGCATTGTCCATGCACTGAGGCAATCAGTCAGTAGAAAGGTGCACCTCACACCAGATGCATGGACCAGTAGGCATGGCCAGGGACGTTACGTGTCGATCACGGCACACTGGGTTAATGTGGTGGATGCAGGGTCCACAGAGGACAGCCACAGTGGGACAGTTCTGCCTAGCCCACGGTCTAGGAAACAGTTGGCTGTAGGCGTTCGCCCCCCCCCCCTCCTCCTCCTCCTCCAGAAGCGAAAGCTCGTCCACAGAGCTCAGTCGCACGACCACTCCATCCGCAGCTGCCAGTGTTGCACACGAGGTGTCCCATTAATGGTAAGCGTCAATTAATCAGATGCGTAACCACTTGTATGCAAAATATTGTGTCATGCACCAATGAATACATAAATCATCCTAAATAAAAAGTGCAAAAAGGACAGTGTATAAAATTATTTTTATTGAAAATAATATAAAGTATAAAAAACTAATATAATCATCAAATATAGCTGATAAACATAGGCATAATATAATAGTATGAACAGACGCCAACCAAATATTACAAAAAAGTGCAATATAATATATAGACCTCCACAATAATATGGTATATACCAGCACTATTCCAAAAAAATAAAAATTAATAAAAAGAAAATAAAAGGCACTCAAAAGTGCATAGAGCAAAATTTGTGCAAATTTTTTTTGCAAAAACCTGTGCAATAAATAATGCAGCAACAATACAAAAAGCACCAAAAGAATTGTGTAAACAATTGTTGAATAATATGTGCAAATCAAATTTGTAATCACTACAGACCAAAAGTGCAATAGTGCTATAAAAGGTGCCAAAAATTTGCAAAGCCAGGCCAATATTGCACAATATAAATAAATAATTCAATTGCACATGGGCCCATACAAATATTGTATAAATATTGCTGTAATAAGAACAGTGCTAAGTAGAACAATAAAGGTGCAGGAAGTGCTGGTAACTAATAAACCACTAACACATTACCATAACAAAGTGGATAAAATAAGTAAAATCCAGTAATATTGGAGGCTCCACATACCTACATGTGCTCAGAACCCTACGCGCGTTTCGGCGCTTGCCTTCTTCCGGGGGGCGTATACAATAGCACAAATAGATTGAGTTTATATAAGGTGCTGATTGCTACTGAGTTACTGAAGCTGAGTGGCTTGAGCGGCGCATGCGCTGCCGCCCAGCCAATGGCCGCATCCATCCAGCGTCACCCCGTCAACGCGAAACACCAACCAACCCCGCCCACGTGTATCACGTGACCAGGGAAGGCGGGGAACACGTCACCAGGGAGAAAGACGCCGGAATGAATGAGACCAGAAAGCCAAACTGGAACTCAGAGAATCAAAGGAGTATAGTTCAGGGACATTTAAGCAATACAAAAAAAGAAAACAATGTAATATATAACAGAAATAGCTCA
Source organism: Ranitomeya imitator (assembly GCF_032444005.1). Lineage (NCBI taxonomy): Eukaryota > Metazoa > Chordata > Amphibia > Anura > Dendrobatidae > Ranitomeya > Ranitomeya imitator. The sequence goes on along the minus strand of NC_091287.1, from coordinate 225,482,065 downwards.
TATTAAGACGTAATATATATATATATACAATTGCACTGTGCATCAAAATAATTAAATAAAAAATGAAAAATTACATAATGAGACATACCTAATGAATTATATAAATAAGTTAATAATAAATAATAATTTATATAATAATTTCATAATGTATATTATGTAGCAAAAATAGCTCATATTAAGACATAATATATATACAACTGCACTATGCACCAAAATTTTTTTTTAAATAATTACATAAAAATGAAAAAATAAAAATTACATAATGAGACATACCTAAAGAAAAATATGTAGATGAGTAAATAATATATAATACTAAGATAATGTCTATAATAATTTCATAATAAAGACAGTAATAAACTAACAAAATAAATATTACAATACTATATAAATACAATGTTAGTCCATGCAGAAGAATAAAATCCACAAAGAAGGTACATCATCCAATGATATTCAAAGTCTTCACTCTGGGATTCCAGAATAAGTGTTCAAAAGAATCCAACAGTCCAATACAAATTATAAGGAATCATGAACTGAAAATAAATATGAAATAATTAATATGAGAATGTTAAAATCCAAAATTATTAAAAAAGATATTTAAAAAATATATAAAATATTGTTATTAAAAATTATTACGTAATTCCAAAGATGATCAGAGAAATGGCGAATAACTCAAAGCCTCATTGAGACCCAGAGGCTGAAGTGTATGGAGATAATTAAGTACATGTTTCACATGTACCCATTCAGATGGAGACGTTTATTCTCGGTGAGGTAGGTCAAGCGTAGGACCTCGTATAAGAGAGATGCCGTAAAGTGGCTACGAGGTACACATAAATATGGCCATTTTTATGCGCTAAAAGCTCTCATTTTTCATATTTCTAGTGCAGTAATGCAGTTCAAATTTCGTGTTTTCAAGTTTGCATGTTTTGGCGCTGCAGTGTGCTGCCCTTTTTACTTAACTATATACGAGTTGACGACTCTGGGTTCAGCACCTGTTCACACTCAGTCTATGTTTGGATGTGCAGGTCAGGTTTTTGAAATGAAGTGTATGGAGAGTCCATATCCATCTACTCTCTTTCTGGGCAAGTCTATTACTAACATTACCCCTACGCAAATCAGTGATAATCCTATCTATACCAATCACACGAAGACCAGTTGGATCGCAACCATGATGGGTCCTAAAATGTCTTGGTAACGTTTTCAAATGTTCCTCCTCCAGAAGCGAAAGCTCGTCCACAGAGCGCAGTTGCACGACCACTCCATCCACAGCTGTCAGTGTTGCACGCGAGGTGTCCCATTATCGAACAGCTAGTGGTAAGCGTCAGCAGGCTGTGTTAGAAATGAAGTGTTTGGGCGACAATAGACACACCGCGGAAGTACTGGCCGAGTACTTGCAACAACAAACTCAGTCATGGCTGGGCAGTGTACATCTTGAGGCAGGCACGGTAGTCAGTGATAATGGAAGGAATTTTATGGCTGCCATAGCCCTTTCAGAACTTAAACACATACCTTGCCTGGCTCACACCTTGAACCTGGTGGTGCAGTGCTTCCTCAAAAATTATCCGGAGTTACCAGCCCTGCTCCTGAAGGTGCGAAGACTTTGCTTGCATAACCGCCGGTCGCCCATACACTCCAGCCGTATGCTGAACCATCAGCGATCGCTGAATCTTCCCCAGCACCGCCTAATAATCGACGTTGCAAAAAGGTGGAACTCCACACTGCACATGGTTCAGAGGCTGTGCGAACAGAGGCGTGCTGTAATTCATTTGTGGGAGGATACACATACACGGGCAGGCAGTTGGATGGCAGACATGGAGTTGTCTGGTGTGCAGTGGTGGAAGCTCCAAGACCTCTGTCAAGTCCTTCAGTGTTTTGAGGAATGCACACGGCTGGTCAGTGCAGATGACGCCATCATAAGCATGAGCATCCCACTAATGCGTCTGCTGATACAAAGTTTGACGCACATTAAGGAGCTGGCATCTGCAGCCGAGGAGGGAAGCCTTGATAACAGTCAGCCATTGTCTGCTCAGGGAACTCTCCTGGACGAGGTGGCAGACGAAGAAGAGGAGGAGGAGGAGGATGGGGATGAATATTTATGGGAGGAGGATGCTTCTCAGGAGGCAATAGAAACTGGTGGCGTTGCAAGGTCTGGTACAGGTTTTTTGCGGGCCACTGTTACGCTGGGGGGGCAAGAGACAAGAGTGGACCCACTGGACCTTAATACCGAACCTCCCTCGAGCAAGCGAGCCAGATAGACCAACCCCTATATAGGGATAGTTAGGGAGCAAGCTCGAAGGTAACTAGTACTTCGAATGCCAGGACCAGGGATCGGCTCCAGAGGACAGGAAAGGAAGTTATGATGGAGAGAACACAGGGAGAAGTGAAAGAACCTAGGAAACGGTAGCAGTGGGATAGGGAGCTCCCAGGATGAGGAGACAAGGAACACAGGGCAAGAAGGCTGGGAACCAGGACTATACGAGTAAGGGAAGAGAAGGACCTGGGTGCAGAGCCAAACACAGAGGAACTCTGTAAGGTTTAACTTAACAATCAGGAAGGGCGGCCTGAAATACTAAGTGGCTGCTTCCTATTGGCCCAGCAATGCTGCCGGGTCAGGTCGTAGCCAGGAAAGAAGTGCAGGAGTGTGCACGTTGTTATGAACAGGTGATTCAGAACCACAATAGACCTAGTGGTTAAGAGCACACAAGTGACCTGTTTAGTTACTAAATAGGACGAGATCTGAGACGTGGGAACTCTGCTGACCGCAATCCCTGATCCTATCATACCACACTAAAGGTAGCGGTGGAGCGCTCCTGACCAGAACCTAGGCGCCTCGTCACAGCCTGAGAAACTAGCTAGCCCTGAAGATAGAAAAATAAGCCTACCTTGCCTCAGAGAAATTCCCCAAAGGAAAAGGCAGCCCCCCACATATAATGACTGTGAGTAAGATGAAAATACAAACACAGAGATGAAATAGATTTTAGCAAAGTGAGGCCCGACTTACTGAATAGACCGAGGATAGGAAAGATAGCTTTGTGGTCAGCACAAAAACCTACAAACAACCACGCAGAGGGGAACAAAAAGACCCTCCGCACCGACTAACGGTACGGAGGTGCTCCCTCTGTGTCTCAGAGCTTCCAGCAAGCAAGAAAAACCAATATAGCAAGCTGGACAAAAAATATAGGAAACAAAAGTAACATAAGCAAAACTTAGCTCATGCAAGGCAGACAGGCCACAGGAACGATCCAGGAGATAGCAAGGCCAATACTGGAACATTGACTGGAGGCCAGGAACAAAGAACTAGGTGGAGTTAAGTAGAGCAGCACCTAACGACTTAACCTCGTCACCTGAGAAAGGAAACTCAGAAGCCGCAGCCCCACTCACATCCACCAGAGGAAGCTCATAGACAGAACCAGCCGAAGTACCACTCATGACTAGGGTTGAGCGACCTTGACCTTTTTAGAGTCGAGCCGTGTTTCGCGAAACCCGACTATCTTAGAAGTCGAGTCGAGTGGAATCGGCCGATTATCGCGAAAAGTCGGGTATCGCCCGAAACACGAAACCCAATGCAAGTCAATGGGGGAGCATAGTCGGCAGTGAGTGGAGGACAGGAAAACACCTACACTGCCCATTTTAATGGCAAAAACATCCATTCTTGTTACAGAAGCTTGTCAATCGTAATTTACCTTATAATAATTGGAAGGCATTTGAAATTGGGGGTCATTTGGCTAAAGTTGTGGGGGGTAGGGCTGGTTCAAGTAATTAGTGGGCCCAGGAAATCTGGAACACGTCACGGCAGTGGAGCAGGGAGAGGTAAGTATTTCAACTTTGCAAGTGCTGAGATCCTGAGCAAGCAGGGGGGGGCCCACTCGTTGGCATTGGCACTGGCACAGGGCCCCTCAAAGTACAGCGGTGTGTTTGCACGGCGGGGGCGCCTCCCACCGGCAGCAACACTTTTGCGTACTATGAGAGGCCCTGTGCCAGTGACGTCGCCAACTAGTATTCCTCCCCTCACCTGATGAAGGAACCTGCACTTTCATCTGCACCTTCCTCTTTGTCCCCGTGTAAGGTGGTATGGTATGCGGGAAGAGGAACCTGACTTTCAGCAGGGTCACAATCTTGCTGTGTAGCGTGCACGGGGAATTTTGCGTTATGGGTCAAGGTACCAGCAGACTCATCTATCACTGGCTGGGCAATGGGCAGGATGAGGAGGAAACACAGATATAGGCCCAAAGAATAAAGTGGGCTAAATGCAGTTCAAAATTGGTAACACAGGACTAACCAGGGGGCATTGCAGTGGAGGACAACTGGAATGAGAGGCTGACACAGAGAGTAGGCCCAAATCAGTAAGTAGTCGAAATGCAGTTCAAAATTGGCAACCGTAGTAAACAGGCGGCACAGCTTTGTTCAGTGGAGGAGAACAGCAAGGAGTGGCAGACACCGATAGTAGGCCCCAACCCAACTAGTAGGCCAAATGCAGTCTAACATTAACAACTACTTAACGAGAGCCTGAAAATGAAATTTCAGGACAGGAAACCAGGAGAACAGCAAGGAGCGGCAGACACTGTTAGTAGGCCCCAAACCAACTAGTACGCCAAATGCAGTTGTTCCATTTAACCACTATTTAACAAGAGCCTGAAGATAGAAGCTCAGGAAAGGCAACCTGGAGAACACCTTGGAGTGGAACACACCGTCTCTACACCCCATACCCAATTTGTAGGCCTAATGCAGTGTAGTTTCCAACAACTACTAAACGAGAGCATTAAGATCGAAGCAATGGCGAGGAAACCTGGGGAACACCTTGGAGTGGAACACACCATCTCTCTACACCCCATACCCATTTTGTAGGCCTAACGCAGTGTAGTTTCCAACAACTACTAAACGAGAGCCTGAAGATAGAAGCTCAGGAAAGGCAACCTGGAGAACACCTTGGAGTGGAACACACCGTCTCTACACCCCATACCCAATTTGTAGGCCTAATGCAGTGTAGTTTTCTACAACTACTAAACGAGAGTCGGAAGACCGAAGCAATGTGGACGAAACCTGGGGCACACCTTGGGGTGGCAGACACCGTTAGTAGGCCCTACCAAAGTTGTACCCCCAATGCAGTTTTAAAATTCCTAGAGGCTGAAAACAAGACTATTGACGCTCAGCTTTTTTCAAAGGAACACAGCTGAATTGAGTGGCGCAGACAGACACAGGTAGTAGGCCTTAAACCAAAAATTGTGGCTCACTGCAGCTTAAAAAAGGTTACAGGGGTACACAGGCAGCATTGCTCTGGGCAATGGAGGACAATTTCAATAGTGGACCGCAGATAGACTTTGTACGCCTACTATTAAAAAAAGGATGCTCTATGCAATAAAAATAGGTTGCAGGGGTACACGGGCAGCAGTGGTCTGGTCAGTGTAGGAGTAGTAGAAAGAAGGGACCGCAGAGAGGCTTCGAAGGCCTAACATAACAAAATAGGGCTGTTGGCAATTTAAAATTGGTTCCAGGGGTACACGGGCAGCAATGGTCTGGTCATTGTAGTAGTAGTAGAAAGAAGGGACCGCAGAGAGGCTTCGAAGGCCTAACATAACAAAATAGGGCTGTTGGCTATTTAAAATTGGTTCCAGGGGTACACGGGCAGCAGTAGAACGGTCAGTGGAGGCCTAGTGGAAGGAGGGACCGCAGACAGGCTTTGAAGGCCTAACATAAAAAAAATTGGGCTGGCTGTAGGCAATTTAAAATTGGTTCCAGGGGTACACGGGCAGCAGTAGAATGGTCAGTGGACGCCTAGTGGAAGGAGGGACCGCAGACAGGCTTCGAAGGCCTAACATAAAAAAAATTGGGCTGTTGGCAATTTAAAAATGGTTCCAGGGGTACACGGGCAGCAGTAGAACGGTCAGTGGAGGCCTAGTGGAAGGAGGGACCGCAGACAAGCTTCGAAGGCCTAACATAAAAAAAATTGGGCTGGCTGTAGGCAATTTAAATTTGGTTCCAGGGGTACACGGGCAGCAATGGTCTGGTCAGTGTAGTAGTAGTAGAAAGAAGGGACCACAGACAGGCTTCGAAGGCCTAACATAACAAAATAGGGCTGTTGGCAATTTAAAATTGGTTCCAGGGGTACACGGGCAGCAATGGTCTGGTCAGTGTAGTAGTAGTAGTAGAAAGAAGGGACCGCAGAGAGGCTTCGAAGGCCTAACATAGCAAAATACTGCTGTTGGCAATTTAAAATTGGTTCCAGGGGTACACGGGCAGCAATGGTCTGGTCAGTGTAGTAGTAGTAGAAAGAAGGGACCGCAGAGAGGCTTCGAAGGCCTAACATAACAAAATAGGGCTGTTGGCAATTTAAAATTGGTTCCAGGGGTACACGGGCAGCAGTAGAATGGTCAGTGGAGGCCTAGTGGAAGGAGGGACCGCAGACAGGCTTCGAAGGCCTAACATAAAAAAAATTGGGCTGGCTGTAGGCAATTTAAAATTGGTTCCAGGGGTACACGGGCAGCAGTAGAATGGTCAGTGGAGGCCTTGTGGAAGGAGGGACCGCAGACAGGCTTCGAAGGCCTAACATAACAAAATAGGGCTGTTGGCAATTTAAAATTGGTTCCAGGGGTACACGGGCAGCAGTAGAATGGTCAGTGGAGGCCTAGTGGAAGGAGGGACAGCAGACAGGCTTCGAAGGCCTAACATAAAAAAAATTGGGCTGGCTGTAGGCAATTTAAAATTGGTTCCAGGGGTACACGGGCAGCAGTAGAATGGTCAGTGGAGGCCTAGTGGAAGGAGGGACCGCAGACAGGCTTCGAAGGCCTAACATAAAAAAAATTGGGCTGGCTGTAGGCAATTTAAAATTGGTTCCAGGGGTACACGGGCAGCAGTAGAATGGTCAGTGGAGGCCTTGTGGAAGGAGGGACCGCAGACAGGCTTCGAAGGCCTAACATAACAAAATAGGGCTGTTGGCAATTTAAAATTGGTTCCAGGGGTACACGGGCAGCAGTAGAACGGTCAGTGGAGGCCTAGTGGAAGGATGGACCGCAGACAGGCTTCGAAGGCCTAACATAAAAAAAATTGGGCTGGCTGTAGGCAATTTAAAATTGGTTCCAGGGGTACACGGGCAGCAATGGTCTGGTCAGTGTAGTAGTAGTAGAAAGAAGGGACCGCAGAGAGGCTTCGAAGGCCTAACATAACCAAATAGGGCTGTTGGCAATTTAAAATTGGTTCCAGGGGTACACGGGCAGCAGTAGAATGGTCAGTGGAAGCCTTGTGGAAGGAGGGACCGCAGACAGGCTTCAAAGGCCTAACATAACAAAATAGGGCTGTTGGCTATTTAAAATTGGTTCCAGGGGTACACGGGCAGCAGTAGAACGGTCAGTGGAGGCCTAGTGGAAGGAGGGACCTCAGACAAGCTTCGAAGGCCTAACATAAAAAAAAAATTGGGCTGGCTGTAGGCAATTTAAATTTGGTTCCAGGGGTACACGGGCAGCAATGGTCTGGTCAGTGTAGTAGTAGTAGAAAGAAGGGACCACAGACAGGCTTCGAAGGCCTAACATAACAAAATAGGGCTGTTGGCAATTTAAAATTGGTTCCAGGGGTACACGGGCAGCAATGGTCTGGTCAGTGTAGTAGTAGTAGTAGAAAGAAGGGACCGCAGAGAGGCTTCGAAGGCCTAACATAACAAAATACTGCTGTTGGCAATTTAAAATTGGTTCCAGGGGTACACGGGCAGCAATGGTCTGGTCAGTGTAGTAGTAGTAGAAAGAAGGGACCGCAGAGAGGCTTCGAAGGCCTAACATAACAAAATAGGGCTGTTGGCAATTTAAAATTGGTTCCGGGGGTACACGGGCAGCAGTAGAATGGTCAGTGGAGGCCTTGTGGAAGGAGGGACCGCAGACAGGCTTCGAAGGCCTAACATAACAAAATAGGGCTGTTGGCAATTTAAAATTGGTTCCAGGGGTACACGGGCAGCAGTAGAATGGTCAGTGGAGGCCTAGTGGAAGGAGGGACCGCAGACAGGCTTCGAAGGCCTAACATAAAAAAAATTGGGCTGGCTGTAGGCAATTTAAAATTGGTTCCAGGGGTACACGGGCAGCAGTAGAATGGTCAGTGGAGGCCTTGTGGAAGGAGGGACCGCAGACAGGCTTCGAAGGCCTAACATAACAAAATAGGGCTGTTGGCAATTTAAAATTGGTTCCAGGGGTACACGGGCAGCAGTAGAATGGTCAGTGGAGGCCTAGTGGAAGGAGGGACCGCAGACAGGCTTCGAAGGCCTAACATAAAAAAAATTGGGCTGGCTGTAGGCAATTTAAAATTGGTTCCAGGGGTACACGGGCAGCAGTAGAATGGTCAGTGGAGGCCTTGTGGAAGGAGGGACCGCAGACAGGCTTCGAAGGCCTAACATAACAAAATAGGGCTGTTGGCAATTTAAAATTGGTTCCAGGGGTACACGGGCAGCAGTAGAACGGTCAGTGGAGGCCTAGTGGAAGGAGGGACCGCAGACAGGCTTCGAAGGCCTAACATAAAAAAAATTGGGCTGGCTGTAGGCAATTTAAATTTGGTTCCAGGGGTACACGGGCAGCAATGGTCTGGTCAGTGTAGTAGTAGTAGAAAGAAGGGACCGCAGATAGGCTTCGAAGGCCTAACATAACAAAATAGGGCTGTTGGCAATTTAAAATTGGTTCCAGAGGTACACGGGCAGCGGTAGAATGGTCAGTGGAGTCCTAGTGGAAGGAGGGACCGCAGACAGGCTTCGAAGGCCTAACATAAAAAATTGGACAGGCTGTAGGCACTTTATAATTGGTTCCAGGAGTACACGGGCAGCAGTAGACAGGTCAGTGTAGTAGTAGTTGAAAGAACGGGCCGCAGACAGGCTTCGAAGGCCTAACATAATAAAATGGGCTGGCTGTAGGCAATTTAAAATTGGTTCCAAGGGTAGACGGGCAGCAGTGGTCTGGTCAGCGGAGGCCGATTGTAATGAGTGTCTGCCAGTTAGTAGTCCAAAACAATAAATAAATGTGAATGTCTCGCATTAAAACAAAACGAAAACACTAAAGGGTGCAATCATTAGGTTCAGGGGTGGGATCCTCTGCGTAGTTTCAGACCTACTAATTTAGCGCAAAGTATTTACTGTGGTAAATAGAGGACACTGCCCCTGACTATGTTAAGTACCATCATACATGTCAACACAATGGTATTGTCAGTGGCAGGAATGGAAGGATGTCAGCGCATAGACTAAACATTGGTGGAAGTGTGAGAGATAACTGTGGAAGTGGTAGAGCAATGTTTGACCTGGGGTTGGGTGAACTCTCTTGTGGCCGGCGGTACAGGCCCAAGGCCCCTCATGTTACAACAGTGTGTCTGACGTTAGGTGCGCACCACCACCGCCAGAGACACTCTATTGTACTATGAGGGACCCAGTGGCAGTGCCGTCGACCAAAAGCGGGCACACCCACCTCTTCAGACGAACGGCACTCTCACCGGTGCTTGCGCCAAGTCGCGATACCACGGCCCCGTGTGGGGAGTTTGGCCATTTAGGGAGGTGTAAACATGTCGTATGCTGGACAATCAGCTGCAGCAAATTAGACATTCGAAAAGTAATTCACAGTAGTCCACAGGCAAGAGCTTTTCGTAGGAAAGCTAGGTGTCTGCCGGGCAAGGTGGGGCAAAAGAATTCGAAATCCAGTTGTGGTTCATTTTAATGAATGTTAGATCATCAACATTTTGGGTAGCCAGACGAGTCCTTTTTTCGGTTAATATTGAACCTACAGCACTGAATACTCTTTCTGATAGGACACTAGCTGCCGGGCAAGCAAGCTCCTGCAATGCATATTCTGCCAACTCTGGCCAGGTGTCTAATTTTGATGCCCAGTTATCAAATGGGAATGACGGTTGAGGGAGAACATCGATAAGGGATGAAAAATAGTTAGTAACCATACTGGACAAATGTTGTCTCCTGTCACTTTCAATTGATGCAGCAGTACCTGTCCTGTCTGCGGTCATAGCAAAATCACTCCACAACCTGTTCAGAAAACCCCTCTGTCCAACGCCACTTCTGATGTGTGCACCCCTAACACTCCTGGTCTGCTGCCCCCTGGAGCTCGTGTGAGAACGATCACGGGCGCTGTGTGCTGGGAATGCCTGAAGCAAACGGTCAACAAGAGTTGATTGTTTGGTTGCTAATATTAGTTCCAAGTTCTCATGTGGCATAATATTTTGCAATTTGCCTTTATAGCGAGGATCAAGGAGGCAGGCCAACCAGTAATCATCGTCGTTCATCATTTTAGTAATGCGTGTGTCCCTTTTGAGGATACGTAAGGCATAATCCGCCATGTGGGCCAAAGTTCCAGTTGTCAAATCTGCGGTTGTGATTGGTTGAGGGGCAGTTTCAGGCAAATCTACGTCACTTGTGTCCCTCAAAAAACCAGAACCCGGCCTTGCCACGCAACCAATTTCCAGTGCCCCCGGGAAAGCTTCCTCATTAAAAATATACTCATCCCCATCATCCTCCTCGTCCTCCACCTCCTCTTCGCCCGCTACCTCGTCCTGTACACTGCCCTGACCAGACAATGGCTGACTGTCATCAAGGCTTTCCTCTTCCTCTGGTGCAGATGCCTGATTCTTTATGTGCGTCAAACTTTGCATCAGCAGACACATTAGGGGGATGCTCATGCTTATTATGGCGTTGTCTGCACTAACCAGCCGTGTGCATTCCTCAAAACACTGAAGGACTTGACACATGTCTTGTATCTTCGACCACTGCACACCTGACAACTCCATGTCTGCCATCCTACTGCCTGCCCGTGTATGTGAATCCTCCCACAAAAACATAACAGCCCGCCTCTGTTGGCACAGTCTCTGAAGCATGTGCAGTGTTGAGTTCCACCTTGTTGCAACGTCTATGATTAGGCGATGCTGGGGAAGGTTCAAAGACCGCTGATAGGTCTGCATACGGCTGGAGTGTACAGGCGAACGTCGGATATGTTAGCAAAGTCCACGCACTTTGAGGAGCAGGTCGGAGAACCCAGGATAAGCACTGCACCACCAGGTTTAAGGTGTGAGCCAGGCAAGGAATGTGTTTCAGTTGGGAAAGGGAGATGGCAGCCATGAAATTCCTTCCGTTATCACTCACTACCTTGCCTGCCTCAAGATCTACTGTGCCCAGCCACGACTGCGTTTCTTGTTACAAGAACTCGGACAGAACTTCCGCGGTGTGTCTGTTGTCGCCCAAACACTTCATAGCCAATACAGCCTGCTGACGCTTGCCAGTAGCTGGCCCATAATGGGACAACTGGTGTGCAACAGTGTCAGCTGCCGATGGAGTGGTTGGCCGACTGCGGTCTGTGGAAGAGCTGTCGCTTCTGCAGGAGGACGAGGAGGAGGAGGAGGGGGTGCGAACGCCTACAGCCAACTGTTTCCTAGACCGTGGGCTAGGCACAACTGTCCCGAAATTGATGTCCCCTGTGGACCCTGCATCCACCACATTCACCCAGTGTGCCGTGATGGACACGTAACGTCCCTGGCCATGCCTACTGGTCCATGCATCTGTAGTCAGGTGCACCTTTGTACTCACAGATTGCCTGAGTGCATGGACGATGCGCTGTTTAACATGCTGGTGCAGGGCTGGGATGGCTTTTCTGGAAAAAAAGTGTCGACTGGGTAGCTCGTAGCGTGGTTCAGCGTACTCCGTCAGGGCTTTGAAAGCTTCACTTTCAACTAACCGGTAGGGCATCATCTCTAACGAGATTAGTCTAGCTATGTGGGCGTTAAAACCCTGTGTACGCGGATGCGAGGATAAGTACTTCCTTTTTCTAACCAGAGTCTCATGTAGGGTGAGCTGGACTGGAGAGCTGGAGATCGTGGAACTTGCGGGTGTGCCGGTGGACATGGCAGACTGAGAGACGGTTGGAGACGGTATTGTTTCCGCCGATGCCCTAGATGCAATATTTCCTCCTACAAAACTGGTGATTCCCTGACCCTGACTGCTTTTGGCTGGCAAAGAAACCTGCACAGATACTGCCGGTGGTGCGGAAAATGGAGGCCGTACAGTGACGGAAGGGATGTTGCGTTGCTGACTAGCTTCATTGGCCGAGGGTGCTACAACCTTAAGGGACGTTTGGTAGTTAGTCCAGGCTTGAAAATGCATGGTGGTTAAATGTCTATGCATGCAACTTGTATTGAGACTTTTCAGATTCTGACCTCTGCTTAAGCTAGTTGAACATTTTTGACAGATGACTTTGCGCTGATCAATTGGATGTTGTTTAAAAAAATGCCAGACTGCACTCTTCCTAGCATCGGATCCCTTTTCAGGGATTGCAGACTGAGCTTTAACCGGATGGCCATGCTGTCCTCCAACAGGTTTTGGCTTTGCCACGCATTTTGGGCCAGATACGGGCCCGGCAGATGGAACCTGTTGCGATGTTGATGCCTGCTGCGGCCCCTCCTCCACCTCCGCTTCTGAACTACTGCCGCCTGCACCCTGTTCCCCCAATGGCTGCCAATCGGGGTCAACAACTGGGTCATCTATTACCTCCTCTTCTAGCTCGTGTGCAACTTCGTCTGTGTCACCGTGTCGGTCGGTGGTATAGCGTTCGTGACGGGGCAACATAGTCTCATCAGGGTCTGATTGTGGATCAGTACCCTGAGAGGGCAATGTTGTGGTCTGAGTCAAAGGACCAGCATAGTAGTCAGACTGTGACTGTGCATCAGTGCACTCTATGTCAGAATCTACTTGTAATGGGCATGGCCTGTTAAGTGTTTCACTTTCTAAGCCAGGGACGGTATGTGTAAAGAGCTCCATGGAGTAACCCGTTGTGTCGCCTGCTGCATCCTTCTCTCTTGTTGTTGTTTTTGCTGAAGAGGACAAGGAAGCGACTTGTCCCTGACCGTGAACATCCACAAGGGACGCGCTGCTTTTACATTTACCAGTTTCAGAAGAGGAGGCAAAAGAGCTAGAGGCTGAGTCTGCAAGGTAAGCCAAAACTTGCTGTTGCTGCTCCGGCTTTAAAAGCGGTTTTCCTACTGCCAGAAAAGAGAGCGTTCGAGGCCTTGTGTAGCCAGACGACGAACCTGGCTCCACAGCTCCAGACTAAGGTGGAATATTTTTTTTCCCACGACCACCTGATGCTCCACTACCACTACCATCATTACCAGCTGACAATGAACGCCCACGGCCATGACCTCTTGCACCAGACTTCCTCATTGTTTTAAAAACTTAACCAAAGTAACTTTATTTGTTGCTGTCAAACAACTTACACGGTGACCTATAACTTCAGTATGATTTCAATATCCCTTTACAGGTTGGTGAGACCACAAGGAAAATCAGGCACAATGTTACACACTCTGTTTTCTGTGGCACCAAATCACAGAGATGCCACACACGCAGGACTGTCACTCAAGCACAAATGTCAATATTAATCTCCCCCTGTTTTATTTATTTATTTTTTTCAGGGAGACTTTAGAAACAAAATAAAAAAAAATGATTTTTTCAAGGACAATTTAGAAACCAAATAAAAAAAAAAAATAAAGGCTTTCTATGCCCCACTGAGTGAGAGATGGCACACACAGGAGTCAGGAGTGGCACACAAGCCCAGAGGCCAATATTTTTCTCCCACTGATTGATGTAGTGATTTTTTCAGGTAGATTTTAGAACCCAAATCAAGCAAAAAAAATAAATAGGCTTTCTATGGCCCACAATTTGAGAGAGAGAGAGAGAGAGAGATGCCACACCCAGGAGTCAAGACTGGCACACAAGCAGAAAGGGCAATATTAATCTCCCACTGTTTTATTTTTATTTTTATTTTTTTTCAGGGAGACTTTAGAAACAAAATAAAATAAAATGATTTTTTCAGGAAGAATTTAGAAACCAAATAAAATAAAATGATTTTTTCAAGGACAATTTAGAAACCAAATTAAAAAAAAAAAAAGGCTTTCTATGCCCCACTGAGTGAGAGATGGCACACACAGGAGTCAGGAGTGGCACACAAGCCCTGAGGCCAATATTTTTCTCCCACTGATTGATGTAGTGTTTTTTTCAGGTAGATTTTAGAACCCAAATCAAGCAAAAAAATAAATAGGCTTTCTATGGCCCACTGAGTGAGAGATGGCACACACAGGAGTCAGGAGTGGCACACAAGCCCTGAGGCCAATATTTTTCTCCCACTGATTGATGTAGTGATTTTTTCAGGTAGATTTTAGAACCCAAATCAAGCAAAAAAATCAATAGGCTTTCTATGGCCCACTGAGTGAGAGATGGCACACACAGGAGTCAGGAGTGGCACACAAGCCCAAAGGCCAATATTTATCTCCCACTGATTGATGTAGTGATTTTTTCAGGTAGATTTTAGAACCCAAATCAAGCAAAAAAATAAATAGGCTTTCTATGGCCCACTGAGTGAGAGATGGCACACACAGGAGTCAGGAGTGGCACACAAGCCCAGAGGCCAATATTTATCTCCCACTGATTGATGTAGTGATTTTTTCAGGTAGATTTTAGAACCCAAATCAAGCAAAAAAATAAATATGCTTTCTATGGCCCACTGAGTGAGAGATGGCACACACAGGAATCAGGAGTGGCACACAAGCCCTGAGGCCAATATTTTTCTCCCACTGATTGATGTAGTGATTTTTTCAGGTAGACTTTAGAACCCAAATCAAGCAAAAAAATAAATAGGCTTTCTATGGCCCACTGAGTGAGAGATGGCACACACAGGAGTCAGGAGTGGCACACAAGCCCAGAGGCCAATATTTTTCTCCCACTGATTGATGTAGTAATTTTTTCAGGTAGATTTTAGAACCCAAATCAAGCAAAAAATAAATAGGCTTTCTATGGCCCACTGAGTGAGAGATGGCACACACAGGAGTCAGGAGTGGCACACAAGCCCTGAGGCCAATATTTTTCTCCCACTGATTTATGTAGTGATTTTTTCAGGTAGATTTTAGAACCCAAATCAAGCAAAAAAATAAATAGGCTTTCTATGGCCCACTGAGTGAGAGATGGCACACACAGGAGTCAGAAGTGGCACACAAGCCCTGAGGCCAATATTTTTCTCCCACTGATTGATGTAGTGATTTTTTCAGGTAGATTTTAGAACCCAAATCAAGCAAAAAAATAAATAGGATTTCTGTGGCCCACTGAGTGAGAGATGGCACACACAGGAGTCAGGAGTGGCACACAAGCCCTGAGGCCAATATTTATCTCCCACTGATTGATGTAGTGATTTTTTCAGGTTGATTTTAGAACCCAAATCAAGCAAAAAAATAAATAGGCTTTCTATGGCCCACTGAGTGAGAGATGGCACACACAGGAGTCAGGAGTGGCACACAAGCCCAGAGGCCAATATTCATCTCCCACTGATTGATGTAGTGATTTTTTCAGGTAGATTTTAGAACCCAAATCAAGCAATAAAATAAATAGGCTTTCTATGGCCCACTGAGTGAGAGATGGCACACACAGGAGTCAGGAGTGGCACACAAGCCCTGAGGCCAATATTTTTCTCCCACTGATTTATGTAGTGATTTTTTCAGGTAGATTTTAGAACCCAAATCAAGCAAAAAAATAAATAGGCTTTCTATGGCCCACTGAGTGAGAGATGGCACACACAGGAGTCAGAAGTGGCACACAAGCCCTGAGGCCAATATTTTTCTCCCACTGATTGATGTAGTGATTTTTTCAGGTAGATTTTAGAACCCAAATCAAGCAAAAAAATAAATAGGATTTCTGTGGCCCACTGAGTGAGAGATGGCACACACAGGAGTCAGGAGTGGCACACAAGCCCTGAGGCCAATATTTATCTCCCACTGATTGATGTAGTGATTTTTTCAGGTTGATTTTAGAACCCAAATCAAGCAAAAAAATAAATAGGCTTTCTATGGCCCACTGAGTGAGAGATGGCACACACAGGAGTCAGGAGTGGCACACAAGCCCAGAGGCCAATATTCATCTCCCACTGATTGATGTAGTGATTTTTTCAGGTAGATTTTAGAACCCAAATCAAGCAATAAAATAAATAGGCTTTCTATGGCCCACTGAGTGAGAGATGGCACACACAGGAGTCAGGAGTGGCACACAAGCCCTGAGGCCAATATTTTTCTCCCACTGATTGATGTAGTGATTTTTTCAGGTAGATTTTAGAACCCAAATCAAGCAAAAAAATAAATAGGCTTTCTATGGCCCACTGAGTGAGAGATGGCACACACAGGGATGGCACTCTAGCAGAAATGCCAATCTTAATATCCCACAAAAAAAACAAAAAAAAACAGGGACTGTCCTACAATTACTATCTCCCTGCAGTAATCTCAGCCAGGTATGGCAGGCAGCAATAAGGAGTGGACTGATGCACAAATTAAATAAAAAGTGTGGACAAACAAAAAAGATAGCTGTGCAGAACAACAGGATTTGTGCTTTGAAAAAAGCAGTTGGTTTGCACAGCGGCGTACACACAGCAATGCAGCTATCAGGGAGCCTTCTATGGCAGCCCAATGAGCTACAGCGCTGAGAAAAAAAAAAAATGTAGCTTCCACTGTCTCTGCACACCGAAGGTGGTGTTGGACAGTGGAAATCGCTACAGCACAAGCGGTTTGGGGGTTAATGGACCCTGCCTAACACTATCCCTGCTTCTGACGAAGCGGCAGCAACCTCTCCCTAAGCTCAGATCAGCAGCAGTAAGATGGCGGTCGGCGGGAGCGCCCCTTTATAGCCCCTGTGACGCCGCAGACAGCAAGCCAATCACTGCAATGCCCTTCTCTAAGATGGTGGGGACCAGGACGTATGTCATCACGCTGCCCACACTCTGCGTTCACCTTCATTGGCTGAGAAATGGCGCTTTTCGTGTAATTGAAACGCGACTTTGGCGCGAAAGTCGCGTACCGCATGGCCGACCACGCACAGGGGTCGGATCGGGTCTCATGAAACCCGACTTTGCCAAAAGTCGGCGACTTTTGAAAATGAACGACCCGTTTCGCTCAACCCTACTCATGACCACAGGAGGGAGCTTGACCACAGAATTCAAAGCAGCACGTGCCCGGTCCCTAAGGAGAGGATGGGAGGAGACCGAGCGCATGCCAGGCAACAGAGGGGAGATGCGCCGACGTGCACGCAGAGACACGCGCCGGGACCCGGACCAGGAAGGAGCCGGGAATGACGTGGAAGCGCCGGCCGAAGAGGAGGGAGAAGCGGTGACCGTGGCGCCGACAGGGGTAAGTATAGATGCAACAGTACCCCCTCTCTTAGATCCTCCCCTACCCCTCTTGGACAAAAATCTCTTAAGAATATGAGGCGCATTAATGTTCTCCTGAGGTTCCCAAGAACTCTCCTCGGGCCCAAACCCCTTCCAATCAATTAAGAAGAAGGTTTTGCCCCTGACTTTTTTGGAGGCTAAAATATCTTTTACCTCAAAAATATTATCTGCACTGACCGGGAGAGGAGAAGAGTCGGAAGTAGGATGAAAACGATTAAGAATGACTGGTTTTAGGAGAGAAACGTGGAAAGCGTTGGGAATTCGGAGCGAAGCAGGCAACCTCAGCTTGTAGGACCCAACTTGGAGGGCCCAACTTGTAAGAAGGTATCTTCAGTCTGATATCTTTAGAAGAAAGCCAAACCCTCTCGCCCGGAAGATAAGTAGGAGCATCAAGACGTCTCTTGTTAGCATGTTTTTTCATGCGTTCACTGGCTCTCCCAAGTGCCTCTTTAGTCTCAAGCCAGACTCTGGAAAATTCTATGACCTCGGAATTAGCTGCCGGGACTCCAGAAGAGACAGAAATCGGTAAAGGAATGCTGGGATGCATGCCGAAAACAACAAAGAATGGAGATTTGCCAGAAGATTTGTTGGGATGGTTATTATAGGTGAACTCAGCCCACGGAAGAAGTCCAGACCAGTTCTCTTGATGAGAGTTGGTGAAGTGACGCAGATAAGAAGACAGCACTTGATTTACTCGTTCCACTTGGCCGTTGGTTTGCGGATGGTATGCAGAGGAGAAGTCTAACTTTACCTCCAAGAGACCACACAAAGCCCTCCAGAATCGAGATGTAAATTGGACACCGCGATCAGATACTATATGTAGGGGAAAACCGTGAAGTCGAAAGATTTGCTGAACAAAGAGCTTAGCTAGTTTAGGAGCAGAAGGCAGTTCAAGCAGCGGAACAAAGTGCGCCATTTTTGAAAAACGGTCCACTATCACCAGAATGGTAGAATACCCGGAGGAGCGAGGCAGATCTGTGATAAAATCCAAAGCGATATGTCGCCATGGGCATGACGGAATCAGCAATGGAAGTAGAAGTCCCGAAGGTAAACGTCTGGGAACTTTAATCTTAGCACAAGAAGAACACGAGGCAGTGAAATTGATCACATCCTGATGGAGAGAAGGCCACCAATAGAACCGGGAAATGAGATCCAGAGTCTTCTTAATGCCCACATGTCCAGAGATCTTTGAGGAATGTCCCCAACGTAGAATCGTCCTTCTATGAGCCTCAGGAACGAAGGTTTTGCCTGGAAGGTGGAACGATCAGATTTACGGGAGCCACAGTAACAACTTTGGACGGATCAATTATGTGAGAAGGTTCCTCCTCCAAATCGGAAGGTTGAAGAGACCGAGATAATGCATCGGCTTTAACATTCTTCAGAGCAGGGCGAAAGTGCAACTTGAAATCGAAACGGGCAAAGAATAGAGACCACCTGGGATTTAGCCTCTGAGTGGACTGAAGGTAGGATAGATTCTTATGGTCCGTGAAGATAGTAAAAGGATGGACAGCCCCCTCCAGTAAGTAGCGCCACTCCTCTAAGGCCATTTTAATGGCTAGCAGTTCCCGATCTCCGATGGACTAGTTATACTCTGCAGACGAAAAGGCCTTAGAAAAGAATCCACAGGTAACCAACCACACAGTAGAGGATCTTTGGGACAGAACCACGCCAGCACCAATAGAAGATGCGTCCACTTCCAGAACAAATGGTTTGTTTGCCTCGGGTCGATGTAAAACAGGCGGAGCCGCAAAAGACCATTTAAGACTTCGAAAAGCATCATCAGCCACCGGAGACCAGGTTGCAGTGAGTCCTCTCCGTGTAAGGCATGAGATAGGCTTGGACACAGATGAAAAATGCGGGATGAACTGACGATAATAGTTTGCAAACCCGAGATAGCGTTGAATTGCCTTTACTCCAATTGGCCGAGGCCACTGTAGAATTGCCGAAAGTTTTTTGGGATCCATTTCCAGGCCAGCTTCAGAGACGATATACCCTAGGAAAGAGGCTTGCTCGAATATGCACTTCTCCATCTTAGCGTAAAGTCAGTTCTCCCGTAGTCGTTGCAGCACCAGACGAACAATTCTCCGGTGGAAGGATAAATCAGGAGAGAAAACGAGGATATCGTCCAGGTAGACCACAATGCTGGAGTAAAGCATGTCCCGGAAGATGTCGTTGACAAATTCTTGAAATACCGCAGGTGCGATACACAGACCAAACGGCAAGACGAGGTACTCGTAATGACCATCCCGGGTATTAAATGCGGTCTTCCACTCATCACCAGGTCAGATTCGAATGAGGTTATAGGCTCCACGTAAATCTAATTTAGAAAATACATGAGCCCCTCGTAGATCGTCGAAGAGCTCAGGAGTGAGCGGTAGAGGATACTTATTCTTAATAGTAATCTCATTCAGACCCCGGTAATCTATGCATGGCCGGAGAGAACCATCTTTCTTTTTTACGAAGAAGAAGCCGGCACCTGCGAGTGAAGAGGATTTACGTATAAACCCCTAGGCGAGATTCTCACGGATATATTCAGACATGGCAGAAGTCTCAGCCGGAGAAAGCGGGTAGATTCGACCTCTTGGCGGGGTGGACCCCGGTCGTAGTTCCACTGGGCAGTCTTAGGGACGGTGAGGTGGTAAGGACTCAGCCTCCTTTTTATTAAATACATCCGCAAAAGACCAATAGACGGAAGGCACTCCAGCCGGACCAGAAGTAGGTGGAGAAGAAATGACCAGGCGAACAGACCCTAAGCATCTCTCTTGACATGGATGTCCCCATCGGAGAACCTTGCCGGTGCGCCAATCCAAAACGGGTTCATGTGTCCAAAGCCATGGAAGGCCGAGGAGTAAGGCATGGGACAAGTTGGGCAGGACATGAAAGGCAATCTTCTCTTGATGTAAGGCCCCTACTTGAAGAACTCGTTCCTCAGTGACCATGACGACAGTCTCTTGCAAAAGTCTTCCATCTACGGAGGCAATCATACGAGGATGTTCAAGGGAGATCACGGGAATCCGATACTTCTTCACCTCCTTTAGCCGGATGAAGTTGCCTGCCGCACCCGAATCCACATACACTACCTCTGAACCACGTCTCTGACCTTGGATAATCAAAACAGAAAGGGTAAGGGGTGGAGAGGAAACAGATACACCTGAGGAGGTCTCTCCTACCTGACCTAGGTTGAGGCGTTTCCCGGCCTCTCAGGACAAGAACGAAGAAAGTGTGACGCTCCCCCACAGTATAAGCACACGCCCTGTGCCACCCTCTCTCTACGACGACGTTCAGCCAACTTTACCCAGTCAACTTGCATAGGCTCCAGTATGGTACCAGAGGCAGAACGAGAAGGCCGAGGACTAGGTGGTCTAGAGACAGAAAAAGAAGATGATGGCCTAATAGGTCTCCTCTCCCTAGCTGCCTCTCGAGAGCACTCCTGAAAACGCAAATTTATACGCATAGCAAGAGAAATGAGATCCTCCAACATGGTCGGAGTATCTCGTCCAACAAGTTCATCCTTGATCTTGCCAGATAATCCTCTCCAAAAAGCCCCAACCAACGCCTTGTTGTTCCACCCTAGTTCAGACGACAATGTGCGGAACCGGATTGCGTATTGCCCAACAGAGAGGGTGCCCTGCTGTAAATTAAAGAGCAATTCTGTAGCTGAAGCGAGACGACCAGGTTCATCAAAGACCCTCCAGAAGGTGTCCAAAAAGATGGCTATACTGGACACCATAGGATCGTCTCGTTCCCAAAGAGGATTTACCTAAAATAGGGCCTCTCGATCTAAGTGGGACACGATAAAAGCCACCTTGGACCGATTGGTAGGGTACTGCTGAGGCAGCAGCTCAAAGTGAAGATGACATTGATTGAGGAAACCTCGACAAAGCTTGGGATCTCCACCATAGCGAGGAAGTTTGGCAAGGCGAGGAGAAGAAACAGGCACGGGATCAGGGGTACGCGAGGAGGTTTGCAAAGTGAGCAGACGGTCATCTACTGAGGCCATATAAGACAAAATGTGAGCTTGGGTATCCCGTTGCTGGATCAACTCTTGCTGGAGACCCGCTAACTGATTGGCGTTACTCGGATCCGCGGCCTGTAAAGTAGACAAACGGGAGTTCATTGGCTTCATGAAAGACATAATGTGAGTCTGGTTTTCTCATAGAAAAAACAACTCCTTCTGAGCTGAGGCCCCGGCGGGATCCATGGCCTGATTGTACTGTTACGCTGGGGGGAAGCAAGAGACAAGAGTGGACCCACTGTACCGTAATACCGAACCTCCCTTGAGTGAGCAAGCCAGATAGACCAACCCCTATACAGGGATAATTAGGGAGCAGCCTCGAAGGTAACTAGTACTACGGATGCCAGGACCAGGGATCGGCTCCAGAGGATAGGAAAGGAAGTTATGATGGAGAGGACACAGGGAGAAGTGAAAGAACCTAGGAAACAGTAGCAGTGGGATAGTGAGCTCCCAGGATGAGGAGACAAGGAACACAGGGCAGGAAGGCTGGGAACCAGGACTATATGAGTAAGGACCTGGGTGCAGAGCCAAACACAGAGGAACTCTGTAAGGTTTAACTTAACAATCAGGCGCCTTCACAAAGGAAGGGCGGCCTGAAATACTAAGTGGCTGCTTCCTATTGGCCCAGCAATGCTGCCGGGTCAGGTCGTAGCCAGGAAAGAAGTGCAGGAGTGTGCGCGCGCCCGGTCCCTAAGGAGAGGATGGCAGGAGACCGAGCGCATGCCAGGCAACAGAGGGGAGGCATGCCGACGCACACGCAGAGACACGCGCCAGGACCCGGACCAGGAAGGAGTCGGGAATGACATGGAAGAGCCGGCCGAAGAGGAGGGAGAAGCGGTGACCGCGGCGCCGACAGGGGTAAGTGTTATGATCAGGTGGCCTTGGAGCAGCATGAAAACCTTCACTGGAGTAGGTGGTAACTTATACTGACCGCAAACCCTGATCTTATCACCGCAACTAGAAGTAGCCGTGGGGTGTGCCTAACAAAACCTAGACACCTCGACACAGCCGGAGGACTAAATACCCCCAAAGATGGAAATAGGAAAACTATCTTGCCTCAGAGTAGACCCCCAAAGGATAGGCAGCCCCCCACAAATATTGACTGTGAGTTGGAGAGGAAAAGACACACGCAGGCAGAAAACAGGCTTAACAAAGGAGGCCACTTCTAGCTAAATAGAAAAGGACAGGACAGGATACTAAGCGGTCAGCATAAAAATACTACAAAAATATCCACAGAAGAAAATACAAAACTCCACCACCTAACTAAAGATGTGGAGAGTATAACTGCAACTCCAGAGAATCCAACCAGACTGAGAAAAACAACTGACACAGTCTAAGCTGGACAAATAGAAACAAAAGATCAGCACTGATACTTCCAAAGAAACATAGAAAACACAAAGAAAAAAGAGACATGCAATAACGCAGGGATCAACAAGAATCACAATTTTTATTAATTACAAATCCTAAATACAGCACACTAACAGCGTTAAAAACAATTAAAAAACATACAAAAAGAAATTACCCAAGAAGACTAATTACCCACAGGGGACCTGAGAACCTATATAAATACCTTTATAATCCCAAACTATCCTAAGCAAG
This sequence comes from Ranitomeya imitator, assembly GCF_032444005.1. Taxonomy (NCBI): domain Eukaryota; kingdom Metazoa; phylum Chordata; class Amphibia; order Anura; family Dendrobatidae; genus Ranitomeya; species Ranitomeya imitator. The sequence continues at coordinate 225,459,250 of NC_091287.1, read as the reverse complement.
TAGCTGGACCAAGGACGTACTAACCAATAATAGCTATAAAGTGCAGGTGGTACAGACATTTAAATATGCATACTGCCGCAAAACAGTCCAAAAGTTTGTCAAACAGGCATATACACAAGCTACAGGACAGAGAATATGTATGCAGATCAATTGTAACCTGTAAGGCCATACAATTAACAAATAACGTCTCCAATAGACATGTTCGCAGAGGCTCGGTTCTCTAAGATGAAAGAGGTCAATAAGGAAATCAGCCCCCCTGTGGCCCACCCAACGCGTGTCGTCACATCAGTGACTTCATCAGGGGTAATGGAAAATACAAAACTCCACCACCTAACTAAAGATGTGGAGAGTATAACTGCAACTCCAGAGAATCCAACCAGACTGAGAAAAACAACTGACACAGTCTAAGCTGGACAAATAGAAACAAAAGATCAGCACTGAAAATAAGCACACAGCAAGTGTGCTTCAGAAAAAGAAACAGACACTTATCTTTGCTGAACTGGCAGCTAAGCAGGTGAGGCCAGGCAGAGATCCAATACTTCCAAAGAAACATTGACAACTGACAAGGGCTAATGAATCCTGCACACTTAAATATCCCAGTCAGAACAGCAATTAGCAGATACACCTGGCCAGGACTGTGACTCAGAGACAACTGGATTCCCACCTACAACCACTGGAGGGAACCCAAGAGCAGAATTCACAACAGTACCCCCCCCTTGAGGAGGGGTCACCGAACCCTCACCAGGACCTCCAGGACGATCAGGATGAGCCAGATGAAAGGCACGGACCAAATCAGCAGCATGGACATCACAGGCAAAAACCCAAGAATTATCCTCCTGGCCATAACCCTTCCATTTGACAAGGTACTGAAGCTTCCGCCTCGAAAAACGGGAATCCAAAATCTTCTCAACAACATATTCCAACTCACCATCAACCAACACAGGGGCCGGAGGATCAACAGAGGGAACAACGGGCTCCACATATTTCCGCAACAAAGATCTATGGAAGACATTATGGATAGCAAAAGAGGCCGGAAGCGCCATTCGAAAAGACACCGGATTAATAATCTCAGAAATCCTATAAGGACCAATAAACCGAGGCTTAAACTTAGGAGAAGAAACCTTCATAGGAACATGACGGGAAGACAACCAGACCAGATCCCCAACCCGAAGCCGGGAACCAACACACCGACGACGGTTAGCAAAACACAGCCTCCTCCTGAGACAACACCAAATTGTCCACCACATGAGCCCAAATCTGCTACAACCTGTCAACCACAGAATCCATACAGGACAGTCAGAAGGCTCAACCTGCCCAGAAGAAAAACGAGGATGAAAACCAAAATTACAAAAGAAAGGCGAAAGCAAAGTAGCCGAACTAGCCCGATTATTAAGGGCAAACTCGGCCAATGGCAAAAAAGGCACCCAATCATCCTGATCAGCAGACAAAAAGCATCTCAAATAAGTCTTCAAAGTCTGATTAGTTCGCTCGGTCTGACCATTTGTCTGAGGATGAAATGCAGAGGAAAAAGACAAATCAATGCCCAGCTTGGCACAAAAGGTCCACCAAAACCTAGAAACAAACTGGGAACCTCTGTCGGACACAATATTCTCCGGAATACCATGCAAACGGACCACATGCTGAAAAAACAACAGAACCAAATCAGAAGAAGAAGGCAATTTAGGCAAAGGCACCAAATGAACAATCTTAGAGAATCGGTCACAAACAACCCAGATAACCGACATCCTCTGGGAAACCGGAAGATCGGAAATAAAATCCATAGAAATATGCGTCCAGGGCCTCTCAGGGACCGGCAATGGCAAAAGCAACCCACTAGCATGGGAGCAATAAGGCTTGGCCCGCGCACAAGTCCCACAGGACTGCACAAAAGAACGCACATCACGCGACAATGAAGGCCACCAAAAGGACCTACCAACCAAATCTCTGGTACCAAAAATGCCAGGATGACCAGCCAACACGGAACAGTGAACCTCAGAAATCACTCTACTAGTCCATCTGTCAGGAACAAACAGTTTCCCAACAGGACAGCGGTCAGGTTTGTCAGCCTGAAATTCCTGAAGAACCCGTCGTAAATCAGGGGAAATGGCAGAAAGGACCACCCCCTCTTTCAGAATACCGACCGGCTCTAAAACCTCAGGAGAATCAGGCAAAAAACTCCTAGAGAGGGCATCAGCCTTAATATTCTTACAACCCGGAAGGTACGAGACCACGAAATCTAAACGAGAAAAAAAACAAGGACCATCGAGCCTGTCTAGGATTCAACCGTTTGGCAGACTCGAGGTAAATCAGATTCTTATGATCGGTCAAGACCACAATACGGTGCTTAGCTCCCTCAAGCCAATGTCGCCACTCCTCAAACGCCCACTTCATAGCCAACAACTCCCGATTGCCGACATCATAATTGCGTTCAGCAGGCGAAAACTTACGGGAAAAGAAGGCACACGGTTTCATTAAGGAACCAACAGGATCCCTCTGAGACAAAACAGCCCCTGCTCCAATCTCAGAGGCGTCAACCTCAACCTGAAACGGAAGAGAAACATCCGGTTGATGCAACACTGGAGCAGAAGTAAAACGACGTTTAAGTTCCTGAAAGGCAGAGACAGCCGCAGGGGACCAATTCGCCACATCAGCACCCTTCTTCGTCAAATCAGTCAAGGGTTTAACCACGCTGGAGAAATTAGCAATGAAATGGCGATAAAAATTAGCAAAACCCAAAAATTTCTGAAGGCTCTTCACGGATGTGGGCTGAATCCAATCATGAATGGCCTGAACCTTAACCGGATCCATCTCTATAGACGAGGGAGAAAAAATAAAGCCCAAAAAGGAAACCTTCTTCACCCCAAAAAGACACTTAGACCCTTTCACAAACAAGGCATTGTCACGAAGGATCTGAAATACCATCCTGACCTGCTGCACATGAGACTCCCAATCATCGGAAAAAATCAAAATATCGTCCAAATATACAATCAAGAATTTATCAAGATAATCCCGGAAGATATCATGCATGAAGGACTGAAAAACAGATGGAGCATTAGAGAGTCCGAATGGCATCACAAGGTATTCAAAATGGCCTTCGGGCGTGTTAAACACAGTTTTCCATTCATCACCCTGTTTAATACGAACAAGATTATAAGCCCCCCGAAGGTCAATCTTAGTAAACCAACTAGCTCCCTTAATCCTAGCAAACAAATCGGAAAGCAAAGGTAAAGGATATTGAAACTTGACCGTGATCTTATTCAAGAGGCGATAATCAATACAGGGTCTTAAGGAACCATCTTTTTTAGCAACAAAAAAGAACCCCGCTCCCATCGGTGAAGAAGATGGTTAAATATGCCCTTTCTCCAAACACTCCTTAATATAGCGCCGCATGGCGGCATGTTCAGGTACAGACAGGTTGAAAAGTTGGCCCTTAGGAAACTTACAGCCTGGAATCAAGTCAATAGCACAATCGCAGTCCCTGTGCGGTGGAAGGAAACTGGACTTGGGCTCATCGAATACATCCTGAAAATCAGACAAAAACTCCAGAATTTCAGAAGAGGAAGAAGGGGCGATAGACATCAGAGGAACATCATTATGAACCCCCTGACAACACCAACTAGTCACAGACATGGACTTCCAATCCAAAACAGGATTATGTACCTGTAACCAGGGAAAACCCAGCACGATAGCATCATGCAAATTATGCAACACCAGAAATCGACAATCTTCCTGATGGGCTGGCGCCATGCGCATGGTCACCTGTGTCCAAAACTGGGGCTTATTTTTAGCCAAGGGTGTAGCATCAATGCCCCTTAAAGGAATAGGGTTCTGCAAAGGCTGCAAGGGAAAACCACAACGCCTAGCAAAGTCAAAGTCCATTAAGTTCAAGGCAGCACCTGAATCCACAAACGCCATGACAAAAAATGATGACAATGAACAGATCAAGGACAGTACTGATGGTAAATGAACTGGCGATCCTCTTTGTCCACTTAGGGCAGACAGAAATGACATGGGAAGCGTCGCCACAATAATAACACAACCTATTGAGACGTCTGAAACCTTGTCGTTCTGTTTTAGACAGAATCCTATCACACTGCATAGGCTCAGGAATTTGCTCTGAGGAAAACGCCATAGCGCGCACAGTTCTGCGCTCCCACAAGCGCCGGTCAATCTGAATGGCCAGAGCCATAGAATCACTCAGATTGGAGGGTGTGGTAAACCCCACCATAACATCTTTAACGGATTCAGAAAGACCCTTTCTGAAAATTGCCGCCAAAGCATCATCGTTCCATGTAGTCAACACAGACCATTTTCTGAATTTCTGACAATACAATTCAGCCGCCTCTTGCCCCTGAGACAGGGCCAACAAGGTCTTCTCAGCTTGTTCCACCGAATTAGGTTCATCATACAGTAATCCTAATGCCTGAAAGAAGGAGTCTACATTAAGCAAAGCAGGATCCCCAGATTCCAGGGAAAATGCCCAATCCTGTGGATCACCACGCAGCAGGGAGATGATGATTTTAACTTATTGAATGGAATCACCAGAGGATCGAGGTTTCAATGCAAAAAACAGTTTACAGTTGTTTTTAAAACTCAAAAATTTGGACCTGTCACCAAAAAACAAATCAGGAGTAGGAATCTTCGGTTCTAAAGCAGGAGTTTGAACAATATAATCAGAAATACCCTGTATCCTAGCAGCAAGCTGGTCTACACAAGAAGCTAATTCCTGAACATTCATGCTAGCACAAGGCTCTTCAGCCACCCAGAGATAAAGAGGGAGGAGAAGACAAAACAGACTGAAGAAAAAAAAAATGGCTCAAGACCTTTCCTCCCTTCTTCTGAGATGCATTTAACTCATTGTGGGCCAGTTGTACTGTTAGGATCAGGTGGCCTTGGAGCAGCATGAAAACCTTCACTGGAGTAGGTGGTAACTTATACTGACCGCAAACCCTGATCTTATCACCGCAACTAGAAGTAGCCGTTGGGTGTGCTTAACAAAACCTAGACACCTCGACACAGCCGGAGGACTAAATACCCCTAAAGATGGAAATAGGAAAACTATCTTGCCTCAGAGTAGACCCCCAAAGGATAGGCAGCCCCCCACAAATATGGACTGTGAGTTGGAGAGGAAAAGACACACGCAGGCAGAAAACAGGCTTAGCAAAGGAGGCCACTTCTAGCTAAATAGAAAAGGACAGGACAGGATACTAAGCGGTCAGCATAAAAATACTACAAAAATATCCACAGAAGAAAATACAACACTCCACCACCTAACTAAAGATGTGGAGAGTATAACTGCAACTCCAGAGAATCCAACCAGACTGAGAAAAACAACTGACACAGTCTAAGCTGGACAAATAGAAACAAAAGATCAGCACTGAAAATAAGCACACAGCAAGTGTGCTTCAGAAAAAGAAACAGACACTTATCTTTGCTGAACTGGCAGCTAAGCAGGTGAGGCCAGGCAGAGATCCAATACTTCCAAAGAAACATTGACAACTGGCAAGGGCTAATGAATCCTGCACACTTAAATATCCCAGTCAGAACAGCAATTAGCAGATACACCTGACCAGGACTGTGACTCAGAGACAACTGCATTCCCACCTACAACCACTGGAGGGAACCCAAGAGCAGAATTCACAACAGGTAAGTATAGATGCAACAGCCACAAGTGATGTTGATTTGCATGGAAGTGCTCCTCAACCCAGCACAAGCAGTGAATTGACACCTGGATCATTGGCCCACATGGCTGAGTATGCCTTGCATATCCTAAAAAGGGACCAAGGGACCCCCCACATTATCAAAATGATGACCGATGACGATTACTGGTTGGCCTTCCTCCTGGATCCACGATATAAAGGAAAATTACAAAATATCATGCCACATGAGAACCTTGAGCAAATATTGGCTACCAAACAAGCAACTCTTGTAGACCGTTTGGTTCAGGCATTCCCAGCGCACATCGGCGGTGATGGTTCTCACACGAGCTGTAGGGGACAATATGGCAGAGGTGTTAGAGGTGCACAAATCCGAAGTGGCGTTGGACAGAGGGGCTTTATGACCAAGTTGTGGAGTGATTTCGCAATGACCGCTGACACGACAGGTACTGCTGCATCAATTCAAAGTGACAGGAAACAGCATTTGTCCAGTATGGTTACGAACTACTTTTCCTCCCTTATCGATGTTCTCCCTCACAGGTCATTCCCCTTTGATTACTGGGCATCTAAAAGAGACACCTGGCCTGAATTGGCAGAATATGCATTACAGGAACTCGCTTGCCCTGCTTCTAGTGTGCTATCAGAAAGAGTCTTCAGTGCTGCTGGTTCAATACTGACCGAAAAAAGGACACGTCTGGCCACCCAGAATGTTGATGATCTAACCTTCATTAAAATGAACCAATCATGGATTTCAAACTATTTTGCCCCACCTTCTCCTGCTGACACGTAGCTTGCCTGAAAAATGTCTTGCTTTTGGCCTCCTCTTACTGACTTCTCCAATTCCTCCATTTGCAGCTGCTGAATGTCCACCACAGGCCATTTTTATACCTCCCTAAATGGGCTGACTCCCCCCACAGGGCCGTGGTCACCACCTGGTGCAAGCACCCGTGTCCCTCATAGTACAATGAAGTGTCTCTGATGGTCGTGGTGCACAACCAACCTCAGACACACTGTCGTAATATGAGGGACCCTGTGCCAGTACCGCCGCCCATGAGAGAGTATTCCCCCCCAGCTCGAACAGTGCTGTACCACTTGCAATACTTACCTCTTCCTGCTCCACCACTGTGTAGTCTGTGCTGTTAAATCCTTCAATGGCACTGCCAATACCAATTTGATGAAATGATAGATGATAGTTAAAATATACAGGGGCCCTGGCCTCCATTTAGACCAGTTAATACTTTGCGCCTACTACCACTGTCTGCTACTCAGCAGAGGAGCCCACCCCAGTACCTAGCTATGCCGCCTGTTTAGTCCTGTTAGCAATTTTGAACTGCTTTTTGCCTACTTTTGTATTTGGGCCTACTAACTGTGTCTGCGCCACTCATTACAATTGTCCTCCACAGAACAAAGCTATGGCGCCTGTTTAGTCCTGTTACCAATTTTGAACTGCTTTTAGCCTACTTTTATATTTGGGCCTACTAACTGTGTCTGCGCCACTCATTACAATTGTCCTCCACTGAACAAAGCTATGCCGCCTGTTTAGTCCTGTTACCAATTTTGAACTGCATTTAGCCTACTTTATTATTTGGGCCTATATCTGTGTTTCCTCCTCATCCTGCCCATTGCCCAGCCACTGCTAGATGAGTCTGCTGGTACATTGACCCAGACCACTACATTCCCCTTGCACAGCCTGAATCTGACCCTGCTGAAAGTCAGGTTCCCCTTCCCGCATTCTATACCACCTTACACGGGGACAAAGAGGAAGGTGCAGATGAAAGTGCAGGTTCCTTCATCAGGTGGGGGAGGGGGGCATACTCGTTGGCGACGTCACTGGCACAGAGCCCCTCATAGTACGCAAAAGTGTCTCTGGCAGTGGGAGACGCCACCCGCCGTCAAACACACCGCCGTACTATGAGGGGCCCTGTGCCAGTGCCAAGTGCCAACGTGTGGGCCCCCCCTGCTTGCTCAGGATCACAGCACTTGCAAAGTTGAAATACTCTCCATGCTCCACTGCCGTGACGTATTCCGCGTTTCCTGGGCCTACGAAAATCTTGAGCCAGCCCTACCCCCCACAACTTTAGCCAAATGACCCCCTGTTTTCAATGCCTAATTATTATTATAAAGTAAATTAAGATTGTCAAGCTTAAGAAATAAGAATTGATGTTTTTGGCATTAAAATGGGCACTGTAGGTGTTTTCCTGTCCTCCACTCACTACCGACTTTGATTCCCCATTGACTTGCATTGGCTTTCGCGTTTCGGTCGGCCCCAGACTTTTCGAAATAATCGGCTGATTTCACCCGACCTGACTTTTGACAAAGTCGGGTTTCGCGAAACCCGACTCGATCCTATAAAAGTAAAAGTCGCTCAACTCTAATCAAGAATAGAGGGGTCCCTATGCAGTTTTTTTAATTATTTAAAAAAAAAAAACAGTATGGGGTCCTACCATTTTTGACAACCAGCCTTGCTAAAGCTGGGGGCTTGTATTCTAAGGCTGGTAAGGGGCCATTGATATAGGCCCCTGGTACCCTAAAAATAGCAGCCGACCACTGCCCAGATAATGTGCATCTATTAGATGCTCTAAATCTGGCGCTATGCCTGAATCTTCCCACTTTGCTTGGATCTTCCCACCCCTAAGCCTAATCACAACCAGAGCCACTACCATAACCCCAACACTACCCTAATCCCAACACCACAAATGCAACCTCAACACAACCCCAACCCTAACCCTAGCCCCAACCCTTATTCTAGATCTCACCCCAACCCTAACCTTAGCCACAACCCTAACCCTAACTGCAGAGAATTGAAAAAAATAAAAATATTTAACTAAGGGGGTGACAAAGGGGCGTTTGATGTACTAATTTTTTATTTTGATCACTGTGATAGCTTCTATCACAGGGATTAAAATGAGCCAGTAGGAAAAACCACCTATTATTGCCGAGTACCGAGCTCCAGGAAGATGACATGAAGGGCCCGGGGACAGAGCTGAAGGATCCAGGGATAGTGGCAGTACAGGAGGGGTTAGGGGGACCCCATTTCTCTCTCCAATGGTATGCTAAATTTTCTCAAAGGAGAGACAATTGAATGGAAAACTGGATTTTTTATTTGTTGCGATCACCGTTATTCGGCGAATAGCTGAGATCACAAGACTGGGGATAGCCAAGACCCTGGAGATTTTCGAGCAAACAAAATAACAATGCTTGATGTATAATTGTGTTTCTAGGGCAGGGGTGGAGAACCCCAGGCCAGAGGGCCATTTAAAGCCTGCAATTCCTGGGGCCTGATGGAGCAGTTCTGTGTTAAAGAAGCATGAAGGCTGCAGCTGCTCCGTGGGCACTGATACGCTGCAACTCTAAATATGACTTGACAATGTCACATGACTGCTATTAATTGCAACTCCAACACCGCAACAGTGATGCTGATTAAGGACGGAAGCACCATATTTTTCACTTTATAAGACGCTCCGGATTATAAGATGCACCCCAAATTTTGAGGAGAAAAATAGGAAAAAAATTGTTTTAGTAAAATGGTGGTGCTTCTTATAATCCATGTGTCTTGTTGCTTTCTGGGGGTAGTGGCTGCGGTGAAGCGGGGTCACTGCTGGAGGAGGCAGGAGTGGGGTGATGCTGAAGGCCACAGACTGAGATGAAGGGGTGTCCAGCAGTTCTGGTGTCTGGCGCTGCTGTCGGTGCTCTGCGGGTGCCCCTGGTGCCCAGCAGCGCTGCTGGGGTGTACGGCGGTCCTGCTGCGGGTGTCCGGCGCTGCTTCATGATACTCTGCTGGTGCCTCCTGTGCTGCGGGTGCCCGGATGACACTGCCCGATGCTGCTGCGGCGGGGGTCTTCAGTGCTGCCGGGGCTCTGCCGACATTTTGTGAAAGGTCAGAGCCCCGGCAGTCCCATGATTTCCTGTGTGGTGGACGTCGGTAAAATGGCCGCTGGGGGAGCGGTGCATGGGTAGATGGAGATCTCATCTCCCGAGATCTCGGTGCCAAGATCTACATCTGCACATGCTCCGCTCCACTGACGGTCATTTTACCAGAGTCCACCGCACAGGAAATCATGGGAATGCCGGGGTGGGCCCCGGCAGCAGCGGAGACCGCCGCAGCAGCTTCGAGGAGCGCCGTCTGCACACCTGCAGCACCCGGAGACACCAGCTGAGCATTGGGCAGTAGCACCTGACACCCGCAGTAGCACAGTCGGCACCCGCAGAGCACTTGGTAGCAGCGCCAGACATACGCAGGGCACTGTGTAGCAGCGCCGGTCACCCCTTCATCCCAGCCTGTGGCCTGCAGAAACGGTACCGGTAAGGTACATTCCCATTATAAGATGCACCCCCATTTTCCCCCTAAATTTGAGGGGAAAAAAGGGCATCTTATAATCCGAAAAATACGGGATATGTTTTTTTTTTTTTTATGTGGGGCATTTAACCCCTTTCTGCCATTAGACGTACTATCCCGTCGAGGTGACCTGGGACTTAATTCTCAGGGATGGGATAGTACGTCATAGCCGATCGGCCGCGCTCACGGGGGGAGCGCGGCCGGGTGTCAGCTGATTATTACAGCTGATATCTGGCACTATGTGACAGGAGTGGTCACGGACCGCTCCCGGCAAACTAGCCCATGGAACACTGCGATCAAACATGATCACTACATAGTGATGTCTCAACCTGGGACAAAGTAAAAAAGTGAAAAAAAAATATCTTGTGTAAAAAGATAAATAAATAAATTAAAAAAATCATGAATAAAAAAATATATATATTGTTCCAATAAATACATTTCTTTGGAAGTGCATTGAACAGCAAGGTGGATTGCTGCTGAGGGGAAAGAGAAAAAAAAACTCTTTAAATCTTCAGCCTAGCGGGTGTGAGCTATCTGAGTGTGACCTGAGCGTAAGTGCGAACGGCAGTAAGGCTACTTTCACACTAGCGTCGGCCCGTCGCAGTGCGTCGGGCCGACGTACCAACGCATCCTGTGCCAACGCAGCACAACGGGGGCAGCAGATGCATTATTACAACGCATCCGCTGCCCCATAGAGAGTTGTGGCGAGGAGGGGGCAGAGTTCCGGGCACGCATGCGCGGTCGGAAATGGCAGACACAACGCACCAAAAAACGTTTCAAGCAACGTTTTTTGGTGCCGACGGTCCTCCACAACACGACCCAACCGTCGCACGACGGTTGCGACGTGTGGCAATGCGTCGCTAATACAAGCCTATGAAGAAAAAACGCATCCTGCAAACAACTTTGCAGGATGCGTTTTTTCTGTAAAACGACGCATTGCGATGTGCGTCGTATGATGCTAGTGTGAAAGTAGCTAAGTGTGTGACTTGAGATTCAGCGAAGAGGTATTTGGAAATCCTTTAAAGGGACTCTGTCACCTGAATTTGGAGGGAACAATCTTCAGCCATAGGGGCGGGGTTTTCGGGTGTTTGATTCACCCTTTCCTTACCCGCTGGCTGCATGCTGGCTGCAATATTGGATTAAAGTTCATTCTCTGTCCTCCGTAGTACATGCCTGCACAAGGCAATCTTGCCTTGCGCAGGCGTGTACTATGGAGGACAGAGAATGAACTTCAATCCAATATTGCAGCCAGCATGCAGCCAGCAGGTAAGGAAAGAGTAAATCAAACACCCAAAAACCCCGCCCCTATGGCTGAAGATTGTTCCCTCCAAATTCAGGTGACAGAGTCCCTTTAAGGCCGGTTTCACACGTCAGTGGCTCCGGTACGTGAGGTGACAGTTTCCTCACGTACCGGAGCCACTGACACACGTAGACACATAAAAATCAATGCATCTGTTCAGATGTCATTGATTTTTTGCGGACTGTGTCTCCATGTGCCAAACACGGAGACATGTCAGTGTTCGTGGGAGCGCACGTATTACACGGACCCATTAAAGTCAATGGGTCCGTGTAAAACACGTACTGCACACGGACGTTGTCCGTGTGCAGTCCGTGTGGCGTGCAGGAGACAGTGCTACATTAAGCGCTGTCCCCCCCACTGATGCTGAAGCCGCGACTCATATCTTCCCTGCAGCAGCGTTTGCTGCAGAGAAGATATGAATAAGTGTGTTTAAAATAAAGATCTATGTGCCCCCCACCCCCCTCCTTCCCCCGCTGTTCTGAAAATACTCACCCGGCTCGCTCCCTCGCCGGCGCTGCTTCCTCTCCTGGCCGCATCTTCTCCTGTATGCGGTCACGTGGGGCCGCTCATTTACAGTAATGAATATGCGGCTCCACCTCCCATAGGGGTGGAGCCGCATATTCATGACTGTAATCGGCGGCCCCACGTGACCGCATACAGGAGAAGCTGCGGCCAGAACAGGAAGAAGCGACAGCCAACGAGGGAGCCGGGTGAGTATTTTCAGAACAGCGGGGGGGGGGGGGAAGCGCACAGGGGGTGGGGGGGCGTACAGGGGGTGGGAGAGCAGGGGGAGGATAGATCTTTATTTTAAACACTATTATTCATATCTTCTCTGCAGCAAACGCTGCTGCAGGGAAGATATGAATGGGGCTTCAGCACCAGATGCTGGTACGTGTGGTACCCAGCACGGTGCGTGTGGTACCCAGTGGGCACACGGGCGGCACACGTGTGCCGCACGTGTGCCACACTGATGTGCCACAAAAATGTAGGGGCACACGGACACGGATAATTCCGGTACCAATTTTTTCTGGTACCGGAATTATCTGGATGTGTGAGACAGGCCTAACAAATACCTGTGTGAATTGGTGTGTTACTGAATTGGGAATAGATATATTCACAGGGGATTAATTTAGGGTGGGGGCTCATAATTAAGGGTTTATAAGGGGCAGCTGGTTGGGGCTCCAGTCCCTTTTGGAAGTGCATTGAACAGCAAGGTGGATTGCTGCTGAGGGGAAAGAGAAAAAAAAAACTCTTTAAATCTTCAGCTTAGGCTAGGGTCACATTGCGTTAGTGCAATCCGTTTAGCGCTAGCGCTAGCGGATTGCGCTAACGCAATGTTTTTTATTGGGCTGCGGTCGGGGTCGCGGTAACGTCCCCGCTCTCGCAGATCCCCGATCTGCGAGAGCGGGGAACGGACCGCGGGCGCGCCTCGGACGCTGCAAGCAGCATCCGCGGCGCGCCAGGAATCACCGGCGCGTCGCTAGCGCGTGCCGAACATGGCACGCGCTAGTGAAGCGCGTTCCCATTGCCTTTAATGGGCACGTTAACGGCCGCGTTGCACGGCGTTAATTTCGCCATGCAACGCTGTCCGTTTAACGCGGTCCCATAACGCAATGGGAACCCAGCCTTAGCGAGTGTAAACGAGATGAGTGTGACCTGAGCGTAAGTGCGAATGGCAATAAGTGTGTGACTTGAGATTCAGTGAAGAGGTATTTGGAAAACCTTTAACAAATACCTGTGTGAATTGGTCTGTGGTCTAAGGGGTAACGTTTCTCCTTATGGAGAGTGACATACCAGCTTTCTTGTGAAGGTAAGGAGGCTTATTCGCCGTGCAATGCTCCTCTGGGAAATTAAATATTCAAATTGCCTCTTCTGAGAAAAAGAGGACTTAAACTATATAGCGCCACCTGTTGGAAGTAGCGATCCTACAAGTCACAATCAACCCTTTAACGAGTCGTGCAATATGACTTAGGATAAAAACCAAATCAGTATCTCAATTTGCAGACACGGTGTTTCGGGCTGTTGGCCCTCATCAGTGCAAAGCATGAGAACTGATTTGGCTAGGTGAGAGGCTCTGGACTGGGGTCTAAGTGGTAACGTTTCTCCTTATGGAGAGTGACATACCAGCTGGCTTGTCAAGGTAAGGAGGCTTATTTGCCGTGCAATGCTCCTCTGGGAAATTATTCAAATTGTCTCTTCTGAGAAAAAGAGGACCTAAACTCTATAGCGCCACCTGTTGGAAGCATGACTCGTTAAAGGGTTGATTGTGACTTGTAGGATCGCTACTTCCAACAGGTGGCGCTACAGAGTTTAAGTCTTCTTTTTGTCAGAAGAGGCAATTTGCATATTATATTTCCCAAAGGAGCATTGCACGGCGAATAAGCCTCCTTACCTTGACAAGCCAGCTGCTATGTCACTCTCCATAAGGAGAAACGTTACCCCTGTATTTTCATGAGATTTCCATTGCCTGAAATTGCTGGTACTATTAAGAGTGACCACTAGAGGGCAACAATGTATAGTTTAGAACTACCCAAATATTCCATTGCCTGGATCCAAGACCCACAGGAAGGAGAAGAATAAGGAGGGGAGATCAGTTATTGCAGGACTCATAGTGCTGATTCTGACAAATATATGGACGGCTCACAGAAGATAACTATTTTGTTGTGTCAGTGGATTTACTACTTACAGTTTGAAATGATAGTGAATTTTCAGGATGGAAAATCTCTCATAGGACTTAACCTGAGACCAAACAATTTCATCCTACTAAACTAGGAGCTTCGTCCGTCAGTATGTGCTGACTACATAGAATCTGCACTACGCCTGGGAAGCATCACTTGGTAAGTATGCTGTACAGGTTATTCTTCAACTTTTATGTATGCATGGTTTGTTCTTTAACTTTATACATAGGATTCTGACTTCAGGGAATATTATCTGAATATACAGACAGAATGTTACCTAACCACAGAGCATTAACACTATACTAACTGTGTAGGTGCTTGGAAGTTTGTAAGATGCCATTATTGTGGGGTAATTGATACCAACACTTCTCGTGGCTTATTAAGAGGTCGTCTCAGATTAGCAAACGAGCTTCATTTTGGTGTAAATTTCATTCACTCGTCTTGTTGATATTCTGTGAGTAGTTGTTGCCTGACTTGGCATGAAGAATATTAATACTATAGAAGTGTAAGTAATCAATAGCAGCTATAAAGGGATGTATCATCTGGTTACGCTTTACACATAATGTCTTATATTCAGATTTAACAAATGCTGAAAGTTTGAAACATTTTTCGTATGTTGTGTTAGTGTCAAAATTAGGTTCAGAGTTAAAAAGGAAGATATTATTCAAGCTGCAGCACACCATAGAGATGTATTAATCCTGACTTTTATATTATTGTGCAGTTCTGGACTCATGTTTTAAGGAGCAGTAATCCTTTTGGTATTTGGAAAACATTTATATTTTCTAACGCATCTCAAGTTTTTACATTAAAATTATGAATAGGCTGTCAATTTAAAAGACTAAAATCCAGTTGGGTAAAGCATCTTTTACAACAGGCTCAGAAGCTATTCAAATATAATAAAAGCATTACTTACTTCACTAATGTCCTGCTGTTCTACTATAGCCAATAACTGACCTCAGAAGAAAGTAGAAACCCCCTAGGGCAATGCAGTGTCGGAATGTTAGAGGAGGCAGGGGATTGGTGAGGTGACTGTCATTTAGTTATTATGCTGTGCTTGTATGGCACTATCATATTTCGCAGCACTTTACATAAATTATCATCGCCCTCCCCAATGGGGCTCACAATCTAAATTCCCTATCAGTATGTCTTTGGAATGTGGGAGGAAACCTGAGTACCCAGAGGAAACCCACGCAAACACGGAGAGAACATACAAACTTCTTACAGACTTCACTTCTATCATTTTTTTTTTAAACTCTTTCTGAGTCTTTGTTAAAATGTTTAACCCTCGGAACAACCCCTTTAAAAATATATATACAGTATCTTGTCGTAGTAATTGTAAACATCATGCATGCATCTCAGCATTTTTAAAGGGAATCTGTCAGCATGTTTTTGCTATGTAATCAGAGGACAGCATGAGTAAGGAGTTAAAACACAGATTTCAGGGTTGTGTCACTTATTAGGTTTTGTGCTGTTGTCCCAATACAATGAGTGTTTTATCACCAGAAAACACCTTGTAGCATTTTGCTTCATTTTTGCACTTTCTCATTGATTTCAATGATAAAAAAATTGACATGCTGCTTGTTTCAAAAAGACAGCAGTTTTTTAATTAGGTTAGGAAAAAAAGCTATAGTGTGCATGAGATTTGGGAAATCTCATTGCTTGTGCTGGTATTGTGAAAAGTAGCTTTTAATTTGCATAAAACTCTGAAAAAAATGCAGCAAAAACACAATGTGTGAACATAGCCTTAATAGCCAGGCTATTGCTTACCATAGTTTCCTATGACTAATGTAGATGACATGGTAGAAGTGGAAATAAAAGTACACCCACCTGTAGCCTCCAGTACATGTATTTTACCATTTTACTACCTTATCTGGCCATGTGGTGTGTGTGACTTGGTCAGACACATCCTGTTAAATTTATGAAGAAGGAACTCTGAAAGTCAAAAAGCCATTGTGGACAATGCAAGAAGAAAATTACAAGGAAGAGGGACTACGATACACCACCCTGTATTAGCCATAAAGGAGGGCCTCACATTCTGTTTAAATTGTTAGTGGGACTCTTAGACTCACGCACTATGCACTGATGATTCTGCTGCTGTATTCCATTTTACGCTGCATTGCAGAGATAATCACATACATTTTTCTTCATTAATGCACTATGTGAAATCTCTTCTTTCTTGGTGTTTCTTCACAGTATTTTCTGGGGCGTCCACTTTCATCCCTCCCAGATTCTTCCAATAACATCTTGGCAGCTAATTTAGCAGTTTGTCAGTCTCAGACCCTGCCTAACTGGGAGGGAGGAGTGAAAGCACAGCCCCACAGAGAAAATTGGAAAGAATGGCAGGCACGGTACTGCATAAGGAACGTGCCTCTGACTGTGGAGCCCACTATGGCTAAAATAGAGTTAAATGCGGTCAGTGCCCAATTCCCCCCTTCCACCACTCCCCAGGCAACGCACTAATTGAGATGCCCAACTGACCAATGAAATTAAAGGGGAAGGGGCTGACCCTAGAAGCTTTTGTCCTGGAGGAACCCCCTGCAGCCCTGGTGGTGGCCCTGTGGCAGAAAGCAGCACAGGAAGGTGAGCACTGGCTTCAAGCTTTTATTACCGGCCCCGGTGCTCACCTCCGTGTGACCTCTCCTGACCCCCTGTCCGTGCTTTCGTCCGTCTTTCTTCCCCGGGGCACTGTACACAACTGACCCCTTGATCTCACTCTCAGCCGTGCTGCCTCGGTGGCCTATGTGGGGTCCCTTGTGTACCCAGGCCTCATGCACCTCCTCCACACAATGGTTCCAATCGCTGGCCAAGCTAAGGCCATGTCCGGCGCCTTGCTCCTCACCCGGGCCACCGGCCGGGCCCCCGGTGTCAGCCTGCACTAGAGGTGCTGTTCCTTCTGCGGGGTGGGGTCCACACGATGCCTCCGCCCTTCAAAGTGGTTCCGGGTCAGTGACGGAGCTGCGTTCTGGGCTCCACATCTGCCCACGTCTGCCTGGCTTCCAGTGCAGACACAGCTCACATAGGAGCCGCCACAGATCTCAGTCCTCTGGATGGTGTTCCCCATTCATATCCGAATGGTCCAACGCACCTCAGAGTCCCGATAGGCAGGCTCAGGCACATGAGCCAGAGTTCCTCCATCACCTGCAGTCACTGAGGCTCGAGCACACGACAGACGCCAGCAGTCACGTGCACCATCACGCGCTGCCAGCCAAGGAGACCAATCCCCATCTCCCAGGGCCTCTGGCCAATTCACCCACCAGACCATTGCCCAAACATGATCGCAGGGTTCCGGAGCCGGCAGAGGGGCTGACAGTCCCTCTGCCTTTGGATCGGAGACCCAGCAGCATGACGCAAGGTCCGATCACTCCCATGGTTACCCGATGTCGTCATGATGACATCCGGGTTAACAGAGATGAGAGACTTCCTGTCATGTGCAGTGCATGTCAGGAAGTCTTTAAGGTCAGTGTGCAGGGATTGCAGATCTGCATGCTATTGAAGCGATCAGCCTGCACAAAATGAGTGTCCTATAGTGGGACTTAGTGTAAAAGTAAGAATGAATGAAAAAAATTTTTTTAAATAATTGTAAAAATATTTACAAATATTTAAAAAATAATAAAAAGAAATAATAAAAAATCAATAGTTATTCCATCAATAAATAAATATTTGAATAAAAAAATTAAACAATAAAATTACGCATATTTAGCATCTCCGCGTCCGTAACGACCCGACCTTTAAAACTGTCCCACTAGTTAACCCCTTTAGTGAAAACGTCATCTTGTCTCACAAAAAACAAGCCCCCATACAGCTCCATCACCAGAAAATAAAAAAGTTAAAAGCTCTCAGAATAAAGCAAAAATAATTATTTTTTATATAAAACAGTTTTTATTGTATAAAAGCACCAAAACATTAAAAAAAAAATGAGGTATCGCTGTCATTGTACTGACCCGAAGAATAAAACTGCTTTATCAATTTTACCACACGCGGAACGATATAAACTCCCCCCTAAGAAATTCATGAATTGCTGGTTTTTGTTCATTCTGCCTCACAAAAATCAGAATAAAAAGCGATCAAAAAATGTCATGTGCCCGAAAATAGTATCAATAAAAACGTCAACTCATCTAGCAAAGAACAAGACCTCACATGACTCTGTGGGCCAAAATATGGAAAAATTATAGCTATTAAAATGTGGTGATGCAAAAACTATTTTTTGCAATAAAAAGTGTCGTTTAATGTGTGACAGCTGCCAGACATAAAAACCCGCTATAAATGGTAAACCAAACCCCCCTTTATCACCCCCTTAGTTAGGGAAAAATAGTAAAAAGAAAATGTATTTATTTCCATTTTCCCATTAGGGCCAGGGCAAAAGTTAGGGTTAGGGTTAGGGTTTGTTAGGCCTCGCGGAACGCACCGAGTAAATATAGATGTTTATTATTATTGATGCGTTCGCAGCCCGGGGTCCACCGTGCAGGAGAACCTGCTGCTACTAAATGGTATCATTATTTGGCGGTATAGACTAGCTCTGTTACTTCACAGAGAAGCCGTGAAAGGAAATAGGAAATAGGAATAGCATTCACCTCATAATCGTCCGTAGACGAACCCGATGTCCCGGCAGATGACTCGGAAAACCGGGACATGTATACAGGCTTCAAGAGGGACACATGAAAGGTGTCGGTGATACCCAGACGTGGCGGACGGGCCAGACGGTAGACCACTGGGTTAACCTGTTTGAGGACCTTGAAAGGGCCCAAGTAGCGAGGAGCAAACTTTGTGGACTCAACTCGCAGCCTGATGTTACGGGCAGAGAGCCACACTAAGTCGCCAGGAGCAAAGGTCGGAGCGGGGCACCGATGTGCATCGGCGGAGGATATCATTCTCTCTTTGGAGGCCCGAATGGCATCCTGAGTGCGGTCCCAAATGTCCCGCGCCTCCACAGCCCAGTCTGCCACCCTGGAATCGGCGGAAGACACGGGCATAGGCACAGGTACACGCGGATGCTGACCATAGTTTAGGAGGAATGGGGTCTGTCCGGAGGAGTTGGCTATGGCGTTATTCAGCGCAAACTCCGCCCACGGTAGCAAGGATGCCCAGTCATCCTGCCTGGCTGATACAAAATGTCGAAGATATGTGACCGAGGTCTGGTTGACTCTCTTTACCAACCCATTTGTCTCGGGATGATAAGCTGAGGAGAGATTCAACTCAATGCTGAGTAGACGACAAAGCTCACTCCAGAATCGAGATGCAAACTGGGGACCCCGGTCACTGACAATTTTGTCCGGCATACCATGTAGGCGAAATATGTGTTTGATAAACAACGCTGCCAGAGCCCGTGCAGAAGGTAGCCGTGGAAGAGGCACCAAGTGCACCAATTTGGAAAAATGGTCGGTGATACCTTAAATAATAGTGCAGCTACGAGACTTGGGTAAGCCCACCACAATATCCATCCCGACCATCTCCCAGGGTCTGCCTGCCACCGGCAGGGGATGAAGCAACCCAAGCAAGCTGGCCGTTGATGAGGAGACTTGTTCCTGGCACAGGAGACACATGCCCGAACATAGTCTGCAACATCACGGGCCATATGCAGCCACCAATATGTCCTCGCCAGTAGCTCAGATGTCCTTTTGGTCCCAAAATGTCCACCCACCCTAGACGAGTGAGCCCAAGAGAAAACCTCCGGACGCAAACTGGATGGTACAAAAGTCTTGCCCGGAGGCACACACTCTAGCGAAACTGGGGCCACAGTTCTCAGGCTCTCGGAAGGGACAATAAGTCGAGGTTCCTCTTCCTCCTCCTCAGATGATACAATGGAGCGAGAGAGAGCGTCGTCACGAATGTTCTTCTCCCCGGAAAGAAAATGGAGGGTGAAATGGTATCGAGAGAAGAACAAGGACCATCTGGCCTGGCAAGAATTTAGCCGCTGGGCATTCTGTAAATAAACCAAATTCTTGTGGTCTGTGAATACTTGGAAGAGAAAACAAGCCCCCTCCTAGAGATGTCTCCACTCTGAGAAGGCTAACTTCATTGCTAGCAACTCCATATCCCCGATAGAATAATTCCTCTACGCTCGTATGAAGGTTTTGGAAAAGAAGAAGCAAGGATGCTTCCGAACTTGAGCATCCTTTTGGAAGAGGACTGCTCCAGCACCAACGGAAGAAGCATCCACCTCCATTATAAACGGCTTATCTACATCGGGGCGATGTAGAATGGGAGCGCTAGCAAAATGAGATTTAATAGAAGTGAAAGCCTTGGAGACCTCCACAGACCACAATTTGGGATTTGCTCCCTTCTTGGTGAGGGCTACCAAGGGAGCTACCAAAGTTGAGAAATGAGGAATGAACTGGCGATAATAGTTAATGAACCCCATAAAGCACTGCACCGCTTTAAGGGAATGGGGTTCTTGCCAGTCCATCACAGCCTGTAGTTTGGCAGGATCCATAGCCAATCCTTGGGCGGAGATGATATAGCCCAGGAAAGGTAAAGACTCCTGCTCAAACACACATTTCTCCAACTTGGCATAGAGGGAGTTAGTTCGTAAGAGGTCGAAGACTCTGCAAACATCTCTCCGGTCAGAGTAAATATCTGGAGAGTAGATGAGAATATCATCCAGATAGACTACGACAGAGGTGGAGTGCATATCCCGGAAGATATCATTTACAAAGTCTTGGAAAACGGCTGGGGCATTACAGGGCCCAAAGGGCATCACCAGATATTCATAGTGCCCATCCCTGGAGTTAAAAGCCATCTTCCATTCGTCCCCCACACGGATGCGAATCAGGTTTTAAGCACCCCGCAGATTTAGTTTAGTAAACACCTTTGCTCCCCGAAGCCTATCAAAAAGCTCAGATATCAGGGGCAGAGGATATTTATTCTTAACGGTGATGGCGTTAAGACCCCTGTAGTCTATGCATGGACGTAGTTCTCCACTCTTCTTCTGCACGAAGAAGAACCTAGCCCCTGCAGGTGACACTGACTTTCTAATGAATCCTCTTGCCAGATTTTCCTGGATGTACTGAGACATTGCTTCCATCTCCGGGAGAGATAACGGATAGACTCGACCCCGGGGAGGCTCAGCACCAGGCAAGAGGTCAATAGGACAGTCATAGGAACGGTGAGGCGGAAAGGTCTCCGCAGCCCTTTTGGAGAACACGTCAGCATAGGACCAATACTGCTTGGGCAGAGAGGAAAGATCTGTGGGTACCTCTATTGCAGCAACCTGAATGCTCTCCCTCTGACATCTACCCCCACAAGATTCACCCCATCCCAAAACTCTGCCTGTGGACCACTCGATATGAGGAAAGTGGTACCGTAGCCAAGGCATCCCTAACAGGACCTCATCAATTCCTTCAGAAATGACGAGCAGAGATATAATCTCCTGATGAGATGGCGACAAGGACAGAGTGAAAGGGATGGTCTGGTGTGTAATCTGTGAGGGCAGTGTCGACCCATTCACCACTCGTACAGTTAATGGTTGAGCTAGCATTACCAGGGGTATTGCATGATGTTGGGCGAAGGCAGAAGACATAAAAATGCCCTCCGCCCCAGAACTCACGCAGAGCTCTACCAAGTGAGTGAATGAGCCTATTGTAATTGTCCCCTTAAAGGACAATTTGGAGGCAAATGTCGATGTGTCTAGTGTACCTCCACCTACTACCACTAGACGCTGACATTTCCTCGGCCGCTGTGAACATCTGGTGGCAAGATATCCTGACTGCTGGCAAACATGGCAGACCTTGAGTGCCTGAGCGGTCTGGGACTTAGATCCCGCTAGTGACACTTCCTTGGCCTCATGTGACTCAGGAACCAGGACCGGAGATTCCAAAGGTTTGGCGAAGGTGGGAGCCAGCCGAAACCTCTGCCTACACTGGGCCCGCTCTAACCTCCGCTCGTGAAAACGGAGGTCAATTAGGGTAGACACAGCTATTAACTCCTCCAGTGTGGCGGGAACCTCCCTTGTGGCCAGAGCGTCCTAAACGTGGTCAGCCAGCCCCCTCCAAAATATAGGGATAAGGGCTTTATCCGACCACTCCAGTGCAGATGCTAGGGTGCTAAAGTGGACGGCAAAATGTCTGACCAAGGACGAGCCCTGAGTCAATGCCAACAGTTGGAGCGCTGTATCATAGGTGACTCGAGGCCCTAAAAAGACCTGTTTCAGAGTGCTCAAGAACAGCGGAGCACTCTGCACCACATGATCGCCATGCTTTCACAGCGGCGTAGCCCACTCCAACGCCCTGTCCGACAGGAGAGACACAATAAATCCCACCTTTGCCTGCTCTGTGGGGAAACTTGCGGCCAGAAGCTTGCGATGTATAGAGCACTGGCTCACGAAACCCCTACAAGATTTTCTATCTCCAGAAAATTTCTCTGGAAGCGGGAGGTGAGATAGAGTCGGTGGAGGGGTGGCAGTGGACAAGGTAGCTGCAGCCACGCTAGCAGCCTGAACAGCAACTGCGGTAACATCCACAGCTGAGGTTGAGCGCTCGAGAGCCGCCAACCTACTCTCCAGCTGCTGGATGTACCGCAAGGATTGCTGTTTATCCGCCATTTACTAGCCAGACCCTGGCGCTAGTATTCTGTTAGGGCAGATAATAAGCAAGAAAAGAAAAGCCAGCTGTCACCCGTCCTGAGCAAAAGAGGGGAACATGCTGTGGCAGCTAGAAGGTGATCCAGACAGAAGGCTCACAAAATATAGAGACAATATATCAAGGACTGGGCAGCCAGCAAGTGAAGGGCAACGGAGGGAGAGCCCAATTTGATGCATGTTTTCCACTACTATATGGAAGTATTGTGTATTGGGCAGTGTTGAGCACACATATATGGAGGGAGTTTTGTGTGTATGGTTTTAATTGTTTTTATATGTTACCAATAAAGCTTGTGTGACTTATTATAACTTTTGGTGGTGTGCATACATTATAGTGGCTTTTCTTTTCTTGTTTATTATCTGCTCTGTGTATTAGCCATTGTTTTGCACCCCCAATATATATTTATTTGATATCATTGTGGTGCGCCAACTAATTTTTCTATGATGCAGTATTCTGTTAGGGCTAGCAGAACGCACCGAGTAAATATAGATGTTTATTATTATTGATGCGTTCGCAGCCCGGGGTCCACCGTGGAGGAGAACCTGCTGCTAGTAAATGGTATCACTATTTGGCGGTATAGACTAGCTCTGTTACTTCACAGAGAAGCCGTGAAAGGAAAGCACTGCGCCCTGTTAGACTTCACAGGAGCATCGGCTAACTGCCCAACAGAGAGCAGTCAGTGGTCATGCATGCACACAATCTCCTCACCGGAGGTGCCGGTATTCTAAGGGCTTATTTCAGCCAGGTCCCTGAATACACTTAAACACATAATCTTCACCGGAGGTGCCAGTATTCTAGGGGCTTATTTCAGCTGGGTCCTTGAATACAATCTCACATGACCACACTGGCGCAAAGCACATAACTCAGAAAGATACTAGCGCATAGCCGTGCGGACATGCGCACCTTATATAGCTGCAGCAACTACAGGACCTTCCATAAAAGGACCAATGGGAAACTGCCACAGAACTTGAGCAACTTCAGGACCTTCCTAGAGTACCAATGGGAATAGCTGCAGTACCTGAGCATATGACCCTTGATACCCAATGAGAGATCTTACCCTGGGCATGCTCAGAAGGGGAAAAGTAGGACTTAGTCCCAAAGACGTCTGCTCGCTGCTGACCAGTACTGGCTACAATAGCAGAAGCTGGAAGGACAGCAGTAACCCTTCGCACAGTGTCAGACTGAGCATGACGCTGGGACCGAAGCCTCCGCTGAGCAGGCTCCACTGCGGCAGGAGAAGAATGGGAGACCGCAGCGGAGATGGCTTGAGATTCCCCCTGTGCAGAGGCAGAAACTCGACCCCTAACAGGGTTGGGGCTAAATTTGCAGTTAGGGTTTGGATTATGTTTATGGGATTAGGTTTAGGGTTGGGATTAGGGATAGGGTTGGGAGTGTGTTGGGGTTGTGGTTAGGGTTGATATTAGGGTTAGGGGTGTGTTCAGGTTAGGGGTGTGGTTAGGGTTGGGGGTAGTTAGGGGTGTGTTTGGGTTAGGCATGTGGCTAAGGTTATGGGTAGGGTTGGGAGTAGTTTTAGGGGTGTGTTGGAGTTAGAATTGGGGGGTTTCCACTGTTTAGGCACATCAGGGGCTCTCCAAACACGAAATGGCGTCCGATCTCAATTCCAGCTAATTTTACGTTGAAAAAGTAAAATGGTGCTTATTCCTTTCCGAGCTCAGCCGTGCACCCAAACAGAGGTTTACCCCCACATATGGGGTATCAGCGTACTCAGGACAAATTGGACAACAACTTTTGCTGTCCAATTTCTCCTGCTACCCTTGTGAAAATATTTTTGTTGGAAAAGTTCTCACAACACATCAAGATAAGTTCCTTGGGGGGTCTAGTTTCCAAAATGGGGTCACTAGTGGGGGGTTTTTATTGTTTATGCACGTCAGTGTCTCTGCAGACCATTCCATCAAAGTCTAAAAAGTTAAATGTTCATTTTTTTTTTTAAAACATTCCAAAAATTCCTGTGAAGCACCTGAAGGGTTAATAAACTTCTTGAATGTGGTTTTGAGCACCTTGAGGGGTGCAGTTTTTAGAATACTGTCACTTTGGGTTTTTTCTATCATATAGACCCCTCAAAATGACCTCAAATGTGATGTGGTCCCTAAAAAAAAATAGTGTTGTAAAAATGAGAAATAGCTTGTCAACTTATAACCCTTATAACTCCCTAACAAAAACAATTTTAGTTCCAAAATTGTGCTGATGTAAAGTAGACATGTGGGAAATGTTATTTATTAAGTATTTTGTGTGACATATTTGTGTGATTTAAGAACATGAAAATTCAAAGTTGGAATATTGTGAAATTTTCAAAATTGTTGCCAAATTTCTGTTTTTTTCACAAAAAAAGAAAGTCATATCAAAGAAATTTTACCACTGTCCTGAAGTAGAATATGTCATGAGAAAATTTTGGCAGAATCACCAGGATCCGTTGAAGAGTTCCAAAGTTGGAACCTCATAAGGGGACAGTGGTCAGAATTGTAAAAATTGACCTGGTCAATAACATGCAAACCACCCTTGGGGGTAAAGGGGTTAAAGGCCAGAAAATGCTTTAACCATGTAAGGAATGTTGGCGACCCATTTCATTAATATTATTGCATGACATTATTTCAATATCCCAATCAATATCCAAGTCACAATACGAAGCGATCCTCATATCCGCAGCCTTCGCTTGCTATTTTTGGCGCTCCACTCATTAGTGAATTGTTGCCGTGGTGAAAGACAGCATCGGAATGCGGTTCGATCAACGAGAACTGGTGGCCCTGGTTAACTCTTCAAATCCAAGTTCGATCACGCCGTTAAGGGCACTGGGGTCCTGGTTAACTCATCACATGGCGCAGTATGCCCAATAAAGATAGTAAAACAATATGCGGTATTAAGACACACAAGCAGATTTTTCTATAACATACAGATGGGTCCCCTCTTACCAAGTATCAAGTTCATGCAATTTTCAAACAGTGCTTATCAAAATAGGCACTAATACAAAAGAAGACGTGGCACATTCTTTCCGAATCAGAGCAGCCACTGAAGATGCTAGGGCAGGAGTATAAAAGGTCGAAGGTCATTGGAAATCCGCATGCTTTGCCAGATATATAAGACCTGATTTGCTGAAATTCATACATTTTGCTTCTTACAGGCGACTGTAAGCCCGCAGTTTGGGTATTAGGTCACTCATATGTCTACTCAGCAGCAAAACGGGCCGAAATTCGACCAGGAGGAATAAATCTAGGCTTCCCGAGATTAGTAGTCAACTGGAGAGGCATTAGAGGCCTCCAATGGCAACATGTGTTCCCGGAGATTGTCGACATCTCCAGGTGTGCCAAGGGGCCAGTGATATTGGTGTTACATGCTGGTGGCAATGATCTGGGCAATTGCAAAATCACCAAACTCTACATAGTGATGACAACTGACATTGCACGTTTTACCTGTTTCCTCCCGAATATGATAGTGGTGTGGTCGGAGATAGTACCACGAGCCGTCTGGCACAGTGCAAGGGAGACTAAAGCCATAGAGCATTCAAGAAGGAAAATCAATGCACGGATGGAGAAATTTGGCAGGTGAAGATGTGGTATTGCGGTTCGTCACCACCAGCTGGAAGACGATAACTCCGCACTATTAAGACCGGATGGAGTTCACATCACAGACATTGGTCTTGATATATATCTGTTCAGCTTACAGGATGGAGTCGAACAGGCCATAATGTTGATGGGTGGGGGTTGGAGTCAGTGGCGTAACTACAAAGTTAGGGGCCCCGGTGCGAACTTCCAAATGGGGCCCCCCCCCTGCAGCCCTGCCATACAACTCAATGTAACCCCCATAGAATAATGGCCACACATGATGCTCAATACTGTATAACGGCCACCACACATGATGCTCCATACTGTATAATGGCCACACATGATGCTGCATACTGTATAACGGCCACACATGATGCTCAATACTGTATAATGACCCCCCTCCTGTATGCATGGCTCATCTCCCTCCTATCCCATATACATAGCTCATATTACCCCTCCTGTATGCATGGCTCATATTCCCCCCTGCATGGCTCATATTCCCCCCTGCATGGCTCATATTCCCCCCTGCATGGCTCATATTCCCCCCTGCATGGCTCATATTCCCCCCTGCATGGCTCATATTCCCCCCTGCATGGCTCATATCCCCCCCTGCATGGCTCATATTCCCCCCTACATGGCTCATATTCCCCCCTGTATGCAGGCTTAGCTCTCCGCTCCTGCTCGGCGCGCCGGCTTATGTCCTCCTTCATCCCCCCGTTCCCCCGTCCCCCCGTCCCTCGTCCCTCATACTCACCTGTCTTCCCACTGCACGGCCGTGCCGACATCCCTCGCGCTCTGTCCCGACTCCAGACGGCGGCGCCGGCGCAGCACCTTCTTCCTGCTTGAGCGGTCATGTGACACCGTTCATTAAGATCATGAATATGCGCATATTCATGATCTTAATGAGCGGTGTCACGTGACCGCTCAAGCAGGAACGAGCTGCAGTGCAGACGCCGAGACCATCGCTGGAGCAGGGTGAGTATTCAAGGCAGCGGCGGCGGCGGCGGCGGCGGGGAAGGGGGGGGAGGCCCTGGAGCGGGGGGAGGCACTGCCAGTCCAAGCCTGCCTGCCGGGCCCGGGCCCCTGACCTGCCGGGCCCGGTCGCACTGGCGACCGCTGCGACCGCGGTAGTTACGCCACTGGTTGGAGTCCTGTGTAGGTCATACACATGATCCTCTGTGGCGAAAATGATAGAGGCAGAGTTTAGTAACCGCTCATTGACCTGCTCACCTATCGGTCGCAGACAGGGCCTTCGGCGATGAGCTCATTATGAGACATAAGTGACTTTCTCTGCTTACCAAATTAATAAACTGTGACCAACCTGTTCAACCGATCTAGGCCTATCCATGTTTTCATTACAGGACTGATGGGAGGGGGAAGGCACTGTTTGAGACACATGGGTCTCTACAGTCTAGCTGGCATGGTACTGCATAAAGGTACCTTCACACTGAGCAACTTTAGAACGATAACGATAGCGATCCGTGACATTGCAGCGTCCTGGATAGGGATATCATTGTGTTTGACATGCAGCAGCGATCAGGATCCTGCTGTGACATCGCTGGTCGGAGCTAGAAGGCCAGAACTTTATTTCATCGATGGATCACCCGCTGACATCGCTGAATCGGCGTGTGTGACACCGATCCAGCGATGTGTTCACTTGTAACCAGGGTAAACATCGGGTTACTAAGCGCAGGGCTGCGCTTAGTAACCCGATATTTACCCTGGTTACCATTGTAAATGGAAAAAAAAAAAAACACTACATACTTACATTCCGATGTCTGTCACGTCCCCCGGCGTCAGCTTCCCTGCACTGTGTCAGCGCCGCCGGCCGTAAAGCAGAGCACAGCGGTGATGTCACCGCTCTGCTTTAGGGCCTGCGCTTAGTAACCCGATGTTTACCCTGGTTACCCGGGGACTTCGGCATCGTTGGTCGCTGGAGAGCTGTCTGTGTGACAGCTCTCCAGCGACCACACAACGACTAAACAGCGACGCTGCAGCGATCGGCATCATTGTCTATATAGCTGCAGCGTCGCTTAATGTGACGGTACATTTAGTGTTAAATATGCTTATTTTGCATATTTATTTAATCAAGACTTTTTTTTACCAGGTGCGTTACTCTTAAAGAAAAAATGTCATGATATTTTCATTAAAAATGTAGTGGTTTACAGATTTGTCCACAGAAAAACCACATTGCAGCAAAACATAAAAATAGATGAAATAGTTACGAACAGATTGTCCATTTGTAAATATCAGCGCTTGTTACTCATCGTTTCTGAGATGGAGTAGAAGTCATCTTTCTTGGAGTAGAATCATGGCTACCAGCTCTTCATTCCTTGTGTGACTTGTCTGACGTCCATGGAGAATGAAGGTGAAGGCAGGAGGGGACCCCCACATCACAGCCCACACCCTCCTAAGAGATGTTATTTATATATCCCACAGACCACGTGTTCCCTCTATATGGTGTTAACTTATACTCTGAGCTATATATACATAAATAGCTTTTGCAATGTCAGCGAGAGACAATGTGTTCATTACAGAATTCAGAATAAGAATAATTCAATTAATAATATTTAACAATAAGGAAAGTGCCTCTGACTGTGGAGCCCACTATGGCTAAAATAGAGGTAAATGCGGTCAGTGCCCAATTCCCCCCTTCCACCAATCCCCAGGCAGAGCACAAATTGGGATGCCCAACTGACCAATGGAATTAAAGGAGATGGTATCCAACCATATCTACAGGAGTTAAATGCAGGTGCCCGGGGTCAGTAATTTCCTCAGTTCCCCTGCTGACTCCTGGAAGCTTTTGTAACACCCTCCCTCCCTTATATATTCAATGATGCTTTAAATTGCCATAATAATTGTATGTATGCAAAAAAAAGATATTAAGTCACAGCAGAAATGGTAGAGAAAAGCAGAGTTTAGTAACCGCTCATTGGCCTTCTCACCTGGCGGTCACAGGGCCTTCGGCGATGACCCCGTTATGAGATGGAAGTGCCTTTCTGAGCTTACCAAATTAAAAAACTGTGACCGACCTGTTCAACCCATCTAGGTAAGCCTGTCCGTGTTTCCATTATGGGACTGGTGGGATGGGGGAAGGCACTGTTTGAGACGGTTTTAGGAAGTTTTGCCTCCAGCAGTTCGCCCCCAGCAGTTCGCCCCCAGCATTTCGCCCCCAGCAGTTCACCCCCAGGTACACTTCGCCCCTGAACATTTCACCCCCAGCATTTCGCCTCAAGGTTGTTTCGCCCCCGCACATTTCGCCCCCGCACATTTCACCTCCAGCAGTTCGCCCCCGGATGTTTCGCCCCCGGATGTTTCGCCCCCGGATGTTTCACCCCCAGCAGTTCGCCCCCGGATGTTTGACCCCCAGCAGTTCGCCCCCGGATGTTTCACCCCCAGCAGTTCGCCCCCGGATGTTTCGCCCCCAGCAGTTCGCCCCCGGATGTTTCGCCCCCAGCAGTTTGCCCCCGGATGTTTCGCCCCCAGATGTTTTGCCCCCGTAGTTCACCCACGGATGTTTCACCCCCAGCAGTTCGCCCCCGGATGTTTTGTCCCCGGATGTTTTGCCCGTAGCAGATCATCCCTGGATGTTTTGCCTCTAGCAATTTGCTGCCTGAACTGAACATTGGCAGGTTCGCTTATCACTAATAATACACCATATGAGTCTAAGATATAGAATTCTGATCAAATTAGTTTTTTTATTCTAAAACTTTGTTTTCTAGATGAGTAATTTTACAAACAGACAGGAAAATAGTATGATTTCATTGGTTACTAAGGAGGTTGTGCCCCCTTGGTAGCAGAATGGATCCTGGCTCCCTATGATACATTCAGGGCTGCTTGTTCACAGCCCTCTGCAAAGCTCCCCTTCACCCTCCGCTCATGTGCTCTGTCCTGCAAAAGAGGAGGGCTCCCCCCTGCCTGCGTAAAGCCGTTACAGGACAGAACACATAGGGGGGCTTTGCAGAGGGCTGTAAACCAGCAGCCCTTTATACATCATAGGGAATATATTGTTAGTTGCATGCTCCTGTGCAGCCACGCCCTCTAGAATCCATCCACAAGTACTGCTACTAAGGAGAAACAACCTCCTTATCAACCACTGAAATCCTGCAGCATATGGAGCTTTAACTTGGATGAGACTTTTCACACAGAAGTTAAGCTACTGGAAGGTCTCCTTTGGAAATGAATATCATGGGCACAGGTACTATAACATAACATGGTTTTTGTAAAGTTATGCTTTAACTGTATATATCAAAACTGTTTTAACAAGAAACATAAAAAGGTATAGAGGGGAAGGATTAGAGAAAAAGAGAAAATGCAAATTACAGGTGACAATGCTTGAATAATTTTACAGCTAAAAATACTGCTCTCAAAACATACAATATGTGACCATGAAATAAAATTTAAAGCTGTAGGCAATGCCTCTCAGATAATCCATCAAGCTTCTATTATTGAAATCTTGCACGATACGTTTAACCCTTGCTGAAATTGCAGCATACTTTTTGTTTCTTGCAGCGATGGGATTTCTTGCTATTATCTGAATAATTTCAAACCTATGGAGCTCTTACTGATGTTTCAGACAGTTAATGAACCGGTATATATTTTGGAAAAGAGTACCACATGTTTCTCGAAAGCTATGGTGCCATCCTTCGACATCATTATTTGTTCGCTGTTGATCATTGAATGTTCGCTCATACACATTCCAGAATTGAACTGGAAACAAAGGTGCTTGACGTCCTCTGCGATTCATTCGACCGATATAGCTGTCTTCAAAATAGTTGGCAATAGGTATTGCTTCTTGTGGAAAGTCAGGATCTTCCACCAATTCTTCAAATGATTGCACAACATTCTGTGGTGGTAGAAAGGCCAAGGCAGGTATCATGTGTATCCAATGGGCAAATTCATGGTCACCTTGGTATTGCATCTTGAGTCCTTCATTTTGAACTTTACGCCAAACCGACTGTGATAGGTGGAGAAAACAACCAGTCTTCACAAGGTTGGGGAATTCACTATCAGATGCCTGTATTGCAGCTAGTTCAAAATCCAACATCAGGTTGTCTGGATGCAGTCCAGGCTGCAAGTTCTTCAGCTCTTGCAGCAACCACTGGTATGTAGAACGGCTCTTGTCTGTCAGCAAGGTGTACACTAGCGGAACAACAAGGCCGCTGTGGACTACATGGATTGTGTAAAGTTGCTTAAACAAGGCTGGTGTAGTGAAAAACATGCCTTCAGCAAACCACTCTTTACTTTGTGCCAGTAGATGGAGATTGTCTCTTGCTCCAAATATCAACATACGGCTGTGTCCATTTCCTAATTTTAAATGAAAGTATTAGTAGAGGAAATAACAAAAAAAGTGTAACAAGCAGCAGACAGAGAATTTTGGGAAAAAAAATATCCTAATCAGAAGCCTTTGTTCATATCTCACATTAAAAACTCACATTTTGCTCCAGATTTTCTGATTTCATAATAAAAAACTGAAGGAAAATCTAGTGTGAAGGGGCCAACCAATAGTTTTTTATTGTCCCAGTGGAAAATGATATATTTTGGTTTAAAATATGGACGTTTGAATGAACGACTGGGCGGGCCGCCTGCCTGAATAGGGCGTTCCATTCAGGTGGATGGGCGCGCTAGTCGTCGGGTGGGCCTATGCTGTCTCATTGAGAGGATTGTTCAGGACGCAAAAACGCCAGTAAAATCACCAGTCTGCTTTTGGCCTAAGGCATAACTGAATGGTCCATTAGGCTGGGGTCATATGCAGCATTAATGTGTAAATCCCATCCACATGCTGATGAAAAAACATGCAGTGCAGCATGTCAATGTATGCTGCTATTATACAAAGAAAATTCCAGCCATTCAGACAAGGGGCTGAAATCCTGCACTAAAACCTGCACCTAAATCCATAGAGTTAAGTGAAGATTTTGATACAGAATTAGGGTACCACAATAGTGGCCACAATTGCAGGCACAAATAGATTCCTGTGGGATCTGCAATTGCTACCGCAATTACAGCCGCTGTGGAGATGCCGCTCCGCAATCCCCTTCCGTCAGTGGGCACGAGGCCTCAGGCTTTATCCAGACAAGCTGGATTTACAGGCATATTCCGTGCTGTGTTTCCTGCCTGAAACCCGCCCTTTCATGTCTATGGTGCGGGTTACGGGTGGATTCCGGCTGGGATCCCGTGCTTAACTCGCCCATTCAAGTGAATGGGCAAGAGGGAAACCTCCTGAAAAATACCTGCAAACCACGGGAAATACGCTCGGTTTAGGCCATAGCATGGCATGGCCACTTCCATAGCAGAGCTTGGCCACGTCCCCTATTTGCAGAAGCGTTTTGCCAAAGCACTTGCAAAGTGCTTAAAAAGTGCTTGCAAGCAGCAGGCAAAACGCCTCTGCAAATCCTGGTGTATCTCACCTGAGCTCTGGAGTTCTGCCCGACCTGTCCACGGATCTGCAGGACTGAACTACGAAAGCCGAGGAATTAGCAGGCGATGGCAGTTCAGCCCGTGCATGCCTAAGACAGGCAAGGCTGAACTCCGGGGCAGCATCCAGGACAGGTATGGCCAGTACAATGCTGCATATTTGGAAGTAGATGGTGGCCCGATTCTAATGCATCGGGTATTCTAGAATATGCATGTCCACGTAGTATACTGCCCAGCCACGTAGTATATTGCCCAGTGACGTAGTATATTGCCCAGCGACGTAGCATATTGCCCAGCCACATAGTATATTGCCCAGCCACGTAGTATATTGCCCAGTCACGTAGTATAATGCCCAGTGATGCAGTATATTGCCCAATCACGTAGTTTATTGCCCAGCCACATAGTATATTGCCCAGTCACGTAGTATATTGCCCAGCCACGTAGTATATTGCCCAGTCACGTAGTATGTTGCCCAGTCACGTAGTATATTGCCCAGCCACGTAGTATATTGCCCAGCCACGTAGTATATTGCCTAGCCACGTAGTATATTGCCCAGTGACGTAGTCTATTGCCCAGTCACGTAGTATATTGCCCAGCGACGTAGTATATTGCCCAGCCACGTAGTATATTGCCTAGCCACTTAGTATATTGCCTGTTATGGACTTGGTGGTTAGGAGCACCCGGAAAGACCTGATGGTTAAACTCACAGGACAAGCTCTGGGAAGTGGGAACTCTGCTGACAGCAATCCCTAATCCTATCACACACACTAGAAATAGCCGTGGAGCGTACCTAACAGGCCTAGACGCCTCGTCACAGCCTAAGGGCTAGCTGCCCCTAGAGATAGAAAGTAAAGCCTACCTTGCCTCAGAGAAATTCCCCAAAGGAAAAGGCAGCCCCCCACAAATATTGACTGTGAGATAAGATGAAAATCACAAACACAGGAATGAAAGAGGTTTCAGCAAAGGGAGGCCAGACTACCTAAACAGACAGAGGATAGAAAAGGTAACTTTGCGGTCAGCACAAAAAACTACAAAAGACCACGCAGAGTGTGCAAAAAGACCCCCGCACCGACTAACGGTGCAGAGGTGCCACTCTGCCTCCCAGAGCTTCCAGCTAGCCAGACAGAATCATATTAGCAAGCTGGACAAGAAAACAAGAACAACAAAATAAACCAGCAGGGACTTAGCTTCTGCTGGAGTAGACAGGTCACCAGAAAGATCGAAGAGCGAACTGAACCAGTACTGGAACATTGACAGGTGGCATGGAGTAACGATCTGGGTGGAGTTAAATAGAGCAGCCAGCCTAAGAATTAACCAGGACACCTGTGGAAGGAACCTCAGAACCAGCAGCTCCACTCACAGCCACCAGAGGGAGTCCATGGACAGAACTCGCCGAAGTACCATTCATGACCACAGGAGGGAGTTCCAAAACAGAATTCACAACAGTACCCCCCCTTGAGGAGGGGTCACCGAACCCTCACCAGAACCCCCAGGCCAATCAGGACGAGCCAAATGAAAGGCATGAACCAGATCAGCAGCATGAACATCAGAGGCAGCAACCCAGGAATTATCTTCCTGACCATAACTCTTCCACTTGACCAGGTACTGGAGTTTCCGTCTCGAAATACAAGAATCTAAAATCTTCACCACATACTCCAACTCCCCCTCAACCAACACCGGGGCAGGAGGGTCAGCGGAGGGAACCATAGGCGCCACGTATCTCCGCAACAACGACCTATGGAACACATTATGGATGGCAAAAGAAGCTGGAAGGGCCAAACGAAATGACACAGGATTAAGAACTTCAGAAATCTTATAAGGACCAAAGAAACGAGGCTTAAACTTAGGAGAGGAAACCTTAATAGGAACATAACGAGACGACAACCAAACCAAATCCCCAACACGAAGTCGGGGACCAACACAGCGATGGCGGTTAGCGAAACGTTGAGCCTTCTCCTGTGACAATGTCAAATTGTCCACTACGTGAGTCCAAATTTGCTGCAACCTGTCCACCACAGAATCCACACCAGGGCAGTCCGAAGGCTCAAGCTGCCCTGAAGAAAAACGAGGATGGAAACCAGAATTAAAGAAAAAAGGCGAAACCAAAGTAGCCGAGCTGGCCCGATTATTAAGGGCGAACTCAGCCAAAGGCAAAAAAGACACCCAATCATCCTGATCAGCAGAAACAAAGCATCTCAGATATGTTTCCAAAGTCTGATTGGTTCGTTCGGTTTGGCCATTTGTCTGAGGATGGAAAGCCGAAGAAAAAGACAAATCAATGCCCATCTTAGCACAAAAGGGCCGCCAAAACCTCGAAACAAACTGGGAACCTCTGTCCGAGATGATGTTCTCCGGAATGCCATGCAAACGAACCACATGCTGGAAAAACAATGGCAACAAATCAGAGGAGGAAGGCAAGTTAGACAAGGGTACCAAATGGACCATGCTTTGCAAAAAAGAAAAAAAAAGAGCATGAACCGCACATCCCAAAATCATACGTTGATCTAAAGCCGCTAGGCAAAAATTAATATAACTGAATATGAGGTTTTCAGTTTAACATTCTGATCAGACTGTATGAAGCCCACTGCCACTTCACGGCAAACCTCGTAGTGGGTCCTATCGCCCTAACGGAGCGGAGCCGTGCGGCGCCCACCGCCACAGCGGCCATGCACCAGCAGGGCGGACGGCCTGTTGCCCCACAGCACCCATGCTGCGAGACTGAGCCCCCATGACTCCAGACCGCGCCGCCCCACCAGCACAAAGCCACAGCAACAATGGCCGCCACACAGCACCAACACCAAAATGAAAGGAGCACTTAAACTCACCTTCCTCCAGCTCTTCAGTGAGAGCCAAAATGGGCTAGACCCATTCCGTTAGGGCGATAGGACCCACTACGAGGTTTGCCGTGAAGTGGCAGTGGGCTTCATACAGTCTGATCAGAATGTTAAACTGAAAACCTCATATTCAGTTATATTAATTTTTGCCTAGCGGCTTTAGATCAACGTATGATATTGGGATGTGCGGTTCATGCTCTTTTTTTTTTTTTTTCTTTTTTGCAAAGCATGTTCTAGTCTTCTTCTTGGACCAGCACTCCTCCCATTTGGCACAGGTGATTTTAATTAGCAGGAGACTGCAAAGTAAGGGGTCTAGCCCATTTTGGCTCTCACTGAAGAGCTGGAGGAAGGTGAGTTTAAGTGCTCCTTTCATTTTGGTGTTGGTGCTGTGTGGCGGCCATTGTTGCTGTGGCTTTGTGCTGGTGGGGCGGCGCGGTCTGGAGTCTTGGGGACTCAGTCTTGCAGCATGGGTGCTGTGGGGCAACAGGCCGTCCGCCCTGCTGGTGCATGGCCGCTGTGGCGGTGGGCGCCGCACGGCTCCGCTCCGTTAGGGCGATAGGACCCACTACGAGGTTTGCCGTGAAGTGGCAGTGGGCTTCATACAGTCTGATCAGAATGTTAAACTGAAAACCTCATATTCAGTTATATTAATTTTTGCCTAGCGGCTTTAGATCAACGTATGATATTGGGATGTGCGGTTCATGCTCTTTTTTTTTTTTTTTCTTTTTTGCAAAGCATGTTCTAGTCTTCTTCTTGGACCAGCACTCCTCCCATTTGGCACAGGTGATTTTAATTAGCAGGAGACTGCAAAGTAAGGGGTCTAGCCCATTTTGGCTCTCACTGAAGAGCTGGAGGAAGGTGAGTTTAAGTGCTCCTTTCATTTTGGTGTTGGTGCTGTGTGGCGGCCATTGTTGCTGTGGCTTTGTGCTGGTGGGGCGGCGCGGTCTGGAGTCTTGGGAACTCAGTCTTGCAGCATGGGTGCTGTGGGGCAACAGGCCGTCCGCCCTGCTGGTGCATGGCCGCTGTGGCGGTGGGCGCCGCACGGCTCCGCTCCGTTAGGGCGATAGGACCCACTACGAGGTTTGCCGTGAAGTGGCAGTGGGCTTCATACAGTCTGATCAGAATGTTAAACTGAAAACCTCATATTCAGTTATATTAATTTTTGCCTAGCGGCTTTAGATCAACGTATGATATTGGGATGTGCGGTTCATGCTCTTTTTTTTTTTTTCTTTTTTGCAAAGCATGTTCTAGTCTTCTTCTTGGACCAGCACTCCTCCCATTTGGCACAGGTGATTTTAATTAGCAGGAGACTGCAAAGTAAGGGGTCTAGCCCATTTTGGCTCTCACTGAAGAGCTGGAGGAAGGTGAGTTTAAGTGCTCCTTTCATTTTGGTGTTGGTGCTGTGTGGCGGCCATTGTTGCTGTGGCTTTGTGCTGGTGGGGCGGCGCGGTCTGGAGTCTTGGGGACTCAGTCTTGCAGCATGGGTGCTGTGGGGCAACAGGCCGTCCGCCCTGCTGGTGCATGGCCGCTGTGGCGGTGGGCGCCGCACGGCTCCGCTCCGTTAGGGCGATAGGACCCACTACGAGGTTTGCCGTGAAGTGGCAGTGGGCTTCATACAGTCTGATCAGAATGTTAAACTGAAAACCTCATATTCAGTTATATTAATTTTTGCCTAGCGGCTTTAGATCAACGTATGATATTGGGATGTGCGGTTCATGCTCTTTTTTTTTTTTCTTTTTTGCAAAGCATGTTCTAGTCTTCTTCTTGGACCAGCACTCCTCCCATTTGGCACAGGTGATTTTAATTAGCAGGAGACTGCAAAGTAAGGGGTCTAGCCCATTTTGGCTCTCACTGAAGAGCTGGAGGAAGGTGAGTTTAAGTGCTCCTTTCATTTTGCTGTTGGTGCTGTGTGGCGGCCATTGTTGCTGTGGCTTTGTGCTGGTGGGGCGGCGCGGTCTGGAGTCTTGGGGACTCAGTCTTGCAGCATGGGTGCTGTGGGGCAACAGGCCGTCCGCCCTGCTGGTGCATGGCCGCTGTGGCGGTGGGCGCCGCACGGCTCCGCTCCGTTAGGGCGATAGGACCCACTACGAGGTTTGCCGTGAAGTGGCAGTGGGCTTCATACAGTCTGATCAGAATGTTAAACTGAAAACCTCATATTCAGTTATATTAATTTTTGCCTAGCGGCTTTAGATCAACGTATGATATTGGGATGTGCGGTTCATGCTCTTTTTTTTTTTTTTTTTTTTCTTTTTTGCAAAGCATGTTCTAGTCTTCTTCTTGGACCAGCACTCCTCCCATTTGGCACAGGTGATTTTAATTAGCAGGAGACTGCAAAGTAAGGGGTCTAGCCCATTTTGGCTCTCACTAAAGAGCTGGAGGAAGGTGAGTTTAAGTGCTCCTTTCATTTTGGTGTTGGTGCTGTGTGGCGGCCACTGTTGCTGTGGCTTTGTGCTGGTGGGGCGGCGCGGTCTGGAGTCTTGAGGACTCAGTCTTGCAGCATGGGTGCTGTGGGGCAACAGGCCGTCCGCCCTGCTGGTGCATGGCCGCTGT
The DNA here is from genome assembly GCF_032444005.1 of Ranitomeya imitator. Taxonomy (NCBI): domain Eukaryota; kingdom Metazoa; phylum Chordata; class Amphibia; order Anura; family Dendrobatidae; genus Ranitomeya; species Ranitomeya imitator. The sequence goes on along the minus strand of NC_091287.1, from coordinate 225,421,351 downwards.
GGCGGTGGGCGCCGCACGGCTCCGCTCCGTTAGGGCGATAGGACCCACTACGAGGTTTGCCGTGAAGTGGCAGTGGGCTTCATACAGTCTGATCAGAATGTTAAACTGAAAACCTCATATTCAGTTATATTAATTTTTGCCTAGCGGCTTTAGATCAACGTATGATATTGGGATGTGCGGTTCATGCTCTTTTTTTTTTTTTTTTTTTTTTCTTTTTTGCAAAGCATGTTCTAGTCTTCTTCTTGGACCAGCACTCCTCCCATTTGGCACAGGTGATTTTAATTTGCAGGAGACTGCAAAGTAAGGGGTCTAGCCCATTTTGGCTCTCACTGAAGAGCTGGAGGAAGGTGAGTTTAAGTGCTCCTTTCATTTTGGTGTTGGTGCTGTGTGGCGGCCATTGTTGCTGTGGCTTTGTGCTGGTGGGGCGGCGCGGTCTGGAGTCTTGGGGACTCAGTCTTGCAGCATGGGTGCTGTGGGGCAACAGGCCGTCCGCCCTGCTGGTGCATGGCCGCTGTGGCGGTGGGCGCCGCACGGCTCCGCTCCGTTAGGGCGATAGGACCCACTACGAGGTTTGCCGTGAAGTGGCAGTGGGCTTCATACAGTCTGATCAGAATGTTAAACTGAAAACCTCATATTCAGTTATATTAATTTTTGCCTAGCGGCTTTAGATCAACGTATGATATTGGGATGTGCGGTTCATGCTCTTTTTTTTTTTCTTTTTTATACCAAATGGACCATCTTAGAGAAGCGATCACAAACCACCCAGATGACCGACATCCTTTGAGAGATAGGGAGGTCTGAAATAAAATCCATGGAAATATGCGTCCAGGGCCTCTTCGGGACCGGTAAGGGCAAAAGCAACCCACTGGCATGAGAACAGCAGGGCTTAGCCCGAGCACAAGTCCCACAGGACTGTACAAAAGAACGCACATCCCGTGACAAGGAAGGCCACCAAAAGGATCTAGCCACCAAATCTCTGGTACCAAAGATCCCGGGATGACCAGCCAACACCGAACAATGAACCTCAGAGATAACTCTACTAGTCCATCTATCAGGGACAAACAGCTTCTCCGCTGGACAACGGTCAGGTCTATCAGCCTGAAACTTCTGCAGCACCCGCCGCAAATCAGGGGAGATGGCAGACAAAATTACCCCCTCCTTGAGAATACCATCCGGCTCAGGAACATCCGGAGAGTCAGGCACAAAACTCCTTGAAAGGGCATCAGCCTTTATATTCTTAGAGCCCGGAAGGTAAGAAACTACAAAATCGAAACGGGAGAAAAACAGCGACCATCGAGCCTGTCTAGGATTCAACCGTTTGGCAGACTCGAGATAAGTCAGATTCTTGTGATCCGTCAAGACCACCACGCGATGCTTGGCTCCTTCAAGCCAATGTCGCCACTCCTCGAATGCCCACTTCATAGCCAACAACTCTCGGTTGCCAACATCATAATTACGCTCGGCAGGCGAAAACTTTCTAGAAAAGAAAGCACATGGTTTCATCACCGAGCCATCAGAACTTCTCTGAGACAAAACAGCCCCTGCTCCAATCTCAGATGCATCAAACTCGACCTGAAACGGGAGCGAAACATCTGGCTGGCACAGCACAGGGGCAGAATAAAAACGACGCTTCAATTCCTGAAAAGCCTCAACGGCCGCAGAAGACCAATTGACCACATCAGCACCTTTCTTGGTCAAATCAGTTAACGGTTTAACAACACTAGAAAAATTAGCGATGAAGCGACGGTAAAAATTAGCAAAACCAAGGAACTTCTGCAGACTCTTCACAGATGTAGGCTGAGTCCAATCATAAATGGCCTGAACTTTAACAGGGTCCATCTCGATAGTAGAAGGGGAAAAAATGAAGCCCAAAAATGAAACCTTCTGAACTCCAAAGAGACATTTAGACCCCTTCACAAACAAGGAATTAGCACGAAGGACCTGGAACACCATTCTGACCTGCTTCACATGAGACTCCCAATCATCCGAAAAGACCAAAATATCATCCAAATACACAATCAGGAATCTATCGAGATACTCTCGGAAGATGTCATGCATAAAGGACTGAAACACAGATGGAGCATTAGAAAGCCCGAATGGCATCACCAGGTACTCAAAATGGCCCTCGGGCGTATTAAATGCTGTTTTCCATTCATTGCCCCGTTTAATACGCACAAGATTATACGCCCCTCGAAGATCTATCTTGGTGAACCAACTAGCCCCCTTAATCCGAGCAAACAAATCAGACAGTAGCGGCAAAGGGTACTGAAATTTGACCGTGATCGTATTAAGAAGGCGGTAATCGATACAAGGTCTCAAAGAACCATCCTTCTTGGCCACAAAAAATTAATAAAATAACAGTGTACCCACAGTAGGTTTAAAATGATTTTCCTATCCCTTTAATTAGGAGATATATAGATTAATAGAATAAAGAATATAGTAAACCACCAGGGTGCGCTGTGCCCGATTGTAGTGGAAACCACTACATAAATGAAGCTAAAAGCAAAGCAATACCACACGGACCCAAAACTAGAAAATATATACAAGGCACGGGAACATTAAAATATGGCTTTATTAAAAGAAATGCCAAATATTACATAATCAAGAATATATTTAAAAACAAACACTTCCGCATGACAACAGGATTATACGGCTATATATATTCACCAGCACTCTAACCTCCAATTTACCAGGATTCAAATACTTAGGCTGTACAAGAAGCACTATATATTGCACAAAAGACGGAGGGGGGGTGAAAAAAGGGGGAAAAAATATATATAGTAAATTGAATAATGTGCAAAATCTGCTCATATAAAGTGAATAAGTGCTGTGCAAAACCAATACTATTCAGCACATATGCAGGGCGCACGGAAAGTGTATAAAAACTTGTAAAAATATGTTATTGCACATAAAAAACTCCAAACCACAGTCAAATTGTGTAAAAAAAAGGGAGAGGGGGTATAATACCCCTGTTATATACTCATAATAGTTTACATAAAGTGCAAAATACAAGGTGCAGTAAAGAAAGTGATAATGTGCCAGAATCTTGCTTCAAGTAAGTAAAATCCACCCTTGCAAATAACTACCATAGGGACAAAGTAATGGCGACCGCCTAGATTAGCATATTTCACTGTGCAGCTGTACGGCCAGAAATATAAATGTCACATATACCTGGGGAGGGGGGCTCTGCTCCTGTGTCAGCGCGTACCTGACGCGCGTTTCGGAATTATCCTTCATCTGGGGTCGGCTTACCATCTGTGGCCGGGAGTTTATATACTTTGCGTCTCTAATCCACAACGCTGTAGCCCAGGTGTTTCCGGCGCGTGCGCAGTCAGGAGGTCCAGGAGTTCCGGTCCCCGCGTCACGTGACCGGCCGCATGGGAACGGAGTACCCAGCGTTGCCACGGTTACACGCACACGGGGAACCAGGACTCCACGGCGCAGACCGCGCACGCGCTCAACCAGGGGCACATCGTGGAGGAATGCACGCAGTACAGGTGCTCTGGGATATACCGCTCACATGTAATGTGAGCTCCGGGATCCCATAGATAGAATACTGACCTTCTACGCTGCCATATATAGAAGTGGAGTGAGGAGGGGAAGGGAGAAAAAGTAGTAATCATTATATCAGAGGATCGCTAATTCAAACACCGCCTATAAGGAGAAAATATATATTTCTCCTTTTTTGAAAAAGTTATATATTACAATTAATAAGAAAAAATAAAATAAAAAACTTGAAAGAATGAAAAAATTATTATTAATATTAAGAAAAAATAAATCAAATAAAATAAAAATAGAAAATAAATAAAAGAAAATAAAGAAGGGTAATAAAATAAAAAATATATAAGGAATACATCATACAAAGAATAAATCAGGACATATTGCAAAAAAATAAAATATAATAAATAATAAAATTATATATATAAGGACAAATTAATAAACTAATAATAATGGAATAAATATGAATTATATGACAAAAAATCAATCAAACTAATAAAATGCAAAATACATCATAAATAGACAATAATAATTGAACTGTCTTTTATATGTCCAGTTAGATCATTCATATGTAAATCTTTTTTTATTTTCTCTTCTTCTTTCTTCTGTTTCCTCAATTAGATATGCCTCTTCTAATATCATGAATCCAGACTCCACCAGTGGCTGATTGTCCGACAACTGAGCAAGTCCACAATCCACACATGGTAAGTACTAAAATGAATAATAAGTATAAATTAACCACAGTCATAAAATATGGATATTCCCACATGTAAAAATAAGAATAAAAATAATTTTTTTTAAAAAGTGTTATGAAAAAAATAAAATTTAAAACCATAAAAGAGTCCTAAAACAGATGGTTGTTATAAAAAAGGTACAAAAGGTTTTTTATTGAACTGTTCTGTCTGGTGCAATCCCCATTAGGAAATGTGCTCCACGATTGTTAATGCCATCCAGTGCACATCTTGCCACATGTATGCAGTCCTTGAGCAGCCGATCGAGGGTGCATACTGCTGTGCGAGATGTGAGCACGTTGTGCATTTGGAAACCCAGATTCTGACTCTAAATGTGCAGCTGGCAACACTGAGATCCATAGACAATATGGAGAGGAGTCTTCTGCTCACGGAGCAGACACTCAATGGGACAGTTGAGGGGGGGGATGGTGGGATGGAGCTGCAGGACAATGAAGTAGCTAGCTGGGTGACAGTTAGGAAGCGGGGTAGAGGGAAGAGTGCCAGGGAGGCTAGTCCTGATCTGGAACACCCCAATAAGTTTGCTAAGTTGGCAGATGAGGGGGGTGCCAGTACAGGGGTAGCACTGCTGCAGCCAGGCATGTCCTCTGAAAGCCGGAGGAGTGACTGCTCCAGTAAGGAGGGAAATAGGAGAGCAGGGCAGGCCAGACAGGTGCTGGTAGTGGGCGATTCAATTATTAGGGGAACAGATAGGGCAATCTGTCACAAAGACAGGGATCGTCGAACGGTGTGCTGCCTACCTGGCGCTCGAGTCCGACACATCGCTGATCGGGTGGACAGATTATTGGGAGGGGCTGGTGAGGACCCAGCGGTCATGGTGCACATTGGCACTAATGAGAAAGTTAGAGGTAGGTGGAAGGTCCTTAAAGATGATTTCAGGGAATTAGGCTGCAAGCTGAAAGCAAGGACCTCCAACGTGGTATTTTCCGAAATACTGCCGGTACCACGTGCCACGCCAGAGAGGCAACGGGAGATTAGGGAGGTTAATAAGTGGCTCAAGAATTGGTGTAGGAAAGAGGGGTTTGGGTTCCTGCAGAACTGGGCCGACTTCTCAGTTGGCTACAGGCTCTACGCTAGGGACGGGCTGCACCTCAATGGGGAGGGTGCAGCTGTGCTGGGGGAGAGAATGGCTAGAAGGTTGGAGGAGTGTTTAAACTAGGAATTGGGGGGGAGGGTATTCATTTTATAGGAGGGGAAGATAGTGCAGACAGAGACCTGGGCACAAATAAGGAAGTTGGGGGTGGCGGTGGCATGGGGGGTGGGGTCAGAACAGTTAATAATTTAAGAAATAGAAGTACAGAGAGGAACATAAAGTGCATGTATACTAATGCCAGAAGCCTCGCCAACAAAATGGACGAATTAGAACTAATGTTGTTGGAGCATAATTATGACATGGTGGGGATATCTGAAACGTGGCTGGATGAGAGCCATGACTGGGCTGTTAACTTGCAGGGCTATAGCCTGTTCAGAAATGACCGTACAGATAAGCGAGGGGGAGGGGTGTGTCTATATGTAAAATCATCCTTAAAACCCATCCTGCGCGATAATATAGGTGAATTTAATGAAAATGTAGAATCCCTGTGGGTGGAGATAAGGGGAGGGGGAAAAAATAATAAATTACTGATAGGGGTTTGTTATAAATCTCCAAAAGTAATGGAAGCAATGGAGAATATCCTCGTAAAGCAAATAGATGAAGCTGCGACTCAAGGAGAAGTCATTATTATGGGGGACTTCAACTACCCTGAAATAGATTGGGGAACAGAAACCTGCAGTTCCAGCAAAGGTAATCGGTTTTTGACAATTATGAGAGACAATTACCTTTCACAACTGGTTCAGGACCCAACAAGAAGGGGGGCACTGCTAGACCTAATATTAACCAACAGGCCAGACCGCATATCAAATATAAGGTTTGGGGGTCACTTGGGAAATAGCGATCACAAAATAATAAGTTTTCATGTATCCTTTAAAAAGATGTGTAGTAGAGGGGTTACAAGGACACTAAACTTCAGGAGGGCAAATTTCCAACGGATGAGAGAGGATCTTGGTGCAATTAACTGGGACGATATCCTGAGACACAAAAATACACAAAGAAAATGGGAGACGTTTATTAGCATCCTGGATAGGACCTGTGCACAGTATATACCGTATGGGAATAAACATACTAGAAATAGGAGGAAACCAATATGGCTAAATAGAGCTGTAAGGGGCGCAATAAGTGACAAAAAGAAAGCATTTAGAGAATTAAAGGAAGTAGGTAGTGAGGAGGCATTAAATAAATACAGAAAATTAAATAAATTCTGTAAAAAGCAAATCAAGGCAGCAAAGATTGAGACAGAGAGACTCATTGCCAGAGAGAGTAGAAATAATCCTAAAATATTCTTTATCTACATAAATAGTAAGAAACTAAAAAATGATAGTGTTGGCCCCCTTAAAAATAGTCTGGGTGAGATGGTGGATGAGGATGAGGAAAAAGCCAATATGCTAAATGACTTTTTTTCATCAGTATTTACACAAGAAAATCCCATGGCAAACAAAATGTCTAGTGATAAAAATTCCCAATTAAATGTCACCTGCTTAACCCAGCAGGAAGTGCGGCGGCGTCTAAAAATCACTAAAATTGACAAATCTCCGGGCCCGGATGGGATACACCCTCGAGTACTGCAGGAATTAAGTACAGTCATTGATAGACCATTATTTTTAATCTTTAAAGACTCCATAATAACAGGGTCTGTGCCGCAGGACTGGCGTATAGCAAATGTGGTGCCAATATTCAAAAAGGGAACAAAAACTGAACTCGGAAATTATAGGCCAGTAAGCTTAACCTCTACTGTGGGTAAAATCCTGGAGGGCATTCTAAGGGACGCTATACTGGAGCATCTGAAGAGGAATAACCTCATGACCCAGTATCAGCACGGGTTTACTAGGGACCGTTCATGTCAGACTAATTTGATCAGTTTCTATGAAGAGGTAAGTTCCGGATTGGACCAAGGGAACCCAGTGGATGTAGTGTATATGGACTTTTCAAAAGCTTTTGATACGGTGCCACACAAAAGGTTGATACATAAAATGAGAATAATGGGGATAGGGGAAAATATGTGCAAGTGGGTTGAGAGCTGGCTCAGGGATAGGAAACAAAGGGTGGTTATTAATGGAGCACACTCGGACTGGGTAGCGGTTAGCAGTGGGGTACCACAGGGGTCAGTATTGGGCCCTCTACTTTTTAACATATTTATTAATGACCTTGTAGGGGGCATTCAGAGTAGAATTTCAATATTTGCAGATGACACTAAACTCTGCAGGGTAATCAATACAGAGGAGGACAATTTTATAATACAGGATGATTTATGTAAACTAGAAGCTTGGGCTGATAAATGGCAAATGAGCTTTAATGGGGATAAATGTAAGGTCATGCACTTGGGTAGAAGTAATAAGATGTATAATTATGTGCTTAATTCTAAAACTCTGGGCAAAACCGTCAATGAAAAAGACCTGGGTGTATGGGTGGATGACAAACTTAAATTCAGTGGCCAGTGTCAGGCAGCGGCTGCAAAGGCAAATAAAATAATGGGATGCATTAAAAGAGGCATAGATGCTCATGAGGAGAACATAATTTTACCTCTATAAAAGTCACTAGTTCGACCACACTTAGAATACTGTGCACAGTTCTGGTCTCCGGTGTTTAAGAAAGACATAGCTGAACTGGAGCGGGTGCAGAGAAGAGCGACCAAGGTTATTAGAGGACTGGGGGGTCTGCAATACCAAGATAGGTTATTACACTTGGGGCTATTTAGTTTGGAAAAGCGAAGACTAAGGGGTGATCTTATTTTAATGTATAAATATATGAGGGGACAGTACAAAGACCTTTCTGATGATCTTTTTAATCATAGACCTGAAACAGGGACAAGGGGGCATCCTCTGCGGTTGGAGGAAAAAAGGTTTAAGCATAATAACAGACGCGGATTCTTTACTGTAAGAGCAGTGAGACTATGGAACTCTCTGCCGTATGATGTTGTAATGAGTGATTCATTACTTAAATTTAAGAGGGGACTGGATACCTTTCTGGAAAAGTATAATGTTACAGGGTATATACACTAGATTCCTTGATAGGGCGTTGATCCAGGGAACTAGTCTGATTGCCGTATGTGGAGTCGGGAAGGAATTCTTTTCCCCAATGTGGAGCTTACTCTTTGCCACATGGGTTTTTTTTTGCCTTCCTCTGGATCAACATGTTAGGGCATGTTAGGTTAGGCTATGGGTTGAACTAGATGGACATATAGTCTTCCTTCAACCTTAATAACTATGTAACTATGTAAAACTAAGATTCTCATTTAGCCCTCTTGGTGAAACAGTGTCGAGCGTCCAAATCCACTTAGTTTCTTTCTTTGCCAATGCTACACTTATTTTGCCACCTCTCTCATTTACCCTTACCATATCTATACCCGTTATCCTCAATAGTGATGCATCACAATCATGATATAATTTAAAATGTTTCGGAATTGTTTTTAATAGTGAAACATCATTTACTTCCTTTGCGGCCAGAATGCCCAAGACATGTTCCCTGGCACGAACTTTCAACTGTCTCGTTGTCATGCCCACATACACCAGAGAACAGGGACAAGTGGCATGGTAAATCACCGCTTTAGATACACAAGTTATGGCGTGTTTGATTTTATACGTAATCGTGCCATCATGATTACCAAATGAGTCCGTTCTCTGAATGTTCGGGCAAGCAACGCATTGGCCATAAGGTTTACATCCTACCAGTCTTTTTGTATTTGTTAGGAAGGTGGGTATCACTGGATTATAGGTGTAGTGGCTTTTGACCAATTGGTCTTTTAGATTTCTGGATCTCCGGTAAGTGATGTTTGGTCTCTCATCTATATACTGTGACACAACTGGATCAGATTTCAAAATAGCCCAAGATTTCGTTAGGTATGATCTCATTAACTCAGTTTGACCATGGTATTAGGTGATATATCTGGTCACCTTATTCGTCTTGGGTAGTTTGTTCTCATATAGGGCTTGATGACGTGTTATATGTTTAGCGCGATTGTATCCTTTCTTAACAGAGCGCTTACTATACTCTCGTTCCAGAAACCTCTCCTTCATGTCCAAAGCTTGTTTCTCAAAATCTTCCTCGTTTGTACATATCCTTCGTAAACGTAAAAATTGGCCTATAGGGATAGACCTAATCATTGTTGGGGGATGTGACGAGGAGGCATGAAGGAGGGAGTTGACCGCCGTGGATTTGCGGAAAATATTAGTATACAGACAGCCATTAACGTCTTTATGTACTCCCACATCTAAAAATTCCATAAAGTTCTTATCACACTTATAGGTAAGGTGGATATTCATAGAATTTAGATTCAACTGTTCCATAAAATCATGGAGAGATTCCACCGACCCTTGCCAGATAAAAAATATGTCATCGATGAACCGCACCCAAATAGGGATGCGGTCCATCGATGACACTGGCTCAGTGCGAAAAAGGTCCCTCTCCCACAGCCCCAGGAAAAGATTTGCATACGATGGCGCAAAAGAAGCGCCCATTGCTGTTCCCTGGAGCTGCAGGTAGAGGGACCCCTTAAACAGAAAAAAATTTTTTGTCAAAGCGAATCCAAGGAGTTGTATAGTAAACTTTCTCATAGCTGCGGGCATAACTGATGTCTCCAAAAAATGGCTGGCCGCCTGTAAACAGTCTTGATGACGAATATTCGTATATAGGCTTTCAACATCACATGATACCAGGAGTATATCATCGCCTACATATAGGCCATCTATTTTCTTTAAAAAATCATTCGTATCTTTTATAAAGGACGGTAAAATTTCAACTAGTGGTTGTAACCTTGAATCAAGGAATCTATTGACATTTTCCAAGTAATTCCCACAACCGGAGGCAATTGGTCTTCCGGGTGGGGTTACTGGATTCTTATGAACCTTCGGTAACAAATAAAATGTTGCCACCGTTGGTTCAGATGCTTGCAATGCTGAGAATAAATCCCTATTGATAACCTCAGTGTCAAGGGCTCTATTCAAAATTGATGAAAGTTCAGTCCGAAATTTACTCAGGGGGTTAAAAGTCAGTTTTTTATAAAATATCTTATCCTTTAGCTGCCGATACACCTCATGTTCATACATTTTAATTGGCCAGATCACGACATTGCCCCCCTTGTCAGCCGATTTAATAACCACATCAGATAAGCCCTCCAAATTCCTGAGGGCCATTTTTTCACTTCTGTCAAGATTCTCATTTGTTGGAAAACATGGAATTTTATCAAATTCTCTGCTCACTGTCTTGACAAAAGTGTCAATGATGGGACAGGCTGACAAGGGGGGAAACTTACGCGATTTAGGACGAATAGATGTCGGGATCTTACCTCCTAAAGGTTCATTGTGCTCCCGCACCAGCTCATCAAGGATATCTAGTGCCTCCTGCTCCGCCTCTGTGGGAAATAATTGTAAAACTTCCTCATTGTGAAAATGTTTTTTGAAAAGTAATTTTCTAGCGAATAAGTGTAAATCTTTTATAGCTACAAACTTATCAAATTTTGCCGTAGGGCAAAAGGTAAGGCCTTTCTGTAGAACCTTAATCTCAACCTCGGATAAAACATGAGTATTAGATTAATCACCTTCAAATTATTTCGTGGATTTTCCGGTGAGTGTCTAAAGTTACGTTTTGCTGGTGCATAGCGTGGTTCCCTTTTTCGCTTAGGAGTTGACATAATAGAGGCCAAAGTAGACACAGAGGCGGAGGAGGAGGCACCAGAAACATCCGCCATGGCTGGATTAGACGAAGCTGAATTCACTCGGTCACGCACATTCTCATTCGGGTTATGTTTACGCCATCTATAAATCTTTCCTTTAGTGAAATCATCCTGATCCCTTGCCAATTTATTTTTTTGAGTCATTTGGATATTCTTTATCCACTGATCCATTTGTTTTTCTAATAGATTGTCCATAGACGTCAGTTGTTCAGTGGAAAGACACGCTTTGGCTTTGATATAAATTTCATCCAAAGATTTATCAATAGTCTCAATATTGTTGGAATTATATTTTATCAATAGTTCCATTAGTTGCTTCGAGGCGGTATTACATGTCTCCTCCCAATTTTTTATGAATTCCTCGTCACTGACAGGGAAGGCGGGAGTCACATGTATCCGCAGACCCCTTGGTATTAATTGATATTGCACATAATTTTCAAGGAACGCTTTACTCCACCATGACCTCGTCCTTTTATATGTAAGATCTTTAATTATTTTGAATAAATCATCAAATTCACAACCATCGGGACCCATGGTATTCACATTTCCTTTAGAAAAAACTGCCTTAATTTGTCCCTGCCACGATAATTCTCTTGCTTTGAAATCCATGTCCTGATTGCGAAGAACCAACCTGTGCAAAACACAGCAATATATATTAATAAAATAACACAGTGTACCCACAGTAGGTTTAAAATGATTTTCCTATCCCTTTAATTAGGAGATATATAGATTAATAGAATAAAGAATATAGTAAACCACCAGGGTGCGCTGTGCCCGATTGTAGTGGAAACCACAACATAAATGAAGCTAAAAGCAAAGCAATACCACACGGACCCAAAACTAGAAAATATATACAAGGCACGGGAACATTAAAATATGGCTTTATTAAAAGAAATGTCAAATATTACATAATCAAGACTATATTTAAAAACAAACACTTCCGCATGACAACAGGATTATACGGCTATATATATTCACCAGCACTCTAACCTCCAATTTACCAGGATTCAAATACTTAGGCTGTACAAGAAGCACTATATATTGCACAAAAGACGGAGGGGGGGTGAAAAAAGGGGGAAAAAATATATAGTAAATTGAATAATGTGCAAAATCTGCTCATATAAAGTGAATAAGTGCTGTGCAAAACCAATACTATTCAGCACATATGCAGGGCGCACGGAAAGTGTATAATAACTTGTAAAAATATGTTATTGCACATAAAAAACTCCAAACCACAGTCAAATTGTGTAAAAAAAATGGGAGAGGGGGTATAATACACCTGTTATATACTTAAAATAGTTTACATAAAGTGCAAAATACAAGGTGCAGTAAAGAAAGTGATAATGTGCCAGAATCTTGCTTCAAGTAAGTAAAATCCACCCTTGCAAATAACTACCATAGGGACAAAGTAATGGCATCCGCCTAGATTAGCATATTTCACTGTGCAGCTGTACGGCCAGAAATATAAATGTCACATATACCTGGGGAGGGGGGCTCTGCTCCTGTGTCAGCGCGTACCCGATGCGCGTTTCGGAATTATCCTTCGTCTGGGGTCGGCTTACCATCTGTGGCCGTGAGTTTATATACTTTGCGTCTCTAATCCACAACGCTGTAGCCCAGGAGTCATATAATTCATATTTATTCCATTATTATTAGTTTATTAATTTGTCCTTATATATATATAATTTTATTATTTATTATTTTTTATTTTTTTGCAATATGTCATGATTTATTCTTTGTATGATGTATTCCTTATATATTTTTTATTTTATTACCCTTCTTTATTTTCTTTTATTTATTTTCTATTTTTATTTTATTTGATTTATTTTTTCTTAATATTAATAATAATTTTTTCATTTATTTTTTCAAGTTTTTTATTTTATTTTTTCTTATTAATTGTAATATATAACTTTTTCAAAAAAGGAGAAATATGTATTTTCTCCTTATAGGCGGTGTTTGAATTAGCGATCCTCTGATATAATGATTACTACTTTTTCTCCCTTCCCCTCCTCACTCCACTTCTATATATGGCAGTGTAGAAGGTCAGTATTCTATCTATGGGATCCCGGAGCTCACATTACATGTGAGCGGTATATCCCAGAGCACCTGTACTGCGTGCATTCCTCCACGATGTGCCCCTGGTTGAGCGCGTGCGCGGTCTGCGCCCTGGAGTCCTGGTTCCCCGCGTGCGTGTAACCATGGCAACGCTGGGTACTCCGTTCCCATGCGGCCGGTAACGTGACGCGGGGACCGGAACTCCTGGACCTCCTGACTGCGCACGCGCCGGAAACACCTGGGCTACAGCGTTGTGGATTAGAGACGCAAAGTATATAAACTCCCGGCCACAGATGGTAAGCCGACCCCAGACGAAGGATAATTCTGAAACGCGCGTCGGGTACGCGCTGACACAGGAGCAGAGTCCCCCCTCCCCAGGTATATGTGACATTTATATTTCTGGCCGTACAGCTGCACAGTGAAATATGCTAATCTAGGCGGACGCCATTACTTTGTCCCTATGGTAGTTATTTGCAAGGGTGGATTTTACTTACTTGAAGCAAGATTCTGGCACATTATCACTTTCTTTACTGCACCTTGTATTTTGCACTTTATGTAACCTATTTTGAGTATATAACAGGGGTATTATACCCCCTCTCCCATTTTTTTACACAATTTGACTGTGGTTTGGAGTTTTTTATGTGCAATAACATATTTTTACAAGTTTTTATACACTTTCCGTGCGCCCTGCATATGTGCTGAATAGTATTGGTTTTGCACAGCACTTATTCACTTTATATGAGCAGATTTTGCACATTATTCAATTTACTATATATTTTTTCCCCCTTTTTTCACCCCCCCCCCCCCTCCGTCTTTTGTGCAATATATAGTGCTTCTTGTACAGCCTAAGTATTTGAATCCTGGTAAATTGGAGGTTAGAGTGCTGGTGAATATATATAGCCGTATAATCCTGTTGTCATGCGGAAGTGTTTGTTTTTAAATATATTCTTGATTATGTAATATTTGGCATTTCTTTTAATAAAGCCATATTTTAATGTTCCCGTGCCTTGTATATATTTTCTAGTTTTGGGTCCGTGTGGTATTGCTTTGCTTTTAGCTTCATTTATGTTGTGGTTTCCACTACAATCGGGCACAGCGCACCATGGTGGTTTACTATATTCTTTATTCTATTAATCTATATATCTCCTAATTAAAGGGATAGGAAAATCATTTTAAACCTACTGTGGGTACACTGTGTTATTTTATTAATATATATTGCTGTGTTTTGCACAGGTTGGTTCTTCGCAATCAGGACATGGATTTCAAAGTAAGAGAATTATCGTGGCAGGGACAAATTAAGGCAGTTTTTTCTAAAGGAAATGTGAATACCATGGGTCCCGATGGTTGTGAATTTGATGATTTATTCAAAATAATTAAAGATCTTACATATAAAAGGACGAGGTCATGGTGGAGTAAAGCGTTCCTTGAAAATTATGTGCAATATCAATTAATACCAAGGGTCTGCGGATACATGTGACTCCCGCCTTCCCTGTCAGTGGCGAGGAATTCATAAAAACTTGGGAGGAGACATGTAATACCGCCTCGAAGCAGCTAATGGAACTATTGATAAAATATAATTCCAACAATATTGAGACTATTGATAAATCTTTGGATGAAATTTATATCAAAGCCAAAGCGTGTCTTTCCACTGAACAACTGACGTCTATGGACAATCTATTAGAAAAACAAATGGATCAGTGGATAAAGAATATCCAAATGACTCAAAAAAATAAATTGGCAAGGGATCAGGATGATTTCACTAAAGGAAAGATTTATAGATGGCGTAAACATAACCCGAATGAGAATGTGCGTGACCGAGTGAATTCAGCTTCGTCTAATCAAGCAATGGCGGATGTTTCTGGTGCCTCCTCCTCCGCCTCTGTGTCTACTTTGGCCTCTATTATGTCGACTCCTAAGCGAAAAAGGGAACCACGCTATGCACCAGCAAAACATAACTTTAGACACTCACCGGAAAATCCACGAAATAATTTGAAGGTGATTAATCTAAGTACTCATGTTTTATCCGAGGTTGAGATTAAGGTTCTACAGAAAGGCCTTACCTTTTGCCCTACGGCAAAATTTGATAAGTTTGTAGCTATAAAAGATTTACACTTATTCGCTAGAAAATTACTTTTCAAAAAACATTTTCACAATGAGGAAGTTTTACAATTATTTCCCACAGAGGCGGAGCTGGAGGCACTAGATATCCTTGATGAGCTGGCGCGGGAGCACAATGAACCTTTAGGAGGTAAGATCCCGACATCTATTCATCCTAAATCGCGTAAGTTTCCCCCCTTGTCAGCCTGTCCCATCATTGACACTTTTGTCAAGACAGTGAGCAGAGAATTTGATAAAATTCCATGTTTTCCAACAAATGAGAATCTTGAAAGAAGTGAAAAAATGGCCCTCAGGAATTTGGAGGGCTTATCTGATGTGGTTATTAAATCGGCTGACAAGGGGGGCAATGTCGTGATCTGGCCAATTAAAATGTATGAACATGAGGTGTATCGGTAGCTAAAGGATAAGGTATTTTATAAAAAACTGACTTTTAACCCCCTGAGTAAATTTCGGACTGAACTTTCATCTATTTTGAATAGAGCCCTTGACACTGAGGTTATCAATAGGGATTTATTCTCAGCATTGCAAGTATCTGAACCAACGGTGGCAACATTTTATTTGTTATCGAAGGTTCATAAGAATCCAGTTACCCCACCCGGAAGACCAATTGTCTCCGGTTGTGGGAATTACTTGGAAAATGTCAATAGATTCCTTGATTCAAGGTTACAACCACTAGTTGAAATTTTACCAACTTTTATAAAAGATACGAATGATTTTTTAAAGAAAATAGATGGCCTATATGTAGGTGATGATATACTCCTGGTATCATGTGATGTTGAAAGCCTATATACGAATATTCGTCATCAAGACGGTTTACAGGCGGCCAGCCATTTTTTGGAGACATCAGTTATGCCCGCAACTATGAGAAAGTTTACTATACAACTCCTTGAATTCGCTTTGACAAAAAATGTTTTTCTGTTTAAGGGGTCCCTCTACCTGCAGCTCCAGGGAACAGCAATGGGCGCTTCTTTTGCGCCATCGTATGCAAATCTTTTCCTGGGGCTGTGGGAGAGGGACCTTTTTCGCACTGAGCCAGTGTCATCGATGGACCGCATCCCTATTTGGGTGCGGTTCATCGATGACATATTTTTTATCTGGCAAGGGTCGGTGGAATCTCTCCATGATTTTATGGAACAGTTGAATCTAAATTCTATGAATATCCACCTTACCTATAAGTGTGATAAGAACTTTATGGAATTTTTAGATGTGGGAGTACATAAAGATGTTAATGGCTGTCTGTATACTAATATTTTCCGCAAATCCACGGCGGTCAACTCCCTCCTTCATGCCTCCTCGTCACATCCCCCAACAATGATTAGGTCTATCCCTATAGGCCAATTTTTACGTTTACGAAGGATATGTACAAACGAGGAAGATTTTGAGAAACAAGCTTTGGACATGAAGGAGAGGTTTCTGGAACGAGGGTATAGTAAGCGCTCTGTTAAGAAAGGATACAATCGCGCTAAACATATAACACGTCATCAAGCCCTATATGAGAACAAACTACCCAAGACGAATAAGGTGACCAGATATATCACCAAATACCATGGTCAAACTGAGTTAATGAGATCATACCTAACGAAATCTTGGGCTATTTTGAAATCTGATCCAGTTGTGTTACAGTATATAGATGAGAGACCAAACATCACTTACCGGAGATCCAGAAATCTAAAAGACCAATTGGTCAAAAGCCACTACACCTATAATCCAGTGATACCCACCTTCCTAACAAATACAAAAAGACTGGTAGGATGTAAACCTTGTGGCCAATGCGTTGCTTGCCCGAACATTCAGAGAACGGACTCATTTGTTAATCACGATGGCACGATTACGTATAAAATCAAACACGCCATAACTTGTGTATCTAAAGCGGTGAATTACCATGTCACTTGTCCCTGTTCTCTGGTGTATGTGGGCATGACAACGAGACAGTTGAAGGTTCGTGCCAGGGAACATGTCTTGGGCATTCTGGCTGCAAAGGAAGTAAATGATGTTTCACTATTAAAAACAATTCCGAAACATTTTAAATTATATCATGATTGTGATGCATCACTATTGAGGATAACGGGTATAGATATGGTAAGGGTAAATGAGAGAGGTGGCAAAATAAGTGTAGCATTGGCAAAGAAAGAAACTAAGTGGATTTGGACGCTTGACACTGTTTCACCAAGAGGGCTAAATGAGAATCTTAGTTTTGTACCTTTTTTATAACAACCATCTGTTTTAGGACTCTTTTATGGTTTTAAATTTTATTTTTTTCATAACACTTTTTAAAAAAAATTATTTTTATTCTTATTTTTACATGTGGGAATATCCATATTTTATGACTGTGGTTAATTTATACTTATTATTCATTTTAGTACTTACCATGTGTGGATTGTGGACTTGCTCAGTTGTCGGACAATCAGCCACTAGTGGAGTCTGGATTCATGATATTAGAAGAGGCATATCTAATTGAGGAAACAGAAGAAAGAAGAAGAGAAAATAAATAAAGATTTACATATGAATGATCTAACTGGACATATAAAAGACGGTTCAATTATTATTGTCTATTTATGATGTATTTTGCATTTTATTAGTTTGATTGATTTTTTGTCATATAATTCATATTTATTCCATTATTATTAGTTTATTAATTTGTCCTTATATATATAATTTTATTATTTTATTATTTTTTATTTTTTTGCAATATGTCCTGATTTATTCTTTGTATGATGTATTCCTTATATATTTTTTATTTTATTACCCTTCTTTATTTTCTTTTGTTTATTTTCTATTTTTATTTTATTTGATTTATTTTTTCTTAATATTAATAATAATTTTTTCATTCTTTCAAGTTTTTTATTTTATTTTTTCTTATTAATTGTAATATATAACTTTTTCAAAAAAGGAGAAATATATATTTTCTCCTTATAGGCGGTGTTTGAATTAGCGATCCTCTGATATAATGATTACTACTTTTTCTCCCTTCCCCTCCTCACTCCACTTCTATATATGGCAGCGTAGAAGGTCAGTATTCTATCTATGGGATCCCGGAGCTCACATTACATGTGAGCGGTATATCCCAGAGCACCTGTACTGCGTGCATTCCTCCACGATGTGCCCCTGGTTGAGCGCGTGCGCGGTCTGCGCCCTGGAGTCCTGGTTCCCCGCGTGCAAGTAACCGTGGCAACGCTGGGTACTCCGTTCCCATGCGGCCGGTCACGTGACGCGGGGACCGGAACTCCTGGACCTCCTGACTGCGCACGCGCCGGAAACACCTGGGCTACAGCGTTGTGGATTAGAGACGCAAAGTATATAAACTCCTGGCCACAGATAATAAGCCGACCCCAGACGAAGGATAATTCCGAAACGCGCGTCGGGTACGCGCTGACACAGGAGCAGAGCTGTTATGAATAGGTAATTCAGAAACACAATGGACCTTGAAATTCAGAGCACACAAAGTGACCTGACAATAACCAAAAACAAAGGACGAGCTCTGAGACGTGGGAACTCTGCTGACCGCAATCCCTAAACCTATCAAACCACACTAGAGGTAGCCGTGGATTGCGCCTAACGCTCCCTATGCAACTCGGCACAGCCTGAGAAACTAGCTAGCCCTGAAGATAGAAAAATTAAGCCTACCTTGCCTCTGAGAAATTCCCCAAAGGAAAAGGCAGCCCCCCACATATAATGACTGTGAGTTAAGATGAAAATACAAACACAGAGATGAAATAGATTTAGCAAATTGAGGCCCGACTTACTGAATAGACCGAGGATAGGAAAGATAGCTTTGCGGTCAACACGAAAACCTACAAACAACCACGCAGAGGGGCAAAAAGACCCTCCGCACCGACTAACGGTACGGAGGTGCTTCCTCTGCGTCTCAGAGCTTCCAGCAAGCAAGAAAAACCAATATAGCAAGCTGGACAGAAAATATAGCAACAAAAGGTAACACAAGCAGAACTTAGCTTATGCTGGGCAGACAGGCCACAGGAGCGATCCAGGAGGAAGCAAGACCAATACTAGAACATTGACTGGAGGCCAGGATCAAAGCACTAGGTGGAGTTAAATAGAGCAACACCTAAAGACTTAACCTCATCACCTGAGGAAGGAAACTCAGAAGCCGCAGTACCACTTGTGACCACAGGAGGGAGCTCGACCACAGAATTCACAACAGTACCCCCTCCTTGAGGTGGGGTCACCGAACCCTCACCAGAGCCCCCAGGCCGACCAGGATGAGCCATATGAAAGGCACGAACAAGATCGGCAGCATGGACATCAGAGGCAAAGACCCAGGAATTATCTTCCTGACCATAACCCTTCCACTTAACCAGATACTGGAGTTTCCGTCTCGAAACACGAGAATCCAAAATCTTCTCCACTATATACTCCAACTCCCCCTCCACCAAAACCGGGGCAGGAGGATCAACAGATGGAACCACAGGCGCCACGTATCTCCGCAACAATGACCTATGGAATACGTTATGGATGGAAAAAGAATCTGGAAGGGTCAAACGAAAAGACACAGGATTAAGAACCTCAGAAATCCTATACGGACCAATGAAACGAGGCTTAAACTTAGGAGAGGAAACCTTCATAGGAATATAACGAGATGACAACCAAACCAAATCCCCAACACGAAGTCGGGGACCCACTCAGCGTCTGCGATTAGCGAAACGTTGAGCCTTCTCCTGGGACAAGGTCAAATTGTCCACTACATAAGTCCAAATCCGCTGCAACCTGTCCACCACAGTATCCACGCCAGGACAGTCCGAAGACTCAACCTGCCCTGAAGAGAAACGAGGATGGAACCCAGAATTGCAGAAAAACGGCGAAACCAAGGTAGCCGAGCTGGCCCGATTATTAAGGGCGAACTCAGCCAACGGCAAAAAGGACACCCAATCATCCTGATCAGCAGTAACAAAACATCTCAGATATGTTTCCAAGGTCTGATTGGTTCGTTCAGTCTGGCCATTTGTCTGAGGATGGAAAGCCGAGGAAAAAGACAAATCAATGCCCATCCTAGCACAAAAGGCTCGCCAAAACCTCGAAACAAACTGGGAACCTCTGTCAGAAACGATGTTCTCTGGAATGGCATGTTAACGAACCACATGCTGGAAGAACAATGGCACCAAATCAGAGGAGGAAGGTAATTTAGACAAGGGTACCAAATGGATCATCTTAGAGAAGCGATTACAAATTACCCAAATGACCGACATTTTTTGAGAGACGGGGAGATCCGAAGTAAAATCCATAGAGATATGTGTCCAAGGCCTCTTCGGAATCGGCAAGGGCAAAAGCAACCCACTGGCACGAGAACAGCAGGGCTTAGCCCGAGCACAAATCCCACAGGACTGCACAAAAGAACGCACATCCCGCGACAGAGATGGCCACCAAAAGGATCTAGCCACTAAATCTCTGGTACCAAAGATTCCAGGATGATCAGCCAACACCGAACAATGAACCTCAGAGATAACTTTATTCGTCCACATATCAGGGACAAACAGTTTCTCTGCTGGGCAACGATCAGGTTTATTAGCCTGAAATTTTTGCAGCACCCGCCGCAAATCAGGGGAGATGGCAGACACAATTACTCCCTCTTTGAGAATACCCGCCGGCTCAGGCAAACCCGGAGAGTCGGGCACAAAACTCCTAGACAGGGCATCCGCCTTCACATTTTTAGAGCCCGAAAGGTACGAAACAACAAAGTCAAAACGGGAGAAAAACAGCGACCAACGAGCCTGTCTAGGATTCAACCATTTGACAGACTCGAGATAAGTCAAGTTCTTGTCATCAGTCAAGACCACCACGCGATGCTTAGCTCCTTCAAGCCAATGACGCCACTCCTCGAATGCCCACTTCATGGCCAGCAACTCTCGATTGCCAACATCATAATTTCGCTCAGCAGGCGAAAACTTCCTGGAAAAGAAGGCGCATGGCTTCATCACCGAGCAGTCAGAACCTCTTTGCGACAAAACAGCCCCCGCTCCAATTTCAGAAGCATCAACCTCAACCTGGAACGGAAGCAAAACATCTGGTTGACACAACACAGGGGCAGAAGAAAAACGACGCTTTAACTCTTGAAAAGCTTCCACAGCAGCAGAAGACCAATTGACCACATCAGCACCCTTCTTGGTCAAATCGGTCAATGGTTTAGCAATACTAGAAAAATTACAGATGAAGTGTTAGGAGTCGAGTTTCCTCTGCTGCACAGGGGGAATCTCGATCCGTGTCTGCTGCGGTCTCCCATTCGGTATCGACCGCAGTGGGCTCTGCTCAGCGGAGACGTCGCTCCCAGCGTCTCGCTGGGGCTGATTCGGTGCATAGGGTCACTACTGCCTTTTCTGGCTTTCCTATGGTACCCTGCACTGATCTGCGGCGAGCGAGCCTCTCTGGGACTAAGTCCTTGTTTACTCACACTGAGCATGCCCAGGGCAGGGTCTCCCATTGGAGGTCGAGGGCCACATGTTCGGTCACATGCTCAGGTGCTGCAGTACATTCCATTGGTCCTTCTGGAAGGTCCTGAAAGGGCAAAACATGCTCAGGTACTGCAGCACTTTCCATTGGTCCTTCTGGAAGGTCCTGAAAGGGCAAAAACTTCAGTAGCAGCTTCCTGTGCTGCAACTATATAAACTGCGCATGACCGCACGGCCATGCGCTAGTATCGTCTTTTGCTATATGCTTTGCGCCAATGTGGTCATGTGTTTGTATGTGTTCAGGGACCCGGCTGAAATAAGCCCCTAGAATGCTGGCACCTCCGGCGAGGAGATTGTGTATAAGTGTGTTCAGGGACCCGGCTGAAATAAGCCCCTAGAATGCTGGCTCCTCCGGCGAGGAGATTGAGTATGCATGCATGACCACTCACTGCTCACATCTGGGTAGTTGGCCTGTGCCTCTGTGAAAGTCTAACAGGGCACAGAGCTCACCTCTCGCGGTTACTCTGTGAAGCTAACAGAGTTAGTATATACCGCCACATAGAGCCGCCATTATTTAGCAGCAGGTACTTTCCTGCACGGTGGATCCCGGGTTGCGAACGCACCAATTCCTTTTAATAAACAATATATTTGGTGCGTTCCGCCAACCCTAACAGTATACTAGCGCCAGGATCTGGCTAAGTAATGGCGGATGAACAGCGGTTGCAGGGGTACATCCAGCTGCTGGAGGGCCGGTTGGCGTCTCTTGAGCGTGCAACCTCGGCGGTGGATGTTACCGCAATAGCTGTTCAGGCTGCTAGCGTGGCTGCAGCAGCTTTACCCACTGCCACCTCTGTTCCGACCCTATCTCACCTTCCTTTGCCTGAGAGATACTCTGGGGACAGTAAGTCCTGTAGGGGTTTCGTGAGCCAATGTGGTATACACCTCGAGCTTCTGGCTGCACGTTTCCCTACTGAGCGGGCAAAGGTGGGATTCATAATCTCTCTCCTGTCGGACAGAGCGTTGGAGTGGGCTACGTCGCTGTGGGAGCGCAACGATCATGTGGTGCGGAGTGTTCCTAGGTTTCTGGACACTCTGAAACAGGTCTTTTTAGGACCTCAAGTCACCCATGATACAGCGCTCCAACTGCTGGCTTTGACTCAGGGTTCAACCATGGTCAGCCATTTTGCTGTTCACTTCCGGACATTAGCGTCTGAGTTGGAATGGCCAGATAAAACCCTCATTCCCGTATTTTGGAGGGGGCTGGCTGACCATGTGAAGGACGCTTTGGCCACTAGGGAGATTCCCGCCACACTGGAGGAGCTCATAGCCGTATCTACTCGTATTGACCTCCGTTTTAACGAGCGGAGGTTGGAGCGAGCCCAGTGTAGGCAGAGATTTCGGCTGGCTCCCACCTTCGCCAAACCTTTGGAATCTCCAGTCCAGGCATCCAAGTCACATGAGGCCTTAGAGGTGACACGAGCGGGATCCAAGTCTCAGTCTGCCCTTGCACATAAGGTCCGTCATGTTTGCCAGCAGTCAGGACACCTTGCCTCCAAGGGTCCTCAGCGGTCGGGGAAACGTCAGCGTCTAGTGGCAGTTGGAGGAGGTACACTAGACACGGCGACGTTTGCCTCAAAGTTGTCCTTCAAGGGGACAATTACCATAGGCCCATCCACTCTTAAGGTCGAGCTATGCGTGGATTCTGGGGCAGAGGGTAACTTTATGTCTTCCTCTTCTGCCCAGCATCACGCAATACCCTTGGTGATGCTCGCCAAGCCGGTAACCGTTCGAGTGGTAAATGGGTCAACACTACCTTCACAGATTACCCACCAAACCATTCCTTTCACGCTATCTGTGTCTCCATCACATCAGGAGATAATCTCCCTATTAGTCATTCCTGAGGGAATTGATGAGGTCCTGTTGGGGATACCATGGCTTCGCTACCATTCTCCTCATATTGAGTGGTCCTCTGGGAGAATTTTGGGTTGGAGTAAATCTTGCGAGGGTAGATGTCTGAGGGAGTGCGTTCAGGTTGCTACTACACAGGTACCCGCAGATCTTTCCTCTCTCCCCAAGCACTATTGGCCCTATGCAGACGTGTTCTCCAAAAGAGCTGCGGAGACCCTTCCGCCTCACCGCCCCTATGACTGTCCTATTGACCTCTTGCCTGGTGCTGAGCCTCCCCGGGGTCGAGTCTATCCGTTATCTCTCCTGGAGACGGAGGCAATGTCCCAGTACATCCAGGAGAATCTGGCAAGAGGATTCATTAGGAAGTCAGTGTCACCGGCAGGGGCAGGGTTCTTCTTCGTACAGAAGAAGACTGGAGACTTACGTCCATGCATAGACTACAGGGGTCTTAACGCCATCACCGTTAAGAACAAGTACCCACTACCCCTGATATCTGAGCTGTTTGATAGGCTACGGGGAGCGAGGGTTTTTACAAAGTTAGATCTGCGGGGTGCTTACAACCTGATTCGCATCCGTGAGGGGGATGAATGGAAGACTGCTTTTAACACCAGGGATGGGCACTATGAATATCTGGTGATGCCCTTCGGGCTCTGTAATGCCCCAGCCGTTTTCCAAGACTTTGTCAACGACATCTTCCGAGATATGCTCACCACCTCGGTCGTAGTCTATCTGGATGATATTCTCATCTTCTCTCCAGATATTGACTCCCATCGGAGAGATGTTCGCAAAGTCTTCGACCTCTTACGGGCAAACTCCCTCTACGCCAAGTTGGAGAAGTGTGTGTTTGAGCAGGAGTCCTTGCCTTTCCTTGGTTATATCATCTCTGCCCAGGGTTTGGCTATGGATCCTGCCAAGCTACAAGCTGTAATGGACTGGCAGGAACCCCATTCTCTTAAAGCGGTGCAGCGCTTTATGGGGTTCATTAATTACTATCGCCAGTTCATTCCACACTTCTCAACTTTGGTAGCTCCCTTGGTTGCCCTCACCAAGAAGGGAGCAAATCCCAAGTTGTGGTCAGAGGAGGTCTCCAAAGCCTTTCTCTCGATCAAGTCACACTTCGCTAGCGCTCCCATCCTACATCGCCCCGATGTTGATAAGCCATTTATCTTGGAGGTGGATGCCTCATCCGTTGGTGCTGGAGCAGTCCTTTTCCAAAAGGATGCTCAAGGTCGGAAGCATCCTTGCTTCTTCTTCTCCAAGACCTTCACACCAGCGGAGAGGAATTATTCCATCGGGGACAGGGAGTTGCTGGCCATGAAGTTGGCTTTTTCGGAGTGGAGACATCTCTTGGAGGGAGCTCGCTTTCCCTTCCAAGTCTTCACTGACCACAAGAATTTGGTGTATCTGCAAACGGCCCAGCGGCTGAATTCTCGCCAGGCTAGATGGTCCCTGTTCTTCTCCCGGTTCCATTTTACTCTCCATTTCCTCTCCGGGGAGAAGAACGTTCGTGCTGACGCTCTCTCCCGCTCCGTGGTGTCATCGGAGGAGGAGGAGCCTCGGCTTATTGTCCCTTCTGAGAGCCTGAGAACTGTAGCTCCGGTTTCGTGCCCCCGGGCAAGACTTTCGTACCAGCTAACTTGCGACCGGAGGTTCTCTCTTGGGCTCACTCCTCCAGAGTGGGTGGGCATTTTGGGACCAAGAGGACATCTGAGCTTCTGGCGATAACATACTGGTGGCCGCATATGGCCCGAGATGTCAAGGACTAATATTCAGGCGTGCGTTTCTTGCGCCCAGAATCGGTTTCCTCGGCAACGGCCTGCTGGGTTGCTTTACCCTCTACCGGTGGCAGACAGGCCCTGGGAGATGGTCGGGATGGATTTTGTGGTGGGTCTACCCAAGTCGCGTGGCTGCTCCATTATTTGGGTTGTCACTGACCATTTCTCCAAGATGGTGCATTTGGTGCCGCTTCCTCGGTTACCCTCAGCATGGGCCTTGGCAGTGTTGTTCATTAAACATGTTTTCCGTTTGCATGGTATGCCTGATAAGATTGTCAGCGATCGGGGTCCCCAGTTCGCATCTCGGTTTTGGAGAGAGCTCTGCCGTTTACTCAGCATAGAGTTAAACCTCTCCTCTGCATACCATCCCGAGATGAATGGGTTGGTGGAGAGAACCAACCAGACTCTGGTGACATATTTGCGACATTTCGTCTCTGCTAGGCAGGATGACTGGGCATCTTTGCTACCTTGGGCGGAATTTGCCCTGAACAATGCCGTAGCCGATTCCACTGGTCAAAATCCTTTTCTCCTTAATTATGGCCAGCATCTGCGTGTCCCTGTGCCCATGCCCGTGTCATCCACCGATTCTAGGGTGGCAGACTGGGCGGTGGAGGCACATGACATCTGGGACCGCACACAGGATGCCATCCGGGCCTCCAAGGAGAGAATGAGGGTTTCGGCTGATACACACCGGCGCCCCGCTCCGGTCTTTGCTCCTGGCGACTTAGTGTGGCTCTCCGCCCGTAACATCAGGCTGCGAGTTGAGTCCACTAAGTTTGCTCCTCGCTACATTGGCCCGTTTAAGGTTCTGGAACAGGTCAACCCTGTGGTCTACCGTTTGGCTATTCCTCCACGCCTTGGTATCACCGATACTTTCCACGTTTCCCTCTTAAAGCCCGTTCATTTGTCCCGGTTTTCCGAGTCATCTGCTGGGACATCGGGTTCATCCACGGATGAGTTTGAGGTGAATGCTATTGTGGGGTGCAAGGTGGTACGTGGCAAGAAATTTTATCTGGTGGACTGGAAGGGTCACGGCCCAGAGGATAGAACCTGGGTTCCTGTGGAGCACATTCGGGCTCCGCTGCTTATCGCAGCTTTTGAGCGTAGTGAGGCTCAAGGAGGGGGGGGCCCTAGGAGGGGGGGGTAATGTTAGGAGTCGAGTTTCCTCTGCTGCACAGGGGGAATCTCGATCCGTGTCTGCTGCGGTCTCCCATTCGGTATCAGCCGCAGTGGGCTCTGCTCAGCGGAGACGTCGCTCCCAGCGTCTTGCTGGGGCTGATTCGGTGCATAGGGCCACTACTGCCTTTTCTGGCTTTCCTATGGTACCCTGCACTGATCTGCGGCGAGCGAGCCTCTCTGGGACTAAGTCCTTGTTTACTCACACTGAGCATGCCCAGGGCAGGGTCTCCCATTGGAGGTCGAGGGCCACATGTTCGGTCACATGCTCAGGTGCTGCAGTACATTCCATTGGTCCTTCTGGAAGGTCCTGAAAGGGCAAAACATGCTCAGGTACTGCAGCACTTTCCATTGGTCCTTCTGGAAGGTCCTGAAAGGGCAAAAACTTCAGTAGCAGCTTCCTGTGCTGCAACTATATAAACTGCGCATGACCGCACGGCCATGCGCTAGTATCGTCTTTTGCTATATGCTTTGCGCCAATGTGGTCATGTGTCTGTATGTTTTCAGGGACCCGGCTGAAATAAGCCCCTAGAATGCTGGCACCTCCGGCGAGGAGATTGTGTATAAGTGTGTTCAGGGACCCGGCTGAAATAAGCCCCTAGAATGCTGGCTCCTCCGGCGAGGAGATTGAGTATGCATGCATGACCACTCACTGCTCACATCTGGGTAGTTGGCCTGTGCCTCTGTGAAAGTCTAACAGGGCACAGAGCTCACCTCTCGCGGTTACTCTGTGAAGCTAACAGAGTTAGTATATACCGCCATATAGAGCCGCCATTATTTAGCAGCAGGTACTTTCCTGCACGGTGGATCCCGGGTTGCGAACGCACCAATTCCTTTTAATAAACAATATTTGGTGCGTTCCGCCAACCCTAACATGAAGCGACGATAAAAATTAGCAAAGCCAAGGAACTTTTGCAGACTCCTCAGAGATGTCGGCTGAGTCCAATCATAAATGGCCTGGACCTTATCAGGGTCCATCTTGATGGTAGAAGGGGAAAAAATGAACCCCAAAAATGAAACCTTCTGAACACCAAAGAGACACTTTGATCCCTTCACAAACAAAGAATTAGCACGCAGGACCTGGAACACCATTCTGACCTGCTTCACATGAGACTCCCAATCATCCGAGAAGACCAAAATATCATCCAAGTATACAATCAGGAATTTATCCAGGTACTCTCGGAAGATGTCATGCATAAAGGACTGAAATACTGATGGAGCATTGGCGAGTCCAAATGGCATAACTAGGTACTCAAAATGGCCCTCGGGCGTATTAAATGCAGTTTTCCATTCATCGCCCCGTTTAATACGCACAAGATTATATGCACCACGAAGATCTATCTTGGTGAACCAACTAGCCCCCTTAATCCGAGCAAACAAATCAGATAGCAGCGGCAAGGGGTACTGAAATTTGACCGTGATTTTATTTAGAAGGCGGTAATCAATACAAGGTCTCAGCGAACCATCCTTCTTGGCCACAAAAAAGAACCCTGCTCCCAATGGCGATGACGACAGGCGAATATGACCCTTCTCCAAGGATTCTTTAACGTAACTCCGCATAGCGGCGTGCTCAGGTACAGATAAATTAAACAGTCGACCCTTAGGAAACTTACTACCAGGAATCAACTCGATAGCACAATCACAATCCCTATGCGGAGGTAGGGCATTGGACTTGGGCTCATCGAATACATCCCGGTAATCAGACAAGAACTCTGGGACCTCAGAAGGGGTGGATGATGAGATAGACAGAAATGGAACATTACCATGTACCCCCTGACAACCCCAGCTGGACACAGACATTGATTTCCAATCTAATACTGGGTTATGGACTTGTAGCCATGGCAACCCCAACACGACCACATCATGCAGATTTTGCAACACCAGAAAGCGAATGTCCTCCTGGTGCGCAGGAGCCATGCACATGGTCAGCTGGGTCCAATACTGAGGCTTATTCTTGGCCAAAGGCGTAGCATCAATTCCTCTCAATGGAATAAGACACTGCAAGGGCTCCAAGACAAACCCACAGCGCCTAGCAAACTCCAAGTCCATCAAATTCAGGGCAGCGCCTGAATCCACAAATGCCATGACAGAATAGGAAGACAAAGAGCAGATCAAAGTAACGGACAAAAGAAATTTCGACTGTACCGTACCAATGGTGACAGACTTAGCGAACCGCTTAGTGCGCTTAGGACAATCGGAGATAGCATGAGTGGAATCACCACAGTAGAAACACAGCCCATTCTGACGTCTGTGTTCTTGCCTTTCAGCTCTGGTCAAAGTCCTATCGCACTGCATAGGCTCAGGTTTATGCTCAGATAATACCGCCAAATGGTGCACAGATTTACGCTCACGCAAGCGTCGACCGATCTGAATGGCCAAAGACATAGACTCATTCAGACCAGCAGGCATAGGAAATCCCACCATGACATCCTTAAGGGCTTCAGAGAGACCCTTTCTGAAAATAGCTGCCAGCGCACATTCATTCCATTGAGTGAGCACGGACCACTTTCTAAACTTCTGACAATAAATCTCTATCTCATCCTGACCCTGACACAGAGCCAGCAAATTTTTCTCTGCCTGATCCACTGAATTAGGTTCATCGTACAGTAATTCGAGCGCCAGAAAAAACGCATCATTATTACATAATGCAGGATCTCCTGGCGCAAGGGAAAATGCCCAGTCTTGAGGGTCGCCACGTAATAAAGAAATAATGATCTTAACTTGTTGAACTGGGTCACCAGAGGAGCGAGGTTTCAACGCCAGAAACAGTTTGCAATTATTTTTGAAACTCAGAAATTTAGCTCTATCTCCAGAAAACAAATCAGGAATAGGAATTCTTGGTTCTAACATAGAATTCTGAGCCACAAAGTCTTGAATATTTTGTACTCTTGCAGTGAGAAGATCCACACATGAAGACAGACCTTTAATGTCCATCACCACACCTGTGTCCTGAACCACCCAATTGTCTAGGGGAAAAAAAAGGCAAAACACAGTGCAAAGAAAAAAAAATGGTCTCAGAACTTCTTTTTTCCCTCTATTGAGAAGCATAGTACTTTGGGCCTCCAGTACTGTTATGAATAGGTAATTCAGAACAACAATGGACCTTGAAATTCAGAGCACACAAAGTGACCTGACAATAACCAAAAATAAAGGACGAGCTCTGAGACGTGGGAACTCTGCTGACCGCAATCCCTAAACCTATCAAACCACACTAGAGGTAGCCGTGGATTGCGCCTAACACTCCCTATGCAACTCGGCACAGCCTGAGAAACTAGCTAGCCCTGAAGATAGAAAAATAAGCCTACCTTGCCTCAGAGAAATTCCCCAAAGGAAAAGGCAGCATCCCACATATAATGACTGTGAGTTAAGATGAAAATACAAACACAGAGATGAAATAGATTTAGCAAAGTGAGGCCCGACTTACTGAATAGACCGAGGATAGGAAAGATAGCTTTGCGGTCAACACAAAAACCTACAAACAACCACGCAGAGGGGCAAAAAGACCCTCCGCACCGACTAACGGTACGGAGGTGCTTCCTCTGCGTCTCAGAGCTTCCAGCAAGCAAGAAAAACCAATATAGCAAGCTGGACAGAAAATATAGCAACAAAAGGTAACACAAGCAGAACTTAGCTTATGCTGAGCAGACAGGCCACAGGAACGATCCAGGAGGAAGCAAGACCAATACTAGAACATTGACTGGAGGCCAGGATCAAAGCACTAGGTGGAGTTAAATAGAGCAGCACCTAACGACTTAACCTCATCACCTGAGGAAGGAAACTCAGAAGCCGCAGTACCACTTGTGACCACAGGAGGGAGCTCGACCACAGAATTCACAACACAGAGCCCCCCCTCCCCAGGTATATGTGACATTTATATTTCTGGCCGTACAGCTGCACAGTGAAATATGCTAATCTAGGCGGACGCCATTACTTTGTCCCTATGGTAGTTAATTGCAAGGGTAGATTTTACTTACTTGAAGCAAGATTCTGGCACATTATCACTTTCTTTACTGCACCTTGTATTTTGCACTTTATGTAAACTATTTTGAGTATATAACAGGGGTATTATACCCCCTCTCCCATTTTTTTACACAATTTGACTGTGGTTTGGAGTTTTTTATGTGCAATAACATATTTTTACAAGTTTTTATGCACTTTCCGTGCGCCCTGCATATGTGCTGAATAGTATTGGGTTTGCACAGCACTTATTCACTTTATATGAGCAGATTTTGCACATTATTCAATTTACTATATTTTTTTCCCCCTTTTTTCACCCCCCCTCCGTCTTTTGTGCAATATATAGTGCTTCTTGTACAGCCTAAGTATTTGAATCCTGGTAAATTGAAGGTTAGAGTGCTAGTGAATATATATAGCCGTATAATCCTGTTGTCATGCGGAAGTGTTTGTTTTTAAATATATTCTTGATTATGTAATATTTGGCATTTCTTTTAATAAAGCCATATTTTAATGTTCCCGTGCCTTGTATATATTTTCTAGTTTTGGGTCCGTGTGGTATTGCTTTGCTTTTAGCTTGGCCACAAAAAAGAAGCCTGCTCCCAACGGTGACGACGACGGGCGAATATGCCCTTTCTCCAAGGACTCCTTTATATAACTCCGCATAGCGGCGTGTTCTGGCACAGATAAATTGAACAGTCGGCTCTTAGGAAACTTACTACCAGGAATCAAATTAATGGCACAATCACAATCACTATGAGGAGGTAGGGCACCGGACTTGGCCTCAACAAATACATCCCGGTAATCCGACAAAAACTCAGGAACTTCTGAAGGAGTGGAAGACGAAATTGACAGCAATGGAACATAACCATGTACCCCCTGACAACCCCAGCTGGACACAGACATAGATTTCCAATCCAACACTGGATTATGTACCTGTAGCAATGGCAACCCCAAAACGACCACATCATGCAGATTATGTAACACCAAAAAGCGAATATCCTCCTGATGTGCAGGAGCCATGCACATGGTCAATTGAGTCCAGTACTGAGGCTTATTCTTGGCCAAAGGCGTAGCATCAATTCCTCTCAATGGAATAGGACACTGCAAGGGCTCCAAGAAAAAACCACAGCGCCTGGCAAACTCCAAGTCCATCAAATTCAGGGCAGCGCCCCAATCCACAAACGCCATAACAGAATAGGACGACAAAGAGCAAATCAGAGTAATGGACAAAAGAAATTTAGGCTGTACCGTACCAATGGTGGCAGACCTAGCGAACCGCTTAGTGCGCTTAGGACAATTGGAAATAGCATGAGTGGAGTCGCCACAGTAAAAACACAGCCCATTCTGATGTCTGTGTTCTTGCCGTTCAGCTCTGGTCAAAGTCCTATCACACTGCATAGGCTCAGACCTATGCTCAGAGAATACCGCCAAATGGTGCACAGCTTTGCGCTCACGCAAGCGCCGATCGATCTGAATGGTCAAGGACATAGACTCACTCAGACCAGCAGGCGTGGGAAATCCCACCATAGCATCCTTAAGGGCTTCAGAAAGACCTTTTCTGAAAATTGCTGCCAGGGCACACTCATTCCACTGAGTAAGCACAGACCACTTTCTAAACTTCTGATAATATACCTCCGCTTCATCCTGACCCTGACACAAAGCCAGCAAGTTTTTCTCTGCCTGATCCACTAATTTAGGTTCATCATAATGCAATCCAAGCACCAGAAAAAACGCATCTACATCACGCAATGCAGGATCTCCTGGCGCAAGGGAAAATGCCCAGTCTTGAGGATCACCACGTAACAAAGAAATAATGATTTTTACTTGTTGAACTGGGTCACCAGAGGAGCGGGGTTTCAAAGCAAGAAACAATTTACAATTATTTTTGAAATTCAGAAACTTAGATCTATCCCCAGAAAAATCAGGAATTGGAATTCTAGGCTCTAACATTGGATTCCAAACTACAAAGTCTAGAATGCTTTGCACCCTTGCAGTGAGATGATCCACACAAGAGGACAGACCTTGAATGTCCATATCTACACCTGTGTCCTGAACCACCCAGAGGTAAAGGGGAAAAGAAAGACAAAACACACTGCAGAGAAAAAAAAATGGTCTCAGAACTTCTCATCCCTCTATTGAGATGCATTAACACTTTGGGCCACCTGTACTGTTATGGACCTGGTGGTTAGGAGCACCCGGAAAGACCTGATGGTTAAACTCACAGGACAAGCTCTGGGAAGTGGGAACTCTGCTGACCGCAATCCCTAATCCTATCACACACACTAGAAATAGCCGTGGAGCATACCTAACAGGCCTAGACGCCTCGTCACAGCCTAAGGGCTAGCTACCCCTAGAGATAGAAAGTAAAGCCTACCTTGCCTCAGAGAAATTCCCCAAAGGAAAAGGCAGCCCCCCCAAATACTGACTGTGAGATAAGATGAAAGTCACAAACACAGGAATGAAAGAGGTTTCAGCAAAGGGAGGCCAGACTACCTAAACAGACAGAGGATAGAAAAGGTAACTTTTAGCCAGACAGAATCATATTAGCAAGCTGGACAAGAAAACAAGAACAACAAAATAAACCAGCAGGGACTTAGCTTCTGCTAGAGTAGACAGGTCACCAGAAAGATCCAAGAGCGAACTGAACCAGTACTGGAACATTGACAGGTGGCATGGAGTAACGATCTGGGTGGAGTTAAATAGAGCAGCCAGCCTAAGAATTAACCAGGTCACCTGTGGAAGGAACCTCAGAACCAGCAGCTCCACTCACAGCCACCAGAGGGAGTCCATGGACAGAACTCGCCGAACTACCATTCATGACCACAGGAGGGAGTTCCAAAACAGAATTCACAACAATTGCCCAGTGACGTAGTCTATTGCCCAGTCATGTAGTATATTGCCCAGCGACGTAGTATATTGCCCAGCCACGTAGTATATTGCCCAGCCACGTAGTATATTGCCCAGTCACGTAGTATGTTGCCCAGTGACGCAGTATATTGCCCAATCACGTAGTATATTGCCCAGCCACATAGTGTATTGCCCAGTCACGTAGTATATTGCCCAGACACGTAGTATATTGCCCAGTCACGTAGTATGTTGCCCAGTCACGTAGTATATTGCCCAGCCACGTAGTATATTGCTCAGCCACGTAGTATATTGCCTAGCCACGTAGTATATTGCCCAGTCACATAGTATATTGCCCAGTGACGCAGTATATTGCCCAATCACGTAGTATATTGCCCAGCCACATAGTATATTGCCCAGTCACGTAGTATATTGCCCAGCCACGTAGTATATTGCCCAGTCACGTAGTATGTTGCCCAGTCATGTAGTATATTGCCCAGCCACATAGTATATTGCTCAGCCACGTAGTATATTGCCCAGCCACGTAGTATATTGCCCAGCACAGAGCCACATAGTATAGAGACTTAAAAAAAATAAACATATATTCACCTTCTGAAGGCCCGGTGAAGTCCTGCTATACTAACCATCCGCTGCCTTTCACGCTCCTCGCGACGCTGCCCTGCCCGGACCGGTCCATTGCAAGCGGCAGCTTCCGGTCCCAGTGCTGGTGTGAGCAGGACCTATGATGATGTCGCGGTCACATGACGTGACGTCACGGCAAGTCCTTGTCGTACACCAGCCCTGGGACCGGAAGCTGCCGCTTGCAATGGAGCGGTCCCAGGAGCATCGCGAGGAGCGGAAAAGGTGGTGGATGGTGAGTATAGCAGGTTTTTTGTTTTTTTTTATTATTTTTAACATGACATATTTTTATTATTGATGCTGCATAGGCAGCATCAATAGTAAAAAGCTGCGGACACACAGGGTTAATAGCGGTAATGGAGTGCGTTACACCGCGGCCCGTTACCGCTGCCATTAACCCTGTGTGAGCGGTGAGTGGAGGGGATTATGGAGCGGGCGTCGGGCAGTGGGTGCAGGGGAGTAGGGGAGGGACTAATCGGACTGTGCCCGTCGCTGATTGGTCGCGGCAGCCATGACAGGCAGCTGCCGAGACCAATCAGTGAATGAATAACCGTGACAGAAGGACAGACAGACAGACGGTGACCCTTAGACAATTATGTATATAGATTAGTGTTGACCGATCCGATCACTGAAGATCGTAATTTATTACGATTTTCAGGCTGATCGTTATTTTAAATTACGATCCGATTTGTAGCCAGATCATGATGATGATCTGAATTAGAAATCAGAATCCTCCGTAATCTGAAAACACTATCCGGGCATACACGCCCGAACATATCTAGCTCTGGAGATTGGATCGGAATTAATTCCAATCTTTCGGTATGATCAGCCCGATCTGATCCTATCTTTCCAGTGATCGGCCAACACTAGTTGGAATCAGTAGGCCTCACTACATTATATTACCCTCAAAGTTTCCCTTGAAGGCAAAAATCACATAGTATTTTATATCAGCACCTTACAGTCTAGCATTTTTCACATTTGTGCAAAATAAACTTTGCAATAATTATGCATAATAGAATTGTTTTAATACAATGTTAATGGGTTAAGTAGCTTACCAGAGTCATGCAGAAGGAACTGCTGCTGGACACCATCAATACTGATCTCCTGGAACTCCAGTGGGATAACAAGTTGATCAAGGGTTTCGATTAACCTTGGGATATTGCCAAGTTGCCTTGCTAATCGTATTGTCCTCTTCAGTGATGCTTTCCTTGGGAGAAGTGCTGCAACATTAGAATGGGCTCCTGAAATGACGTCTGTGAGAATCTGTTGTGGTGTCTCCCATGTTGTCCTTGCCCTGGTGACTGCCTCATTAACAAGTCGGATTGCTTCAGGTCTTGCAGCTTGTGCTGCGTGACTGTGAAGATTGATTACTTTCACAACTTCGCCAGATTCTTCATTGGTCCAAACACGTCTCTTGCAAGTCGACCGTTTTTCACATACCCAGATTGGATGGACATCATCAGCGGTTCGTTTGGAAAATAAGTAAATGTGATTCTCATCGACCAACTTCCTCCTTCCACGTTTGGACAGAACTGAATTCATAGTTGTAGAAAGTGAATTGCTGTGGAAGCTGACTGATTTTTTGTGGCAGTACACTTCTCTCTTTGTGGAGATTTCAGACACTGCTATATTCTGATGTACAGATGGAATAAAAGCTAGTCTAATGTAACTTGCAGGACATGTGACCTGCTACTTGTTACATCTCCAACAAAACTTGCAACAAGGCAGGTCAGTGCTGGGTCAGGTAAAAGTTCAAAATTGTTTAGATTTTAGGCTTCTTGCACACTGTAATTTTAGAGTGGTTTCACACTTGGGTTTGTGGCCGCCAGAGGTCGATTCGCTCTGGATCTGACATCCAGCTGACCCCGGGGCAATACTGGCGGAATGCTCACATTCCGCTTGCATTGCCCATAGAAGTGAACGGCTGGGTTCCGCGATCTGCAGCCGCCCGTTCGCTTTCGTAATGTCGCATTCTGCTATCAGTGTCAGAACAAAAAGAAAAGCATT
Organism: Ranitomeya imitator; assembly: GCF_032444005.1. Taxonomy (NCBI): domain Eukaryota; kingdom Metazoa; phylum Chordata; class Amphibia; order Anura; family Dendrobatidae; genus Ranitomeya; species Ranitomeya imitator. The sequence goes on along the minus strand of NC_091287.1, from coordinate 225,385,466 downwards.
TTCTTCTTTTCGTTCTGCTGCAGGTTAGCGGAATGCGGCATTACAGAAGCGAACGGGCGGCCTGTAGTGCATATGTAGCAGAAGTGTGAAAGCACCCTTATGCTGCCACTGTTTTAGAACTCCAAAACACGTGCTTTACAGGCATTTTTCAGAGCGCTTTTGTGAGCGCTCTCGGTAATGACCCATAAGATACAGGCTATTGATGAACGCTAAGTGCTCAAAAATAGCTCCTGTAATAAAATAAAAAGAGCTGGCCGAAACAACACCTCACTTTTCCAGCCATTGACTTTTCTACTATATAATTGTCTAAGGGTCACTTTCATCTTTCTGTCTGTAACGTAGGTGCTATTAACCCTGTGTGACCAACTTTTCGCTATTGATGGTGCCTATGCAGCATCAATAGTGAAAGGATGTAATGTTAAAAATAATTTAAAAAAGTTATTCTCCCCCCCTCCGACATCGCGCTGTCCTCCGCGCCTCTCTCCGCTGCACGCCGTGCCTTCTGTTCCGATGCTATGCGTCCAGGACCTGCGATGACGTCACGGTCATGTGACCGCGACGTCATCGCAGGTCCTACGCTCAGACCGGAAGCCACCGCCAGCACTGCAGAGAGGCGCGAGGACTTCAGGGCCCGTGTCTGAGGTGAGTATATCTTTATTATTTTTTTTTTAACACGAATATAGTGCCCACATTCCTAGACTACGTGGGCAGTGCAATATACTACGTCGGCTGGCAAATATACTACGTGGCCTGTGCAAAGTACTACGTGGACTGTCTAATATACTACATAACCTGTGCAACATACCACGTGGCTGAGCCTTCTAGAATACCTGATAGGTTCGAATCTGGCCACCATCTAGTATATTCAAAATTGGCAATCTTCTTAGCGATTTTCCAGTGCTTAGCACTTGGGAAAGTGGCTACTGTGAAAGAGGTCTTATGGCTAAAACACAAGGCCGAAATTCCCTGTCTAATTTGGGTCTGAAACATCTGGGGGCGAACTGCTGGGGGGCGAAACTTCCGGGGGCGAACTGCTAGGAGCGAAACATCCAGGGGTGAACTGCTGGGTGTGAAACATCCGGGGCGAAACATCCGGGGGCCAACTGCTGGGGGCGAAACATCCGTTGCGAAACATCAGGGGGAGAACTGCTGGGGGCAAACTGCTGGGTGCGAAACATCCGGGGGCGAACTGCTGGGGGCGAAACATCCCGGGGCGAAACATCCGGGGGCGAACTGCTGGGGACGAAACATCCGGGGGTGAACTGTGTTATGATTTGGTAATTCAGTACCACAATGGACATAGAAGTCAGAGCACATACAGTGACCTGACAATAACCCAAAAACATAGAACGAGCTCTGAGACGTGGGAACTCTGCTGACCGCAATCCCTAATCCTCTCCAACCACACTAGGGGCAGCCGTGGATTGCGCCTAACGCTCCCTATGCAACTCGGCACAGCCTGAGAAACTAGCTAGCCTGAAGATAGAAAATAAGCCTACCTAGCCTCAGAGAAATACCCCAAAGGAAAAGGCAGCCCCCCACATATAATGACTGTGAGTTAAGATGAAAAGACAAACGTAGAGATGAAATAGATTTAGCAAAGTGAGGCCCAACTTTCTGAACAGAGCGAGGATAGGAAAGGTAACTTTGCGGTCAACACAAAACCCTACAAACAACCACGCAAAAGGGGCAAAAAGACCCTCCGTACCGACTAACGGCACGGAGGTACACCCTCTGCGTCCCAGAGCTTCCAGCAAGCAAGAAAAACCAAATTAACAAGCTGGACAGAAAAAACAGCAAACAAAAATAACACAAGAGCAACTTAGCTATGCAGAGCAGCAGGCCACAGAAACGATCCAGGAGGAAGCTAGTCCAATACTAGAACATTGACTGGAGGCCAGGATCAAAGCACTAAGTGGAGTTAAATAGAGGAGCACCTAACGACTTCACCACATCACCTGAGGAAGGAAACTCAGAAGCCGCAGTACCACTTTCCTCCACCAACGGAAGCTCATAGAGAGAATCAGCCGAAGTACCACTTGTGACCACAGGAGGGAGCTCTGCCACAGAATTCACAACAGTACCCCCCCTTGAGGAGGGGTCACCGAACCCTCACCAGAGCCCCCAGGACAACCAGGATGAGCCATATGAAAGGCACGAACAAGATCGGGAGCATGGACATCAGAGGCAAAGACCCAGGAATTATCTTCCTGAGCATAACCCTTCCACTTAACCAGATACTGGAGTTTCCGTCTTAAAACACGAGAATCCAAAATCTTCTCCACAATATACTCCAACTCCCCCTCCACCAAAACCGGGGCAGGAGGATCAACAGATGGAACCATAGGTGCCACGTATCTCCGCAACAACGACTTATGGAATACGTTATGGATGGAAAAAGAATCTGGAAGGCTCAAACGAAAAGACACAGGATTAAGAACCTCAGAAATCCTATACGGACCAATGAAACGAGGTTTAAACTTAGGAGAGGAAACCTTCATAGGAATATGACGAGAAGACAACCAAACCAAATCCCCAACACGAAGTCGGGGACCCACACAGCGTCTGCGATTAGCAAAACGTTGAGCCTTCTCCTGGGACAAGGTCAAATTGTCCACTACATGAGTCCAAATCTGCTGCAACCTGTCCACCACAGTATCCACACCAGGACAGTCCGAAGACTCAACCTGCCCTGAAGAGAAACGAGGATGGAACCCAGAGTTGCAGAAAAACGGCGAAACCAAGGTAGCCGAGCTGGCCCGATTATTAAGGGCGAACTCAGCCAAAGGCAAAAAGGACACCCAGTCATCCTGATCAGCAGAAACAAAGCATCTCAGATATGTTTCCAAGGTCTGATTGGTTCGTTCGGTCTGGCCATTAGTCTGAGGATGGAAAGCCGAGGAAAAAGACAAATCAATGCCCATCCTAGCACAAAAGGCTCGCCAAAACCTCGAAACAAACTGGGAACCTCTGTCAGAAACGATATTCTCTGGAATGCCATGTAAACGAACCACATGCTGGAAGAACAATGGCACCAAATCAGAGGAGGAATGTAATTTAGACAAGGGTACCAAATGGACCATCTTAGAGAAGCGATCACAAACTACCCAAATGACTGACATTTTTTGAGAGACGAGAAGATCTGAAATAAAATCCATAGAGATATGTGTCCAAGGCCTCTTCGGGACCGGCAAGGGCAAAAGCAACCCACTGGCACGAGAACAGCAGGGCTTAGCCCGAGCACAAATCCCACAGGACTGCACAAAAGAACGCACATTCCGCGACAGAGATGGCCACCAAAAGGATCTAGCCACTAACTCTCTGGTACCAAAGATTCCAGGATGACCAGCCAACACCGGGAAAAACAGTTTCTCCGCTGGGCAACGATCAGGTTTATTAGCCTGAAATTTTTGCAGCACCCGCCGCAAATCAGGGGAGATGGCAGACACAATTACTCCCTCTTTGAGAATACCCGCCGGCTCAGACAAACCCGGAGAGTCGGGCACAAAACTCCTAGACAGGGCATCCGCCTTCACATTTTTAGAGCCCGGAAGGTACGAAATCACAAAGTCAAAACGGGCAAAAAACAGCGACCAACGAGCCTGTCTAGGATTCAACCGCTTGGCAGACTCGAGATAAGTCAAGTTCTTATGATCAGTCAAGACCACCACGCGATGCTTTGCTCCCTCAAGCCAATGACGCCACTCCTCGAATGCCCACTTCATGGCCAGCAACTCTCGATTGCCAACATCATAATTTCGCTCAGCAGGCGAAAACTTCCTGGAAAAGAAAGCGCATGGTTTCATCACCGAGCAATCAGAACTTCTCTGCGACAAAACAGCCCCCGCTCCAATCTCCGAAGCATCAACCTCGACCTAGAACGGAAGCGAAACATCTGGCTGACACAACACAGGGGCAGAAGAAAAACGACGCTTCAACTCTTGAAAAGCTTCCACAGCAGCAGAAGACCAATTGACCACATCAGCACCCTTCTTGGTCAAATCGGTCAATGGTTTAGCAATACTAGAAAAATTGCAGATGAAGCGACGATAAAAATTAGCAAAGCCCAGGAACTTTTGCAGACTTTTCAGAGATGTCGGCTGAGTCCAATCATGGATGGCCTGGACCTTAACAGGGTCCATCTCGATAGTAGAAGGGGAAAAAATGAACCCCAAAAATGAAACCTTCTGAACACCAAAGAGACACTTTGATCCTTTCACAAACAAAGAATTAGCACGCAGGACCTGAAACACCGTTCTGACCTGCTTCACATGAGACTCCCAATCATCCGAGAAGACCAAAATATCATCCAAGTATACAATCAGGAATTTATCCAGGTACTCTCGGAAGATGTCATGCATAAAGGACTGAAACACTGATGGAGCATTGGCAAGTCCGAATGGCATTACTAGGTACTCAAAATGGCCCTCAGGCGTATTAAATGCAGTTTTCCATTCATCGCCTTGCTTAATACACACAAGATTATATGCACCACGAAGATCTATCTTGGTGAACCAACTAGCCCCCTTAATCCGAGCAAACAAATCAGATAACAGCGGCAAGGGTACTGAAATTTAATCGTGATCTTATTTAGAAGGCGGTAATCTATACAAGGTCTCAGCGAACCATCCTTCTTGGCCACAAAAAAGAACCCTGCTCCCAATGGCGACGATGACGGGCGAATATGCCCCTTCTCCAAGGACTCCTTCACGTAACTCCGCATAGCGGCGTGCTCAGGCACAGATAAATTAAACAGTCGACCTTTTGGGAATTTACTACCAGGAATCAAATCGATAGCACAGTCACAATCCCTATGCGGAGGTAGGGTATCGGACTTGGGCTCATCAAATACATCCCGGTAATCAGACAAGAATTCTGGGACCTCAGAAGGGGTGGATGACGAAATAGACAGAAATGGGACATCACCATGTACCCCCTGACAACCCCAGCTGGACACAGACATGGATTTCCAATCTAATACTGGATTATGGTCTTGCAGCCACGGCAACCCCAACACGACCACATCATGCAGATTATGCAACACCAGAAAGCGAATAACCTCCTGATGTGCAGGAGCCATGCACATGGTCAGCTGGGTCCAATACTGAGGCTTATTCTTGGCCAAAGGCGTAGCATCAATTCCTCTCAATGGAATAGGACACTGCAAGGGCTCCAAGAAAAACCCACAACGCCTTGCATACTCCAAGTCCATCAAATTCAGGGCAGCGCCTGAATCCACAAATGCCATGACAGAATAAGATGACAAAGAGCAGATCAAGGTAACGGACAAAAGAAATTTTGACTGTACCGTACCAATGGTGGCAGACCTAGCGAACCGCTTAGTGCGCTTAGGACAATCAGAGATAGCATGAGTGGAATCACCACAGTAGAAACACAGCCCATTCTGACGTCTTTGTTCTTTCCGTTCAACTCTGGTCAAAGTCCTATCACACTGCACAGGCTCAGGTTTATGCTCAGATAATACCGCCAAATGGTGCACAGATTTACGCTCACGCAAGCGTCGGCCGATCTGAATGGCCAAAGACATAGACTCATTCAGACCAGCAGGCATAGGAAATCCCACCATGACATCCTTAAGGGCTTCAGAAAGACCCTTTCTGAAAATAGCTGCGAGCGCACCTTCATTCCATTGAGTGAGCACAGACCACTTTCTAAATTTCTGACAATATACCTCTATCTCATCCTGACCCTGACACAGAGTCAGTAAATTTTTTTCTGCCTGATCCACTGAATTAGGTTCATCGTACAGCAATCCGAGCGCCAGGAAAAATGCATCAATATTACATAATGCAGGATCTCCTGGCGCAAGAGAAAATGCCCAGTCCTGAGGGTCGCCACGTAAAAAAGAAATAATGATCCTGACTTGTTGAACTGGGTCACCAGAGGAGCGAGGTTTCAAAGCCAGAAATAGTTTACAATTATTTTTGAAACTCAGAAATTTAGTTCTATCTCCAAAAAACAAATCAGGGATAGGAATTCTTGGTTCTAACATAGAATTCTGAACCACAAAGTCTTGAATATTTTGTACTCTTGCCGTGAGCTGATCCACACATGAAGACAGACCTTTAATGTCCATCGCTACACCTGTGTCCTGAACCACCCAAATGTCTAGGGGGAAAAAAAGGCAAAACACAGTGCAGAGAAAAAAAAATGGTCTCAGAACTTCTTTTTTCCCTCTATTGAGAATCATTAGTACTTTGGGCCTCCAGTACTGTTATGATTTGGTAATTCAGTACCACAATGGACATAGAAGTCAGAGCACATACAGTGACCTGACAATAACCCAAAAACATAGAACGAGCTCTGAGACGTGGGACCTCTGCTGACCGCAATCCCTAATCCTCTCCAACCACACTAGGGGCAGCCGTGGATTGCGCCTAACGCTCCCTATGCAACTCGGCACAGCCTGAGAAACTAGCTAGCCTGAAGATAGAAAATAAGCCTACCTAGCCTCAGAGAAATACCCCAAAGGAAAAGGCAGCCCCCCACATATAATGACTGTGAGTTAAGATGAAAAGACAAACGTAGAGATGAAATAGATTTAACAAAGTGAGGCCCGACTTTCTGAACAGAGCGAGGATAGGAAAGGTAACTTTGCGGTCAACACAAAACCCTACAAACAACCACGCAAAGGGGGAAAAAAGACCCTCCGTACCGACTAACGGCACGGAGGTACACCCTCTGCGTTCCAGAGCTTCCAGCAAGCAAGAAAAACCAAATTAACAAGCTGGACAGAAAAAACAGCAAACAAAAATAACACAAGAGCAACTTAGCTATGCAGAGCAGCAGGCCACAGAAACGATCCAGGAGGAAGCTAGTCCAATACTAGAACATTGACTGGAGGCCAGGATCAAAGCACTAAGTGGAGTTAAATAGAGCAGCACCTAACAACTTCACCACATCACCTGAGGAAGGAAACTCAGAAGCCGCAGTACCACTTTCCTCCACCAACGGAAGCTCATAGAGAGAATCAGCCGAAGTACCACTTGTGACCACAGGAGGGAGCTCTGCCACAGAATTCACAACAGAACTGCTGGGGACGAAACATCCGGGGGTGAACTGCTGGGGGCGAAACATCCGGGAGTGAAACATCCGGGGGCAAACTGCTGAGGGCAAAACATCCAGGGGCGAACTGCTGGGGGCAAAACATCCGGGGGCAAACATCCGGGGGCGAACTGCTAGGGGCATAACATCCGGGGGCGAACTGCTGGTTGCGAAACATCCGGGGACAAACTGCTGGGGGTGAAACATTATTATTATTATTATTATTATTTATTTATGTAGCACCATTGATTCCATGGTGCTGTACATGAGAAGGGGTTACATACAAGTTACAAATATCACATACAGTAAACAAACTAACAATGACGGACTGATAAAGAGGGGCGAGGACCCTGCCCTTGCGGGCTTACATTCTACAGGATTATGGGGAAGGAGACAGTAGGTTGAGGGTTGCAGGAGCTCCGGTGTTGGTGAGGCGGTAGCTCCGGTGTTGGTGAGGCGGTAGCTCCGGTGTTGGTGAGGCGGTAGCCGGGGGCGAAACACACGGGGGCGAACTGCTGGGGGCGAAACATCCGGGGGCGAACTCCTGGTTGCAAAACATCCGGGGGTGAAACATCCGGGGGCGAACTGCTGGGGGCGAAACATCCACGGGCGAAACATCCGGGGGTGAACTGCTAGGGGCGAAATATCCGGGGGCGAAACATCCGGGGGTGAAATGTGCGGGTGCGAAACAACCTGGGGCGAAATGCTGGAGGCGAAATGTTCAGGGGCGAAGTGTACCTGGGGCCGAACTGCTGGGGGTGAACTGCTGGGGGTGAAATGCTGGGGGCGAACTGCTGGGGGCGAAATTTCCAACTCCCATTTAACCTCTGCTATACTCTTACATCAAGCACTTTTGTATGCAGTAATGTCATCTGTACACCATGCCATGTTTGCTACGTATTGCAATTTGGTAAGTCAACTCCATGTATTTAAATTGATTATGGGCATGCATTGTATTGGTATTATTCTGTGATGATGGAATGAATATTATTCCACTGCATACTGATGGTTGCAGAGGAATTATTGTTATCTAGACAATATGCACATAAGCACTTTGACAAACAGTACTTAGTATCAATGCGTCTTTTCATGTAGATATAATACATGCTTTAGATACTCCGTGCTGTGTGACTGTGGGGATGACTGTAGTGATGTCATACATACAAAATGCATATAAATACCTGATGTATAGCACTTAGCTTACAATAATTTATTGCCTTGACATCCTACATTTATCTCCCAACAGTATAGTGTCTAAGGCCGGCATCACACTCGGCGTAAGACAATACGGTAAATATTTTATGGCCGTAATATGCGCGTAATACGCCAAAATGTCCCTGAAATCTAGTTCCGCAGTTAATGCGTTGCCTAGGTGTGGTCGCGTATTTTGCGCATGTACTGTTGCGTGTGTAATCCGTATGTGATCCGTATGGCGTATTTTTTACGCAACATGACAAAATGGACATTTAACGGTTTTCTGGCCTGCAAATCATTTAAATCATCATTAACAACACTATTTAAGCCCTCTACAACAGGTGGAACCCTCCCATCTGCCCATTTATTTGTGGAGCTTATTTTGGCTGTGTTGGTTTTACCTTCCAAACATGTCTGACCATGTGTCTTTAAGCACAACTCAGCAGGTGTTGTTTCACTGGCTGTTGTCGCGTCGCTTTGGTCAGCCATATCCGGTGAATGTTGATCCGCGAAGGAGGAGATGAAGATTGTGGGTGCATCCTCTATTGACTGTTATGAAAGGTAATTCAGTACCACAATGAACATAGAGGTCAGCGCACATACAGTGACCTGGCAATAACCCAAAAAACAAGAACGAGCTCTGAGACGTGGGAACTCTGTTGACCGCAATCCCTAATCCTCTCCAACCACACTAAAGGCAGCCGTGGATTGCGCCTAACGCTCCCTATGCAACTTGGCACGGCCTGAGAAACTAGCTAGCCTGAAGATACAAAATAAGCCTACCTTGCCTCAGAGAAATACCCCAAAGGAAAAGGCAGCCCCCACATATAATGACTGTGAGTTAAGATGAAAAGACAAACGTAGAGATGAAATATATTTAGCAAAGTGAGGCCCAACTTTCTGAACAGAGCGAGGATAGGAAAGGTAACTTTGCGGTCAACACAAAACCCTACAAAAACCACGCAAAGGGGGCAAAAAGACCCTCCGTACCGAACTAACGGCACGGAGGTACACCCTTTGCGTCCCAGAGCTTCCAGCAAGCAGAAAAAAACAAATTGACAAGCTGGACAGAAAAAAACTACAAAACAAATAGCAAAGAGGAACTTAGTTATGCAGAGCAGCAGGCCACAGGAACGATCCAGGAGGAAACAGGTCCAATACTAGAACATTGACTGGAGGCCAGGATAAAAGCACTAGGTGGAGTTAAATAGAGCAGCACCTAACGACTTCACCACATCACCTGAGGAAGGAAACTCAGAAGCCGCAGTACCACTTTCCTCCACCAACGGAAGCTCACAGAGAGAACCAGCCGAAGTACCACTTGTGACCACAGGAGGGAGCTCTGCCACAGAATTCACAACAGTACCCCCCCTTGAGGAGGGGTCACCGAACCCCCACCAGAGCTCCCAGGACGACCAGGATGAGCCATATGAAAGGCACGAACAAGATCGGGAGCATGGACATCAGAGGCAAAGACCCAGGAATTATCTTCCTGAGCATAACCCTTCCACTTAACCAGATACTGGAGTTTCCGCCTTGAAACACGAGAATCCAAAATCTTCTCCACAATATACTCCAACTCCCCCTCCACCAAAATCGGGGCAGGAGGATCAACAGATGGAACCATAGGTGCCACGTATCTCCGCAACAATGACCTATGGAATACGTTATGTATGGAAAAAGAATCTGGAAGGGTCAGACGAAAAGACACAGGATTAAGAACCTCAGAAATCCTATACGGACCAATAAAACGAGGTTTAAACTTAGGGGAGGAAACCTTCATAGGAATATGACGAGAAGATAACCAAACCAAGTCCCCAACCAGAAGTCGGGGACCCACACAGCGTCTGCGATTAGCGAAACGTTGAGCCTTCTCCTGGGACAAAGTCAAATTGTCCACTACATGAGTCCAAATCCGCTGCAACCTGTCCACCACAGCATCCACACCAGGACAGTCCGAAGACTCAACCTGCCCTGAAGAGAAACGAGGATGGAACCCAGAGTTGCAGAAAAACGGTGAAACCAAGGTAGCCGAGCTGGCCCGATTATTAAGGGCGAACTCAGCCAAAGACAAAAAGGACACCCAGTCATCCTGATCAGCAGAAACAAAGCATCTCAGATATGTTTCCAAGGTCTGATTGGTTCGTTCGGTCTGGCCATTAGTCTGAGGATGGAAAGCCGAGGAAAAAGACAAGTCAATGCCCATCCTACCACAAAAGGCTTGCCAAAACCTCGAAACAAACTGGGAACCTCTGTCAGAAACGATATTCTCTGGAATGCCATGTAAACGAACCACATGCTGGAAGAACAATGGCACCAAATCAGAGGAGGAAGGCAATTTAGACAAGGGTACCAAATGGACCATCTTAGAGAAGCGATCACAGACCACCCAAATGACTGACATCTTTTGAGAGACGGGAAGATCTGAAATAAAATCCATAGAGATATGTGTCCAAGGCCTTTTCGGGACCGGCAAGGGCAAAATAAACCCACTGGCACGAGAACAGCAGGGCTTAGCCCGAGCACAAATCCCACAGCACTGCACAAAAGTACGCACATCCCGCGACAGAGATGGCCACCAAAAGGATCTAGCCACTAATTCTCTGGTACCAAAGATTCCAGGATGACCAGCCAACACCGAACAATGAACCTAGAGATAACTTTATTCGTCCACCTATCAGGGACAAACAGTTTCTCCGCTGGGCAACGATCAGGTTTATTAGCCTGAAATTTTTGCAGCACCCGCCGCAAATCAGGGGAGATGGCAGACACAATTACTCCCTCTTTGAGGATACCTGCCGGCTCAGATACACCCGGAGAGTCGGGCACAAAACTCCTAGACAGAGCATCCGCCTTCACATTTTTAGAGCCCGGAAGGTATGAAATCACAAAGTCAAAACGGGCAAAAAACAACGACCAACGAGCTTGTCTAGGATTCAACCGCTTGGCGGACTCGAGATAAGTCAAGTTCATATGATCAGTCAAGACCACCACGCGATGCTTAGCTCCTTCAAGCCAATGACGCCACTCCTCGAATGCCCACTTCATGGCCAGCAACTCTCGATTGCCCACATCATAATTTCGCTCAGCTGGCGAAAACTTCCTGGAAAAGAAGGCGCATGGTTTCATCACCGAGCAATCAGAACTTCTCTGCGACAAAACAGCCCCCGCTCCAATTTCAGAAGCATCAACCTCGACCTGGAACGGAAGCGAAACATCTGGTTGACACAACACAGGGGCAGAACAAAAACGACGCTTCAACTCTTGAAAAGCTTCCACCGCAGCAGAAGACCAATTGACCAAATCAGCACCTTTATTGGTCAAATCGGTCAATGGTTTAGCAATACTAGAAAAATTGCAGATGAATCTACGATAAAAATTAGCAAAGCCCAGGAACTTTTGCAGACTTTTCAGAGATGTCGGCTGAGTCCAATTATGGATGGCTTGGACCTTAACAGGGTCCATCTCGATAGTAGAAGGGGAAAAGATGAACCCCAAAAATGAAACCTTCTGAACACCAAAGAGACACTTTGATCCCTTCACAAACAAAGAATTAGCACGCAGGACCTGAAACACCGTTCTGACCTGCTTCACATGAGACTCCCAATCATCCGAGAAGATCAAAATGTCATCTAAGTACACAATCAGGAATTTATCCAGGTACTCTCGGAAGATGTCATGCATAAAGGACTGAAACACTGATGGAGCATTGGCAAGTCCGAGTGGCATTACTAGATACTCAAAATGGCCCTCGGGCGTATTAAATGCTGTTTTCCATTCATCGCCCCTTTTAAAACACACAAGATTATACGCACCACGAAGATCTATCTTGGTGAACCAACTAGCCCACTTAATCCGAGCAAACAAATCAGATAACAATGGCAAGGGGTACTGAAATTTAACCGTGATCTTATTTAGAAGGCGGTAATCTATACAAGGTCTCATTGAACCATCCTTCTTGGCTACAAAAAAGAACCCTGCTCCTAATGGCGACGATGACGGGCGAATGTGCCCCTTCTCCAAAGACTCCTTCACATAACTCCGCATAGCGGCGTGCTCAGGCACAGATAAATTAAACAGTCGACCTTTTGGGAATTTACTACCAGGAATCAAATCGATAGCACAATCACAATCCCTATGCGGAGGTAGGGTATCGGACTTGGGCTCATCAAATAAATCCCAGTAATCAGACAAGAACTCAGGAACCTCAGAAGGGGTGGATGACGAAATAGTCAGAAATGGGACATCACCATGTACCCCCTGACAACCCCAGCTGGACACAGACATGGATTTCCAATCTAATACTGGATTATGGACTTGTAGCCATGGCAACTCCAACACGACCACATCATGCAGATTATGCAACACCAGAAAGCGAATAACCTCCTGATGTGCAGGAGCCATGCACATGGTCAGCTGGGTCCAGTACTGAGGCTTATTCTTGGCCAAAGGCGTAGCATCAATTCCTCTCAATGGAATAGGACACTGCAAGGGCTCCAAGAAAAACCCACAACGCCTAGCATACTCCAAGTCCATCAAATTCAGGGCAGCACCTGAGTCCACAAATGCCATGACAGAATACGATGACAAAGAGCAGATCAAGGTAACAGACAGAAGAAATTTTGACTGTACCGTACCAATGGTGGCAGACCTAGCGAACCGCTTAGGACAATCAGAGATAGCATGAGTGGAATCACCACAGTAGAAACACAGCCCATTCAGACGTCTGTGTTCTTGCCGTTCAACTCTGGTCAAAGTCCTATCGCACTGCATAGGCTCAGGTTTAAGCTCAGGTAATACCGCCAAATGGTGCACAGATTTACGCTCGCGCAAGCGTCGACCGATCTGAATGGCCAAAGACATAGACTCATTCAGACCAGCAGGCAAAGGAAATCCCACCATCACATCCTTAAGGGCTTCAGAGAGACCTTTTCTGAAAATAGCTGCGAGCGCACCTTCATTCCACTGAGTGAGTACGGACCACTTTCTAAATTTCTGACAATATACCTCTATTTCATCCTGACCCTGACACAGAGCCAGCAAATTCTTCTCTGCCTGATCCACAGAATTAGGCTCATCGTACAGCAATCCGAGCGCCAGGAAAAATGCATCGATATTACTTAATGCAGGATCTCTTGACGCAAGAGAAAATGCCCAGTCCTGAGGGTCGCCACGCAAAAAAGAAATAACGATCCTAACTTGTTGAACTGGGTCACCAGAGGAGAGAGGTTTCAAAGCCAGAAATAGCTTACAATTATTTTTGAAACTCAGAAATGTAGTTCTATCTCCAAAAAAACAAATCAGGAATAGGAATTCTCGGTTCTAACATAGAATTCTGAACCACAAAGTCTTGAATACTTTGTACTCTTGCCGTGAGCTGATCCACACATGAAGACAGACCTTTAATGTCCATTGCTACACCTGTGTCCTGAACCACCCAAATGTCTAGGGAAAAAAAAGGCAAAACACAGTGCAAAGAAAAAAAAATGGTCTCAGAACTTCTTTTTTCCCTCTATTGGGAATCATTAGTACTTTAGGCCTCCAGTACTGTTATGAAAGGTAATTCAGTACCACAATGAACATAGAGGTCAGCGCACATACAGTGACCTGGCAATGACCCAAAAAACAAGAACGAGCTTTGAGACGTGGGAACTCTGTTGACCGCAATCCCTAATCCTCTCCAACCACACTAAAGGCAGCCGTGGATTGCGCCCAATGCTCCCTATGCAACTCGGCACGGCCTGAGAAACTAGCTAGCCTGAAGATAGAAAATAAGCCTGCCTTGCCTCGGAGAAATACCCCAAAGGAAAAGGCAGGCCCCACATATAATGACTGTGAGTTAAGATGAAAAGACAAACGTAGAGATGAAATAGATTTAGCAAAGTGAGGCCCAACTTTCTGAACAGAGCAAGGATAGGAAAGGTAACTTTGCGGTCAACACAAAACCCTACAAAAACCACGCAAAGGGGGCAAAAAGACCCTCCGTACCGAACTAACGGCACGGAGGTACACCCTCTGCATCCCAGAGCTTCCAGCAAGCAGAAAAAAACAAATTGACAAGCTGGACAGAAAAAAACTACAAAACAAATAGCAAAGAGGAGCTTAGCTATGCAGAGCAGCAGGCCACAGGAACAATCCAGGAGGAAACAGGTCCAATACTAGAACATTGACTGGAGGCCAGGATAAAAGCACTAGGTGGAGTTAAATAGAGCAGCACCTAACGACTTCACCACATCACCTGAGGAAGGAAACTCAGAAGCCGCAGTACCACTTTCCTCCACCAACGGAAGCTCACAGAGAGAACCAGCTGAAGTACCACTTGTGACCACAGGAGGGAGCTCTGCCACAGAATTCACAACAATTGACCCAACGCCTGAGTAAAGGACATTTTCAGAGGCTCTATACAGCTTTGAGGTCACATCCTGACAAGTTCTATCTGTATAGTCGCATGACCATCAGGACCTTTGATATGTTGTTGGAGATCATACGTCCAGGTATCACGTATCAGGACACAAGGATGCGAAAAGCCATATCTGCTGAGGAGCGTCTTCTCCTAACCTTACGGTATGTATTCTACATTCTCACATACTGTATGTTGATGATATTTTTTTTTATGTGTTGTGTTCTAGCAGGTTTTTGAAAGTATAGGTGGACATTATGGCACCAGCACATCTTCAAAACTGTGGTTAATGTTCTAGTAAAGTAACCAAGGGAAATGAAAATTTTTATATTGTAAATAATGTCTTTGTAAATATACTATGCACTTGTGCTTCTTCATGTTTTCTTTGTTCTCAATTTAAAAAACTAATATTATCTTTATTTGTCTTCCAGCTTCCTGTCCACAGGCTTGTCCTATGCGGGACTACACCTTGAGTTTCTGATTGGGCGGTCGACAATTTCTGGCATTGTTCGTTCAACCTGTTTTCAAATATGGGAGAAACTTCAGGAACTTGTTATGCCTGAGCCCACACAGGATGATTGGCTCAAAATCGCCAGTGGATTCCAGAACACTTGTGACTTCCCTAACTGCATTGGAGCTGTGGATGGGAAACATATCAGGGTGCGTAAGCCGCCGAACTCTGGTTCCCAATTCTACAATTATAAGCAGTTTTTCTCTGTACTTCTCTTAGCTGTTGCTGACAGTAACTACAGGTTTGTAATTGTAGACATTGGGGCCTATGGGCGAACTGGAGACTCTAGGGTCTTCAATTCGTCCATAATGGGTCGTCGGCTACATGATAACCAGTTAAACATCCCACCACCACAACAACTCCCAGGCTCCAATGTGAAAGCAGTGCCTTTTGTTTTGGTTGGAGATGAGGCTTTCCAACTGACGAGGCACGTCATGAGGCCTTATCCCAGGCACAACCTGGACCACCGGCGGAGGGTCTTTAATATGAGACTTTCTAGGGCGCGGAGACTGGTGGAGTGCGCCTTTGGGATTCTTGTTGCCAAATGGCATGTTCTCCAGTCTGCCATTCAGCTCAGTGAGGCTACAATCAATGAAGTATTAAAAGCCTGTGTTATTTTGCACAATTTTACCCGCATACATGATTGTTCCTCAGCTAATATTGGTGATCACCTGATGAAGAATGTGATTAGGCCTACCCCATATGTCCCACCTCCGCGGCGTCCCCTTTCTGGGCTAAAAGTTCGTGATGTATTCACCAATTATTTTTTGACTCCTCAAGGTGCGACTCCCTGGCAAGAATATGCAATTTGGCATGTGTAATTTTGATTAATTATAAATGTTTTTTTTTTTAATTAAAAAAAATCTGTCTGTTGTATTTAATTAATTTACATATGGTTATGAGCCTAGCATGTGTGTGTGATGTAATAATGATTGTTCGACATCCATAATTTTGGTTTTTAAAGAGTAGTTTTTACTTAACTTTTTTTTTTTGAGGTTATTATTTTCTTTCATAGCCAAATTTTGAATTGGCAATATAAGCTGAAAACAAGACCAGCATAACAAAGTGCTATGTCAGCACAAACATCAACAAGATTTTGAAAAGAACATAACAAAAAAAAAAGCAAAATTTACAAGCAAAATTTAAAAAACAACAAAAAAAAATCACAAATCTTGATAGGTAGGTGGTGGAGATGTGGGTAGGTCAGGGTCCTCATCAGGTGGCCTTTGTAGGCCCAATTGTCCTTCACCCTGTGAGGATGTGGTATTGGCTGGAGGAACATTAGGCCTGGTATGATGATGGGCAGTTGGCAAATTTGCAAATGGATTTTGAGGAAACCCCTGATGTTCCTGAACATATGGCCTGGAATCATACCCCAAACCAAAATGGCCTTGTTGTCCAAACCCAGGTTAGGACCAGCCTCCAGCACTGGGTCTGGACAAGTGGCCATATTGGGATGGTTGATGATATCCGGCCATATGGTACTGAGGTTGCCATGGTGGGTTGTGTGTGGGTTGTGGTTGAGGTGTCGGCTCATGTGGAGGGGGTGCTTCAGATCCTTGTTGAGCATGCACCTGTTGCAATCTTTGAGGCCGCAGGATATTTTGTTGTGACATCTGCCACTGTTCAATCATCTCCATAAGCTGGTATGGGTTATTTGGGGGGGTGCATGCATCAATAAGGATCTGAATGCACCCTCTCACACGAAGTCTCAACTCACGCTCTATGGGCCTTAAATACCGTGCCAGGCTCCTTGTAAAGCCCTCCTCACCATCATCCTCACGAACCCTTGCCAGGTAGTTCAACACCCCAGCATCGACATTTCTCCTACTTTGGAGTAGCTCTCTCCTGCGGCGAGCAAGCTGTGAAAACAATGCAGCCTGTGGTGAGCGCTCCAGGGCAACAGTAGGGCTGCTGCTGTTTGCATGCTCATCCTGGCTAGGTGGTGCTGCTGCTGCTGGTGCTGATGTAGACGGTGGTGCCTCTTCTTCTTGGGCTGGTGCTTCTGGAGCTGGCTGGGCAGATGAGGAGGATCCTGGAGGGATTGAGCCTGAGGGATCAGAAGATGGTCCAGCCACCTCTTCTCCTTCCCCAACTGGGTCTATGACCAACTCCGAATCTGACCCTGTCTCCCTGTCAGTGAGGTTAGACTGTGTTCTGTAATTTAAAAATATTTTGAGTACAAAATTGTTTTATATGAAAGTTTGAAAAAATAAAAAAGGTAGAAAATGTGTTGTGAGGTTTGTACTTACGGCCTGAGGTCCATGCTGGGGTTCAAGAAAGTTAATCTATCAAAATAGATTTTTTTTTTTTTTCGGAGGTGCGCCTGCCCCACTCCTCTCACGCTGCTGCCTCTCCCTCCAATACTGATCGCGGATGCTCCGCCACCCACTGAAACAAAAAACATTAAACAAATAGATTAGCCCATTATGCACAGTGGTCACACAAGGTGTAATTGACTACACAGATTTTAGTGTAGCATACGAATATGCATTTGTGGAATACATTTATTAGTAACTTTGTTCAAATAAGACAATTTGAATGTAAGGCCACAAGGACAGAGTCCGCTACCCTCTATCCCAGAAAGATAAATTTTTAAAAAACATTGTTAAGGGACAAATGTTAAAACCATTATTGTAATCCGTTTATCATGTACAGCACCATGTACGTACTGGTGTGCTTTCAATTAACTTCTGTAATAATTAATAAATTCATAAAATTCATGTTTAAAAATTCAAAGTAGTAAGGTAGTGCTGTTTCACAAGAAAATTACATTACAAACATGAGTGTACTTACTTATTTGTCTCTGTGCGTCACGTGGCTGCTGCTCATAATGTGGGAATAGGGACCCACACACACTCCTCCATGCTGCCTCTTTTTGGGCCCTGTTGGCGTAGTTTGGATCTCTTTGGTCCCAAATTACAGGCCTTTGTTGGACCAAAATAATAAGCATGTCCACATTGATAATGTGAGACATGGTGAATCTCACTCCGTGGAGGCGTGCAGCAGACTTCCGGGTTCACTGCCTGGCTTTTTGAGCTAATTAGCATGTCTCAGCTTCCTGATTGAGCCCTTTGGACAATTCCTGACACCTGCCTGAGTGAGGCGTATTTCTCACAAGTTACACGCATGGTCTGTATGCATTCCGTATTTTACGCTCCCCCATAGACTTTCATTGGCGTATTTTTTGCGCAATACGCTGACAAGCGCAGCATGCTGCGATTTTGTACGGCCGTAGAAAGCCGTATAATACAGATGCGTAATATACGGCTGATAGGACCTGACCCATTGGGAATAATTGGGCCGTTTGTTAGGCGTATTTTACGGACGTATTTTATGCGCTCTTACGTCCGTAAAACTCGCTAGTGTGACGGCGGCCTAATACTTATTGGCACATGTAGTTATCCCCCAAGAAATATTAGCCTTTATTTGAAATTTTGTACTGGTATATTGATGTAATATATTTGTACATTATTTAAAGTAACATGGCATCTATTTTGCTGGATCCTATTTGACTTGAGGCACCTTGTTTTGTTTTTAATATTTTATTATTTTAATAATAAAGAATTGTTTATATTACTTTGCGTGTTTGCCCTTCTTGATGCTGGGTTCTTTATCCAAGGTCTATTTGATGATGTGTAAAATGTGACTCTCATATGAAAGGTATATTGGACTAAAATGTTTGCTTGAATTTTTATTAGTAGAGGAATAGATTATTGAGAGATAGAGTGGCACATAAAAATTATGTCGTGATTTGAAGAAATCTGTATTTCAGCAGATTTACTTATCAGTAGTTTTATTTCCTGCATACCAGGAACATCCAACAAGGACTTTCCTTGTTTGAGATGCTCTGACTCACCTATTAGGCCGGCGTCACACTCGGTGTAAGACAATACGGTCCGTATATTACGGCCGTAATACGCAGAAAAGTCCCCAAAATAGTGGTCCGTAGCTCCTCCATAGGCAGGGTGTGTCAGCGTATTTTGCGCATTGCATCCTCCGTATGTAATCCGTATGGCATCCGTACTGCGTGTTTTTCTCGCAGGCTTGCAAAACCAACATACGGATATACAAGGGATCCATGTGTAAAAAAAAACATAAAAACATATATACTGTCTATATATATATATATATATATATATATATATATATGTATATATATATATATATGTCAGTAGACACATATATGTATATATATATATATATATATTAATATTTCATACAGCACGAGATAGCTTTAAAGCCAGTAATTCATTTGCCGGCTTTTGCTATCTCCTTCCTAAACCCGACATGATATGAGACATGGTTTACATACAGTAAACCATCTCATATCCCCATTTTTTTTGCATATTCCACACTACTAATGTTAGCAGTGTGTATATGCAAATTTTGGCCGTTCTAGCTATTAAATTAAAGGGTTAAATGGCGGAAAAAATTAGCGTGGGCTCCCGCGCAATTTTTGTCCGCCAGAGTAGTAAAGCCAGTGACTGAGGGCAGATATTAATAGCCTGGAGAGGGTCCATGGTTATTGGCCCCCCTGGCTAAAAACATCTGCCCCCAGCCACCCCAGAAAAGGCACATCTGGAAGATGCGCCTATTCTGGCACTTGTCCACTCTCTTCCCATTCCCGTGTAGCGGTGGGATATGGGGTAATGAAGGGTTAATGCCACCTTGCTATTGTAAGGTGACATTAAGCCAGATTAATTATGGAGAAGCGTCAATTATGACACCTATCCATTATTAATCCAATAGTAGTAAAGGGTTAAAAAACAAACACATTATTAAAAAGTATTTTAATGAAATAAACACAAAGGTTGTTGTAATATTTTATTCTACTCTCTGAAGACCCTCGTTCTGTAACAAAGAAAAAATAATAAACCAACAATATACATACCTTCCGAAGATCTGTAACGTCCCACGATGTAAATCCATCTGAAGGGGTTAAAATATTTTACAGCCAGGAGCTCTGCTATTGCAGCGGTGCTCGTGGCTGCAAAACCCCGGGGAATGAAGGTAAAGTAGGTCAATGACCTATATTTACCTTCATTCGCGGTGAGGCGCCCTCTGCTGGTTGTCCTCATATGAACGTGAGCCTGGGAGCTTTCTAGGAAAGTTCCCACGCTCGAGGGACAACCAGCAGAGCCGTATAATACAGATCAGTAAAATACGGCAGATAGGAGCAGGGGCATAGAGAATAATTGGGCCATGTGTAATGCGTGTTTTACGGACGTATTTTATGCGCTCATACATCCGTAAAACTCGCTAGTGTGACGCCGGCCTTACAATTTGGCCCTTGTAAAAAGTATAGAAGCTCAGATCCTATCTTTCTTGTTCAAGCACAACAGATTCAAGAACTACCTGCAGTGAAAAGCACTTTCATTGTAATTAATCGACACATGGTAAACTGCTGTTTCTCTGAATAAATGCTTAGCTATTAATAGCAAAATTGTCTTCACCTGCAGGCATTTGTAAATGGAGCTTCAATGATGCGAATGAGAAACTGTGCCAACAAACCGATCTCCGAAGATTGCAATGTGTCAACATAGCCTTACCTGTTACTTGTTTCAGTGTATGGCTGATTGCAGTAGGTCATTACTTTTTCACAAAACAGTAAATGGGGTCAACCAGGGCATGGTTGTGCTAACATAGTAACATAGTAACATAGTAACATAGTAAGGCCGAAAAAAGACATTTGTCCATCCAGTTCAGCCTATATTCCATCATAATAAATCCCCAGATCTACGTCCTTCTACAGAACCTAATAATTGTATGTTACAATATTTTTCTGCTCCAGGAAGACATCCAGGCCTCTCTTGAACCCCTCGACTGAGTTCGCCATCACCACCTCCTCAGGCAAGCAATTCCAGATTCTCACTGCCCTAACAGTAAAGAATCCTCTTCTATGTTGGTGGAAAAACCTTCTCTCCTCCAGACGCAAAGAATGCCCCCTTGTGCCCGTCACCTTCCTTGGTATAAACAGATCCTCAGCGAGATATTTGTATTGTCCCCTTATATACTTATACATGGTTATTAGATCGCCCCTCAGTCGTCTGTTTTTCTAGACTAAATAATCCTAATTTCGCTAATCTATCTGGGTATTGTAGTTCTCCCATCCCCTTTATTAATTTTGTTGCTAAGTGCCAAGGTGCACGTCCTACCATGTTCTCTTGCTCAGAGTATTCAGATACAGCAGCATTCAGATACAGTCATTTCAGTCTCTTCATTTTGGATTTTGGTACTGAAATGTGAATTGGGGCTGGGATTTCAGTGTTTAATCTAGTTAGTTCTTCAACAAAAAAAGAAAATGTGTAAAGACGGCACCAATGCCCAAAAATAATAAGATAAGACTGGAAGAGATGTCTGGAAAATGTGGTAAATTTTACTCATATACAAGAGAACATCAAAGATAAGAATACAAGTAAAACAGATGTACCTCAAGTAAAAAAACCAGACAATACCTCAAACCTAGCCAAGAAAGGGCTAGGGACATTCTCCCTTACAGCGAAAGATTAGGCTAAATAATGATATACCAAACATTAATATAAAAAGTAGATATATTGGATTAATAATGGATAGGTGTCATAATTGATGCCTCTCCATTATTAATCTGGCTTAATGTCACCTTACAATAGCAAGGTGACATTAACCCTTCATTACCCCATATCCCACCACTACACGGGAATGGGAAGAGAGTGCCAAAGTGCCAGAATAGTCGCATCTTCCAGATGTGCCTTTTCTGGGGTGGCTGGGGGCAGATGTTTTTAGCCAGGGGGGGCCAAAAACCATGGACCCTCTCCAGGCTATTAATATCTGCCCTCAGTCACTGGCTTTACCATTCTGGCGGAGAAAATTGCGCGGGAGCCCACGCAATTTTTTTCCGCAATTTAACCCTTTAAATTAATAGCTAGAGCGCCCAAATTTTGCACATACACACTACTGACATTATTAGTGTGGAATATGCAAAAAAAAGGGATATAAGATGGTTCACTGTATGTAAACCATGTCTCATATCATGTCGGGTTTGGAAAGGAGATAGCAAAAGCCGGCAATTGAATTGAATTATATATGTATTAATATATATACATATATGTGTCTCACTGACATATATATATATATATATATATATATATATATATTATAATTATTATTATTTATTATTATAGCACCATTTATTCCATGGCGCTTTACATGTGAGGGGTATACATAATAAAACAAGTACAATAATCTTGAACAATACAAGTCACAACTGGTACAGGAGGAGAGAGGACCCTGCCTGCGAAGGCTCACAATCTACAAGGGATGGGTGAGGATACAGTAGGTGAGAGTAGAGTTGGTCATGCAGCGGTTTGGTCAATCGGTGGTTACTGCAGGTTGTAGGCTTGTCGGAAGAGGTAGGTCTTCAGGTTCTTTTTGAAGGTTTCGATGGTAGGCGAGAGCCTGATATGTTGTAGTAGAGAGTTCCAGAGTAGGGGGGATGCACGCGAGAAATCTTGTATGCGATTGTGGGAAGAGGAGATAAGAGGGGAGTAGAGAAGGAGATCTTGTGAGGATCGGAGGTTGCGTACCCCTATACTATGTGTAGACATTTATTTTAGTTATTCTATTCTAACCTGTCAGTGTGATTTTACTGTACACCGCACTGAATTGCCGGCTTTTCTAGAGAACAACGCTGCGTATTTCTCGCAAGTCACACTGTTGGTCCGTGTGTAATCCGTATTTTTCTGGCCCCCATAGACTTTCATTGGCATATTTTTTGCGCAATACGGTGACAAACGCAGCATGCTGCGTTTTTCTACGGCCATGGAACACCGTATAATACGGATCAGTAAAGTACGGCTGATAGGAGCTGGGGCATAGAGAAGCATTGTACCGTATGCAATCCGTATTTTCATCACCTCTCTTACGTCCGTAAAACACGCTAGTGTGAGGCCAGCCTTAGACATCCAATGAACAAGTGGTGATTGCCTGCCAGTCACTATAATGCCGTAGTCATCTTGGTAGTGGCATTACTGTGATAGGCTGTCCTCATATAAGACTTGTGATGCTATGCTCATCACACTGTACTCCAGAAACATGTAGAGAAGGGAGAAGTGCTGGTGAAAGAGGAACACAATTATAGCTGTATATAAGCCGGGTTTCAACCACATTAAAATTTCTTTTAAAGGGAACCTGTCAGCGATAGATGCTACTGTGCAGGCACGGCTGGCATCATCTTAGGCCGGTTTCACACGTCAGTGGCTCCGGTACATGAGGTGACAGCTTCCTCACGTACCGGAGACACTGACTCACGTAGACACATTAAAATCAATGTGTCTCTGCACATGTCAGCGTGTTTTCACGGACCGTGTGTCCGTTTGAAAAACACAGAGACATGTCAGTGTTCGTGGGAGCGCACATATTACACAGACCCATTAAAGTCAATGGGTCAGTGTAAAACACGTACCGCACATAGATTTTGTCCGTGTGCAGTCCATGTGCCGTGCAGGAGACAGCGCTACAATAAGCGCTGTCCCCTCAGTGTGGTGCTGAAGCCGCCATTCATTTTTTCTCTCCAGCAGCGTTCCAACCATAGGGGTGGAGCCGCATATTCATCACTGTAATGGGCGGCACCACGTGACCGCTCATACAGGAGAAGCTGCGTCGAGGAGAGGAAGCAGCGAGGGAGCCGGTAAGTATTTTATTAACAGCGGGGAGGTGCACAGGGGTGGGAGGGGGTTGGGGACAGGGATCTTTTTTTTAAACACCAAAAAGAAAGAAAAAAAATTTTTTTCATATCTTCTTTCCAGCGAACGCTGCTGGAGAGAAAAAATGAATGGCGGCTTCAGCACCAGATGCAGGGGACAGCGCTTAACTGTAGCACTGTCTCCTGCACGGTGCGCGTGGTACCCAGTCGGCAAGATGGCTCTGCTGGTGCCTGCGCAGTAGCACCTATTCAGTGATCGCTGATAGCTGCTACTGCGCATGTGCCGGTGGTGCCATCTTGGAGGAAGAATTTTTTGGTGCCATCTTGGAGGAAGAATTTTTTAAAAGAATTTATAGCACCAATTACCTGAATTATACTCACATTTTATATGCAGTTCATGCTGTAGCACAGGCGGCGCCTGCCTGCTGAAGGTGTTTTTTCAATACACAGAATATTCATTATGTAAAGTAGGGGGCAAGTCACTGAGTGATCAGTGACCTGTCAGAAGCAATACAGATGACTGGCTAAACAGAGCATGACATGAAGGCCCCCACACAGGCCGCTCCAGATCACGGGAATTTCATTATCTCAAAATTAAAAATGAAGATTAAACAACAACCACAAGATGGATTTAATCAACCAAGGTATCATGTTAGGCCAGTCTCACACGTCCAGATAATTGTGGTACCGGAGAAATCGGTACCGGAGTTATCCGTGTCCGTGTGTCCATGTGCTCATGTGGCACATCAGTCTGGCACACGTACAGCAGCCATGAGCCACCCGTGTGCCGATTGAGGACCACACAGACCATGCAGGAGACAGCGCTACCGTTAAGCGCTGTCCCCTGCTTTTGGTGCTGAAGCCGGCATTCATTCCTTCTCCCCAGCAGCGTTTGCTGGAGAGAAGGAATGAAAAATCAAGGTTTTTTTATTTTTTTTTTGGTTAAAAATAAAGTTTGGGGTCACCCATGGGTGGATTAAGGGTAGCCAGGGCCCCGGGCTGTTCACACACTGTGGGCCCCCCCGGTCATGTGACGGGGGTCATGTGACGGGGGTCATGTGACGAGGGTCATGATATGCCCGAACCAGATTATTCCAGAAAAAGGGCCGGGCCCTACTCTACTGTAACCTATTAAATATTTGTTAAAATCTGCAATACAATTTAGGTATATCTTGACCAATAATATCACATACAAGGAACAAATACCACCGCACCGTGACCAGACCACAAATTACAACCACAGTGATCGAATAATATCACATACAAGGAACAAATACCACCGCACCATGACCAGACCACAAATTACAACCACAGTGATCGAATAATATCACATACAAGGAACAAATACCACCGTACCATGTCAAGACCACACATTACCACTTGGTGACCAAATAGCACATACAAGGGACAAATACCACAACACCATTTCCAGACCACATATTACCACCATATAGTGACTGAATACTACAATACTGATCAGTAATAAAATAAAAAACAAAACACAATACTATCACCATAAGTGCCAGTGTTCACAGGAGATCTGTACTTAGTATGCAGTGTCTGTGTAGAGGTAATACAGTGATCACTGGTGACATTGTACACAGGACCTCTGTATATAGTATACAGTGTATAGTGTCAGTGTATAGGTAACACTGACTCACCAGTGACGTCTCTAGGTGAAGTACTTCATCTTTCATCCAGCACAGACCGCCATCATTTCTTCCAGCCAGGACTCGTTTCTGCAGGAAATAACACAGTTACCTCGAGCTCCGCTTGCAGAACACATTACTTAATTTTTCACAACTTCTAAATTACACCACATGAAGAAAAAAAGGCGATATAGTGTCACTCTGCACAGTAACAGGACCGCCCCCCCCATTTAAAACAGTATACTCAAAAAATAAAATAAATACATCACTGCAGTAATAATATCCCTTAATTAGCCCCTATGGTAATAATATTCCCCATCCTGGCCCCGTGTGTCTCATTCCTGGCTCCAGCCATATGTTCTCCCATCCTGCACTCATGAGTATCCATTCTACACCATATGATCTCCCCATCCTGCCCCATCTGTCTCCATCGTATCCATCCTGCCCCATGATCCAATCCTGCCCCATGTCTTTCATTCTACCCTGTGTCTCCATTCTGCCCATGCCTCCAGTCCTGCCCCCAGGGTGTCCAGCATATTACCCCCAGTGTGTCCAGCATATTACCCCCAGTGTGTCCAGCATATTACCCCCAGTGTGTCCAGCAATCTGCCCCAGTATGTCCAGCATATTGCCCCCACACAGTGTGTCCAGCAATCTGCCCCAGTGTGTCCAGCATATTACCCCCAGTGTGTCCAGCAATCTGCCCCAGTGTCTCCAGCATTGTCCCAGTGTCTCCAGCATTGCCCCAGTGTCTCCAGCAATCTTCCCCAGTATCTCCAGCATTGCCCCAGTGTGTCCTCCAGCAATCTGCCCCACTGTCTCCAGCATTGCCCCACTGTCTCCAGCATTGCCCCACTGTCTCCAGCATTGCCCCCACTGTCTCCAGCATTGCCCCCACTGTCTCCAACAATCTGCCCCAGTGTCTCCAGCATTGCCCCAGTGTGTCCTCCAGCAATCTGCCCCAGTGTCTCCAGCATTGCCCCAGTGTGTCCTCCAGCATTGCCCCACTGTCTCCAGCATTGCCCCACTGTCTCCAGCATTGCCCCACTGTCTCCAGCAATCTGCCCCACTGTCTCTAGCAATCTGCCCCACTGTCTCCAGCAATCTGCCCCACTGTCTCCAGCATTGCCCCAGTGTGTCCTCCAGCATTGCCCCACTGTCTCCAGCATTGCCCCACTGTCTCCAGCATTGCCCCACTGTCTCCAGCAATCTGCGCCACTGTCTCCAGCAATCTGCCCCACTGTCTCCAGCAATCTGCCCCACTGTCTCCAGCATTGCCCCCAGTGTGTCCTCCAGCAATCTGCCCCACTGTCTCCAGCATTGCCCCACTGTCTCCAGCAATCTGCCCCACTGTCTCCAGCAATCTGCCCCACTGTCTCCAGCAATCTGCCCTAGTGTCTCCAGCATTGGCCCCAGTGTGTCCTCCAGCAATCTACCCCACTGTCTCCAGCATTGCCCCACTGTCTCCAGCATTGCCCCACTGTCTCCAGCAATCTGCCCCAGTGTCTCCAGCAATCTGCCCCACTGTCTCCTCCAGCAATCTGCCCCACTGTCTCTAGCATTGCCCCACTGTCTCCAACAATCTGCCCCAGTGTCTCCAGCAATCTGCCCCAGTGTCTCCAGCATTGCCCCCAGTGTGTCCTCCAGCAATCTGCCCCACTGTCTCCAGCATTGCCCCACTGTCTCCAGCATTGCCCCACTGTCTCCAACAATCTGCCCCAGTGTCTCCAGCAATCTGCCCTAGTGTCTCCAGCAATCTGCCCCAGTGTCTCCAGCATTGCCCCAGTGTGTCCTCCAGCAATCTGCCCCACTGTCTCCAGCATTGCCCCACTGTCTCCAGCATTGCCCCACTGTCTCTAGCATTGCCCCACTGTCTCCAACAATCTGCCCCAGTGTCTCCAGCAATCTGCCCCAGTGTCTCCAGCAATCTGCCCCAGTGTCTCCAGCATTGCCCCAGTGTGTCCTCCAGCAATCTGCCCCACTGTCTCCAGCATTGCCCCACTGTCTCCAGCATTGCCCCAGTGTCTCCAGCATTGCCCCCAGACCAGTGTGTCCTGCATTGCCCCCCAGTGTGTCCACCATTAACCCCTTCAAGACCCAGCCTATTTTGACCTTAAAGACCTTGCCGTTTTTTGCAATTCTGACCAGTGTCCCTTTATGAGGTAATAACTCAGGAACGCTTCAACGGATCCTAGCGGTTCTGAGATTGTTTTTTCGTGACATATTGGGCTTCATGTTAGTGGTAAATTTAGGTCAATAAATTCTGCATTTATTTGTGATAAACACGGAAATTTGGCGAAAATTTTGAAAATTTCGCAATTTTCACATTTTGAATTTTTATTCTGTTAAACCAGAGAGATATGTGACACAAAATAGTTAATAAATAACATTTCCCACATGTTTACTTTACATCAGCACAATTTTGGAAACAAAATTTTTTTTTGTTAGGAAGTTATAAGGGTTAAAATTCGACCAGCGATTTGTCATTTTTACAACGAAATTTACAAAACCATTTTTTTTAGGGACCACCTCACATTTGAAGTCAGTTTGAGGGGTCTATATGGCTGAAAATACCCAAAAGTGACACCATTCTAAAAACTGCACCCCTCAAGGTACTCAAAACCACATTCAAGAAGTTTATTAACCCTTCAGGTGCTTCACAGCAGCAGAAGCAACATGGAAGGAAAAAATGAACATTTAACTTTTTAGTCACAAAAATTATCTTTTAGCAACAATTTTTTTATTTTCCCAATGGTAAAAGGAGAAACTGAACCACGAACGTTGTTGTCCAATTTGTCCTGAGTACGCTGATACCTCATATGTGGGGGTAAACCACTGTTTTGGCGCACGGCAGGGCTTGGAAGGGAAGGAGCGCCATTTGACTTTTTGAATCAAAAATTGGCTCCACTCTTTAGCGGACACCATGTCACGTTTGGAGAGCCCCCGTGTGCCTAAAAATTGGAGCTCCCCCACAAGTGACCCCATTTTGGAAACTAGACGCCCCAAGGAACTTATCTAGATGCATAGTGAGCACTTTGAACCCCCAGGTGCTTCACAAATTGATCCGTAAAAATGAAAAAGTACTTTTTTTTCACAAAAAAATTCTTTTAGCCTCAATTTTTTCATTTTCACATGGGCAACAGGATAAAATGGATCCTAAAATGTGTTGGGCAATTTCTCCTGAGTACACCAATACCTCACATGTGGAGGTAAACCACTGTTTGGGCACATGGTAAGGCTCGGAAGGGAAGGAGCGCCATTTGACTTTTTGAATGAAAAATTATTTCCATCGTTAGCGGACACCATGTCGCGTTTGGATAGCTCCTGTGTGCCTAAACATTGGCGCTCCCCCACAAGTGACCCCATTTTGGAAACTAGACCCCCCAAGGAACTAATTCAGATGCCTAGTGAGCACTTTAAACCCTCAGGTGCTTCACAAATTGATCTGTAAAAATGAAAAAGTAATTTTTTTTCACAAAAAAATTCTTTTCGCCTCAATTTTATCATTTTCACATGGGCAGTAGGATAAAATGGATCATAAAATTTGTTGGGCAATTTCTCCCGAGTACGCCGATACCTCATATGTGGGGGTAAACCACTGTTTGGGCACTCGGCAGGGCTCGGAAGAGAAGGCGTGCCATTTGACTTTTTGAATGGAAAATTAGCTCCAATTGTTAGCGGACACCATGTCGCGTTTGGAGAGCCCCTGTGTGCCTAAACATTGGAGCTCCCCCACAAGTGACCCCATTTTGGAAACTAGACCCCCCAAGGAACTTATCTAGATGCATATTGAGCACTTTAAACCCCCAGGTGCTTCACAGAAGTTTATAACGCAGAGCCATGAAAATAAAAAATAATTTTTCTTTCCTCAAAAATGATTTTTTAGCCTGGAATTTCCTATTTTGCCAAGGATAATAGGAGAAATTGGACCCCAAATATTGTTGTCCAGTTTGTCCTGAGTACGCTGATACCCCATATGTGGGGGTAAACCACTGTTTGGGCGCACGGCAGGGCTCGGAAGGGATGGCACGCCATTTGGCTTTTTAAATGGAAAATTAGCTCCAATCATTAGCGGACACCATGTCACGTTTGGAGAGCCCCTGTGTGCCTAAACATTGGAGATCCCCCAGAAATGACACCATTTTAGAAACTAGACCCCCAAAGGAACTAATTTAGATGTGTGGTGAGGACTTTGAACCCCCAAGTGCTTCACAGAAGTTTAAAACGCAGAGCCATGAAAATAAAAAAAAAAATTATTTTCTCAAAAATGATCTTTTAGCCTGCAATTTTTTATTTTCCCAAGGGTAACAGGAGAAATTGACCCCAAAAGTTGTTGTCCAGTTTCTCCTGAGTACGCTGATACCCCATATGTGGGGGTAAATCACTGTTTGGGCACATGCCGGGGCTCGGAAGTGAAGTAGTGACGTTTTGAAATGCAGACTTTGATGGAATGCTCTGTGGGCGTCACGTTGCGTTTGCAGAGCCCCTGATGTGGCTTAACAGTAGAAACCCCCCACAAGTGACCCCATTTTGGAAACTAGACCCCCAAAGGAACTTATCTAGATGTGTGGTGAGCACTTTGAACCCCCAAGTGCTTCATAGAAGTTTATAATGCAGAGCCGTGAAAATAATAAATACGTTTTCTTTCCTCAAAAATAATTATTTAGCCCAGAATTTTTTAATTTTCCCAAGGGTAACAGGAGAAATTTGACCCCAATATTTGTTGTCCAGTTTCTCCTGAGTACGGTGATACCCCATATGTGGGGGTAAACTACTGTTTGGGCACATGCCGGGGCTTGGAATTGAAGTAGTGACGTTTTGAAATGCAGACTTTGATGGAATGCTCTGCGGGCGTCACGTTGCGTTTGCAGAGCCCCTGATGTGCCTAAACAGTAGAAACCCCCCACAAGTGACCCCATTTTGGAAACTAGACCCTGAAAGGAACTTATCTAGATGTGTGGTGAGCACTTTGAACCCCCAAGTGCTTCATAGAAGTTTATAATGCAGAGCCGTGAAAATAATAAATACGTTTTCTTTCCTCAAAAATAATTATTTAGCCCAGAATTTTTTATTTTCCCAAGGGTTACAGGAGAAATTGGACCCCAAAAGTTGTTGTCCAGTTTCTCCTGAGTACGCTGATACCCCATATGTGGGGGTAAACCACTGTTTGGGCACACGTCGGGGCTCAGAAGGGAAGTAGTGACTTTTGAAATGCAGACTTTGATGGAATGGTCTGCGGGTGTCACGTTGCGTTTGCAGAGCCCCTGGTGTGCCTAAACAGTAGAAACCCCCCACAAGTGACCCCATTTTAGAAACTAGACCCCCCAAGGAACTTATCTAGATATGTGGTGAGCACTTTGAACCCCCAAGTGCTTCACAGACGTTTACAACGCAGAGCCGTGAAAATAAAAAATCATTTTTCTTTCCTCAAAAATTATGTTTTAGCAAGCATTTTTTTAGATTCACAAGGGTAACAGGAGAAATTGGACCCCAGTAATTGTTGCGCAGTTTGTCCTGAGTATGCTGGTACCCCATATGTGGGGGTAAACCACTGTTTGGGCACACGTCAGGGCTCGGAAGTGAGGGAGCACCATTTTACTTTTTGAATACGAGATTGGCTGGAATCAATGGTGGCGCCATGTTGCGTTTGGAGACCCCTGATGTGCCTAAACAGTGGTAACCCCTCAATTCTACCTCCAACACTAACCCCAACACACCCCTAACCCTAATCCCAACTGTAGCCATAATCCTAATCACAACCCTAACCCCAACACACCCCTAACCACAACACTAACCCCAACACACCCCTAACCCTAACCACAACCCTAATTCCAACCCTAACCCTAAGGCTATGTGCCCACGTTGCGGATTCGTGTGAGATATTTCCGCACCATTTTTGAAAAATCTGCGGGTAAAAGGCACTGTGTTTTACCTGCGGATTTTCCGCGGATTTCCAGTGTTTTTTGTGCGGATTTCACCTGCGGATTCCTATTGAGGAACAGGTGTAAAACGCTGCGGAATCCGCACAAAGAATTGACATGCTGCGGAAAATACAACGCAGCGTTCCCGCGCGGTATTTTCCGCACCATGGGCACAGCGGATTTGGTTTTTCATATGTTTACATGGTACTGTAAACCTGATGGAACACTGCTGCGAATCCGCAGCCAAATCCGCACCGTGTGCACATAGCCTAATTCTAAAGGTATGTGCACACGCTGCGGAAAACGCTGCGGATCCGCAGCAGTTTCCCATGAGTGTACAGTTCAATGTAAACCTATGGGAAACAAAAATCGCTGTACACATGCTGCGGAAAAACTGCACGGAAACGCAGCGGTTTACATTCCGCAGCATGTCACTTCTTTGTGCGGATTCCGCAGCGGTTTTACAACTGCTCCAATAGAAAATCGCAATTGTAAAACCGCAGTGAAATGCGCAGAAAAAAACGCGGTAAATCCGCCATAAATCCGCAGCGGTTTAGCACTGCGGATTTATCAAATCCGCAGCGGAAAAATCCGCAGAGGACCAGAATACGTGTGCACATTCCTAACCCTAACCCTAGCCCTAACCCTAGCCCTAACCCTAACCCTACCCCTAACCCTACACCTACCCCTAGCCCTACCCCTAACCCTACCCCTAACCCTACCCCTAACCCTACCCCTAACCCTAACCCTACCCCTAACCCTAACCCTACCCCTACCCCTAACCCTATTCTAACAGTGGAAAAAAAAAAATTCTTTATTTTTTTATTGTCCCTACCTATGGGGGTGACAAAGGGGGGGGGGGTAATTTATTATTTTTTTTATTTTGATCACTGAGATAGATTATATCTCAGTGATCAAAATGCACTTTGGAACGAATCTGCCGGCCGGCAGATTCGGCGGGCGCACTGCGCATGCGCCCGCCATTTTGGAAGATGGCGGCGCCCGGGAGAAGACGGACGGGACCACGGCTGGATCGGTAAGTATGATAGGGTGGGGGGGGACCATGGGGGGGGGATCGGAGCACGGGGGGGGGAATCGGAGCGCGGGAGGGGTGGAACGGAGCGCGGGGGGCGTGGAACGGAGCACGGGGGGCTGGAATGGAGCACGGGGGGGTGGAACGGAGCACGGGGGGGGGTGGATCGGAGTGCAGGGGGGGTGATTGGAGCACGGGGGGGTGATTGGAGCACGGGGGGAGCGGGCACGAGCACGGGGGGAGCGGAGCACTGGACGGAGGGGAGCCGGAGCAGTGTACCGGCCAGATCGGGGGGGTGGGGGGGCGATCGGAGGGGTGGGGGCACACTAGTATTTCCAGCCATGGCCGATGATATTTCAGCATCGGCCATGGCTGGATTGTAATATTTCACCCGTTATAATGGGTGAAATATTACAAATCGCTCTGATTGGCAGTTTCACTTTCAACAGCCAATCAGAGCGATCGTAGCCACGAGGGGGTGAAGCCACCCCCCCTGGGCTAAACTACCACTCCCCCTGTCCCTGCAGATCGGGTGAAATGGGAGTTAACCCTTTCACCCGATCTGCAGGGACGCGATCTTTCCATGACGCCGCATAGGCGTCATGGGTCGGAATGGCACCGACTTTCATGACGCCTACGTGGCGTCATGGGTCGGGAAGGGGTTAACTGATAAAAAAACAAAAAAAACAAACAGTCTCCTCACCTGTCCGCGCTCCAGGCGGTGAGCTCCCTTCAGCAGCGCACACTCGCCGGCGACTGACAATGACGTCAGACGCCGGCGACGTGTGCGCTGCGGCCGACATCAGCTGCCAGCCTCCAATTGGCTGGCGGCTGTTGTTGTTAACTATTGACGTGCGGGCACGCGCCCGCACGTCAATAGAAAACCGCCGCAGCGCCGGAAAGGGCCCTGTGAGCAGATGAGAAGGGGCCCAATGCGGGCCCCCTCTCTCTGCCCACCGGGTACGGCGGGGGCACATAAATGCCGGCGGGCATTCAGACGATTAGCGGAGTGTCAATCTGTGCGGTAGCCCAGGGCCCCCCCAGACCACTGGGCCCTGGGCTACCGCCCATATTGACCCTCTGATAATCCGCCCCTGGGGTCACCTCCCACCTCCCACCCACTTGCAGAGAAATACTCACCCAGCTCCCGTGATGCCTCCTCTTAGCGCCGGCAGCCTGTCCTGTGTGAGCAGTCACGTGGTACTGCTCATTACAGTGATGAATATGCGGCTCCACCCCTATGGGAGGTGGAGCCGCATATTCATCACTGTAATGAGCGGTACCATGTGACCGCTCACACAGCATGAGCTGCCGGCTCTAAGAGGAGGCATCACGGGAGCTGGGTGAGTATTTCTCTGCAAGCAGGTGGGCGCAAAGGGGGTGGGAGGCGGGAGGTGATCCCAAACTTTAATTTAAACAAAAAGAAAAAAAAAAAACTTGATCTTTCATCCTTTCTCTACTGCGAGCGCTGCTTTCAGCCGAGCAGGACAGAAGGGATGCATGGCGGCTTCAGCACCACACACAGGGGACAGCACTTACTGTAGCGCTGTTCCATGTGGTCCTCAGGTGGCACACGGATGGCACACGGACAGCATCCGTGTGCGGTACGTGTTTACATGGACCCATTGACTTTAATGGGTCCGTGTGATCCGTGCGCTCCCACGAACACGGACATGTCTCCGTGTTTTTCAAATGGACACACGGTCCGTGAAAACACGCTGACATGTGCAGAGACACATTGATTTTAATGTGTCTACGTGAGTTAGTGTCTCCGGTACGTGAGGAAGCTGTCACTACACGTACCGGAGCCACTGACGTGTGAAACTGGCCTTAATCAGTATAGCGGCACCACCCTGAAACTGTCTGTAGGTTAATCAGCACAATTCTGCTGACAGGTTCCCTTTAAGTACAACAACAGCCCTTCTTAGGGCTAATAATAATAGTAATAGTGCCATAAGTAGTACTTAGGGCTCATGCCCACTTGAGATGAAATCGGACAAATTCAATCCGATAAAAAAATAGGATTGAATTCGGACCAATGTTAATCTATGATTGTGTGTTCATCTGCATTTTTTTACAGTTCGGATCGGATCACGATCGGGCTGGAAAAATATTGCAGCATGCTGCTATTGCAATTAGAAATAGAATCGCATCCCGCAATAGAAGTCAATGGGTGCGAGAAAAAAATTGCACAGCATTCGCACCATGCAAGTGCTGTCCGATTTTTATGCACCGGTGTCCTTTGAAAATTCTTTGACTAGAAAAGATAGAATACATATATACATATAATAGATATATATATATATATGTATATATATATATATATGTATATGTATATATATATATATATATATATATATAATGCTCAAAAAATAAAGGGAACACTAAAATCCAGTTGTAAATCTGCATTCATTCCATAGTACATAGTTACATAGTTACATAGTTATTAAGGTTGAAGGAAGACTATATGTCCATCTAGTTCAACCCATAGCCTAACCTAACATGCCCTAACATGTTGATCCAGAGGAAGGCAAAAAAAACCCATGTGGCAAAGAGTAAGCTCCACATTGGGGAAAAAAATTCCTTCCCGACTCCACATACGGCAATCAGACTGGTTCCCTGGATCAACGCCCTATCAAGGAATCTAGTGTATATACCCTGTAACATTATACTTTTCCAGAAAGGTATCCAGTCCCCTCTTAAATTTAAGTAATGAATCACTCATTACAACATCATACGGCAGAGAGTTCCATAGTCTCACTGCTCTTACAGTAAAGAATCCGCGTCTGTTATTATGCTTAAACCTTTTTTCCTCCAACCGCAGAGGATGCCCCCTTGTCCCTGTTTCAGGTCTATGATTAAAAAGATCATCAGAAAGGTCTTTGTACTGTCCCCTCATATATTTATACATTAAAATAAGATCACCCCTTAGTCTTCGTTTTTCCAAACTAAATAGCCCCAAGTGTAATAACCTATCTTGGTATTGCAGACCCCCCAGTCCTCTAATAACCTTGGTCGCTCTTCTCTGCACCCGCTCCAGTTCAGCTATGTCTTTCTTAAACACCGGAGACCAGAACTGTGCACAGTATTCTAAGTGTGGTCGAACTAGTGACTTGTATAGAGGTAAAATTATGTTCTCCTCATGAGCATCTATGCCTCTTTTAATGCATCCCATTATTTTATTTGCCTTTGTAGCAGCTGCCTGACACTGGCCACTGAATATGAGTTTGTCATCCACCCATACACCCAGGTCTTTTTCATTGACGGTTTTGCCCAGAGTTTTAGAATTAAGCACATAATTATACATCTTATTACTTCTACCCAAGTGCATGACCTTACATTTATCCCCATTAAAGCTAATTTGCCATTTATCAGCCCAAGCTTCTAGTTTACATAAATCATCCTGTAATATAAAATTGTCCTCCTCTGTATTGATTACCCTGCAGAGTTTAGTGTCATCTGCAAATATTGAAATTCTACTCTGAATGCCCCCTACAAGGTCATTAATAAATATGTTAAAAAGTAGAGGGCCCAATACTGACCCCTGTGGTACCCCACTGCTAACCGCTACCCAGTCCGAGTGTGTTCCATTAATTACCACCCTTTGTTTCCTATCCCTGAGCCAGCTCTCAACCCACTTGCACATATTTTCCCCTATCCCCATTATTCTCATTTTATGTATCAACCTTTTGTGTGGCACCGTATCAAAAGCTTTTGAAAAGTCCATATACACTACATCCACTGGGTTCCCTTGGTCCAATCCGGAACTTACCTCTTCATAGAAACTGATCAAATTAGTCTGACATGAACGGTCCCTAGTAAACCCGTGCTGATACTGGGTCATGAGGTTATTCCTCTTCAGATACTCCAGTATAGCGTCCCTTAGAATGCCCTCCAGGATTTTACCCACAGTAGAGGTTAAGCTTACTGGCCTATAATTTCCGAGTTCAGTTTTTGTTCCCTTTTTGAATATTGGCACCACATTTGCTATACGCCAGTCCTGCGGCACAGACCCTGTTATTATGGAGTCTTTAAAGATTAAAAATAATGGTCTATCAATGACTGTACTTAATTCCTGCAGTACTCGAGGGTGTATCCCATCCGGGCCCGGAGATTTGTCAATTTTAGTGATTTTTAGACGCCGCCGCACTTCCTGCTGGGTTAAGCAGGTGACATTTAATTGGGAATTTTTATCACTAGACATTTTGTCTGCCATGGGATTTTCTTGTGTAAATACTGATGAAAAAAAGTCATTTAGCATATTGGCTTTTTCCTCATCCTCATCCACCATCTCACCCAGACTATTTTTAAGGGGGCCAACACTATCATTTTTTAGTTTCTTACTATTTATGTAGTTAAAGAATATTTTAGGATTATTTTTACTCTCTCTGGCAATGAGTCTCTCTAGTAGAATGTTTTGAGAACAATAAAACCTAAAAATTATCACCATAAAACACAACTAATATCCCATGGAGATCTAGAGTTGGAATGATGCTCAAAATCAAAGTGGAAAATGAAGTTGCAGGCTGATCCAACTTCAGTGGAAATGCCTCAATACAAGGAAATGATGCTCAGTAGTGTGTGTGGCCTCCACATGCCTGTATGACCTCCCTACAACGCCTGGGCATGCGCCTGAAGAGGCAGCAGATGGTCTCCTTAGGGATCTCCTTTCAGACCTGGACAAAAGCATCCGCCAAATCTTGGACAGTCTGTGGTGAAACGTGACGCTGGTGGATGGTGCGAGACATGATGTCCCAGATGTGTTCAATCGGATTCAGGTCTGGGGAATGGGCGGGCCAGTCCATAGCTTCAATGCCTTCATCTTGTAGGAACTGCTGACACA
The DNA here is from genome assembly GCF_032444005.1 of Ranitomeya imitator. Lineage (NCBI taxonomy): Eukaryota > Metazoa > Chordata > Amphibia > Anura > Dendrobatidae > Ranitomeya > Ranitomeya imitator. The sequence continues at coordinate 225,348,167 of NC_091287.1, read as the reverse complement.
CTCCAGTCACATGAGGTCTGGCATTGTCCTGCATTAGAAAGAACCCAGGGCTAACCGCACCAGTGTATAGTCTCACAAAGGGTCTGAGGATATCATCTCGGTACCTAATGGCAGTCAGGCTACCTCTGGCATGCACATGGAGGGCTGTGCAGCCCTCCAAAGAAATGCCACTCCACATCATTACTGACCCACTGCCAAACCTGTCATGCTGAAGGATGTTGCAGGCAGTAGATCACTCTCCACGGCATGTCCAGACTCTGTCACGTCTGTCACATGTGCTCAGTGTGAACCTGCTTTCATCTGTGAAGAGTACAGGGCGCCAGTGGCAAATTTGCCCATCTTGGTGTTCTGTGGCAAATGCCAAGCATCCTGCACTGTGTTGGGCTGTGAGCACAACCCCCATCTGTGGATGTCGGGCACTGAGACCATCCTCATGGAGTCGGTTTCTAACCATTTGTGCAGCCACATGCACATTTGTGACCAGCTGGAGGTCATTTTGCAGGGCTCTGGCAGTGCTCCTCCTGTTCCTCCTTGCACAAAGGTGGAGGTAGCGGTCCTGCTGCTGGGTTGTTGCCCTCCTACAGCCCCCTCCACGTCTTCTGGTATACTGGCCTGTCTCCTGGTAGTGCCTCCAGCCTCTGGACACTACGCTGACAGACACAGCAAACCTTGCCACAGCTCACATTGATGTGCCATCCTGGATGAGCTGCACTACCTGAGCCACTTGTCTGGGTTGTAGAGTCCTTCTCATGCTAACACAAGAATGAATGCACAACCAACATTCAAAAGTGACCAAAACATCAGCCAGAAAGCATTGGTACTGAGATGTGGTCTGTGGTCCCCACCTGCAGAACCACCCCTTTATTGAATGTATGTTGATAACTTCCATCTGTTGTCTATTTCATTTGCACAACAGCATGTGAAATTGATTGTCACACAGTGTTGCTTCCTAAGTGGACAGTTTGATTTCACAGAAGTTTAATTCACTTGGAGTTATATTCTGTTGTTTAAGTGTTCCCTTTATTTTTTTGAGCAGTGTAGTTTGTAGCATTTAGTGTGTTATAGAGTCCTGATCCAGACTCCACAAAAAATTCTTCTGTTCCTAGAGTCATACAGTAGGGGACCTGACTTTAAAATAGTTTATAGCATCTAGTGTGTTATAGAGGCCTTATTCAGAGGCCACCCAAAAAATTTTGTGTTCCTAACGTCATGTAGTAGGGAACATCTGACTTTCAAATTGTAGCATATCTTTGTGACGGAAAGCACAGGGGAAGGGGTGTGTCAACTTCCCTCACCTCTGGGGAGAGGAGAGAAGGACCCAGCAGGGATTGGCTCTCTGGTGCCACCACTCGCCCCAGGTAAGTCAGGGAACTGCACTGAGGGCAAATAGTTGTTGGAAAGGCTTCCCATATAGGTATGAGTTATTGAGGTGCTCCCAGTGAGTGGGGATATTTATCACCAGTCCGGGCTGGGGTTATATGTATAAACTTCCTGGCCATCACTGTCATAGTTTCTCACTAACCCAGTATGGTATGCTGCCACCAGTTCCTCATTTGATATACAAGCCCCATCCAACAGCAGGCTTGTATCGGGTCAGAAACCAACCCTGGGGTAGTGTATACTATAACTGAGCATGGGGAAGTGGGGATTCATGAATCATGATAAAAGATTAATTTTATATTTAATCGCTGAAAAAGCACAGTAGAAAAATAGAGATATATATTGTAAGGAGCTTAACAGCCATATAGTCAATGGGAGGTATGTTTCGCAGAGATGGCTGCTCCAGGTGATGCAGCCCAGAGTATTTTGCTTTAGTGCACGTGAGCACTAAGATGTTGTTTAGTGCACCTGAGTCCGAGTTGCGGTTAGCTATGAGAAATGGGCGGGTTTGGCTACCCACATACCTCACTTGTGGGTGTGGCTACAGCGTACATAATGGAGGCTGTTGTTTGGCACATGCTCTGTGTCTTGAGAGGGAAAAGCCCTCCTTTGTGTGTGGCTCCAGACCGAGCCTGCATGCTGAACATTGCCCAGCCTGTGTGTCCACAGGCCTTAGAGAGCAGAGAGCCTGGCTAAGGGCAGTTTTGTGTTTTGCCTGCTCAGAAGGCCGCTTACCATTTGTTGTTACTGTTGGGTTTATGAAGCAAATAAACCTGCACGGACATTTTAAAAGACCCACACCTCCTGTTTTCCTCCTGCCGCACCTAAGTGAGTACGACCCTTGCAATATATACAGAACAATATACAGGTATACAGTCAAGAGTTTATGCATATTAGTCCAGCAAAATGAAACTTACACAGAACACATTCAACTCCATGGTAAACACACCGAGTCCTCCTAGGTGATTAAACCAGGCCACAAAAATATTCAGTTCAAAATATATAATTTAATTATAACAAAGAGGAGTAAAAACATCCATCAATTAACAAAAAAAACACCCCCGGAAGAAGAACATATCGAAACACACGTAGGGGTTCCATGCTGGTCCTGTGTGTGTGCATATAGGTAACTTTGATCTTCTGACTATGCCGTAGCTAGGTATATACCTGTTAGTATTGCCTGCATTTAGAGTTTGGGTGTCATATAAACATACTGTGGCTGTGTTCACACATATGATGGAGTAACTTAAATGTGCATTAGTTTACACAAGCCTTATAGGCTGGTCTGACAATCCGTTACTTATCTTGGCACATTGGCACTTTAGCAGAATGCTTACTCTAGGCTGATCAGTAGACATAATTGAGTTAACAATAACCAAGGAATAAGCTACTTTATGACTTACCTTACCAACTACCTGAAAGGGGTTATTGTTTAGATTTATGCACCGCACTTGAAACCAGTCATTGGTTTGGAGGCACTTTCCATATTATGAAATTGTATTTGTTAATTGATGGATGTTTTTACTCCTCTTTGTTATAAATAAATTATATATTTTGAACTGAACATTTTTGTGGCCTGGTTTAATCACCTAAGAGGCCTCGGTGTGTTTATACAGTCAAGAGTGTAGCACAAGGGTAGGGTACAGATAGGTGACAATTACCGTGTTATGTAGCATGTGACCATAGGGAGCCGCTAATGGATCATAGGTCCAAATCCAGTTATGTGGTTCCCTTGGCCGCATCATGTAACGGGCCTCTTGCCAGTAGAAGAACCTGAGTCTAAGATGAGGAGCTGTCTAATATCACCTAGGCTGCTCCTCCCATTTCTGAGATAATAATTTTCCAGGCAGAACCATGTGGATGGCCTATAACTGTCCACCCGAAGGTCCAAATGGAACGGTGGCAGTGCCAATGGGTTTTGCTGGTTTTATCTGTTCAGGGTGAACAAATAAGGCTACAGTATTTAATTCCTGGTAGCTATGCTTTATAACTCCATAATGCAAGGTTCAGGAGGTAGCTTTCCGACTATTTGCTCATCTAGTCTCAGAGATATTGCATTCTGTTATTATAAGTCACTAGCTGTACTACCCGGCTTTGCCCGGGTTAATAACTGCTGTTAGCAAAATAGAATGTGTTAACAAAAATTTATTCTGCACACAAAAACCACAAAATAAATAGATGGAAATGTAATAATTAAAAGGCAAAAGCTAAGCTAATAGAAGCATTATACAACATTTCAGCACCAGAGATATTTCACACAGATTTAACTAAATTGGCTAAGTAATGTGAAGTAATATTCTACTACTTATTCGAGAGCCTTTTGATAAACGACAATCTTAGTTTTTCCTTCAGGTACAAAGACAAACACATTTTTGGCTGTTCCAACTCTTGAACAGGCCACATAAAGTTGACCTTGCAAAAAGCATGGAGATGTTTCTCGGTCTTCACATTTTTCATTGGCCCGTAATGCAGCCTTTCTTTGCTCATCAGCTGACATTCGTGCCATGGAATTCCTTTTTCTTATGAGGTATTATTATGGTAATAATCATGAGCTGATAGACAACATACGGTCAGAAAATCAATCTATTTAAAGCAAATAACTCTTAATTCTCGATGATGACACAGATAAAACATTAAATTTATTAAATTCAAATATAAGACCATGAGACAACTACAACAGTAGTTGTCATCTGTGTCATCATAGAGAATTAAGGGTTATTTGCTTTAAATAGCATTATTGTGGTAAGAATAGTCTGTAACTGGCAGTTTCATTATCCTCTCCCATAGAGGTAATGTGACTGACACCAGCCTTTCCACCAACACACCCTAATTTACATGCTATTACCTCACACAAGCTTTGTTATACTGAGAATGTTCTTTGTTGCCTTTATTACCCAATTAGAGCTCAGATTAATTAACTGTAGCAAAATAGAAGCTGAGCTGTGATTGGTTGCTATTGGCAGCCTGATAAATCCCCAGCCAACAGGAAGGCCTCCCTCCTGGCAGTGTATATTAGCTCACACATACACATAATAGACAGGTCATGTGACTGACAGCTGCCGTATTTCCTATATGGAACATTTGTTGCTCTTGTAGTTTGTCTGCTTATTAATCAGATTTTTATTTTTGAAGGATAATGCCAGACTTGTCTGTGCTTTAGAGCGAGTTTCATGTGTCAATTTGTGTGTGTTGAGTTGCATGTAGCGACATGCATGTAGCAACTTTTGTGAGATGAGTTTTGTGTGGCGACATGCGTGTAGCAACTTTTTGTGTGTCGAGTTGCATGTGACAGGTTAGCGTAGCAAGTTGTGTGCAGCAAGTCTTGCGCATGGCGAGTTTTGCGCATTGCGAGTTTTATGTGTGGTGCGTTTTGAGTATGTGCAAGTTTTGGCCAGGGCTGTATTTAGAGTTTATGCTGCCCTAGGAACTTTAAGTGATGCCTCCCCCTTTTGTGATTATGACACTATCGGCAGTAACTTTGTCAAAAATCGCTGATGTGAAAGTAACCTTTTGCAGCAGATCCGGCAGTTTTTCTGCATCTGCTGCATAACGGATCACTTATGGCAACACTGCGTTCAGCCTCATTCATTCCCTATGGGATTTGCGGATATTTGCGGCACTTGCCACGTTCTTTTAGTGTGTGACGGCTGCCAATCATAAAAATGCGCTAAAAAACACGCTATAAATAGTAAATCAAACCCCGCTTCATCACCCCCTTAGTTAGGGGAAAATAAAAATGTTTAAAAATGTGTTTATTTCCATTTTCCCATTAGGGTTAGGGTTAGGGCTAGGGTTAGGGTTAGGGCTAGGGTTAGGGCTAGGGTTAGGGTTAGGGCTAGGGTTAGGGCTAGGGCTAGGGTTAGGGCTAGGGTTAAGGCTAGGGCTAGGGTAAGGACTACAGTTATGGTTGGGGCTACAGTTAGGGTTAGGGTTGGGGCTACAGTTAGGGTTAGGGTTGGGGCTAAAGTTAGGGTTCGGGTTTGTAGTGAAATACATAGAGGTTCAAAGTTCTCACAACACATCTAGATAAGTTCCTTTGGGGGTCTCGTTTCCAATATGGGGTCACTTTGGGGGGATTTCTACTGTTTAGTTACATCAGGGGCTCTGCAAATGCAACGTGATGCCTGCAGACCAATCCATCTAAGTCTGCATCCCAAATGGCGCTCCTTCACTTCCGAGCTCTGCCATGCGCCCAAATGGTGGTTCCCCCCACATATTGGGTATCGGCATACTCAGGACAAATTGCACAACAACTTTTGGGGTTCAATTTCAACTGATTCCCTTGGAAAAATACAAAAAAGGGGGGCTAAAAAATAATTTATGTGGAAAAAAAAGATTTTTTATTTTTACGGCTCTGCGTTATAAACTGTAGTGAAATACTTGAGGGTTCAAAGTTCTCACAACACATCTAGATAAGTTCCTTGGGGGTCTAGTTTCCAAAATGGGGTCACTTGTGGGGGTTTCTACTGTTTAGGTACATTAGGGGCTCTGCAAACGCAAAGCGACGCCTGCAGACTTGTCCATCTAAGTCTGCATTCCAAAAATGCGCTCCTTCCCTTCCGAGCTCTCCCATGTGTCCAAATGGTGGTTCCCCCCTCATATGGGGTATCAGCATACTCAGGACAAATTGGACAACAACTTTTGGGGTTAAATTTCTCCTGTTACCCTTCTGAGAATACAAAACTGGGGGATAAAAAATAATTTTTGTGGGAATTTTTTTTTTATTTTCAGGGCTCTGCGTTATAAACTGTAGTGAAACACTTGGGGGTTGAAAGCTCTCACAACACATGTACAGTGGGGCAAAAAAGTATTTAGTCAGTCAGCAATAGTGCAAGTTCCACCACTTAAAAAGATGAGAGGCGTCTGTAATTTACATCATAGGTAGAATTCAACTATGGGAGACAAACTGAGAAAAAAAAATCCAGAAAATCACATTGACTGTTTTTTTATAATCTTATTTGCATATTATGGTGGAAAATAAGTATTTGGTCAGAAACAAACAATCAAGATTTCTGGCTCTCACAGACCTGTAACTTCTTCTTTAAGAGTCTCCTCTTTCCTCCACTCATTACCTGTAGTAATGGCACCTGTTTAAACTTGTTATCAGTATAAAAAGACACCTGTGCATACCCTCAAACAGTCTGACTCAAAACTCTACTATGGTGAAGACCAAAGAGCTGTCAAAGGACACCAGAAACAAAATTGTAGCCCTGCACCAGGCTGGGAAGACTGAATCTGCAATAGACAACCAGCTTGGAGTGAAAAAAATCAACAGTGGGAGCAATAATTAGAAAATGGAAGACATACAAGACCACTGATAATCTCCCTCGATCTGGGGCTCCACGCAAAATCCCACTCCGTGGGGTCAGAATGATCACAAGAACGGTAAGCAGAAATCCCAGAACCACGCAGGGGGACCTAGTGAATGAACTGCAGAGAGCTGGGACCAATGTAACAAGGCCTACCATAAGTAACACACTACGCCACCATGGACTCAGATCCTGCAGTGCCAGACGTGTCCCACTGCTTAAGCCAGTACATGTCCGGGCCCGTCTGAAGTTTGCTAGCGAGCATTTGGATGATCCAGAGGAGTTTTGGGAGAATGTCCTATGGTCTGATGAAACCAAACTGGAACTGTTTGGTAGAAACACAACTTGTCGTGTTTGGAGGAAAAAGAATACTGAGTTGCATCCATCAAACACCATACCTACTGTAAAGCATGGTGGTGGAAACATCATGCTTTGGGGCTGTTTCCCTGCAAAGGGGCCAGGACGACTGATCCGGGTACATGAAAGAATGAATGGGGCCATGTATCGTGAGATTTTGAGTGCAAACCTCCTTCCATCAGCAAGGGCATAGAAGATGAAACGTGGCTGGGTCTTTGAACATGACAATGATCCAAAGCACACCGCCAGGGCAACAAAGGAGTGGCTTCGTAAGAAGCATTTCAAGGTCCTGGAGTGGCCTAGCCAGTCTCCAGATCTCAACCCTATAGAAAACCTTTGGAGGGAGTTGAAAGTCCGTGTTGCCAAGCGAAAAGCCAAAAACATCACTGCTCTAGAGGAGATCTGCATGGAGGAATGGGCCAACATACCAACAACAGTGTGTAGCAACCTTGTGAAGACTTACAGAAAACGTTTGACGTCTGTCATTGCCAACAAAGGATTACAAAGTATTGAGATGAAATTTTGTTTCTGACCAAATACTTATTTTCCACCATAATATGCAAATAAAATGATAAAAAAAACAGACAATATGATTTTCTGGATTTTTTTTCCTCAGTTTGTCTCCCATGGTTGAAGTCTACCTATGATGTAAATTACAGACGCCTCTCATCTTTTTAAGTGGTGGAACTTGCACTATTGCTGACTGACTAAATACTTTTTTGCCTCACTGTAGATGAGTTCTGTAGGGGGTCTACTTTCCAAAATGGTGTCACTTGTGGGGGGTTTCAATGTTAAGGCACATCGGGGGCTCACCAAACGCAACATGGTGTCCCATCTCAATTCCAGTCAATTTTGCATTGAAAAGTCAAATGGCGCTCCTTCCTTTCCGAGCTCTGCCATGCGCCCAAACAGAGGCTTACCCCCACATATGGGGTATCGGCATACTCAGGACAAATTGTGCAACAACTTTTTGGGTCCACTTTCTCCTGTTACCCTTTGTGAAATAAAACAAATTGGAGCTGAAATAAATTTTTTGTGAAAAAAAGTTAAATGTTCATTTTTATTTAAACATTCCAAAAATTCCTGTGAAACACCTGAAGGGTTAATAAACTTCTTGAATGTGGTTTTGAGCACCTTGAGGGGTGCAGTTTTTAGAATGATGTCACACTTGGTTATTTTCTATCATATAGACCCCTAAAAATGACTTCAAATGAGATGTGGTCCCTAAAAAAAATGGTGTTGTAAAAATGAGAAATTGATGGTCAAATTTTAACCCTTATAACTCCCCAACAAAAAAAATTTGGTTTCCAAAATTGTGCTGATTTAAAGTAGACATGTGGGAAATGTTACTTATTAAGTATTTTGTGTGACATATCTCTGATTTAATTGCATGAAAATTCAAATTTGGAAAATTGCGAAATTTTCAAAATTTTCACCAATTTTCCATTTTTTTCACAAATAAACGCAGGTAATATCAAAGAAATGTTGCCACTATCATGAAGTATAATATGTCTCGAGAAAACAGTGTCAGAATTACCAGAATCCGTTGAAGCGTTCCAGAGTTATAAGCTCATAAAGGGACAGTGGTCAGAATTGTAAAAATTGGCCCGGTCATTACCGTGCAAACCACCCTTGGGGGTAAACGGGTTAATGAGCGTTACCACGTGACTAGGGTTGAGCGACTTTTAGTTTTTTAGGGTCAAGTCGGGTTTCGCGAAACCCGACTATCTCAAAAGTCGAGTCGAGTGGAATCGGCCGATTATCGCGAAAAGTCGCGGATCGACCGAAACACGAAACCCAATGCAAGTCAATGGGGAAGCATAGTCGGCAGTGAGTGGAGGCCAGGAAAACACCTACAGTGCCCATTTTAATGGCAAAAACATCCATTCTTGTTACTGAAGCTTGTCAATCTTAATTTACCTTATAATAATAGTTAGGCATTGGAAATTGGGGGTCATTTGACTAAAGTTGTGGGGGGTAGGGCTGGTTCAAGTATTTAGTGGGCCCAGATAATCTGGACCACCTCAGGGCAGTGGAGCAGGGAGAGGTAAGTATTTAAACTTTGCAAGTGCTGTGATCCTGAGCAAGCAGGGGGGGCCCACTCATTGGCATTGGCACTGGCACAGGGCCCCTCAAAGTACGGCGGTGTGTTTGCACGGCTGGGACGCCTCCCACCGGCAGCGACACTTTTTGCGCACTATGAGGGGCCCTGTGCCAGTGACGTCGCCAACCAGTTTTCTTCCCCCCTACCTGATGAAGGAACCTGCACTTTCATCTGCACCTTCCTCTTTGTCCCCGTGTAAGGTGTTATGGTATGCGGGAAGAGGAACCTGACTTTCAACAGGGTCACATTCTTGCTGTGTAGCGTGCACGGGGAATGTAGCGTTCTGGGTCAATGTACCAGCAGACTCATCTATCACTGGCTGGGCAATGGGCAGGATGAGGAGGAAACAAAGATATAGGCCCAAAGAATAAAGTGGGCTAAATGCAGTTCAAAATTGGTAACAGGACTAACCAGGGGGCATTGCTTTGTTCAGTGGAGTACAACTGTAATGAGAGGCTGACACAGTGAGTAGGCCCAAATCAGTAAGTAGGCTAAATGCAGTTCAAAATTGGTAACAGTAGTAAACTGGTAGTAGGCCCCAACCCAACTAGTAGCCCCACTGCAGTTGTTCGATTAAAAAACTATTTAACGAGAGCCTGAAGATTGAAGCTCAGGAAAGGCAACCTGGAGAACACCTTGGAGCGGCAGACACCGTTAATAGGCCCCAACCAAACTAGTAGCCCCACTGCAGTTGTTCCATTAAAAAACTATTTAACAAGAGCCTGAAGATTGAAGCTCAGGAAAGGCAAGCTGGAGAACACCTTGGAGCAGCATACACCATTAGTAGGCTCCAACCCAACTAGTAGGCCAAATGCAGTTGTTCCATTTAACAACTATTTAACAAGAGCCTGAAGATTGAAGCTCAGGAAAGGCAACCTGGAGAACACCTTGGAGTGGCAGACACTGGTAGTAGGCCCCAACACAAATAGTAGCCCCACTGCAGTTGTTCCATTTAACAACTATTTAACAAGAGCCTGAAGATTGAAGGTCAGGAAAGGCAACCTGGAGAACACCTTGGAGCGGCATACACCGTTAGTAGGCCCCAACCCAACTAGTAGGCCAAATGCAGTTGTTCCATTTAACAACTATTTAACAAGAGCCTGAAGATTGAAGCTCAGGAAAGGCAACCTGGAGAACACCTTGGAGCGGCAGACACTGGTAGTAGGCCCCAACCCAACTAGTAGCCCCACTGCAGTTGTTCGATTAAAAAACTATTTAACGAGAGCCTGAAGATTGAAGCTCAGGAAAGGCAACGAGGAGAACACCTTGGAGCGGAAGAATCAGTTTGTAGACCACAACGAAACTTGTGGCCCCAATGCAGTTTTATAATTCTGACAGGCTGAAAACCAGCCTTTTTTTTTTTTTTTTTTTTTAGAGGAGAACAGCTGTATTAAGTGGTGCAGACAGACACTGCTAGTAGGCCTTACACCACAAAGATGGCTCACTGCAGGTTGAAAAAAAGGTACATGGGTACACGGTCGGCATTGGTGTGCTCAGCGGAGGACAAATGGAAGGATGGACCGCAGACAGACTTAGTAGGCCTACAATAAAGAAAGTAGGCTCTATGCACTTTTAAATAGGTTCGAGGGGTACACAGGCTGCATTGGTGTGGTCAGCGGAGGACTATTGGAAGGAGGGACCGCAGACAGACTTAGTAGTCCTAAAATAAAAAAAATTAGGCTCAATGCAGTTCGAATTATCTTGCAGAGGTACACAGGCAGCATTGGTTTGTTCAGCGGAGGACGATTGCAAGGCGTGTCTGACACAGTTAGTACTCCCCAAAAATAAATAGATGTTAATGTCTCTCAAAACAACTAAACCAAAAAACAAAAGGGTGGCTGTTGTGAATTCTGTTATCGGGCTCCCTCCTGTGGTCGTGAATGGTACTTCGGCGAGTTCTGTCCGTGGACTCCCTCTGGTGGCTGTGAGTGGAGTTGCTGGATCTGAGGTTCCTTCCACAGTTGACCTAGGTTATTCTTAGGCTGGCTTCTCTATTTAACTCCACTCAGATCGTTACTCCTTGCCAGCTGTCAATGTTCCTGTGCTGGTTCAGTTCGCTCTTGGATCTTTCTGGAGACCTGTCTCTTCCTGCAAGAAACTAAGTCCCCGATTGTTATTTTCTGTTCATGGTTTTCTAGTCCAGCTTGCTTTCATGATTTTGTCTTGCTAGCTGGAAGCTCTAGGATGCAGGGTGGCGCCTCCGCACCGTGAGTCGGTGCGGGGGTCTTTTTGCACACTCTGCGTGGTCTTTTGTAGTTTTTGTGCTGACCGCAAAGATACCTTTCTATCCTCTGTCTATTTAGTTAGTCTGGCCTCCCTTTGCTAAAACCTGTTTCATTTCTGTGTTTGTGACTTTCATCTTAACTCACAGTTAATATTTGTGGGGGGCTGCCTTTTCCTTTGGGGAAATTTCTCTGAGGCAAGGTAGGCTTTATTTTCTATCTCTAGGGCTAGCTAGTTCTTAGGCTGTGCCGAGGCGTCTAGGCCATGTCAGGTACGCTCCACGGCTATTTCTAGTGTGTGTGATAGGATTAGGGGTTGCAGTCAGCAGAGTTCCCACTTCCCAGAGCTTGTCCTGTATCGGTTTAACCATCAGGTCTTTCCAGGTGCTCCTAACCACCAGGTCATAATAGTACAGCTGGCCCAAAGTATTAATGCATCTCAATAGAGGGATAAGAGAAGTTCTGAGACCATTTTTTTTTCTCTGCAGTGTGTTTTGTCTTTCTTTTCCCCTAGATCTCTGGGTGGTTCTGGACACAGGTGTAGATATGGACATTCAAGGTCTGTTCTCTTGTGTGTATAATCTCTCTGCAAGGGTACAAAGCATTCAAGATTTTGTAGTTCAGAATCCGATGTTAGAGCCTAGAATTCCTATTCCTGATATGTTTTCTGTTATGGCTGGCAATCAGGCAACACAGCGTGCAGTAATCAGCGCACATACAGAGATCTGGCAATAACCAAAAACAATAGGACGAGCTCTGAGACGTGGAATCTCTGTAGACTGCAGTACCTGATCTATCCTCACACACTATAAGCAGCAGTGGATTGCGCCTATCACTACCTATGCAACTCGGCACTGCCTGAGGAGCTGACTAGCCTGAAGATAGAAATACAAGCCTGACTTACCTCAGAGAAATACCCCAAAGGAATAGGCAGCCCCCCACATATAATGACTGTTAGCAAGATGAAAAGACAAACGTAGGAATGAAATAGATTCAGCAAAGTGAGGCCCGATATTCTAGACAGAGCGAGGATAGCAAAGAGAACTATGCAGTCTACAAAAAACCCTAAAACGAAAACCACGCAAAGGGGCAAAAAGACCCACCGTGCCGAACTAACAGCACGGCGGTACACCCCTTTGCTTCTCAGAGCTTCCAGCAAAAGTTAATAGCAAGCTGGACAGAAAAAACAGAAAACAAACTAGAAGCACTTATCTAGCAGAGCAGCAGGCCCAAGGAAAGATGCAGTAGCTCAGATCCAACACTGGAACATTGACAAGGAGCAAGGAAGACTGACTCAGGTGGAGCTAAATAGCAAGGCAGCCAACGAGCTCACCAAAACACCTGAGGGAGGAAGCCCAGAGACTGCAATACCACTTGTGACCACAGAAGTGAACTCAGCCACAGAATTCACAACAGTTTTCTGGGGATAGATCTAGGTTTCTGAATTTCAAAAATAATTGTAAACTGTTTCTTGCTTTGAAACCCCGCTCCTCTGGTGATTCTGTTCAACAAGTGAAAATTATTATTTCTTTCTTGTGTGGTGACCCTCAAGACTGGGCATTTTCCCTTGCGCCAGGAGATCCTGCATTGCGTGATGTTGACGCGTTTTTTCTGGCGCTTGGATTGCTTTATGATGAACCAAATTCAGTGGATCAGGCAGAGAAAATCTTGCTGGCTTTGTGTCAGGGTGAGGATGAAGCTGAGGTATATTGTCAGAAGTTTAGAAAGTGGTCTGTGCTTACTCAGTGGAATGAGTGTGCCCTGGCGGCAATTTTCAGAAAGGGTCTTTCGGAAACCCTTAAGGATACTATGGTGGGATTTCCCACGCCTGCTGGTCTGAATGAGTCTATGTCCTTGGCCATTCAGATCGATCGGCGTTTGCGTGAGCGCAAAGCTGTGCACCATTTGGCGATACTCTCTGAGCATGGGCCTGAGCCCATGCAATGCGATAGGACTTTGACCAGAGCCGAACGGCAGGAACACAGACGTCAGAATGGGCTGTGTTTTTACTGTGGTGACTCCACTCATGCTATTTCCAATTGTCCTAAGCGCACTAAGCGGTTCCCTAGGTCTGCCACCATTGGTACTGTACAGTCTAAATTTCTTTTGTCCGTTACTCTGATTTGCTCTTTGTCGTCCTATTCGGTTATGGCATTTGTGGATTCAGGAGCTGCCCTGAATTTGATGGACTTGGAGTTTGCCAGGTGCTGTGGTTTTTTCTTGGAGCCCTTGCAGTATCCTATTCCTTTAAGAGGGATTGATGCTACGCCTTTGGCCAAGAATAAACCTCAGTACTGGACTCATTTGACCATGTGCATGGCTCCTGCACATCAGGAGGATATTCGCTTTGTGGTCGTTTTGGGGTTACCATGGCTACAGGTCCACAACCCAGTATTGGATTGGAAATCAATGTCTGTGTCCAGCTGGGGTTGTCAAGGGGTACATGGTGATGTTCCATTGCTGTCAATTTCATCTTCCACTCCTTCTGAAGTCTCTGAGGTTTTGTCGGATTACCGGGATGTATTTGATGAGCCCAAATCCGGTGCCCTACCTCCTCATTGGGATTGTGATTGTGCTATTAATTTGATTCCTGGTAGTAAGTTTCCTAAGGGTCGACTGGTCAATTTATCGGTGCCAGAACATGCCGCTATGCGGAGTTATATAAAGGAGTCCTTGGAGAAAGGGCATATTTGCCCGTCGTCATCACCGTTGGGAGCAGGGTTCTTTTTTGTGGCCAAGAAGGATGGTTCTTTGAGACTTTGTATTGATTACCGCCTTCTTAATAAGATCACGGTCAAATTTCAGTACCCTTTGCCGCTACTGTCTGATTTGTTTGCTCGGATTAAGGGGGCTAGTTGGTTCACCAAGATAGATCTCCGAGGGGCGTATAATCTTGTGCGTATTAAACAGGGCAATGAATGGAAAACAGCATTTAATACGCCCGAGGGCCATTTTGAGTACCTGGTGATGCCATTCGGGCTTTCTAATGCTCCATCTGGGTTTCAGTCCTTTATGCATGACATCTTCCGAAAGTACCTGGATAGATTCATGATTGTATATTTGGATGATATTTTGGTCTTTTCGGATGATTGGGAGTCTCATGTGAAGCAGGTCAGAATGGTGTTCCAGGTCCTTCGTGCGAATTCCTTGTTTGTGAAGGGGTCTAAATGTCTCTTTGGGGTACAGAAGGTTTCATTTTTGGGTTTCATTTTTTCCCCTTCTACTATCGAGATGGACCCTGTTAAAGTTCAGGCCATTTATGATTGGACTCAGCCTACATCTGTGAAGAGCCTGCAGAAGTTCCTGGGCTTTGCAAATTTTTACCGTCGGTTCATCGCTAATTTTTCTAGTGTTGTTAAACCGTTGACTGATTTGACCAAGAAAGGTGCTGATGTGGTCAATTGGTCCTCTGCGGCCGTTGAGGCTTTTCAGGAGTTGAAGCGTCGTTTTTCTATTGCCCCTGTGTTGTGTCAGCCAGATGTTTCGCTCCCGTTTCAGGTCGAGGTTGATGCTTCTGAGATTGGAGCAGGGGCTGTTTTGTCTCAAAGAAGTTCGGATGGCTCGGTGATGAAACCATGTGCTTTCTTTTCTAGAAAGTTCTCGCCTGCTGAGCGCAATTATGATGTTGGCAATCGAGAGTTGTTGGCTATGAAGTGGGCATTCGAAGAGTGGCGACATTGGCTTGAAGGAGCCAAGCATCGCATGGTGGTCTTGACGGATCACAAGAATTTGACTTATCTCGAGTCTGCCAAACGGTTGAATCCTAGACAGGCTCGATGGTCGCTGTTTTTCTCCCGTTTCGATTTTGTGGTTTCTTACCTTCCGGGCTCTAAGAATGTGAAGGCTGATGCCCTTTCAAGGAGCTTTGTGCCTGACTCTCTGGATGTTCCTGAGCCGGCTGGTATTCTCAAAGAGGGGGTAATTTTGTCTGCCATCTCCCCTGATTTGCGGCGGGTGCTGCAGAAGTTTCAGGCTGATAGACCTGACCGTTGTCCAGCAGAGAAACTGTTTGTCCCTGATAGATGGACTAGTAGAGTTATCTCTGAGGTTCATTGTTCGGTGTTAGCTGGTCATCCTGGAATCTTTGATACCAGAGATTTGGTGGCTAGATCCTTTTGGTGGCCTTCCTTGTCACGGGATGTGCGTTCTTTTGTGCAGTCCTGTGGGATTTGTGCTCGGGCTAAGCCCTGCTGTTCTCGTGCCAGTGGGTTGCTTTTGCCCTTGCCGGTCCCGAAGAGGCCCTGGACGCATATTTCCATGGATTTTATTTCAGATCTCCCTGTCTCTCAAAGGATGTCGGTCATCTGGGTGGTTTGTGATCGCTTCTCTAAGATGGTCCATTTGGTACCCTTGCCTTCCTCCTCCGATTTGGTGCCATTGTTTTTCCAGCATGTGGTTCGTTTGCATGGCATTCTGGGGAACATCGTCTCGGACAGAGGTTCCCAGTTTGTTTCAAGGTTTTGGCGGTCCTTTTGTGCTAAGATGGGCATTGATTTGTCTTTTTCTTCGGCCTTCCATCCTCAGACAAATGGCCAAACCGAACGAACCAATCAGACTTTGGAAACATATCTGAGATGTTTTGTTTCTGCTGATCAGGATGATTGGGTGTCCTTCTTGCCTTTGGCTGAGTTCGCCCTTAATAATCGGGCCAGCTCGGCTACTTTGGTTTCGCCTTTTTTCTGTAATTCTGGTTTCCATCCTCGTTTTTCTTCAGGGCAAGTTGAGCCTTCGGACTGTCCTGGTGTAGATTCTGTGGTGAACAGGTTGCAGCAAATTTGGACTCACGTAGTGGACAATTGACATTGTCACAGGAGAAGGCTCAACGTTTCGCTAACCGCCATCGCTGTTTTGGTCCCCGACTTCGTGCTGGGGATTTGGTTTGGTTGTCGTCTCGTTATGTTCCTATGAAGGTTTCCTCTCCTAAATTTAAGCCTCATTTCATTGGCCCTTATAAGATTTCTGAAGTTCTCAATCCTGTGTCATTTCATTTGGCCCTTCCAGCTTCTTTTGCCATCCATAATGTGTTCCATAGGTCGTTGTTGCGGAGATATGTTGCGCCTATGGTTCCCTCCGTTGACCCTCCTGCCCCGGTGTTGGTCGAGGGGGAGTTGGAGTATGTGGTGGAGAAGATTTTGGATTCTCGTATTTCGAGACGGAAACTCCAGTACCTGGTCAAGTGGAAGGGTTATGGTCAGGAGGATAATTCCTGGGTTGTTGCCTCTGATGTTCATGCTGCCGATCTGGTTCGTGCCTTTCATTTGGCTCGTCCTGATTGGCC
Organism: Ranitomeya imitator; assembly: GCF_032444005.1. Classification (NCBI taxonomy): domain Eukaryota; kingdom Metazoa; phylum Chordata; class Amphibia; order Anura; family Dendrobatidae; genus Ranitomeya; species Ranitomeya imitator. The sequence goes on along the minus strand of NC_091287.1, from coordinate 225,331,517 downwards.
TGGGGGTTCTGGTGAGGGTTCGGTGACCCCTCCTCAAGGGGGGGTACTGTTGTGAATTCTGTTATCGGGCTCCCTCCTGTGGTCATGAATGGTACTTCGGCAAGTTCTGTCCGTGGACTGCCTCTGGTGGCTGTGAGTGGAGTTGCTGGATCTGAGGTTCCTTCCACAGGTGACCTAGGTTATTCTTAGGCTGGCTTCTCTATTTAACTCCACTCAGATCGTTACTCCTTGCCAGCTGTCAATGTTCCTGTGCTGGTTCAGTTCGCTCTTGGATCTTTCTGGAGACCTGTCTCTTCCTGCAAGAAGCTAAGTCCCTGATTGTTATTTTCTGTTCATGGTTTTCTAGTCCAGCTTGCTTTCATGATTTTGTCTTAATAGCTGGAAACTCTGGGATGCAGGGTGGCACCTCCACACCGTGAGTCGGTGCGGGTGTCTTTTTGCACACTCTGCGTGGTCTTTTGTAGTTTTTGTGCTGACCGCAAAGATACCTTTCCTATCCTCTGTCTGTTTAGTTAGTCTGGCCTCACTTTGCTAAAACCTGTTTCATTTCTGTGTTTGTGACTTTCATCTTAACTCACAGTTAATATTTGTGGGGGGCTGTTGTGATTTGGTAATTCAGTATCACAATGGACATAGAAGTCAGAGCACATACAGTGACCTGACAATAACCCAAAATCATAGAATGAGCTCTGAGACGTGGGAACTCTGCTGACCGCAATCCCTAATCCTCTCCAACCACACTAGAGGCAGCCGTGGATTGCGCCTAACGCTCCCTATGCAATTCGGCACAGCCTGAGAAACTAGCTAGCCTGAAGATAGAAAATAAGCCTACCTTGCCTCAGAGAAATACCCCAAAGGAAAAGGCAGCCCCCCCACATATAATGACTGTGAGTTAAGATGAAAAGACAAACGTAGAGATGAAATAGATTTAGCAAAGTGAGGCCCGACTTTCTGAACAGAGCGAGGATAGGAAAGATAACTTTGCGGTCAACACAAAACCCTACAAACAACCACGCAAAGGGGGCAAAAAGACCCTCCGTACTAACGGCACGGAGGTACACCCTCTGCGTCCCAGAGCTTCCAGCAAACAAGAAAAACCAAATTAACAAGCTGGACAGAAAAAACAGCAAACAAAAATAACAAAAGAGCAACTTAGCTATGCAGAGCAGCAGGCCACAGGAACGATCCAGGAGGAAGCTTGTCCAATTCTAGAACATTGCCTGGAGGCCAGGATCAAAGCACTAGGTGGAGTTAAATAGAGCAGCACCTAACGACTTCACCACATCACCTGAGGAAGGAAACTCAGAAGCCGCAGTACCACTTTCCTCCACCAACGGAAGCTCATAGAGAGAATCAGCCGAAGTACCACTTGTGACCACAGGAGGGAGCTCTGCCACAGAATTCACAACAGGGGGCTGCCTTTTCCTTTGGGGAAATTTCTCTGAGGCAAGGTAGGCTTTATTTTCTATCTCTAGGGCTAGCTAGTTCTTAGGCTGTGCCAAGGCATCTAGGCCATGTCAGGTACGCTCCACGGCTATTTCTAGTGTGTGTGATAGGATTAGGGGTTGCGGTCAGCAGAGTTCCCACTTCCCAGAGCTTGTCCTGTATCGGTTTAACCATCAGGTCTTGCCAGGTGCTCCTAACCACCAGGTCATAACAGGTGGCATACTTAGGTACAGGGGTGGGTTCTAGGGTTGAGCGACCTTGACCTTTTTAGAGTCGAGCCGTGTTTCGCGAAACCCGACTATCTTAGAAGTCGAGTCGAGTGGAATCGGCCGATTATCGCGAAAAGTCGGGTATCGCCCGAAACACGAAACCCAATGCAAGTCAATGGGGGAGCATAGTCGGCAGTGAGTGGAGGCCAGAAAAACACCTACACTGCCCATTTTAATGGCAAAAACATTCATTCTTGTTAAAGAAGCTTGTCAATCGTAATTTACCTTATAATAATTGGAAGGCATTTGAAATTGGGGGTCATTTGGCTAAAGTTGTGGGGGGTAGGGCTGGTTCAAGTAATTAGTGGGCCCAGTAAATCTGGACCACGTCACGGCAGTGGAGCAGGGAGAGGTAAGTATTTCAACTTTGCAAGTGCTGTGATCCTGAGCAAGCAGGGGGGGCCCACTCGTTGGCATTGGCACTGGCACAGGGCCCCTCAAAGTACAGCGGTGTGTTTGTATGGCGGGGGCGCCTCCCACCGGCAGCAACACTTTTGCGTACTATGAGAGGCCCTGTGCCAGTGACGTCGCCAACTAGTATTCCTCCCCCCACCTGATGAAGGAACCTGCACTTTCATCTGCACCTTCCTCTTTGTCCCCGTGTAAGGTGGTATGGTATGCGGGAAGAGGAACCTGACTTTCAGCAGGGTCACAATCTTGCTGTGTAGCGTGCACGGGGAATTTTGTGTTATGGGTCAATGTACCAGCAGACTCATCTATCACTGGCTGGGCAATGGGCACGATGAAGTGGAAACACAGATATAGGCCCAAAGAATAAAGTGGGCTAAATGCAGTTCAAAATTGGTAACACAGGAATAACCAGGGGGCATTGCAGTGGAGGACAACTGGAATGAGAGGCTGACACAGAGAGTAGGCCCAAATCAGTAAGTAGTCGAAATGCAGTTCAAAATTGGCAACCGTAGTAAACAGGCGGCACAGCTTTGTTCAGTGGAGGAGAACAGCAAGGAGTGGCAGACACCAATAGTAGGCCCCAACCCAACTAGTAGGCCAAATGCAGTCTAACATTAACAACTACTTAACGAGAGCCTGAAAATGGAATGTCAGGACAGGAAACCAGGAGAACAGCAAGGAGTGGCAGACACCGATAGTAGGCCCCAAACCAACTAGTACGCCAAATGCAGTTGTTCCATTTAACCACAATTTAATGAGAGCCTGAAGATAGAAGTTCAGGAAAGGCAACCTGGAGAACACCTTGGAGTGTAACACACCATCTCTCTACACCCCATACCCAATTTGTAGGCCTAATGCAGGGTAGTTTCCAACAACTACTAAACGAGAGCCGGAAGATCGAAGCTCAGGAAAGGCAACCTGGAGAACACCTTGGAGTGGAACACACCATCTCTCTACACCCCATACCCAATTTGTAGGCCTAATGCAGTGTAGTTTCCAACAACTACTAAACGAGAGCATGAAGATCGAAGCATTGGCGAGGAAACCTGGGGAACACCTTGGAGTGGAACACACCATCTCTCTACACCCCATACCCAATTTGTAGGCCTAATGCAGCGTAGTTTCCAACAACTACTAAACGAGAGCCGGAAGATCGAAGCTCAGGAAAGGCAACCTGGAGAACACCTTGGAGTGGAACACACCATCTCTCTACACCCCATACCCAATTTGTAGGCCTAATGCAGTGTAGTTTCCAACAACTACTAAACGAGAGCCGGAAGATCGAAGCTCAGGAAAGGCAACCTGGAGAACACCTTGGAGTGGAACACACCATCTCTCTACACCCCATACCCAATTTGTAGGCCTAATGCAGTGTAGTTTCCAACAACTACTAAACGAGAGCCGGAAGATCGAAGCTCAGGAAAGGCAACCTGGAGAACACCTTGGAGTAGAACACACCATCTCTCTACACCCCATACCCAATTTGTAGGCCTAATGCAGTGTAGTTTCCAAGAACTACTAAACGAGAGCCGGAAGATCGAAGCTCAGGAAAGGCAACCTGGAGAACACCTTGGAGTGGAACACACCATCTCTCTACACCCCATACCCAATTTGTAGGCCTAATGCAGTGTAGTTTCCAACAACTACTAAACGAGAGCCGGAAGATCGAAGCTCAGGAAAGGCAACCTGGAGAACACCTTGGAGTGGAACACACCATCTCTCTACACCCCATACCCAATTTGTAGGCCTAATGCAGTGTAGTTTCCAAGAACTACTAAACGAGAGCCGGAAGATCGAAGCTCAGGAAAGGCAACCTGGAGAACACCTTGGAGTGGAACACACCATCTCTCTACACCCCATACCCAATTTGTAGGCCTAATGCAGTGTAGTTTCCAACAACTACTAAACGAGAGCATGAAGATCGAAGCTCAGGAAAGGCAACCTGGAGAACACCTTGGAGTGGAACACACCATCTCTCTACACCCCATACCCAATTTGTAGGCCTAATGCAGTGTAGTTTCCAACAACTACTAAACGAGAGCCGGAAGATCGGAGCTCAGGAAAGGTAACCTGGAGAACACCTTGGAGTGGAACACACCATCTCTCTACACCCCATACCCAATTTGTAGGCCTAATGCAGCGTAGTTTCCAACAACTACTAAACGAGAGCCGGAAGATCGAAGCTCAGGAAAGGCAACCTGGAGAACACCTTGGAGTGGAACACACCATCTCTCTACACCCCATACCCAATTTGTAGGCCTAATGCAGTGTAGTTTCCAACAACTACTAAACGAGAGCATGAAGATCGAAGCTCAGGAAAGGCAACCTGGAGAACACCTTGGAGTGGAACACACCATCTCTCTACACCCCATACCCAATTTGTAGGCCTAATGCAGTGTAGTTTCCAACAACTACTAGACGAGAGCTGGAAGATCGGAGCTCAGGAAAGGTAACCTGGAGAACACCTTGGAGTGGAACACACCATCTCTCTACACCCCATACCCAATTTGTAGGCCTAATGCAGCGTAGTTTCCAACAACTACTAAACGAGAGCCGGAAGATCGAAGCTCAGGAAAGGCAACCTGGAGAACACCTTGGAGTGGAACACACCATCTCTCTACACCCCATACCCAATTTGTAGGCCTAATGCAGTGTAGTTTCCAAGAACTACTAAACGAGAGCCGGAAGATCGAAGCTCAGGAAAGGCAACCTGGAGAACACCTTGGAGTGGAACACACCATCTCTCTACACCCCATACCCAATTTGTAGGCCTAATGCAGTGTAGTTTCCAACAACTACTAAACGAGAGCCGGAAGATCGAAGCTCAGGAAAGGCAACCTGGAGAACACCTTGGAGTGGAACACACCATCTCTCTACACCCCATACCCAATTTGTAGGCCTAATGCAGTGTAGTTTCCAACAACTACTAAACGAGAGCCGGAAGATCGGAGCTCAGGAAAGGTAACCTGGAGAACACCTTGGAGAGGAACACACCATCTCTCTACACCCCATACCCAATTTGTAGGCCTAATGCAGTGTAGTTTCCAACAACTACTAAACGAGAGCATTAAGATCGAAGCAATGGCAAGGAAACCTGGGGCACACCTTGGGGAGGCAGACACCGTTAGTAGGCCCTACCAAAGTTGTACCCCCAATGCAGTTTTAAAATTCCTAGAGGCTGAAAACAAGACTATTGATGCTCAGCTTTTTTCAAAGGAACACAGCTGAATTGAGTGGCGTAGACAGACACAGGTAGTAGGACTTAACCCAAAAATGTGGCTCACTGCAGCTTAAAAAAGTTACAGGGGTACACAAGCAGCAGTGCTCTGGGCAGTGGAGGACAATTTCAATAGTGGACCGCAGACAGACTTTGTACGCCTACTATTAAAAAAAGGATGCTCTATGCAATTAAAAATAGGTTCCAGGGGTCCACGGGCAGCAGTGGTGTGGTCAGTGGACGAGTATTGGAAGGAGGGACCGCAGACAGGCGTAGTAGGCTTAACATAACAAAATTAGGCTGTAGACACTGTAAAATTGGTTCCAGGGGTACACGGGCAGCAGTGGTGTGGTCAGCGGAGGAAAATTGGAATTAGGGACTGCAGAGAGACTTTGTAGGCTGTCCCCTGTGGACCATGCATCCAACACATTAACCCACTGCGCCGTAATGGACACGTAACTTATTGTGGACATGCCTACTGGTCCATGCGTCTCTTGTCAGGTGCACCTTTCTACTGTTTGATTGCCTGAGTGCTATGACAATGCAGACTTTTTCATGCCGGTGGAGGGCTGGGATGGCTTTTCTCGCAAAAGAAATGTCGACTGGGTAGCTTGAACCGTTGCACAGCGTAGTTCATCTGGGCTTTCTAAATATAAAACAAAGAAAAAAAGGAGGCTACATGCACTTTCAGCTGGGTTCCAGGGGTACACGGCCAGCATTGGTCTGGTCAGTGGAGAACTATTGGAAGGAGTGACCGCAAACAGGCATCGAAGGCCTAACATAATAACACATTGCTGTTGGCAATTTTAAATTGGTTCCAGGGGAACACGGGCAGCAGTGGCCTGGTCAGTGTAGTAGTAGTAGAAAGAACGGACCGCAGACAGGCATCGAAGGCCTAAAATAAAAAAATTGGGCTGGCTGTAGGCAATTTTAAATTGGTTCCAGGGGTACACGGGCAGCAGTGGTGTGGTCAGTGGAGGCATAGTGGAAGGAGTGACCGCAGACAGGCATCGAAGGCCTAAAATAATAACACATGGCTGTAGGCAATTTTAAATTGGTTCCAGGGGAACACGGGCAGCAGTGGCCTGGTCAGTGTAGTAGTAGTAGAAAGAACGGACCGCAGACAGGCATCGAAGGCCTAAAATAAAAAAATTGGGCTGGCTGTAGGCAATTTTAAATTGGTTCCAGGGGTACACGGGCAGCAGTGGTGTGGTCAGTGGAGGCCTAGTGGAAGGAGTGACCGCAGACAGGCATCGAAGGCCTAAACTAAAAAAATTGGGCTGGCTGTAGGCAATTTTAAATTGGTTCCAGGGGTACACGGGCAGCAGTGGTGTGGTCAGTGGAGGCCTAGTGGAAGGAGTGACCGCAGACAGGCATCGAAGGCCTAAAATAATAACACATGGCTGTAGGCAATTTTAAATTGGTTCCAGGGGTACACGGGCAGCAGTGGTGTGGTCAGTGGAGGCCTAGTGGAAGGAGTGACCGCAGACAGGCATCGAAGGCCTAAAATAAAAAAAATTGGGCTGGCTGTAGGCAATTTTAAATTGGTTCCAGGGGTACACGGGCAGCAGTGGTGTGGTCAGTGGAGGCCTAGTGGAAGGAGTGACCGCAGACAGGCATCGAAGGCCTAAAATAATAACACATGGCTGTAGGCAATTTAAAATTGGTTCCAGGGGTACACGGGCAGCAGTGGTGTGGTCAGTGGAGGCCTAGTGGAAGGAGTGACCGCAGACAGGCATCGAAGGCCTAAAATAAAAAAATTGGGCTGGCTGTAGGCAATTTTAAATTGGTTCCAGGGGTACACGGGCAGCAGTGGTGTGGTCAGTGGAGGCCTAGTGGAAGGAGTGACCGCAGACAGGCATCGAAGGCCTAAAATAATTACACATGGCTGTAGGCAATTTTAAATTGGTTCCAGGGGTACACGGGCAGCAGTGGTGTGGTCAGTGGAGGCCTAGTGGAAGGAGTGACCGCAGACAGGCATCGAAGGCCTAAAATAAAAAAATTGGGCTGGCTGTAGGCAATTTTAAATTGGTTCCAGGGGTACATGGGCAGCAGTGGTGTGGTCAGTGGAGGCATAGTGGAAGGAGTGACCGCAGACAGGCATCGAAGGCCTAAAATAATAACACATGGCTGTAGGCAATTTTAAATTGGTTCCAGGGGTACACGGGCAGCAGTGGTGTGGTCAGTGGAGGCCTAGTGGAAGGAGTGACCGCAGACAGGCATCGAAGGCCTAAAATAAAAAAAATTGGGCTGGCTGTAGGCAATTTTAAATTGGTTCCAGGGGTACACGGGCAGCAGTGGTGTGGTCAGTGGAGGCCTAGTGGAAGGAGTGACCGCAGACAGGCATCGAAGGCCTAAAATAATAACACATGGCTGTAGGCAATTTAAAATTGGTTCCAGGGGTACACGGGCAGCAGTGGTGTGGTCAGTGGAGGCCTAGTGGAAGGAGTGACCGCAGACAGGCATCGAAGGCCTAAAATAAAAAAATTGGGCTGGCTGTAGGCAATTTTAAATTGGTTCCAGGGGTACACGGGCAGCAGTGGTGTGGTCAGTGGAGGCCTAGTGGAAGGAGTGACCGCAGACAGGCATCGAAGGCCTAAAATAATAACACATGGCTGTAGGCAATTTTAAATTGGTTCCAGGGGTACACGGGCAGCAGTGGTGTGGTCAGTGGAGGCCTAGTGGAAGGAGTGACCGCAGACAGGCATCGAAGGCCTAAAATAAAAAAATTGGGCTGGCTGTAGGCAATTTTAAATTGGTTCCAGGGGTACATGGGCAGCAGTGGTGTGGTCAGTGGAGGCATAGTGGAAGGAGTGACCGCAGACAGGCTTCGAAGGCCTAACATAACAAAAATGTCAAGACAATGGTATTGTCAGTGGCAGGCATTGAAGGATGTCAGCGCATAGACTAAACATTGGTGGAGCTGTGAGATAATTTTGCAAGTGGTAGAGCACTGTTTGAGCTGGGGGGGGGGAATTGTCTTGTGGCCGGCGGTACAGGCCCAGGGCCCCTCATATTACAACGGTGTGTCTGATGTTGGGTGCGCACCACCACCGCCAGAGACACTTTATTGTACTAGGAGGGACCCAGTGGCAGTGCCGTCGACCAAAAGCGGGCACACCCACCTCTTCAGACAAACAGCACTCTCACGGGTGCTGTCGCCAAGTGTCGATACCACGGCCCCGTGTGGGGAGTTTGGCCATTTAGTGAGGTGTAAACATGTCGTATGCTGGACAATCAGGTGCAGAAAATTACGAGATTGGAAAAGGCATTCAGAATAGTCCACAGGCAAGACCTTTTCATAGGAAAGCTAGGTGTCAGCCGGGCAAGGTGGGGCAAAAGATTTCGAAATCCAGTTGTGGTTCATTTTAATGAAGGTTAGATCATCTACATTTTGGGTAGCCAGACGAGTCCTTTTTTCTGTTAGTATTGAACCTGCAGCACTGAATACTCTTTCTGATAGGACACTAGCTGCCGGGCAAGCAAGCTCCTGCAATGCATATTCTGCCAATTCTGGCCAGGTGTCTAATTTTGATGCCCAGTAATCAAATGGGAATGATGGTTGAGGGAGAACATCGATAAGGGATGAAAAATAGTTTGTAACCATACTGGACAAATGTTGTCTCCTGTCACTTTGAATTGATGCTGCAGTACCTGTCCTGTCTGCGGTCATAGCAAAATCACTCCACAACCTGGTCAGAAAACCCCTCTGGCCAACGCCACTTCTGATTTCTGCCCCTCTAACTCCTCTGGTCTGCTGGCCCCTGCAGCTCGTGTGAGAACGATCACGGGCGCTGTGTGCAGGGAATGCCAGAAGCAAATGGTCAACAAGAGTTGATTGTTTGGTTGCTAATATTAGTTCCAAGTTCTCATGTGGCATTATATTTTGCAATTTGCCTTTATAGCGAGGATCAAGGAGGCAGGCCAACCAGTAATCGTCATCGTTCATCATTTTAGTTATGCGTGTGTCCCTTTTGAGGATACGTAAGGCATAATCCGCCATGTGGGCCAAAGTTCCAGTTCTCAAATCTGCGGTTGTGCTTGGTTGAGGGGCAGTTTCAGGCAAATCCACGTCACTTGTGTCCCTCCAAAAACCAGAACCCGGCCTTGCCGCGCCACCAATTTCCAGTGGCCCCGGAAAAGCTTCCTCATTAAAAATATAATCATCCCCATCATCCTCCTCGTCCTCCTCCTCCTCTTCGCCCGCTAACTCGTCCTGTACACTGCCCTGGCCAGACAATGGCTGACTGTCATCAAGGCTTTCCTCTTCCTCAGCTGCAGACGCCTGATCCTTTATGTGCGTCAAACTTTGCATCAGCAGACGCATTAGGGGGATGCTCATGCTTATTATGGCGTTGTCTGCACTAACCAGCCGTGTGCATTCCTCAAAACACTGAAGGACTTGACACATGTCTTGAATCTTCGACCACTGCACACCTGACAACTCCATGTCTGCTATCCTACTGCCTGCCCGTGTATGTGTATCCTCCCACAAAAACATAACAGCCCGCCTCTGTTCGCACAGTCTCTGAAGCATGTGCAGTGTTGAGTTCCACCTTGTTGCAACGTCTATGATTAGGCGATGCTGGGGAAGGTTCAAAGAACGCTGATAGGTCTGCATACGGCTGGAGTGTACGGGCGAACGGCGGATATGTGAGCAAAGCCCACGCACTTTGATGAGCAGGTAGGATAACCCCGGATAACTTTTCAGGAAGCACTGCACCACCAGGTTTAAGGTGTGAGCCAGGCAAGGAATGTGTTTCAGTTGGGAAAGGAAGATGGCAGCCATGAAATTCCTTCCGTTATCACTCACTACCTTGCCTGCCTCAAGATCTACAGTGCCCAGCCATGACTGCGTTTCTTTCTGCAAGAACTCGGACAGAACTTCCGCGGTGTGTCTGTTGTCGCCCAAACACTTCATAGCCAATACAGCCTGCTGACGTTTGCCAGTAGCTGCCCCATAATGGGAGACCTGGTGTGCAACAGTGGCAGCTGCGGATGGAGTGGTTGTGCGACTGCGGTCTGTGGACGAGCTCTCGCTTCTGCAGGAGGACGAAGGGGAGGAGGAGGGGGTGCGAACGGCTACAGCCAACTGTTTCCTAGACCGTGGGCTAGGCAGAACTGTCCCAAACTTGCTGTCCCCTGTGGACCCTGCATCCACAACATTCACCCAGTGTGCCGTGATGGACACGTAACGTCCCTGGCCATGCCTACTGGTCCATGCATCTGTTGTCAGGTGCACCTTTGTGCTCACAGATTGCCTGAGTGCATGGACGATGCGCTCTTTAACATGCTGGTGGAGGGCTGGGATGGCTTTTCTGGAAAAAAAGTGTCGACTGGGTAGCTCGTAGCGTGGTACAGCGTAGTCCATCAGGGCTTTGAAAGCTTCGCTTTCAACTAACCGGTAGGGCATCATCTCTAACAAGATTAGTCTAGCTATGTGGGCGTTCAAACCCTGTGTACGCGGATGCGAGGCTAAGTACTTCCTTTTTCTAACCATAGTCTCATGTAGGGTGAGCTGGACTGGAGAGCTGGAGATCGTGGAACTAGCGGGGGTGCCGGTGGACATGGCAGACTGAGAGACGGTGGGAGATGGTATTGTTGCCGCCGGTGCCCTAGATGCAGTGTTTCCTACTACAAAACTGGTGATTCCTTGACCCTGACTGCTTTGGCCTGGCAAAGAAACCTGCACAGATACTGCAGGTGGTGCGGAAAATGGTGGCCCTACACTGCCGGAAGGGATGTTGTGTTGCTGACTAGCTTCTTTGGCCGAGGGTGCTACAACCTTAAGGGACGTTTGGTAGTTAGTCCAGGCTTGCAAATGCATGGTGGTTAAATGTCTATGCATGCAACTTGTATTGAGACTTTTCAGATTCTGTCCTCTGCTTAAGGTAGTTGAACATTTTTGACAGATGACTTTGCGCTGCTCAATTGGATGTTGTTTAAAAAAATGCCAGACTGCACTCTTTCTAGCATCGGATACCTTTTCAGGCATTGCAGACTGAGCTTTAACCGGATGGCCACGCTGTCCTCCAACAGGTTTTGGCTTTGCCACGCGTTTTGGGCAAGATACGGGCCCGGCAGATGGAACCTGTTGCGATGTTGATGCCTGCTGCGGCCCCTCCTCCTCCGCTTCAGAACTGCTGCCGCCTGCACCCTGTTCCCCCAATGGCTGCCAATCGGGGTCAAGAACTGGGTCATCTATTACCTCTTCTTGTAGCTCGTGTGCAACTTCGTCTGTGTCACCGTGTCGGTCGGTGGTATAGCGTTCGTGATGGGGCAACATAGTCTCATCAGGGTCTGATTCTTGATCATTACCCTGCGAGGGCAATGTTGTGGTCTGAGTCAAAGGACCAGCATAGTAGTCTGGCTGTGGCTGTGCATCAGTGCACTCCATGTCAGATTCAACTTGTAATGGGCATGGACTGTTAACTGCTTCACTTTCTAAGCCAGGGACGGTATGTGTAAAGAGCTCCATGGAGTAACCCGTTGTGTCGCCTGCTGCATTCTTCTCTGTTGTTGTTTTTGCTGAAGAGGACAAGGAAGCGACTTGTCCCTGACCGTGAACATCCACTAACGACGCGCTGCTTTGACATTTACCAGTTTCACGAGAGGAGGCAAAAGAGCTAGAGGCTGAGTCAGCAAGATAAGCCAAAACTTGCTGTTGCTGCTCCGGCTTTAAAAGCGGTTTTCCTACTCCCAGAAAAGGGAGCGTTCGAGGCCTTGTGTAGCCAGACGACGAACCTGGCTCCACAGCTCCAGACTTAGGTGCAATATTTTTTTTCCCACGACCAGCTGATGCTCCACCACTACCACTACCCTCATTACCAGCTGACAATGAACGCCCCCGGCCACGACCTCTTCCACCAGACTTCCTCATTGTTTTAAAAACGTAACCAAACTAACGGTATTTGTTGCTGTCACACAACTTACATGGTGAGCTATAACTTCAGTATGATTTAGCTACCCCTTTACAGGTGAGTGAGACCACAACGAAAATCAGGCACAATGTTACACACTCTGTTGTTGGTGGCAACAAATGAGAGAGATGCCACACACGCAGGACTGTCACTGAAGCACAAATGTAAATATTAATCTCCCACTGATTTGATTTATTTTTTTTTTTTCAGGGAGACTTTAGGAAAAAAAAATAATAGAATAAAATGATTTTTTCAGGGAGAATTTAGAAAACAAATAAAACAAAAAAAGGCTTTCTATGGCCCACTGAGTGAGAGATGACGCACACAGGAGTCAGGAGTGGCACACAAGCCCAGAGGCCAATATTTATCTCCCACTGATTGATGTAGTGATTTTTTCAGGTAGATTTTGGAACCCAAATCAAGCTAAAAAAAAATAGGCTTTCTATGGCCCACAATTGGAGAGAGAGAGAGAGATGGCACACCCAGGAGTCAAGACTGGCACACAAGCAGAAAGGGCAATATTAATCTCCCACTGATTTGTTTGTTTTTTTTTTTTCAGGGAGACTTTAGGAAAAAAAAATAATAGAATAAAATGATTTTTTCAGGAAGAATTTAGAAACCAAATACAATAAAATGATTTTTTCAGGGAGAATTTAGAAAACAAATAAAACAAAAAAAGGCTTTCTATGGCCCACTAAGTGAGAGATGACGCACACAGGAGTCAGGAGTGGCACACAAGCCCAGAGGCCAATATTTATCTCCCACTGATTGATTTATTGATTTTTTCAGGTAGAATTTAGAACCCAAATCAACCAAAAACATAAATAGGCTTTCTATGGCCCACTATTTGTGAGATGGCACGCTCAGGACTGGCACACAAGCCCAGAAGCCAATATTAATCTCCCACTTTTTATTTTTTTTCAGGGAAAATTTATAAACCCAATAAAAAAATAAATAAATAGGCTTTCTATGGCCCACTATCTGAGAGAGAGAGATGGCACGCTTAGGACTGGCACACAAGCCCAAAGGCCAATATTAATCTCCCTTTTTTTTTTCAGGGAGAATTTATTAAACCAAAAAAAATAAATAAATAGGCTTTCTATGGCCCACTATTTGTGAGAGAGATGGCACGCTCAGGACTGGCACACAAGCCCAGAGGCCAATATTAATCTCCCACTTTTTTTTTTTTTGTTCCAGGGAAAATTTATAAACCCAATAAAAAAAATAATAAATAGGCTTTCTATGGCCCACTATCTGAGAGAGAGAGATGGCACGCTTAGGACTGGCACACAAGCCCAAAGGCCAATATTAATCTCCCACTGATTGATTTATTGATTTTTTCAGGTAGAATTTAGAACCCAAATAAAGCAAATAAAAAAAAAAGGGCTTTCTATGGCCCACTGAGTGAGTGATGATGCACACAGGAGTCAGGAGTGGCACACAAGCCCTGAGGCCAATATTTTTCTCCCACTGATTGATGTAGTGATTTTTTCAGGTAGATTTTAGAACCCAAATCAAGCAAAAAAATAAATAGGCTTTCTATGGCCCACTGACTGAGAGATGGCACACACAGGAGTCAAGAGTGGCACACAAGCCCTGAGGCCAATATTTTTCTCCCACTGATTGATGTAGTGATTTTTTCAGGTAGATTTTATAACCCAAATCAAGCAAAAAAATAAATAGGCTTTCTATGGCCCACTGAGTGAGAGATGGCACACACAGGGATGGCACTCTAGCAGAAATGTCAATCTTAATCTCCCACAAAAAAAAAAAAATAAAAAAAAAAACAGGGAGTGTCCAACAATTACTATCTCCCTGCAGTAATCTCAGCCAGGTATGGCAGGCAGCAATAAGGAGTGGACTGATGCACAAATTAAATAAAAAGTGTGGACAAACAAAAAAGATAGCTGTGCAGAAAGGAAGGAACAAGAGGATTTGTGCTTTGAAAAAAGCAGTTGGTTTGCACAGCGGCGTACACACAGCAATGCAGCTATCAGGGAGCCTTCTAGGGCAGCCCAATGAGCTACAGCGCTGAGGGGAAAAAAAAAAAATGTAGCTTCCACTGTCCCTGCACACCGAAGGTGGTGTTGGGCAGTGGAATTCGCTACAGCACAAGCGGTTTGGTGGTTAATGGACCCTGCCTAATGCTATCCCTGCCTCTGACGAAGCGGCAGCAACCTCTCCCTAAGCTCAGATCAGCAGCAGTAACATGGCGGTCGGCGGGAACACCCCTTTATAGCCCCTGTGATGCCGCAGACAGCAAGCCAATCACTGCAATGCCCTTTTCTAAGATGGTGGGGACCAGGACCTATGTCATCACGCTGCCCACACTCTGCGTTTACCTTCATTGGCTGAGAAATGGCGCTTTTCGCGTCATTGAAACGTGACTTTGGCGTGAAAGTCGCGTACCGCATGGCCGACCCCGCACAGGGGTCGGATCGGGTTTCATGAAACCCGACTTTGCCAAAAGTCGGCGACTTTTGAAAATGAACGATCCGTTTCGCTCAACCCTAGTGGGTTCCTCTGCTGAGTTTCAGACATAGTAATTTGGCGCCGCTAAGTATTTACTGGTGTCAATATAGGACACTGACCCTGACTATTTTAACTAGCATCATACATGTCAACAAATTGGTATTGTCAGTGCCAGGCATTGAAGGATGTCAGCGCATAGACTAAACATTGGTGGAGCTGTGAGAGATAATTTTGCAAGTGGTAGAGCACTGTTTGAGCTGGGGGGGAAGAACTCCCTTGTGGCCGGCGGTACAGGCCCAGGGCCCTTCATGTTACAACGGTGTGTCTGACGTTGGTTGCGCGCCACCACCGCCAGAGACACTTTATTGTACTATGAGGGACCCAGTGGCAGTGCCGTCGGCCAAAAGCGGGCACACCCACCTCTTCAGACAAACGGCACTTGCACCAAGTGGCGAGACCATGGCCCCGTGTGGGGAGTTTGGCCATTTAGTGAGGTGTAAACATGTCGTATGCTGGACAATCAGGTGCAGAAAATTACGAGATTGGAAAAGGCATTCAGAATAGTCCACAGGCAAGACCTTTTCATAGGAAAGCTAGGTGTCAGCCGGGCAAGGTGGGGCAAAAGATTTCGAAATCCAGTTGTGGTTCATTTTAATGAAGGTTAGATCATCTACATTTTGGGTAGCCAGACGAGTCCTTTTTTCTGTTAGTATTGAACCTGCAGCACTGAATACTCTTTCTGATAGGACACTAGCTGCCGGGCAAGCAAGCTCCTGCAATGCATATTCTGCCAATTCAGGCCAGGTGTCTATTTTGGATGCCCAGTAATCAAATGGGAATGACGGTTGAGGGAGAACA
The DNA here is from genome assembly GCF_032444005.1 of Ranitomeya imitator. Lineage (NCBI taxonomy): Eukaryota > Metazoa > Chordata > Amphibia > Anura > Dendrobatidae > Ranitomeya > Ranitomeya imitator. The sequence goes on along the minus strand of NC_091287.1, from coordinate 225,315,924 downwards.
TCGATAAGGGATGAAAAATAGTTAGTAACCATACTGGACAAATGTTGTCTCCTGTCACTTTGAATTGATGCTGCAGTACCTGTCCTGTCTGCGGTCATTGCGAAATCACTCCACAACCTGGTCAGAAAACCCCTCTGTCCAATGCCACTTCTGATTTGTGCACATCTAACACCTCTGCCCTGTTGCCCCCTGCACCTCGTGTGAGAACCATCACCGGCGCTGAGTGCTGGGAATGCCTGAATCAAACGATCTACCAGAGTTGCTTGTTTGGTTGCTAATATTTGTTCGAGGTTCTCATGTGGCATGATATTTTGCAATTTGCCTTTATAGCGAGGATCAAGGAGGCAGGCCAACCAGTAATCGTCATCGGTCATCATTTTAATAATGCGTGGGTCCCTTTTGAGGATACATAAGGCATAATCTGCCATGTGGGCCAAAGTTCCAGTTGTGAAATCTGCGGTTGTGCTGGGTTTAGGGGCAGTTTCAGGCAAGTCTACGTCACTTGTCTCCCTCAAAAAACCTGAACCCAGCCTTGCAACGCCAACAGTTTCTATTGGCCCCTGAGACGCTTCCTCATTCAAAAAATACTCATCCCCATCATCCTCCTCGTCCTCCTCCTCTTCGCCCGCTATCTCGTCCTGTAGACTGCCCTGACCAGACAATGGCTGACTGTCATCAAGGCTTTCCGCTTCCTCGGCTGCAGACGCCTGCTCCTTTATGTGCGTCAAACTTTGCATGAGCAGACACATTAGGGGAATGCGCATGCTTAATATGGCATTGTCTGCACTAACCAGCTGTGTGCATTCCTCAAAACACTGAAGGACTTGACACAGGTCTTGTACCTTCGACCACTGCACACCTGACAACTCCATGTCTGCCATCCAACTGCCTGCCCGTGTATGTGTATCCTCCCACAAATACATAACAGCACGCCTCTGTTCGCACAGTCTCTGAAGCATGTGCCGTGTGGAGTTCCACCTTGTTGCAACGTCGATGATTAGGCGATGCTGGCGAAGGTTCAAAGACCGCTAATTGGTTCTGCATACGGCTGGAGTGTATGGGCGAACGGCGGATATGCGCGCAAAGTCTGCGCACTTTGAGGAGCAGGTCAGGTAACCCCGGATAACTTTTCAGGAAGCACTGCACCACCAGGTTTAAGGTGTGAGCCAGGCAAGGAATGTGTTTCAGTTGTGAAAGGGCTATGGCAGCAATAAAATTCCTTCCGTTATCACTCACTACCTTGCCTGCCTCAATATGTACAGTGCCCAGCCATGACTGAGTTTCTTTCTGCAAGAACTCAGACAGAACTTCCGCGGTGTGTCTGTTGTCGCCCAAACACTTCATTGCCAATACAGCCTGCTGACGCTTGCCACTAGCTGTCGCATAATGGGACACCTCATGTGCAACAGTGGCAGCTGCGGATGCAGTGGTCGTGCGACTGCGGTCTGTGGACGACCTCTCGCTTCTGCAGGAGGATGAGGAGGAGGGGGGCGAACTCCTACAGCCAACTGTTTCCTAGACCGTGGGCTAGGCAGAACTGTCCCAATATTGCTGTCCCCTGTGGACCCTGCATCCACCACATTAACCCAGTGTGCCGTGATGGACACGTAACGTCCCTGGCCATGCCTACTGGTCCATGCATCTGTTGTCAGGTGCACCTTTGTACTCACAGATTGCCTGAGTGCATGGACGATGCGGTCTTTTACATGCTGGTGGAGGGCTGGGATGGCTTTTCTCGAAAAGAAGTGTCGACTGGGTAGCTCGTAGCGTGGTACAGCGTAGTCCATCAGGGCTTTGAAAGCTTTGCTTTCAACTAACCGGTAGGGCATCATCTCTAATGAGATTAGTCTAGCAATGTGGGCGTTCAAACCCTTTGTACGTGGGTGCGAGGATGAGTACTTCCTTTTCCTAACGAGTGTCTCATGTATGGTGAGCTGGACTGGAGAGCTGCAGATGGTGGAACTAGCGGGGGTGCCGGTGGACATGGCAGACTGAGAGAGGGTTGGAGATGGTATTCTTGCTGGTGCCCTACATGCAGTGTTTCCTACCATGAACCTGGTGATTTCCTGGCTGCTTTGGCCCTCCGACGAAACCTGCACATTTACTGCAGGTGGTGCGGTAAACGGTGGGCTTACAGTGAGGGAAGGGATGTAGTGTTGCTGACTAGCTTCATTGGCCGAGGGTGCTACAACCTTAAGGGACGTTTGGTAGTTAGTCCAGGCTTGCAAATGCATGGTGGTTAAATGTCTACGCATGCAACTTGTATTTAGACTTTTAAGATTCTGACCTCTGCTTAATGTAGTTGAACGTTTTTGACAGATTACTTTGCGCTGATCATTTGGATGTTGTTTAAAAAAATGCCAGACTGCACTCTTTCTACTATCGGATACCTTTTCAGGCATTGCAGACTGAGCTTCTTTAACCGGATGTCCACGATGTCCTACAACTGGTTTTGGTTTTGCAACTTGTTTTTGGCCAGATACGGGCCTGGCAGATGGAACCTGTTGCGATGTTGATGCCTTCTGCGGCTCCTCCTCCTCCGCTTCAGAGCTACTGCCGGCTGCACCCTGTTTCCCCAATGGCTGCCAATCAGGGTCAACAACTGGGTCATCTATGACCTCCTCTTCTATCTCGTGTGCAACTTCGTCTGTGTCACCATGTAAGTCAGTGGTATAGCGTTCGTGATGGGGCACCATAGTCTCATCAGGGTCTGATTCTGGATCAGAACACTGCGAGGGCAATGTTCTGGTCTGAGTCAAAGGAACAGCATAGTAATCTGGCTGTGGCTGTGCATCTGTGCACTCCATGTCCGATTCAACTTGTAATGGGCATGGCCTGTTAACTGTTTCACTTTCTAACCCAGGAACGGTATGTGTAAAGAGCTCCATGGAGTAACCCGTTCTGTGGCCTGACGCATCCTTCTCTGTTGTTCTTGGTGAAGAAGACAAGGAAGCGACTTGTCCCTGACTGTGAACATCCACTAACGACGCGCTGCTTTTACATTTAGCAGTTTCAGAAGAGGAGGCGAAAGAGCTAGAGGCTGAGTCAGCAAGGAAAGCCAAAACTTGTTCTTGCTGCTCCGGCTTTAAAAGCGGTTTTCCTACTCCCAGAAAAGGGAGTGTTCGAGGCCTTGTGTAGCCAGACGACGAACCTGGCTCAACAACTCGAGACTTAGGTGCTATATTGCTTTTCCCATGACCACCTGATGCTCCACCACCACTACCATCATTACCAGCTGGCAATGACCGCCCACGGCCATGACCTCTTCCACCAGACTTCCTCATTGTTTGAAAAACGTATTTGTTACTGTAAAACCAGTTACAAGGTGAACTCAAACTTCTGTTGGATTTATATATCCCTTTATAGGTGGATGAGACTGCAGGGAAAATCAGGCACAATGTATAACAGTACACAGCTTCAGTGGCAGACAGATATGCCACTAACAGGACTGACGCTGATGCAGACACTAACAATTAAAATCTCCTCCTTTTTATTTTTTCTGGGAGAATATTGAAGAAATGTGGCCCACTCTTATACAGTATATGTTCTGTGGCACAAAATTAGAGACAGATGCCACACACAGCACTGGCACTGAGGCAGAATTGCCAATATTAATCTCCCACTATTTGTTTTTTTTCCAGGGAGAATTTAAAAGAAATCTGGCCCAGTGTTACACACTAGGTTTTCTGTGGCACAAAATTAGAGACAGGTGGCACACACGGGACTGGCACCGAAGCAGAAATGCCAATCTTAATCTCCCACTATTTTTTTTTTTCAGGGAGAATTTAAAAGAAATCTGGCCCAGTGTTACACACTAGGTTTAATGTGGCACAAAATTAGAGACAGGTGGCACACACAGGACTGGCACCGAAGCAGAAATGCCAATCTTAATCTCCCACTATTTTTTTTTTCCAGGGAGAATTTAAAAGAAATCTGGCCCAGTATTACACACTAGGGTTTCTGTGGCACAAAATTAGAGACAGGTGCCACACACAGCAATGGCACCGAAGCAGAAATGCCAATCTTAATCTCCCACTAATTTTTTTTTTATTTATGTGAGAATTGGCAAGAAATCAGGCCCACTGTATGTTTTGTATGTTTTCTGTCCCAGAAAATGAGACACAGATGCCACACACAGATGCAGATTTGTCAATTTTAATCTGCACCCTTTACTTTTTTTTTTCTTCAGGGAGACTAGTGAATAAATCTGGGCCACTGTATTAGAGTATATTTTCTGTGGCAGAAAGTGGCTTGAAGAGATATCACGAAAAAAAAAAAAAAGGGACTGTCCTACAATTACTATCTTCCTGCAGTAATCTCAGCAAAGTATGGCAGGCAGCAATAACAAGGAGTGGACTGCTGCACAAAAAAGTCAAAAGTGTGGACAAACAAACAAGATAGCTGTGCAGAAACGAAGGAGCAACAGGATTTGTGCTTTGAAAAAAGCAGTTGGTTTGCACAGCGGTGTACAAACAGCAATGCAGCTATCAGGGAGCCTTCTAGGGCAGCCCAATGAGCTACAGCGCTGAGGAAAAAAAATTTAGCCTCCACTGTCCCTGCAAACAAAAGGTGGTGTTGGACAGTGGAAATCGCTACAGCACAAGCGGTTTGGGGGTTAATGTACCCTGCCTAACGCTATCCCTGCTTCTGACGAAGCGGCAGCTACCTCTCCCTATACTCAGATCAGCAGCAGTAAGATGGCGGTCGGCGTGCACACCCCTTTATAGCCCCTGTGACGCCGCAGAATGCAAGCCAATCACTGTAATGCCCTTCTCTAAGATGGTGGGGACTGAGACCTATGTCATCACGCTGCCCACACTCTGCGTCCACCTTCATTTGCTGAGAAATGGCACTTTTCGCGTCATTGAAACGTGACTTTGGCATGAAAGTCGCATACAGCATGGCCGACCCCACACAGGGATCGGGTCGGGTTTCATGAAACCCGACTTTGCCAAACGTCGGCGACTTATGAAAATGAACGATCCGTTTCGCTCAACCCTACACGTGACCACTCACACAGGACGAGCTGCCGGCACTGATGCCAGGCATCACTGGAGTAGGGTGAGTATGACGTCTTCAAGGAGGCAGGCGGGCAGGCAGGCGGGCGGCCGGGGGGAGGGGGGGCGATCAGTCGGGAGGTGACCCCTGGACTCTAATTTAAAAAAAACACAGAAAGAAAACTTGCTCAGGTGCCGCCCCCTGCATCGTCCTGCCTAGACACGTGCCCTCAAGTGCCTAGTGGCAAATACGGCCCTGCTGAGCACACTCCTGCAATCTTCTCCTTGTCGGGATAGCCCATCAGCATTGCTATGGTCCCGGCCCCTTTTGTGGCGAATGAAGAATTGATACTGCTGGAGTGCCAGGCTCCAACGCAGCAACCTCCCATTCATCTCAGTGATCATGTGCAATCAGCTGAGGGGGTTGTGGTCCATCTCCATGATGAAGGGGGTGCGGGAGTTGTTGTCACGGTTGAACAGTGGTAGGGCAGGGCCGTCCCCTTTGTCAGCTTGGGTCGGATCGTCCGATTCAGGGTTAACGTTGTTGGGCAGCGGTTCAGGTGACCAGGGTAGGTCGGCTGAGCCGGTCTCGGTGTCAGTACAGACGGAGAAGGAGAAGGAAGGGGGTATTCGGCTGGATGATAAGGCACGTGGTGAGGTGTATGTGTGCTTTGAAGGGCCGTTGGGGGCGCATTTGAAGAAGGAAGTGCGCGAGAAGATTTGGAAAGATGAGTACGTGGAGATATTTTCACTGTTACCACTGGAGAAATTTAACTTGGACAAGAATAAAAAAGAGGATAGTAAGAAGGAGGATGAGGAGAAGCGGCGTTGGCGACTTATTCCTCAGACGTTTGTGAACTGGCTTCAGGCATTTGCGATTTTGGCAAGTGTTATTGGCGAAAAGGCTCCCGAGAATTGCTCAGCCTTGTTTTGTTATATGGATTCCATAGGGGAGGCGCATAGGGTTTATGGTGGTCAAGCATGGTCAAGGTATGATGAGCAGTTTTGGCAGCGGAAGGCGGTTCGTCCAGCGATCAGATGGGATCAGAAGGACATCGGTTTGTGGTTACGCGTAATGGCGCCGACGAAGTTTGGTCAATCCTTTCAAGGGGGGGCCGGAACTTCCGGCCAAGGCTTTGGACAGGGTTCCTCTGCGGGAGACGGGGGTCAGGCGGGTCAATCCGGAAGTCAGAAGCATGGCGTGTGTTGGCAGTTCAACGAGGGCCAATGTAAGTTCGGGGCGACTTGCAAGTTCAAGCATTTGTGCTCGCACTGCAATGGTGCCTCCCACGGAGCCTCCAAATGTTTTAAGAAGAAAGGGAAGCCTGAGGGTAATCCCAAAGGGGGTGACTCCGGTGAGGTTGGACGCGATGGCCCCCTATCTAAATAGGTATCCCGATAGGGAGGGGGCAGAGTTGCTCCGGGCTGGGTTTGATGTCGGTTTTTCTATACCGGCTCCGGGTTTTGCGATACCACCGACGCTGAAGAACCTGAAATCGGCCGGGTTGCACGCTTCGGTGGTGTCTGAAAAGTTGGGCAAAGAGGTGGCGTTGGGGAGGATGTCTGGTCCTTTTCTTACCCCCCCTTTGGAGGATTTGGTTGTGTCACCCCTGGGCGTTGTGCCCAAGAAAGAGCCGAATAAGTTCCGGCTCATTCAGCATTTGTCATACCCGAAGGGGAGGTCGGTTAACGATGGGATTGATCCGGAGCTTTGTTCGGTGGTTTATACTTCATTTGATGAAGCAGCCAGGTGGGTGCGCATTTGCGGCAAGGGAGCGTTGTTGGCCAAGACTGATATTGAGTCGGCCTTTCGTCTGTTGCCCGTTCATCCCGATAGCGTGAGGTTGTTAGGCTGTTATTGGGACGGTGCGTTCTACGTTGATCGATGTTTGCCGATGGGCTGTTCACTGTCGTGTGCTTATTTCGAGGCTTTCAGTTCCTTTCTGGAGTGGGCGGTGCGGGATGTGTCCGGTTTAGACTCAGTAATTCATTATTTGGATGACTTCTTGTGTATAGGCCCTGGGCAGTCTCAATGTTGTGAGGTCCTGTTAAGGACAGTTGTTTGGGTGGCGGAGCGCTTCGGGGTCCCGTTGGCACCGGGCAAGACGGAGGGCCCGTGTACGAGCTTGTCTTTTTTGGGCATTGTCATCGATTCTGAGAAGTGGGAGTTTAGGTTGCCGGTGGACAAGGTTTTGGGTTTGAGGGACAAGGTGGCGCGAGCTAGGCGTGTGAAAAAATTGCCACTGCGTGAGGTGCAGTCGCTCTTGGGGAAGTTGAATTTTGCGTGTCGAATTATTCCCATGGGGAGAATTTTTTCACGTAGATTGGCCAGTGCTACGGCCGGGGTCACCGCCCCGCATCATTTTGTGCGTTTGTCAGCTGAGCACAAGGCTGACTTGGAGGTTTGGGACCGTTTTTTGTCCTGTTACAACGGGCGTTCATTAATGATGGAGGAGGCAGTGGGCAATGCTGATTTAGACTTGTTCACTGACGCTTCAGGCGGTATTGGTTTTGGGGCCTTTTTTGGGGGCCGTTGGTGTGCGGCCAGGTGGCCAGAAGCCTGGGTTGAAACAGGTTTGGTGCGGAACATCACGTTGTTGGAAATTTTTCCGATTTTGGTGGCGGTGCGGATCTGGGTCGACGAATTTCGGAACAAAAGGGTGCGCTTTAACTGTGATAATATGGCTGTGGTGTGCGCCATTAACAGTTTGACGACGGCGTCTCCCCCGGTGATCAGAGTGCTTCGGCAGTTGGTTTTGTCTTGTTTACACCTGAATGCTTATTTCACAGCTTCACATGTGCCTGGTGTTAATAATTGTTTTGCCGATTCTTTGTCTCGTTTCCAGTGGGAGCGTTTCCGGTCGCTGGCGCCGGATGCCGAGGAGACAGGCCTGGAATGCCCGGCGGAACTTTGGAACGTGGTGTCCGGGCTGCAGAGCCTTTAATCCAAGCGTCTTTAGCCCCGAGTACGTGGTCGGTTTATCAGGCGGTATGGAACAGTTGGGAGAGTTGGCTGGCGACTTGTGGTGTCGGGAGTACGGGTTTTGATCAGGTGGGGGCATTGTTGCTGTGGTTGAGACATGGGGCGGATCAGGGATGGTCGGCAGCGAAGGTGGATAGGACGATTGCGGCTTTAGCCTTTGGTTTCAGGCTTCGGGGTTTTAAGGACGTGACAAAGTCCTTTCTGGTGAAGCAGGCTGCGAAGGGGCTGAGAAGATCAGGCAGCCGAGGAGATTGTAGGCGCCCGGTGTCCTTTGAAATGTTGGAGCGGTTGGTGGCACGTTTGAGTGACGTATGCGTTTCCAGTTTCGAGGTTGCGCTATTTCGCTTAGCTTTTTCCTTGGCCTTTTATGGAGCGTTGAGGATTGGGGAACTGGTGTCGCCCACTACGGTTCGTCAAGGGGGCCTGTGGGCGGTGGACGTTTTTGTTTCCGATGGGTCAATGCAGTTCTGGATTCGGAAGTCTAAGACAGATCAGATGGGGCGGGGTAAAAAGGTTGTTTTGGGCGCAGTTCCTGGTTCTGTTATGTGTCCTATTCGTTGCTGGCAGGTTTTTGTTAGGTTGCATCCGCGGGGTGATGGGCCTTTGTTGTGTCACGAGGATGGGTCTTTCCTGTCCAAATATCAGTTTGTAGCGGTTTTTCGGCAGTGTTTAAAGGCCATCGGGGTAGATGCGGCCAGGTTCGCCTCCCATTCTTTCAGGATTGGGGCTGCCACCGAGGCGGCACGAAACGGGTTGGCTCCGGAGGTGGTGCAAAGAATTGGGCGGTGGGAATCCGGCCGCTATCGGAGTTATGTGAGGCCTTGAACATCTGGGAACGGTTGATATTTTGCGTGTGTGGGCTTTTGTCTAAGTTGTTTATGTTTTTCAGGTCCATCCTCGTTGTTGGTGTGGATCGTCGGCCACTCATATGTGTACTGGGGCGCGAGACGGGCCGACGTCAGGCAGGATGGAAGACAGCTCGGGTTTTCCAGGGACGTGGCCGTCATCAGGTGGTTGGGGTTTCGGGGTTTAAGTTGGAACAGAGTCCTGGAGGAGGTACACAATGGCATTCGTCTGGATAGGCCTCCTGACATTTTGGTTCTGCACGTTGGGGGAAACGACCTGGGAATTCGTCCTTGTCGAGAGTTGATACGGGACATAAAACACGACATGCTCCGGCTATGGGTTTCGTTTCGGGAGATGTCGATCGTGTGGTCCGAGATTGTTCCTCGTACATCTTGGAGGCACGCCAGGTCGGTGGAGAAGATAAATAGAGCCCGGATTAAGGTGAACCGGGCCGTGTCGGGTTTTGTTGTGCGAAACGGAGGAATGGCCGTGCGCCATTTTGAGTTGGAGCGCGGTGGTGACCAATTTCTTTTGGGAGACGGGGTCCATCTAAACGCGGTAGGCATAGATTTGTGGGCTTTGGGGTTGCAGTCGGGAATTGAGCGGGCCATAGCGGTTAAGGTTGGTGGGGTTTCGGTTACTTGAAGGGGTCAAGTATCCTCATGGTGGCGGGGGGAGGGGTCCTTGGAGTTGGTGCTAAATTGGCCTGGGGGGTCTGTCGGGATACGGACTCTCCAGTTGGTTTAAGTTTTGGTTGAGGGTCTGGTGATCTGGGGGAATCGTGGTAATGGTGGGCCAGATTCCTAAGTTGGAAGTGGACAATGGTAACCCTTCGGGGTATTTTGGTGCTCTCGAGCCTGTGGGGTAACGGCTGAGAGTAATCTACGGTTGGTCTCTTGTCCACTTGTTCATACTATGGGTGACACCAGATTTTAGCTTCAAGGACCCCTTCCCAGCTGTTTATGGTTATATGTTTTGTTTGTAATAATAAAGGCCGCTGTGGCCAATTATATCCAACTTGAGACTCATGTCGTTATTCGGAGGTTGGGAGGAAAAGGGGTCGGTGATCCCTTGGGAAGGCACTTAATAAGGGGGGTAGTCGACAATACCAATGTCAAGACAGGCTGGAGCGAGCCGCCCGCCCCTCCCCCCCGGGCGGCGTAGGTGGAAGCCGCCATGACAGGGGGTTTGGAGCAGGCGACAAGTGGTGGGGGCGTGTCGTTCGTTCCAGGGGGAGGGGTAGTGGTGGAGAAGGGGATGATGGGAGCGGGGGGTGGAGCGGCTCACTTCCCGCTCTACAGAATCTGGAGCAGTCCCGCCCGCCCTCCCCTTTTTGTTGTGTTCACGGGTGGTTTGTCTTTATCTTTCGGGTCCTAGTGGCTGTAGGCGGGGGGAGGGGTCCTTGGAGTTGGTGCTAAATTGGCCTGGGGGGTCCGTCGGGATACGGACTCTCCAGTTGGTTTAAGTTTTGGTTGCGGGTCTGGTGATCTGGGGGAATCGTGGTAATGGTGGGCCAGATTCCTAAGTTGGAAGTGGACAATGGTAACCCTTCGGGGTATTTTGGTGCTCTCGAGCCTGTGGGGTAACGGCTGAGAGTAATCTACGGTTGGTCTCTTGTCCACTTGTTCATACTATGGGTGACACCAGATTTTAGCTTCAAGGACCCCTTCCCAGCTGTTTATGGTTATATGTTTTGTTTGTAATAATAAAGGCCGCTGTGGCCAATTATATCCAACTTGAGACTCATGTCGTTATTCGGAGGTTGGGAGGAAAAGGGGTCGGTGATCCCTTGGGAAGGCACTTAATAAGGGGGGTAGTCGACAATACCAATGTCATGCGGAAGGGATAACATTGTCTTTAAGTTCCAGACTGTCATCAAATAGGCGGGTGCCAAGAGAGGGTGGATTACTGCAATCGAGAGGGGCTGGTGATAACAGACAAACTGTTATCGAAGGTGCAAGATCCGAGGAACAAATGGAGGAGGAAGAGGTGTTGAGCAAGCAATTGCACTATCTGCCACATGATTCTTGTATAGTTATGATTAGGAATACTGCTGACTACTGGGTTGTCACTCTCTTAGACCCACATTATAAAGCCAAATTTTGCCAGATGCTTTCAGCTCTGGAAAGGGACCCGAGAATGCTGGAGTATCGAAACACACTTTTACACAACCTTAAGAGAGCTTTTTCCCAAGACAGCAGTGAAGCACACAGATCGCATTGCCGCTCTAGACTTCCATCTTACGGCACGTCAATTCATCAATGCCAAAAGATTAGCAGCAGCAGCAGCAGTGTAAGTGCAAGAAGCAATTTCTGTGAGTTCTTTGACCCTTTTTTATACCAGGTCGCGCACCAGGACCACAGAGTACACGTCTTACACGTGGTGAACGAATGGAGAGGATGGTGCAAGAGTATCTAGAACTGAATATCAATACCATCAGGGAGGATTTGGACCCTTTCACATTTTGGTCTCCCAAAATGGATGAGTGGCCTGAGCTCACCTCACACGCCTTGAACGTTTTATTGTGCCCAGCAGCCAGCGTTCTCTGAGAATGTGTCTTCAGTAGGGTTGAGCGAAACGGATCGGACAAATTCAAAAATCGCCGACTTTCAGCAAAGTCGGGTTTTGTGAAACCCGACCCGATCCTAGTGTGGGATCGGCCATGAGGTCGGCGATCAGCGTGCCAAAGTCACGTTTCGTATGACATTTTCAGCGCCATTTCTCATCCAATGAAGGAGGACGCAGAGTGTTGGCAGCATGATGACATAGGTCTCGGTCCCCACCATCTTAGAGAAGGGCATGACAGTGATTGGCTTGCTTTCTGTGGCGTCAAAGGGGCTATAAAGGGGCATGCACGCTGACTGCCATCTTACTTCTGCCGATCTTAGCACAGGGAGAGGTTGCTGTAGCTGCATCAGAAGAAGGGATATAGTTAGGGAGGGAAGATTAACCCCCGAAACTGCTTGTGCTGTAGCGATTTCCACTGTCCAACACCACTTTTTCTTTGCATTTATATTTTTGTGCATCAGCTCTGTAGCTTATTAGGCTGCCTTATAAGGCTCCCTGATAGCTGCATTGCTGTTTCTACGCCGCTGTGCAAAGCAACTGCTTTTTTAAAAGCAAAAATCCTGTTGCTGCTTTCTGCACAGTTCTCTTGTTTATTTGTCCACACTTTTGTGTGCAGCAGTCCTTTTTATTGCTGCCACATACTTGTCCTGAGATCATTGTAGGGAGATTGAAATTTTACTACAGCCCTTCTATTTTTTTATATATCTTCCAGCCACGTTCTGCCACTTACATTGTGTAGTGTAATACAGTGGGCCTGAGTTTTGTTGCAGTCTCCCCCCAAAAAAAGGGAGAGTGAAATTGGCACTAAGTGGATCTACGTCAGTTCTGTTAGTTTGTCATATATCTTCCAGCCACGTTCTGCCACTTACATTGTGTAGTGTAATACACTGGGCCTGAGTTTTGTTGCAGTCTCCCCCCCCAAATAAGGGAGATTTAAATTGGCACTAAGTGGATCTACGTCACAGTTCTGTTAGTTTGTCATACATCTTCCAGCCATGTTCTGCCACTTACATTGTGTAGTGTAATACACTGGGCCTGAGTTTTGTTGCAGTCTCCCCCCCAAAAAAAGGGAGATTTAAATTGGCACTAAGTGGATCTACGTCAGTTCTGTTAGTTTGTCGTACATATTCCAGCCACGTTCTGCCACTTACATTGTCTAGTGTAATACACTACACCTGAGTTTTGTTGCAGTCTCCCCACCCCAAAAAAAAGGGAGATGTAAATTCTCCACAAGTTTATGTACACCTTCTACCTTGTTTCACAGTACCATATAAAGGTTGTTATTTTGGTTAGATTTCTCCAAAAATGAGGAAGTCTGGTGGAAGAGGCCGTGGGCGGGCGTTGCCAGCTGGTACTGATTGTGGTGGTGGTGGAGCATCTGGTGGTAGTGGGAAAAGCAAAATAGCACCAAAGGCTCGAGGTGTTGAGCCAGCATCATCGTCTGGCTACACAAGGCCTTGAAGGCTCCCTCATCTGGGAGTAGGAAAACAGGTTTTAAAGCCAGAGCAGCAGGAAGTTTTGGCTTTCCTTGCTTACTCAGCCTCTAGCTATTTTGCCTCTTCTTCAGAAGGTTCGAAATCTAAAAGCAGCGAGTCGTCAGTGGATGCTCCCGGTCAGGAACAAGTCGCTTCCTTGTGTCCTTCACCCAAACCAAAAGTGAAGGATGCAGCAGGCGAAACTACAGTTTACTCCATGGAGCTCTTTACACCTACCGTGCCTGGGTTAGAGAGGGAAATTGTTAACAGCCCATCGCAGTGTACTGAGCCAGAATCTGACCCTGATGAGACTATGGAGCCCCGTCACGAACGCTATAGCATCTTACATGGTGACACAGAGGAAGGTGCACATGAAATTGAAAAGGAGGTGATAGATGACCCAGTTGTTGACCCAGATTGGCAGCCATTGGGGGAAGAGGGTGCCGCTGCCAGTAGCTCAGAAGCTCAGAAGTGGAGGAGGATGATCCGCAGCAGCCATCTACAGCGCAACAGCTTTCATCTGGCAGGCCCGTATCTGGCCAAAAATGTTTGTTAAATCCAAAAACAGTTTTAGGACACCGTGGCCATCCGGTGAAAGTAGCAGAGCATGCAATGCCTGAAAAGGTAATCCATAGTAGGAAGAGTGCAGTGTGGGCATTTTTTAACCAAGATCCGAATGATCAGTGCAAAGTTATCTGTAAGAAGTGCTCAAAGACCTTTAGCAGAGGGAAGAATCTCCTAAATTTAAATACAACGTGGATGTGTAGACATTTAACCAGCATGCACTTGCAAGCCTGGACTAACTACCAAACGTCCAGTACCATTGGTGCACCTGCTCAGAATGAAGGTAGTCAGCAATACTACTTTGCTTCCCTCACAGTAAGCCCACCGGTTAGGACACCACCAGCAGCAAATGTGGAGGTATCGTCGCAAGGCCAAAGCAGTCAGGGAATCACAAGGTTCTTGGTAGGAAACACTGTAGGTAGGCCAACATCAAGAATACCATCACCAACCCTCTCTCAATCTGCCATGTCCACCACCACCCCCGCTAGTTCCACCATATGCAGCTCTCCAGTCCAGTTCACCCTACAAGAGACTCTCGTTAGGAAAAGAAAGTACTCATCCTGTCATCCGCGTACACAGGGTTTGAACGCCCACATTGCTAGACTAATCTCACTAGAGATGATGCCCTACCAATTGGTTGAAAGCGAAGCTTTCAAAGCCCTGATGGCCTGCGCAGTACCACGCTATGACCTGCCTAGTCGACACTTCTTTGCGAGAAAAACCACCCCAGCCCTCCACCAGCATGTCAAAGACCGCATTGTCCATGCACTGAGGCAATCAGTCAGTAGAAAGGTGCACCTCACAACAGATGCATGGACCAGTAGGCATGGCCAGGGACGTTACATGTCCATCATGGCACACTGGGTTAATGTCGTGGATGCAGGGTCCACAGGGGACAGCCATAGTGGGACAGTTCTGCCTAGCCCACGGTCTAGGAAACAGTTGGCTGTAGGCGTTCGCCATCTCTCCTCCTCCAGAAGTGAAAGCTCGTCCACAGAGCGCAGTCGCACGACCACTCCATCCGCAGCAGCCAGTGTTGCACTTGACGTTTCCCATTATGGAACAGCTAGTGGTAAGCGTCAGCAGACTGTGCTACAAATGAAGTGTTTGGGTGGCAACAGACACACCGCGGAAGTACTGGCTGAGTACATGCAGCAAGAAACTCAGTCATGGCTGGGCAGTGTACATCTTGAGGCATGCAAGGTAGTCAGTGATAACGGAAGGAATTTTATGGCTGCCATAGCCCTTTCAGAACTGAAACACTTTCCTTGCCTGGCTCACACCTTGAACCTGGTGGTGCAGTGCTTCCTGAAAAATTATCTGGAGTTATCAGCCCTGCTCCTGAAGGTGCGAAGACTTTGCTCGCACATCCGCCGGTCGCCCGTACACTCCAGCCGTATGCAGAACCATCAGCGATCGCTGAATCTTCCCCAGCACCGCCTAATAATCAACGTTGCAACAAGATGGAACTCCACACTGCACATGCTTCAGAGGCTGTGCGAACAGAGGCATGCTGTCATTTATTTGTGGAAGGATACACATACGGGTAGGCAGTTGGATGGCAGACATCGAGTTGTCTGGTGTGCAGTGGTCGAAGCTCCAAAACCTCTGTCAAGTCCTTCAGTGTTTTGAGGAATGCACACGGCTGGTAAGTGCAGATGACGCCATCATAAACATGAACATCCCACTAATGCGTCTGCTGATGCAAAGTTTGACGCACATCAAAGGAGCAGGCGTCTGCAGCCGAGGAGGAGGGAAGTTTTGATGACAGTCAGCCATTGTCTGGTCAGGGAACTCTCCTGGACGAGGTGGCAGACGAAGAGGAGGAGGATGATGGGGATGAATATTTATGGGAGGAGGATGCTTCTCAGGGGGCAATAGAAACTGGTGGCATTGCAAGGACAGGTACAGGGTTTTTGGCGGGCCACAAGTGATGTTGATTTGCAAGAAAGTGCTCCTCAACCCAGCACAAGCAGTAAATTGACACCTGGAACATTGGCCCACATGGCAGAGTATGCCGGGCGTATCCTAAAAAAGGGACCGCCGCATTATTAAAATGTTGACCAATGACGTTTACTGGTTGGCCTGCCTCCTGGATCCACGATACAAAGGAAAATTTCAAAATATCATGCTACATAAGAACCTTGAGCAAATATTGGCTACCAAACAAGCAACTCTTGTAGACCGTTTGGTTCAGACATTCCCAGCACACAGAGGTGGTGAAGGTTCTCACATGAGCTGTAGGGGGCAACATGGCAGAGGTGTGAGAGGTGCACAAATCCGAAGTGGCGTTGGACAGAGGGATTTTATGACCAGGTAGAGGAGTGATTTTGCAATGACCGCTGACACGACAGGTACTGCTGCATTGATTCAAAGTGACAGGAGACAGCATTTGTCCAGTATGGTTACGAACTACTTTTCCTCCCTTATCGATGTTCTCCGTCACAGGTCATTCCCCTTTGATTACTGGGCATCTAAAATAGACACCTGGCCTGAATTGGCAGAATATGCATTACAGGAACTCGCTTGCCCAGCTGCTAGTGTGCTATCAGAAAGAGTCTTCAGTGCTGCTGGTTCAATACTGACCAACAAAAGGACACGTCTGGCTACCCGAAATGTTGATGATTTAACCTTCACTAAAATGAACCAATCATGGATTTCAAATTATTTTTCCCCACCTTCCCCTGCTGACACGTAGCTTGCCTTAAAATTGTCTTGCTTTTGGCCTCCTCTTACTGACTGCTCCAATTCCTCCATTTGCAGCTGCTGAATGTCCACCATAGGCCATTTTTATACCTCCCTAATTGGGCTGACTCCCCCCACAGGGCCGTGGTCACCACTTGGCGCAAGCACCCATGCGAGTGCCGTTTTCCCACTCTTGGGTGACGGCACTGGCACAGGGTCCCTCATAGTAGAATGAAGTGTCTCTGACGGTGGTGGTGCACAACCAACGTCAGAGACACCATCGTAATATGAGGGGCCCTGTGCCAGTACCGCCGCCCACGAGAGAGTGTTCCCCCCAGCTCTAACAGTGTTCTACCACTTTCAAAACTTACCTCTCCCTGCTCCACCACTGTGTAGTCTGTACTGATAAATCCTTTAAAGGCACTGCCAATACAAATTTGTTGAAATGATAGATGATAGTAAAAATATACAGGGGCCCTGGCCTCCATTTAGAGCAGTCAATACTTTGCGCCAACTTCCACTGTCTTCTACTCAGCAGAGGAGCCCACCCCTGTACCTAGCTATGCCACCAGTTTATTTATGAACATTTTTTTGGCTGACATTTAGCCCACTTTATTATTTTGGCCTACTAACTGTGTCAGCCACTTATTACAGTTGTCCTCCACAGAACAAAGGAATACCGCCTGTGTACTCCTCTTACCTATTTTGAACTGCATTTAGCCTACTTTTTTATTTTAGGACTACTAAGTCTGTCTGAGCCACTTATTACAGTTGTCCTCCACTGAACAAAGCAATGCCACCTGTGTACTCCTGTTACCAATTTTGAACTGCATTTAGCCAACTTTTTTGTTTTAGGCCTACTAAGTCTGTGTGAGCCTCTCATAACAGTTGTCCTCCTCCACTGAACAAAGCTATGCTGCCTGTGTACTCCTGTTACCAATTTTGAACTGCCTTTAGCCTGCTTTTCTATTTTAGGCCTACTCAGTCTCTCTGAGCCACTTATTACAGTTGTCCTCCTCCACTGAACAAAGCTATGCCGCCTGTGTACTCCTCTTACCAATTGTGAACTGCATTTAGCCTACTTTTTTATTTTAGGCGTACAAAGTCTGTGTGAGCCTCTAATAACAGTTGTCCTCCTCCGCTGAACAAAGCTATGCCGCCTGTGTACTCCAGTTACCAATTTTGAACTGCATTTAGCTTACTTTTTTATTTTAGGCCTACTAAATCTGTCTGAGCCACTTATTACAGTTGTCCTCCACTGAACAAAGCAATGTCGCCTGTGTACTCCTGTTACCAATTTTGAACTGCATTTAGCCTACTTTTTTATTTGGGCCTACTAACTGTGTCTGCCCCTCATTACAGTTGTCCTCCGCTGAACAAAGCAATGCTGCCAATTTAGTCCTGTTAGCAATTTTGAACTGCATTTAGCCTACTTACTTTTTGGGGCCTACTAACTGTGTCAGCCTCTCATTACAGTTGTCCTCTGCTGAACAAAGCAATGCCGCCAGTTTAGTCCTGTTACCAATTTTGAACTGCATTTAGCCTACTTACTTACTATGGCCTTGTAACTGTTTGAGCCTCTCATTACAGTTGTCCTCCTCCCCTGAACAAAGCTATGCCGCCTGTGTACTCCTCTTACCAATTTTGAACTGCATTTAGCCTACTTACTTACATGGGCCTAGTAACTGTGTGAGCCTCTCATAACTGTTGTCCTCCTCCGCTGAAAAAAGCTATGCTGCCTGTGTACTCCTCTTACCAATTTTGAACTGCATTTAGCCTCCTTACTTACTTGGGCTTAGTAACTGTGTGAGCCTCTCATAACAGTTGTCCTCCTCCGCTGAAAAAAGCTATGCCGCCTGTGTACTCCTCTTACCAATTTTGAGCTGCATTTAGCCTACTTACTTACTTGGGCCTAGTAACTTTGTGAGCCTCTCATAACAGTTGACCTCCTCCGCTGAACAAAGCTATGCTGCCTGTGTACTCCTCTTACCAATTTTGAACTGCATTTAGCCTACTTTTTTATTTGGGCCTACTATCTGTGTCTGCCCCTCATTACAGTTGTCCTCTGCTTAACAAAGCAATGCCGCCAGTTTAGTCCTGTTGGCAATTTTGAACTGCATTTAGTCTGCTTACTTTTTGGGGCCTACTAACTGTGTCAGCCTCTCATTACAGTTGTCCTCCGCTGAACAAAGCAATGCCGCCAGTTTAGTCCTGTTAGCAATTTTGAACTGCATGTAGCCTACTTACTTATTTGGGCCTAGTAACTGTGTCAGCCACTCCTTTCAGTTGTCCTCCGCTGAACAAAGCAATGCCACCAGTTTAGTCCTGTTAGCAATATTGAACTGCATTTAGTCTACTTTCTTATTTGGGCCTACTAACTGTGTCTGCCCCTCATTACAGTTGTCCTCCGCTGAACAATGCAATGCCGCCAGTTTAGTCCTGTTAGCAATTTTGAACTGCATTTAGCCTACTTACTTATTTGGGCCTACTAACTGTGTCTGCCCCTCATTACAGTTGTCCTCCGCTGAACAAAGCAGTGCCGCCAGTTTAGTCCTGTTACCAATTTTGAACTGCATTTAGCCGACTTACTTACATGGGCCTAGTAACTGTGTGAGCCTCTCATTACAGTTGTTCTCCTCCGCTGGACAAAGCTATGCCGCCTGTGTACTCCTCTTACCAATTGTGAAATGCATTTAGCCTACTTACTTACTTGGGCCTAGTAACTGTGTGAGCCTCTCATTACAGTTGTCCTTCTCCGCTGAACAAAGCTATGCCGCCTGTGTACTCTTCTTACCAATTTTGAACTGCACTTAGCTTACTTACTTACTTGGGCCTAGTAACTGTGTGAGCCTCTCATTACAGTTGTCCTCCTCCGCTGGACAAAGCTATGCCGCCTGTGTACTCTTCTTACCAATTTTGAACTGCATTTAGCCTACTTTTTTATTTTGGGCCTACTAACTGCGTCTGCGCCACTCATTACAGTTGTCCTCCACTGAGCAAAGCTATGCCGCCTGTTTAGTCCTGTTACCAATTTTGAACTGCATTTAGCCTACGTTATTATTTGGGCATATATCTGTGTTTCCTCCTCATCCTGCCCATTGCCCAGCCACTGCTAGATGAGTCTGCTAGTACATTGACCCAGACCACTACATTCCCCTTGCACTCTACACAGCCAGAATCTGACCCTGCTGAAAGTCAGGTTCCTCTTCCTGCATACTATACCACCTTACACAGGGACAAAGAGGAAGGTGCAGATGAAAGTGCAGGTTCCTTCATTAGGTGGGGGGGCATACTCATTGGCACTGGCACAGGGCCCCTCATAGTAAGCAAAAGTGTCTCTGGCAGTGGGAGGCACCGCCCGCCGTCAAACACACCGCCGTTCTATGAGGGGCCCTGTGCCAGTGCCAACTAGTGGGCCCCCCCGCTTGCTCAGGATCACAGCACTGGCAAAGTTGAAATACTTACCTCTCCCTGCTCCACCGCCGTGATGTATTCCGCGTTTCCTGGGCCCACGAAAATCTTGAGCCAGCCCTACCCCCCCACAACTTTAGCCAAATGACCCCCAGTTTTCAATGCCTAACTAATATTATAAAGTAAGTTAAAATTGGCAAGCTTAAGTAATAAGAATTGATTTTTTTGGCATTAAAATGGGCACTGTAGGTGTTTTCCTGTCCTCCACTCACTGCCGACTTTGATTGCCCATTGACTTGCATTGGGTTTCGTGTTTGTCGGCCCCTGACTTTTCAAAATAATCGACCGATTTCACTCAACCCGACTTTTGAGAAAGTCGGGTTTCGCGAAACCCAACTCGATCCTAAAAAAGTAAAAGTCGCTCAACTCTAGTCTTTTGTGATCATAAAAAAAAAGTTCAATGTGAGAAACAGACAAGATATTGTGTAAAAAAGAGAGTATGAAAATATCATAAAATTTAGGCTCTGCGTATAATAAAAAAATTGCAGAAAATATTTGAATATCCGAATGAGTAATCACTTTACAGCTTTTGAAACTGCACATGTGAAAAAAAAGCAGAAAATGTGCCTTGTCAAAAATGGGGGAAATGGCCTGCTATTGAACCAGTTAATGACTTATAGGCATAATATATTTAAATGTCAGAGCAAGCTGTGAGAGCTTTAGTTACTACAACATTTAAACCCTCTTAATTTTCATTATTTTACATAAAAGTCCAATTTTTATCTCTAGATGTATTTATATGCATTCTCCTTCCTCAGATGATTAACTTCACATTTCTTTTTATGACTTTTTTTCTAAATCATAGAATAGCTTTCATTTTTCCTCTTTATATGACTTAGAGTATTCCATTTTATGTTATTATAGATAACTAATTCAGTATTTACATCCTAGAACTAAGATGTATTTTTACACTATTAACCCCTTGAGGAGGGACCCAAATTTTCCACTTCCCCTTCTTGCAAGAGACATAACGTCTCATTTTTCAATTGATATAACTACAGTGCCTTGCCAAAGTATTCGGCCCCCTGGAACTTTTCAACCTTTTCCCACATATCATGCTTCAAACATAAAGATACCAAATGTAAATTTTTGGTGAAGAATCAACAACAGGTGGAACACAATTGTGAAGTTGAACAAAATGTATTGGTTATTTTAAATTTTTGTGGAAATTCAAAAACTGAAATGTGCGGCGTGCAATATTATTCGGCCCCTTTAACTTAACACTTTGTTGCACCGCCTTTTGCTGCGATTACAGCTGCAAGTCGAGCGACTGAAATTCTTGCCCATTCTTCCTTGGCAAACAGCTCAAGCTCAGTGAGGTTTGATGAAGATCATTTGTGAACAGCAGTAGGGTTGCGCGAAATGGATCGGACATTTTCGTGAAACCCCACCCGATCCCACTGTGGGATCGGCCATGAGGTCGGCGATCTTCGCGCCAAAGTCGCATTTCGTATGACGCTTTAAGCGCCATTTTTCAGCCAATGAAGGAGGACGCAGAGTGTGGGCAGCGTGATGACATAGGTCTCGGTCCCCACCATCTTAGAGAAGGGCATGGCAGTGATTGGCTTGCTTTCTGCGGCGTCACAGGGGCTATAAAGGGGCGTGCACGCCGACCGCCATTTCACTTCTGCCGATCTAAGCATAGGGAGAGGTTGCTGCCAGCTTCATCAGAAGAAGGGATATAGATAGTGAGGGAAGATTAACCCCAAAACTGATTGTGCTGTAGCGATTTCCACTGTCCAACACCACCTTTTCTTTGCAGGGACAGTGGAGTTTTGTTTTGGTGCATCAGCTCTGTAGCTTATTAGGCTGCATTCTAAGGCTCCCTGATAGCTGCAGTGCTGTTTGTACGCCGCTGTGCAAACCAACTGCTTATTTAAAAGCAAAAATCCTGTTTCTCCTTTCTGCACAGTTCTCTTGTTTCTTTGTCCATACTCTTTTGTGTGCAACAGTCCTTTTTATTGCTGCCATACTTGTCCTTTTAGAAAACCCAAGAGAAAAAACACATGGAGTACACGTCCCATTTTTAGAAATATAAAAATATACATTTTTATTTCACAATATTTAAAACCACAAAGTCATAATACATACAGAGCATACAATAAGAGAGACTCGGGATAGCACTGAAAAAGTCACAGCAACGGTAAACCCCAGAGAACCGCTAATACCATTTTACAATAAGAATGCCATTAAGTGCACATTATTAAAGTAAAGATGCCACCGCATCCGGAAATCTACAGGTAAATACCTCCACCTCCCCAAGTGGGGTGCCGCTAATCAAAAAACGGCCTATATCATACTTAAACCGGTTTAGTGGCTCTTACCCATATAGTTAGTCTGCGATCTCCAGGGGTCACCGCCGCAGCCCCAACGCATGTTTCGTGTCGGCTTCGTCAGGGGGCAGTCTGCCCCTGACGAAGCCGACGCGAAACGCGTGTTGGGGCTGCGGCGGTGACCCCTGGAGATCGCAGACTAACTATATGGGTAAGAGCCACTAAACCGGTTTAAGTATGATATAAGCCGTTTTTTTATTAGCGGCACCCCACTTGGGGAGGTGGAGGTATTTACCTGTAGATTTCCGGATGCGGTGGCATTTTTACCTTAATAATGTGCACTTAATGGCATTCTTATTGTAAAATGGTATTAGCGGTTCTCTGGGGTTTACCGTTGCTGTGATTTTTTCAGTGCTATCCCGAGTCTCTCTTATTGTATGCCCTGTATGTATTATGACTTTGTGGTTTTAAATATTGTGAAATAAAAATGTATATTTTTATATTTCTAAAAATGGGACGTGTACTCCATGTGTTTTTTCTCTTGGGTTTTCTATAAGTTGTATGGGAGTGTCCTACATATATTTGAAGGATTTCTAGCACGGGTACTTTCCCTAACATTATACTATTAGTATGTGTGTGAGATCCATAATATTGCTGTCCATTGTGGGATGTCTTTATCATACTAGTCATTTGTTCATTGTAGGGAGATTGAAATAGTACTACAGCCCTTGTATTTTTTTATATATCTGCCAGCCACGTTCTGCCACTGACATTGTGTAGTGTAATACAGTGAGCCTGTTTTTTTCTGCATTCTCCCCCCAAAAAAGGGAGTTTTAAATTGCCAAAAAGTTTCTATACGTCAGTTCTGTTTGTCGCATATCTTCCAGCCACGTTGTGCCACTTACATTGTGTAGTGCAATACACTGGGCCTGTTTTTGCTGCATTCTGCCCCCAAAAAAGGGAAGGTTAAATTGCCAACATGTTTCTATACGTCAGTTCTGTTGGTTGTATATCTGGCAGCCACGTTGTGCCACTGACATTGTGTAGTGTAATACACTGGGCCTGTTTTTGGCTGCATTCTCCACCCAAAAAAGAGAGAGTTAAATTGCCAACAAGTTTCTATACGTCAGTTCTGTTGGTCGTATATCTAGCAGCCACGTTCTGCCACTGACATTGTGTAGTGTAATACACTGGGCCTGTTTTTTGCTGCATTCTCCCCCCCAAGAAAGGGAGAGTTAAATTGCCAACAAGCTTCTATACGTCAGTTCTGTTGGTCGTATATCTAGCAGCCACGTTCTGCCACTGACATTGTGTAGTGTAATACACTGGGCCTGTTTTTTGCTGCATTCTCCCCCCCAAGAAAGGGAGAGTTAAATTGCCAACAAGCTTCTATACGTCAGTTCTGTTGGTCGTAAATCTGGCAGCCACGTTCTGCCACTGACATTGTGTAGTGTAATATGCTGGGCCTGTTTATGGCTGCATTCTCCCCCCCAAAAAAGGGAGACTTACATTGCCAACAAGTTTCTATACCTCAGTTCTGTTGGTCGCATATCTGGCAGCCACGTTGTGCCACTGACATTGTGTAGTGTAATACACTGGGCCTGTTTTTGGCTGCATTCTCCCCCCCAAAAAAGGGAGAGTTAAATTGCCAACAAGTTTCTATACGTCAGTTCTGTTGGTCGTATATCTGGCAGCCACGTTCTGCCACTGACATTGTGTAGTGTAATATGCTGGGCATGTTTATGGCTGCATTCTCCCCCCCAAAAAAGGGAGACTTACATTGCCAACAAGTTTCTATACCTCAGTTCTGTTGGTCGCATATCTGGCAGCCACGTTGTGCCACTGACATTGTGTAGTGTAATACACTGGGCCTGTTTTTGGCTGCATTCTCCCCCCCCAAAAAGGGAGAGTTAAATTGCCAACAAGTTTCTATACGTCAGTTCTGTTGGTCGTATATCTGGCAGCCACGTTCTGCCACTGACATTGTGTAGTGTATTATGCTGGGCCTGTTTTTGGCTGCATTCTCTCACCCAAAAAAGGGAGAGTTACATTGCCAGCAAGTTTCTATATGTCAGTTCTGTTGGTCGTATATATGGCAGCGACGTTGTGCCACTTACATTGTGTAGTGTAATACACTGGGCCTGTTTTTGGCTGCATTCTCCCCCCCAAAAAAGGGAGAGTTAAATTGCCAACAAGTTTCTATACGTCAGTTCTGTTGGTCGTATATCTGGCAGCCACGTTCTGCCACTGACATTGTGTAGAGTAATATGCTGGGCCTGTTTTTGGTTGCATTCTCCCCCCCAAAAAAGGGAGACTTACATTGCCAACAAGTCTCTATACCTCAGTTCTGTTGGTCGTATATCTGGCAGCCACGTTGTGCCACTGACATTGTGTAGTGTAATACACTGGGCCTGTTTTGGGCTGCATTCTCCCCCTCAAAAATAGGAGAGTTAAATTGCCAACAAGTTTCTATATGTCAGTTCTGTTGGTCGTATATCTGGCAGCCACGTTCTGCCACTGACATTGTGTAGTATAATACACTGGGCCTGTTTTTGGCTGCATTCTCCCCCCCAAAAAAGGGAGACTTACATTGCCAACAAGTTTCAATACCTCAGTTCTCTTGGTCGTATATCTGGCAGCCACGTTGTGCCACTGACATTGTGTAGTGTAATACACTGGGCCTGTTTTTG
This sequence comes from Ranitomeya imitator, assembly GCF_032444005.1. Lineage (NCBI taxonomy): Eukaryota > Metazoa > Chordata > Amphibia > Anura > Dendrobatidae > Ranitomeya > Ranitomeya imitator. Next base: position 225,291,372 of record NC_091287.1, on the reverse strand, counting down.
GCTGCATTCTCCCCCCCAAAAAAGGGAGAGTTACATTGCCAACAAGTTTCTATACGTCAGTTCTGTTGGTCGTATATCTGGCAGCCACGTTCTGCCACTAGCATTGTGTAGTGTAATACACAGGGCCTGTTTTTTGCTGCAGTTTTCCTGCCAAAAAAGGGAGATATAAATTCTCCAAAAGTAAATATACACCTTCTACCTTGTTTAACAGTACCATATAACGGTTGTTATTTTGGTAACATTTCCCCAAAAATGAGGAAGTCTGGTGGAAGAGGCCGTGGGCGCTCGTTGCCAGCTGGTACTGATGGAGGGGGTGGTAGTGGAGCATCTGGTGGTACTGGGAAAAGCAAGATAGCACCAAAGGCTGGAGGTGTTGAGCCAGCGTCATCGTCTGGCTACACAATACCTCGAAGGCTCCCTTATCTGGGAGTAGGAAAACAGCTTTTAAAGCCGGAGCAGCAGGAACAAGTTTTGGCTTTCCTTGCTGACTCAGCCTCTAGCTCTTTTTGCCTCCTCTTCAAAAGGTTCGAAGTCAAAAAGCAGCGAGTCGTCAGTGGCTGCTCCTGGTATGGAAAAATTAGCTTCCTTGTGTCCTTCACCCAAAACAAAAGTGAAGGATGCGGCAGGCAACACAACACTTTACTCCATGAAGTTCTTTACACATACTGTGCCTGGGTTAGAGAGGGAAATTGTTAAAAGCCCATTACAAGATGAATCGGACATGGAGTGCACAGATGCACAGCCACAGCTAGATTATTATGCTGTTCCATTGACTCAGATCACTACATTGCCCTCGTAGTGTACTGAGCCAGAATCTGACCCTGATGAGACTATGGTGCCCAGTCCCGAACGCTATAGCACCTTACACGGTGACACAGATGATGGTGCACATGACATTGAAGAGGAGGTGATAGATGACCCAGTTGTTGACCCAGATTGGCAGCCATTGGGGAGGAGGATGCCGCTGCAAGTAGCTCAGAAGCGGAGGAGGATGATCTGCAGCAGCCATCTACATCTACAGCGTGCAAAGCCTGAAAAGGTATTCCATAGTAGGACGAGTGCAGTGTGGCAATTTTTTAACCAAGATCTGAATGATCAGTCCAAAGTTATATGTAAGAAATGCTCCAAGACCTTTAGCAGAGGGAAGAATGTTCAAAATTTAAATACAACGTGCATGCGTAGACATTTAACCAGCAGGCACTTGGAAGCATGGACTAACTACCAAACGTCCCGTACCGTTGGTGCACCTGCTCATATTGAAGCTTGTCAGCAGCGCAACATTGCTTCCCTCACTGGAAGCCCACCGGCTATGACTAGGGTTGAGCGAAACGGGTCGTTCATTTTTAAAAGTCGCCGACTTTTGGCAAAGTCGGGTTTCATGAAACCCGATCCGACCCCTGTGCGGGGTCGGCCATGCGGTACGCGACTTTCACGCCAAAGTCGCGTTTCAATGACGCGAAAAGCGCCATTTCTCAGCCAATGAAGGTAAACGCAGAGTGTGGGCAGCGTGATGACATAGGTCCTGGTCCCCACCATCTTAGAGAAGGGCATTGCAGTGATTGGCTTGCTGTCTTCGGCGTCACAGGGGCTATAAAGGGGAGTTCCCGCCGACCGCCATGTTACTGCTGCTGATCTGAGCTTAGGGAGAGGTTGCTGCCGCTTCGTCAGAAGCAGGGATAGCGTTAGGCAGGGTCCATTAACCACCAAACCGCTTGTGCTGTAGCGATTTCCACTGCCCAACACCACCTTCGGTGTGCAGGGACAGTGGAAGCTACATTTTTTTTTTTTTTCCCCTTAGCGCTGTAGCTCATTGGGCTGCCCTAGAAGGCTCCCTGATAGCTGCATTGCTGTGTGTATGCCGCTGTGCAAACCAACTGCTTTTTTCAAAGCACAAATCCTCTTGTTCCTTCCTTTCTGCACAGCTATCTTTTTGGTTTGTACACACTTTTTATTTAATTTGTGCATCAGTCCACTCCTTATTGCTGCCTGCCATACCTGGCTGAGATTACTGCAGGGAGATAGTAATTGAAGGACACTCCCTGTTTTTTTTTTTTTTTTTTTGGGAGATTAAGATTGACATTTCGGCTAGAGTGCCATCCCTGTCTGTGTCATCTCTCACTCAGTGGGCCATAGAAAGCCTATTTATTTTTTTGCTTGATTTGGGTTATAAAATCTACCTGAAAAAATCACTACATCAATCAGTGGGAGAAAAATATTGGCCTCAGGGCTTGTGTGCCACTCTTGACTCCTGTGTGCATCATCACTCACTCAGTGGGCCATAGAAAGCCTATTTATTTTTTTGCTTGATTTTGGTTCTAAAATCTACCTGAAAAAATCACTACATCAATCAGTGGGAGAAAAATATTGGCCTCAGGGCTTGTGTGCCACTCCTGACTCCTGTGTGCATCATCACTCACTCAGTGGGCCATAGAAAGCCCTTTTTTTTTTTTTTTTGCTTTATTTGGGTTCTAAATTCTACCTGAAAAAATCAATAAATCAATCAGTGGGAGATTAATATTGGCCTTTGGGCTTGTGTGCCAGTCCTAAGCGTGCCATCTCTCTCTCTCAGATAGTGGGCCATAGAAAGCCTATTTATTTATTTCTTTTTTTATTGGGTTTATAAATTTTCCTTGGAAAAAAAAAAAAAAAGTGGGAGATTAATATTGGCCTCTGGGCTTGTGTGCCAGTCCTGAGCGTGCCATCTCTCTCATAAAAAGTGGGCCATAGAAAGCCTATTTATTTATTTTTTTTTGGTTTTATAAATTCTCCCTGAAAAAAAAAAGGGAGATTAATATTGGCCTTTGGGCTTGTGTGCCAGTCCTAAGCGTGCCATCTCTCTCTGTCTCTCAGATAGTGGGCCATAGAAAGCCTATTTATTATTTTTTTTATTGGGTTTATAAATTTTCCCTGGAACAAAAAAAAAAAAGTTGGGAGATAAATATTGGCCTCTGGGCTTGTGTGCCACTCCTGACTCCTGTGTGCGTCATCTCTCACTCAGTGGGCCATAGAAAGCCTTTTTTTGTTTTATTTGTTTTCTAAATTCTCCCTGAAAAAATCATTTTATTTTCTTTGGTTTCTAAATTCTTCCTGAAAAAATCATTTTATTCTATTTTTTTTTTCCTAAAGTCTCCCTGAAAAACAAAAAAAAAACAAAAACAAATCAGTGGGAGATTAATATTGCCCTTTCTGCTTGTGTGCCAGTCTTGACTCCTGGGTGTGCCATCTCTCTCTCTCTCTCCAATTGTGGGCCATAGAAAGCCTATTATTTTTTTAGCTTGATTTGGGTTCCAAAATCTACCTGAAAAAATCACTACATCAATCAGTGGGAGATAAATATTGGCCTCTGGGCTTGTGTGCCACTCCTGACTCCTGTGTGCGTCATCTCTCACTCAGTGGGCCATAGAAAGCCTTTTTTTGTTTTATTTGTTTTCTAAATTCTCCCTGAAAAAATCATTTTATTTTATTTGGTTTCTAAATTCTTCCTGAAAAAATCATTTTATTCTATTTTTTTTTTTCCTAAAGTCTCCCTGAAAAAAACAAAACAAAAACAAATCAGTGGGAGATTAATATTGCCCTTTCTGCTTGTGTGCCAGTCTTGACTCCTGGGTGTGCCATCTCTCTCTCTCTCTCCAATTGTGGGCCATAGAAAGCCTATTATTTTTTTAGCTTGATTTGGGTTCCAAAATCTACCTGAAAAAATCACTACATCAATCAGTGGGAGATAAATATTGGCCTCTGGGCTTGTGTGCCACTCCTGACTCCTGTGTGCGTCATCTCTCACTCAGTGGGCCATAGAAAGCCTTTTTTTGTTTTATTTGTTTTCTAAATTCTCCCTGAAAAAATCATTTTATTTTATTTGGTTTCTAAATTCTTCCTGAAAAAATCATTTTATTCTATTATTTTTTTTTCCTAAAGTCTCCCTTAAAAAAAAAAAAAATCTAATCAGTGGGAGATTAATATTTACATTTGTGCTTCAGTGACAGTCCTGCGTGTGTGGCATCTCTCTCATTTGTTGCCACCAACAACAGAGTGTGTAACATTGTGCCTGATTTTCGTTGTGGTCTCACTCACCTGTAAAGGGGTAGCTAAATCATACTGAAGTTATAGCTCACCGTGTAATTTGTGTGACAGCAACAAATACCGTTAGTTTGTTTACGTTTTTAAAACAATGAGGAAGTATGGTGGAAGAGGTCGTGGCCGGGGGCGTTCATTGTCAGCTGGTAATGAGGGTAGTGGTAGTGGTGGAGCATCAGCTGGTCGTGGGAAAAAAAATATTGCACCTAAGTCTGGAGCTGTGGAGCCAGGTTCGTCGTCTGGCTACACAAGGCCTCGAACGCTCCCTTTTCTGGGAGTAGGAAAACCGCTTTTAAAGCCGGAGCAGCAAGAGCAAGTTTTGGCTTATCTTGCTGACTCAGCCTCTAGCTCTTTTGCCTCCTCTCGTGAAACTGGTAAATGTCAAAGCAGCGCGTCGTTAGTGGATGTTCACGGTCAGGGACAAGTCGCTTCCTTGTCCTCTTCAGCAAAAACAACAACAGAGAAGAATGCAGCAGGCGACACAACGGGTTACTCCATGGAGCTCTTTACACATACCGTCCCTGGCTTAGAAAGTGAAGCAGTTAACAGTCCATGCCCATTACAAGTTGAATCTGACATGGAGTGCACTGATGCACAGCCACAGCCAGACTACTATGCTGGTCCTTTGACTCAGACCACAACATTGCCCTCGCAGGGTGCTGATCAAGAATCAGACCCTGATGAGACTATGTTGCCCCATCACGAACGCTATACCACCGACCGACACGGTGACACAGACAAAGTTGCACACGAGCTACAAGAAGAGGTAATAGATGACCCAGTTCTTGACCCCGATTGGCAGCCATTGGGGGAACAGGGTGCAGGCGGCAGCAGTTCTGAAGCGGAGGAGGAGGGGCCGCAGCAGGCATCAACATCGCAACAGGTTCCATCTGCCGGGCCCGTATCTAGCCCAAAACGCGTGGCAAAGCAAAAACCTGTTGGAGGACAGCGTGGCCATCCGGTTAAAGCTCAGTCTGCAATGCCTGAAAAGGTATCCGATGCTAGAAAGAGTGCAGTCTGGCATTTTTTTAAACAACATCCAATTAATCAGCGCAAAGTCATCTGTCAAAAATGTTCAACTACCTTAAGCAGAGGACAGAATCTGAAAAGTCTCAATACAAGTTGCATGCATAGACATTTAACCACCATGCATTTGCAAGCCTGGACTAACTACCAAACGTCCCTTAAGGTTGTAGCACCCTCGGCCAATGAAGCTAGTCAGCAACGCAACATCCCTTCCGGCAGTGTAGGGCCACCATTTTCCGCACCACCTGCAGTATCTGTGCAGGTTTCTTTGCCAGGCCAAAGCAGTCAGGGTCAGGGAATCACCAGTTTCGTAGTAGGAAACACTGCATCTAGGGCACCGGTGGCAACAATACCATCTCCCACCGTCTCTCAGTCTGCCATGTCCACCGGCACCCCCGCTAGTTCCACGATCTCCAGCTCTCCAGTCCAGCTCACCCTACATGAGACTATGGTTAGAAATAGGAAGTACTTAGCCTCGCATCCACGTACACAGGGTTTGAACGCACACATAGATAGACTAATCTCGTTAGAGATGATGCCCTACAGGTTAGTTGAAAGCGAAGCTTTCAAAGCCCTGATGGACTACGCTGTACCACGCTACGAGCTACCCAGTCGACACTTTTTTTCCAGAAAAGCCATCCCAGCCCTCCACCAGCATGTTAAAGAGCGCATCGTCCATGCACTCAGGCAATCTGTGAGCACAAAGGTGCATCTGACAACAGATGCATGGACCAGTAGGCATGGCCAGGGACGTTACGTGTCCATCACGGCACACTGGTTAAATGTGGTGGATGCAGGGTCCACAGGGGACAGCAAGTTTGGGACAGTTCTGCCTAGCCCACGGTCTAGGAAACAATTGGCTGCAGCCGTTCGCACCCCCTCCTCCTCCTCTTCGTCCTCCTGCAGAAGCGAGAGCTCGTCCACAGACCGCAGTCGCACAACCACTCCATCCGCTGCTGCCACTGTTGCACACCAGGTCTCCCATTATGGGGCAGCTACTGGCAAACGTCAGCAGGCTGTATTGGCTATGAAGTGTTTGGGCGACAACAGACACACCGCGGAAGTTCTGTCCGAGTTCTTGCAGAAAGAAACGCAGTCGTGGCTGGGCACTGTAGATCTTGAGGCAGGCAAGGTAGTGAGTGATAACGGAAGGAATTTCATGGCTGCCATCTCCCTTTCCCAACTGAAACACATTCCTTGCCTGGCTCACACCTTAAACCTGGTGGTGCAGTGCTTCCTGAAAAGTTATCCGGGGTTATCCGACCTGCTCCTCAAAGTGCGTGGACTTTGCTCACATATCCGCCGTTCGCCCGTACACTCCAGCCGTATGCAGACCTATCAGCGTTCTTTGAACCTTCCCCAGCATCGCCTAATCATAGACGTTGCAACAAGGTGGAACTCAACACTGCACATGCTTCAGAGACTGTGTGAACAGAGGCGGGCTGTTATGTTTTTGTGGGAGGATACACATACACGGGCAGGCAGTAGGATGGCAGACATGGAGTTGTCAGGTGTGCAGTGGTGGAAGATTCAAGACATCTGTCAAGTCCTTCAGTGTTTTGAGGAATGCACACGGCTGGTTAGTGCAGACAACGCCATAATAAGCATGAGCATCCCCCTAATGCGTCTGCTGATGCAAAGTTTGACGCACATAAAGGATCAGGCGTCTGCAGCTGAGGAAGAGGAAAGCCTTGATGACAGTCAGCCATTGTCTGGCCAGGGCAGTGTACAGGACGAGGTAGCAGGCGAAGAGGAGGAGGAGGACGAGGAGGATGGTGGGGATGATTATATTTTTAATGAGGAAGCTTTTCCGGGGCCACTGGAAATTGGTGGCGCGGCAAGGCCGGGTTCTGGTTTTTTGAGGGACACAAGTGACGTGGATTTGCCTGAAACTGCCCCTCAACCAAGCACAACCGCAGATTTGAGAACTGGAACTTTGGCCCACATGGCGGATTATGCCTTACGTATCCTCAAAAGGGACACACGCATAACTAAAATGATGAATGATGACGATTACTGGTTGGCCTGCCTCCTTGATCCTCGTTATAAAGGCAAATTGCAAAATATAATGCCACATGAGAACTTGGAACTAATATTAGCAACCAAACAATCAACTCTTGTTGACCGTTTGCTTCTGGCATTCCCTGCACACAGCGCCCGTGATCGTTCTCACACGAGCTGCAGGGGCCAGCAGACCAGAGGAGTTAGAGGGGCAGAAATCAGAAGTGGCGTTGGCCAGAGGGGTTTTCTGACCAGGTTGTGGAGTGATTTTGCTATGACCGCAGACAGGACAGGTACTGCAGCATCAATTCAAAGTGACAGGAGACAACATTTGTCCAGTATGGTTACAAACTATTTTTCATCCCTTATCGATGTTCTCCCTCAACCGTCATTCCCATTTGATTACTGGGCATCAAAATTAGACACCTGGCCAGAATTGGCAGAATATGCATTGCAGGAGCTTGCTTGCCCAGCAGCTAGTGTCCTATCAGAAAGAGTATTCAGTGCTGCAGGTTCAATACTAACAGAAAAAAGGACTCGTCTGGCTACCCAAAATGTAGATGATCTAACCTTCATTAAAATGAACCACAACTGGATTTCGAAATCTTTTGCCCCACCTTGCCCGGCTGACACCTAGCTTTCCTATGAAAAGGTCTTGCCTGTGGACTATTCTGAATGCCTTTTCCAATCTCGTAATTTTCTGCACCTGATTGTCCAGCATACGACATGTTTACACCTCACTAAATGGCCAAACTCCCCACACGGGGCCGTGGTATCGACACTTGGCGACAACACCCGTGAGAGTGCAGTTTGTCTGAAGAGGTGGGTGAGCCCGCTTTTGGTCGACGGCACTGCCACTGGGTCCCTCCTAGTACAATAAAGTGTCTCTGGCGGTGGTGGTGCGCACCCAACGTCAGACACACCGTTGTAATATGAGGGGCCCTGGGCCTGTACCGCCAGCCACAAGACAGTTTCCCCCCACCCCAGCTCAAACAGTGCTCTACCACTTGCAAAATTATCTCACAGCTCCACCAATGTTTAGTCTATGCGCTGACATCCTTCAATGCCTGCCACTGACAATACCATTGTATTGACATTTTTGTTATGTTAGGCCTTCGATGCCTGTCTGTGGTCACTCCTTCCACTAGGTCTCCACTGACCACACCACTGCTGCCCGTGTACCCCTGTAACCAATTTAAAATTGCCTACAGCCATGTGTTATTATTTTAGGCCTTCGATGCCTGTCTGCGGTGACTCCTTCCACTAGGCCTCCACTGACCACACCACTGCTGCCCGTGTACCCCTGTAACCAATTTAAAATTGCCTACAGCCATGTGTTATTATTTTAGGCCTTCGATGCCTGTCTGCGGTGACTCCTTCCACTAGGCCTCCACTGACCACACCACAGCTGCCCGTGTACCCCTGGAACCAATTTAAAATTGCCTACAGCCATGTGTTATTATTTTAGGCCTTCGATGCCTGTCTGCGGTGACTCCTTCCACTAGGCCTCCACTGACCACACCACTGCTGCCCGTGTACCCCTGTAACCAATTTAAAATTGGCTACAGCCATGTGTTATAATTTTAGGCCTTCGATGCCTGTCTGCGGTCACTCCTTCCACTAGGCCTCCACTGACCACACCACTGCTGCCCGTGTACCCCTGGAACCAACATCAGAAAATATAAAAATAAGTATTTTGCTTATAAAAAAGAAAATACTGGAGAGATATCAAATGCAGACATTTTAACATTAAAAACAAACACATACAACAAAAATCTGGTACAGTACTAAAAATGGCCATCAGCTACAATAACTTTCTCCTGCAAGTAGTTAACTGAAAGGTTTTTTCAATTTTAAACACAGATATGGCATCCACCGAGTGTTGTCCTGTCGCGTCTTCTTTATATTATTGCCAAGAAGATGCAAAACAATGAAAATAATAAAATCATTATTTCCAAAAAAAATAGAGTAAGTCAAAACCACATTGCAAATAAACATTCATTACAAATAAAGAAGCAGGGCGCGTCCGAGGGTGAGTATATACCTAATAAGAATATAATCACCCTCGGACGCGCCGTGCTTCTTTCCGACAGCCTTCCTTCCAAGAATCAGCCCTTCCGTGGTGTAGAGAGAGGGTTTGTTACACTCCAAGGTGTTCCCCAGGTTGCCTTTCCTGAGCTTCGATCTTCCGGCTCTCGTTTAGTAGTTGTTGGAAACTACGCTGCATTGGGCCTACAAATTGGGTATGGGGTGTAGAGAGATGGTGTGTTCCACTCCAAGGTGTTCCCCAGGTTGCCTTTCCTGAGCTTCGATCTTCCGGCTCTCGTTTAGTAGTTGTTGGAAACTACGCTGCATTAGGCCTACAAATTGGGTATGGGGTGTAGAGAGATGGTGTGTTCCACTGTAGAGAGATGGTGTGTTCCACTCCAAGGTGTTCCCCAGGTTTCCTCTCCATTGCTTCGATCTTCCGGCTCTCGTTTAGTAGTTGTTGGAAACTACGCTGCATTAGGCCTACAAATTGGGTATGGGGTGTAGAGAGATGGTGTGTTCCACTGTAGAGAGATGGTGTGTTCCACTCCAAGGTGTTCCCCAGGTTTCCTCGCCAATGCTTCGATCATCATGCTCTCGTTTAGTAGTTGTTGGAAACTACGCTGCATTAGGCCTACAAATTGGGTATGGGGTGTAGAGAGATGGTGTGTTCCACTCCAAGGTGTTCTCCAGGTTGCCTTTCCTGAACTTCTATCTTCAGGCTTTCATTAAATTGTGGTTAAACGGAACAACTGCATTTGGCATACTAGTTGGTTTGGGGCCTACTATCGGTGTCTGCCGCTCCTTGCTGTTCTCCTGGTTTCCTGTCCTGAAATTCCGTTTTCAGGCGCTCGTTAAGTAGTTGTTAATGTTAGACTGCATTTGGCCTACTAGTTGGGTTGGGGCCTACTATCGGTGTCTGCCACTCCTTGCTGTTCTCCTCCACTGAACAAAGCTGTGCCGCCTGTTTACTACTGTTGCCAATTTTGAACTGCATTTCGACTACTTACTGATTTGGGCCTACTCTCTGTGTCAGCCTCTCATTCCAGTGATTAGTCCTGTGTTACCAATTTTGAACTGCATTTAGCCCACTTTATTCTTTGGGCCTATATCTGTGTTTCCTCCTCATCCTGCCCATTGCCCAGCCAGTGATAGATGAGTCTGCTGGTACATTGACCCATAACGCAACATTTCCCGTGCACGCTACACTGCAAGATTGTGACCCTGCTGAAAGTCAGGTCCCCCTTCCCGCATACCATACGACCTTACACGGGGACAAACAGGAAGGTGCAGATGAAAGTGCAGGTTCCTTCATCAGGTGGGGGGAGGAATACTAGTTGGCGACGTCACTGGCACAGGGCCTCTCATGGTACGCAAAAGTGTTGCTGCCGGTGGGAGGCGCCCCCGCCGTGCAAACACACCGCTGTACTTTGAGGGGCCCTGTGCCAGTGCCAATGCCAACGAGTGGGCCCCCCCTGCTTGCTCAGGTTCACAGCACTTGCAAAGTTGAAATACTTACCTCTCCCTGCTCCACTGCCGTGACGTGGTCCAGATTTCCTGGGCCCACTAATTACTTGAACCAGCCCTACCCACCACAACTTTAGCCAAATGACCCCCAATTTCAAATGCCTTCCAATTATTATAAGGTAAATTACGCTTGACAAGCTTCATTAAGAAGAATGGATGGTTTTGACATTAAAATGGGCACTCTAGGTGTTTTCCTGGCCCCCACTCACTGCCGACTATGCTGCCCCATTGACTTGCATTGGGTTTCGTGTTTCGGTCGATCCCGACTTTACGTCATAATCGGCCGATTTCACTCGACCCGACTTTTGAGATAGTCGGGTTTCGCGAAACCCGGCTCGACTCTAAAAAGGTCAAGGTCGCTCAACTCTAGCTATGACACCACCAGTAGCAAATGTGGAGGTATTGTCGCAAGGCCAAAGCAGTCAGGGAATCACAAGGTTCTTGGTTGGAAACACTGTAGGTAGGCCCACATCAAGAATACCATCACCAAGCCTCTCTCAATCTGCCATGTCCACCACCACCCCCGCTAGTTCCACCAGGGTCCACAGAGGACAGCCATAGTGGGACAGTTCTGCCTAGCCTACGGTCTAGGAAACAGTTGGCTGTAGGCATTCGCCCCCTGCTCCTCCTCCTTCTCCTCCAGAAAAGAAAGCTCGTCCACAGAGCGCAGTCGCACGACCACTCCATCCACTGCTGCCAGTGTTGCACCCGAGGTGTCCCATTATCAAACAGCTTGTGGTAAGCGTCAGCAGGCTGTGCTGCAAATGAAGTGTTTGGGCGACAATAGACACATCGCGGAAGTACTGGCCGAGTACTTGCAGCAAGAAACTGAGTCATGGCTTGGCAGTGTACATCTTGAGGCAGGCAAGGTAGTCAGTGATAACGGAAGGAATTTTATGGCTGCCATAGCCCTTTCAGAACTGAAACACATACCTTGCCTGGCTCACACCTTGAACCTGGTGGTGCAGTGCTTCCTCAAAAATTACCCTGATTTACCAGCCCTGCTCCTGAAGGTGCGCAGACTTTGCTCACACATCCGCCGGTCGCCCGTACACTCCAGCCGTATGCTGAACCATCAGCGATCGCTGAATCTTCCCCAGCACCGCCTAATAATCGACGTTGCAACAAGGTGGAACTCCACGCTGCACATGGTTCAGAGGCTGTGCGAACAGAGGCGTGCTGTAATTAATTTGTGGGAGGATACACATACACGGGCAGGCAGTTGGATGGCAGACATGGAGTTGTCTGGTGTGCAGTGATCAAAGCTCCAAGACCTCTGTCAAGTTCTTCAGTGTTTTGAGGAATGCACACGGCTGGTCAGTGCAGACGACGCCATCATAAGCATGAGCATCCCACTAATGCGTCTGCTGATTCAAAGTTTGACGCACATCAAGGAGCAGGCGTCTGCGGCCGAGGAGGAGGGAAGCCTTGATGACAGTCAGCCATTGTCTGCTCAGGGAAGTCTCCGGGACGAGGTGGCGGATGAAGAGGAGGAGGCGGAGGAGGATGATGGGGCTGAATATTTATGGGAGGAGGATGCTTCTCAGGGGGCAATAGAAACTGGTGACATTGCAAGGTCCGGTACAGGGTTTTTGTGGGCCACAAGTAATGTAGATTTTCAAGAAAGTGCTCCTCAACCCAGAACAAGCAGTGAATTGACACCTGGAACTTTGGCCCATATGGCAGAGTGTTCTGCCCATTCTAGCGAAGGTCAGGTTTCGTATCTAGCTTTAAAAAGGTTTAATACCATAGTTTGGTTTTGCTGTGTTATTGCACCACCCAGTGGTGGTTAAATTTATTACCTGTGTTTTTCAGTAATTATTAGAGTGTTGCATTCTGGGATTCACCAAGGTATCATGGGAAGGGGAAACTCCATTTTCTCTCTATGTATTTCCCTGGACACACGTGTTAATCTGCTGTGTTGAACTACCTCACTTACTTCCCATTCCGGTTAAGTTTATCCGGTAAGACCATTATCCCTGTTCTTGCTATGTAATATTCTATAGAGTGTGATTAACTGTATAGCAGCCAGTACACAGGAAATGTGATTTTTGGTTACCTGCTGTATGTAGTTATTATAGAAGTTGCATCATCCTGTATGCTTTCCCTGTTAGTTGCAGTCATGTTACTATTTGCACAATACTTACTCAAATCATTTGTATTCTTATAGTTTTACCGCGCTCATGTTTACCAATAAACAAGTTAGACTACAGAGAACAGTCTGCTTATTTGGGAGACAGAAGTGGTTTATGCCGTATGTCGGATCACACACCGTATCAACGTGTATGAAGACAGAACACAGAGTATACCTTGCATATCCTAAAACGGGACCCCCGCATTATCAAAATGATGACCGATGACGATTACTGGTTGGCCTGCCTCCTGGATCCACGATACAAAGGAAAATTACAAAATATCATGCCACATGAGAACCTTGAGCAAATATTGGCTACCAAACAAGCAACTCTTGTAGACCGTTTGGTTCAGGCATTCCCAGCACACAGCGGCGCTGATGATTCTCACATGAGCTGTAGGGGGCAACATGGCAGAGGTGTTAGAGGTGCACAAAGCCAAAGTGGCGTTGAACAGAGGGGATTTATGACCAGGATGTGGAGTAATTTCGCAATGACCGCAGACACGACAGGTACTGCTGCATCGATTCAAAGTGACAGGAGACAGCATTTGTCCAGTATCGTTACCAACTATTTTTCCGCCATTATCGATGTTCTCCCTCACAGGTCATTCCCCTTTGATTACTGGGCATCTGAAATAGACACCTGGCCCGATTTAGCAGAATATGCATTACAGGAGCTCGCTTGCCCAGCTGCTAGTGTGCTATCAGAAAGAGTCTACAGTGCTGCTGGTTCAATACTGACCGAAAAAAGGACACGTCTGGCTCCCCGAAATGTTGATGATCTAACCTTCATTAAAATGAACCAATCATGGATTTCGAATTATTTTGCACCACCTTCCCTTGCTGACACGTAGCTTGCCTGAAAAATGTCTTGCTTTTGGCCTCCTCTTACTGACTTCTCTAATTCCTCCATTTGCAGCTGCTGAATGTCTACCATAGGCCATTTTTATACCTCCCTAAATGGGCTGACTCACAGGGCCATGGTCACCATCTGGCGCAAGCACCCGTGCGAGTGCCGTTTGCCTGGACAGGTGGGTGTGCCCACTCTTGGCCTACGGCACTGGCACAGTGTCCCACATAGTACAATGAAGTGTCTCTGATGGTGGTGGTGCACAACCAACGTCAGACACACCGTCGTAATATGAGGGGCCCTGTGCCAGTACCGCCGCCCACGAGAGGGTGTTCCCCCCCAGCTCGTACTGTGCTCTACCACTTGCAAAACTTACCTCTCCCTTCTCCACCACTGTGTAGTCTGTGCTGTTACATCCTTCAATGGCACTGTCATTACAAATTTGTTGCAATGATAGATGATAGTTAAATGTACAGGGGCCCTGGCCTCCATTTAGACCCCTTAATGTTTTGCGCCAACTACCACTGTCAGAGGAGCCCACCCCTGTACCTCGCTATGCTACCAGTTTATTTATGACCAATTCATTGGCTGACATTTAGCCAACTTTAGCATTTTGGCCAACTAACTGTGTCAGCCACTTATAACAGTTGTCCTCCGCTGAAAAAACCTATGCCACCTGCGTACTCCTGTTACCAATTGTGAACTGCATGTAGCCTACTTACTTATTTGTGCCTGGTAACTGTGTCAGCCTCTTATAACAGTTTTCCTTCCACGCTGAACCAAGGTAGGCCATCTGGTTAGTCCTGCTAGCAGTTTCGATCTTCATTTAGCCACCTTTTTTTATTTTCGGCCTCTGTCTGTCTGTCTGCTCCACAAATTACAACTGTCTCCCCCCACCCGAAACAAGCTAGGCCGCCTGGTTAGTCCTGCTAGCAGTTTTGAACTGCATGAAGCCACCTTTTTTTATTTTAGGCTTCTGTCTATCTGTCTGCTCCACACATTACAAATGCCCCCCCCCCCCTGAAAAAAGCTAGGCCGCCTGGTTAGTCCTGCTAGCGATTTCGAACTGCATTTAGCCACCTTTTTTTTAGGTTAGGCTTCTGTCTATCTGTCTGTCTGTCTGCTCCACACATTACAAATGCCCCCCCCCCTGAAAAAAGCTAGGCCGCCTGGTTAGTCCTGCTAGCAGTTTCGAACTGCATTTAGCCACCTTTTTTATGTTAGGCCTCTGTCTGTCTGTCTGTCTGTCTGTCTGTCTGTCTGTCTGCGCCACACATTACAACTGTCCCCCCCTGAAACATGCTAGGCCGCCTGGTTAGTACGGCTAGCAGTTTCGAAATGCATTTAGCCACCTTTTTTTATTTTCTACCTGTGTCTGTCTGTCTGCTCCACATATTACAACTGTCCCCCCTGAAACAAGCTAGGCCACCTGGTTAGTCCTGCTAGCAGTTTTGAACTGCATGAAGCCACCTTTTTTATGTTAGGTCTCTGTCTGTCTGTCTGCTCCACACATTACAAGTCCCCCCTCTGAAACAAGCTAGGCCGCCTGGTTAGTCCTGCTAGCAGTTTCGAACTGCATTTAGCCACCTTTTTTTATTTTCGGCCTCTGTCTGTCTGTCTGTCTGTCTGCTCCACACATTACAACTGTCCCCCCCTGAAACAAGCTAGGCCGCTTGGTTAGTCCTGCTAGCAGTTTTGAACTGCATGAAGCCACCTTTTTTATTTTAGGCCTCTGTCTGTCTGTCTGCCTGTCTGTCTGCTCCACACATTATAACTGTCCCCCCCTGAAACAAGCTAGGCCGCCTGGTTAGTCCTGCTAACAGTTTCGAACTGCATTTAGCCAACTTTTTTTATGTTAGGCCTCTGTCTGTCTGTCTGTCTGCTCCACACATTACAACTGTCCCCCCCTGAAACAAGCTAGGCCGCCTGGTTAGTCCTGCTAGCAGTTTTGAACTGCATGAAGCCACCTTTCTTTTTTTATTTTAGGCCTCTGTCTGTCTGTCTGTCTGATCCACACATTACAACTGTTCCCCCCTGAAACAAGCTAGGCCGCCTGGTTAGTCCTGCTAGCAGTTTCGAACTGCATTTAGCCACTTGTTTTATTTTAGGCCACTGTCCGTCTGTCTGTCTGTCTGCGCCACACATTACAACTGTCCCCACCTGAGACAAGCTGGGCCGCCTGGTTAGTCCTGCTAGCAGTTTCAAACTGCATTTAGCCACTTGTTTATTTTTAGGCCTCTGTCCGTCTGTCTGTCTGTCTGCGCCACACATTACAACTGTCCTCACCTGAAACAAGCTGGGCGGCCTGGTTAGTCCTGCTAGCAGTTTCGAACTGCATTTAGCCACCTTTTTTTATTTTAGGCCTCTGTCCATCTGTCTGTCTGTCTGCGTCACACTTTACAACTGTCCCCCCCTGAAACAAGCTAAGCCGCCTGGTTAGTCCTGCTAGCAGTTTTGAACTGTATGAAGCCACGTTTTTTATTTTATTCCTCTGTCTGTCTGTCTGCTCCACACATTACAACTGTCCCCCCCTGAAACAAGCTGGGCCGCCTGGTTAGTCCTGCTAGCAGTTTTGAACTGCATGAAGCCACCTTTTTTATTTTAGGCCTCTGTCTGTCTGTCTGCGCCACACATTACAACTGTCCCCCCCCCTGAAACAAGCTAGTCTGCCTGGTTAGTCCTGCTAGCAGTTTTGAACTGCATGAAGCCACCTTTTTTTATTTTAGACCTCTGTCTGTCTGTCTGTCTGCTCCACACATTACAACTGCCCCCCCTGAAACAAGCTAGGCCGCCTGGTTAGACCTGCTAGCAGTTTTGAACTGCATGAAGCCACCTTTTTTTATTTTAGGCCTCTGTCTGTCTGCTCCACATATTACAACTGCCCCCACCCCCGCCTGAAACAAGCTAGGCCGCCTGGTTAGTCCTGCTAGCAGTTTCAAACTGCATTTAGCCACCTTTTTTATGTTAGGCCTCTGACTGTCTGTCTGTCTGTCTGCTCCACACATTACAACTGTCCCCCCCTGAAACAAGCTAGGCCGCCTGGTTAGTACTGCTAGCAGTTTTGAACTGCATGAAGCCACCTTTTTTTATTTTAGGCCTCTGTCTGTCTGTCTGCGCCACACAGTACAACTGTCCCCCCCTGAAACAAGCTAGGCCGCCTGGTTAGTACTGCTAGCAGTTTTGAACTGCATTTAGCCACCGTTTTTATGTTAGGTTTCTGTCTGTCTGTCTGCTCCACACATTACAACTGTCCCCCCGCGAAACAAGCTAGGCCGCCTGGTTAGTCCTGCTAGCAGTTTCAAACTGCATTCAGCCACCTTTTTTTTATTTTCGGCCTCTGTCTGTCTGTCTGCTCCACACATTACAACTGTCCCCCCTGAAACAAGCTAGGCCGCCTGGTTAGTCCTGCTAGCAGTTTTGAACTGCATGAAGCCACCTTTTTTATTTTAGGCCTCTGTATGTCTGTCTGTCTGTCTGCCTGTCTGTCTGCTCCACACATTATGACTGTCCCCCCCTGAAACAAGCTAGGCTGCCTGGTTAGTCCTGCTAACAGTTTCGAACTGCATTTAGCCACCTTTTTTTATGTTAGGCCTCTGTTTGTCTGTCTGCTCCACACATTACAACTGTCCCCCCCTGAAACAAGCCAGGCCGCCTGGTTAGTCCTGCTAGCAGTTTTGAACTGCATGAAGCCACCTTTTTTTATTTTAGGCCTCTGTCTGTCTGATCCTCACATTACAACTGTTCCTGTTATGGACCTGGTGGTTAGGAGCACCCGGAATGACCTGATGGTTAAACTCACAGGACAAGCTCTGGGAAGTGGGAACTCTGCTGACCGCAATCCCTAATCCTATCACACACACTAGAAATAGCCGTGGAGCGTACCTAACAGGCCTAGACGCCTCGACACAGCCTAAGAGCTAGCTACCCCTAGAGATAGAAAGTAAAGCCTACCTTGCCTCAGAGAAATTCCCCAAAGGAAAAGGCAGCCCCCCACAAATATTGACTGTGAGATAAGATGAAATACACAAACACAGGAATGAAAGAGGTTTCAGCAAAGGGAGGCCAGACTACCTAAACAGACAGAGGATAGAAAAGGTAACTTTGCGGTCAGCACAAAATACTACAAAAGACCACGCAGAGTGTGCAAAAAGACCCCCGCACCGACTCACGGTGCGGCGGTGCCACTCTGCATCCCAGAGCTTCCAGCTAGCCAGACAGAATCATATTAGCAAGCTGGACAAGAAAACAAGAGCAACAAAATAAACTAGCAAGGACTTAGCTTCTGCTGGCATAGACAGGTCACCAGAAAGATCCAAGAACGAACTGAACCAGTGCTGGAACATTGACAGGTGGCATGGAGTAACGATCTGGGTGGAGTTAAATAGAGCAGCCAGCCTAAGAATTAACCAGGTCACCTGTGGAAGGAACCTCAGAACCAGCAGCACCACTCACATCCACCAGAGGGAGTCCATGGACAGAACTCGCAGAAGTACCATTCATGACCACAGGAGGGAGTTCCAAAACAGAATTCACAACAGTACCCCCCCTTGAGGAGGGGTCACCGAACCCTCACCAGAACCCCTAGGCCGATCAGGACGAGCCAAATGAAAGGCACAAACCAGATCAGCAGCATGAACATCAGAGGCAACAACCCAGGAATTATCTTCCTGACCATAACCCTTCCACTTGACCAGGTACTGGAGTTTCCGTCTCGAAATACGAGAATCTAAAATCTTCTCCACCACATACTGCAACTCCCCCTCGACCAACAACGGGGCAGGAGGGTCAGCGGAGGGAACCATAGGCGCCATGTATCTCCGCAACAACGACCTATTGAACACATTATGGATGGCAAAAGAAGCTGGAAGGGCCAAACGAAATGACACAGGATTAAGAACTTCAGAAATCTTATAAGGACCAATGAAACGAGGCTTAAACTTAGGAGAGGAAACCTTCATAGGAACATAACGAGACGACAACCAAACCAAATCCCCAACACGAAGTCGGGGACCAACACAGCGACGGCGGTTAGCGAAACGTTGAGCCTTCTCCTGGGACAATGTCAAATTGTCCACTACGTGAGTCCAAATTTGCTGCAACCTGTCCACCACAGAATCCACACCAGGACAGTCCGAAGGCTCAAGCTGCCCTGAAGAAAAACGAGGATGGAAAACAGAATTACAGAAAAAAGGCAAAACCAAAGTAGCAGAGCTGGCCCGATTATTAAGGGCGAACTCAGCCAAAGGCAAAAAAGACACCCAATCATCCTGATCAGCAGAAACAAAGCATCTCAGATATGTTTCCAAAGTCTGATTGGTTCGTTCGGTTTGGCCATTTGTCTGAGGATGGAAAGCCGAAGAAAAACACAAATCAATGCCCATCTTAGCACAAAAGGACCGCCAAAACCTCGAAACAAACTGGGAACCTCTGTCCGAGACGATGTTCTCCGGAATGCCATGCAAACGAACCACATGCTGGAAAAACAATGGCACCAAATCAGAGGAGGAAGGCAATTTAGACAAGGGTACCAAATGGACCATCTTAGAGAAGCGATCCCAAACCACCCAGATGACCGACATCCTTTGAGAGATAGGGAGGTCTGAAATAAAATCCATGGAAATATGCGTCCAGGGCCTCTTCGGGACCGGCAAGGGCAAAAGCAACCCACCGGCACGAGAACAGCAGGGCTTAGCCCGAGCACAAGTCCCACAGGACTGTACAAAAGAACGCACATCCAGTGACAAGGAAGGCCACCAAAAGGATCTAGCCACCAAATCTCTGGTACCAAAGATTCCAGGATGACCAGCTAACACCGAACAATGAACCTCAGAGATAACTCTACTAGTCCATCTATCAGGGACAAACAGTTTCTCCGCTGGACAACGGTCAGGTCTATCAGCCTGAAACTTCTGCAGCACCCGCCGCAAATCAGGGGAGATGGCAGACAAAATTACCCCCTCCTTGAGAATACCATCCGGCTCAGGAACATCCGGAGAGTCAGGCACAAAACTCCTTGAAAGGGCATCAGCCTTCACATTCTTAGAGCCCGGAAGGTAAGAAACCACAAAATCGAAACGGGAGAAAAACAGCGACCATCGAGCCTGTCTAGGATTCAACCATTTGGCAGACTCGAGATAAGTCAAATTCTTGTGATCCGTCAAGACCACCACGCGATGCTTGGCTCCTTCAAGCCAATGTCGCCACTCCTCGAATGCCCACTTCATAGCCAACAACTCTCGGTTGCCAACATCATAATTATGCTCGGCAGGCGAAAACTTTCTAGAAAAGAAAGCACATGTTTTCATCACCGAGCCATCAGAACTTCTCTGAGACAAAACAGCCCCTGCTCCAATCTCAGAAGCATCAACCTCGACCTGAAACGGGAGCGAAACATCTGGCTGGCACAGCACAGGGGCAGAAGAAAAACAACGCTTCAATTCCTGAAAAGCCTCAACGGCCGCAGAAGACCAATTGACCACATCAGCACCTTTCTTGGTCAAATCAGTCAACGGTTTAACAACACTAGAAAAATTAGCGATGAAGCGACGGTAAAAATTAGCAAAACCCAGGAACTTCTGCAGACTCTTCACAGATGTAGGTTGAGTCCAATCATAAATGGCCTGAACTTTAACAGGGTCCATCTCGATAGTAGAAGGGGAAAAAATGAAGCCCAAAAATGAAACCTTCTGAACTCCAAAGAGACATTTAGACCCCTTCACAAACAAGGAATTAGCACGAAGGACCTGGAACACCATTCTGACCTGCTTCACATGAGCCTCCCAATCATCCGAAAAGACCAAAATATCATCCAAATATACAATCATGAATCTATCCAGATACTCTCGGAAGATGTCATGCATAAAGGACTGAAACACAGATGGAGCATTAGAAAGCCCGAATGGCATCACCAGGTACTCAAAATGGCCCTCGGGCATGTGAAATGCTGTTTTCCATTCATCGCCCCGTTTAATACGCACAAGATTATACGCTCCTCGAAGATCTATCTTGGTGAACCAACTAGCCCCCTTAATCCGAGCAAACAAATCAGACAGTAGCGGCAAAGGGTACTGAAATTTGACCGTGATCTTATTAAGAAGGCGGTAATCGATACAAGGTATCAAAGAACCATCCTTCTTGGCCACAAAAAAGAAGCCTGCTCCCAACGGTGACGACGACGGGCGAATATGCCCTTTCTTCAAGGACTCCTTTATATAACTCCGCATAGCGGCGTGTTCTGGCACAGATAAATTGAACAGTTGGCCCTTAGGAAACTTACTACCAGGAATCAAATTAATGGCACAATCACAATCCCTATGAGGAGGTAGGGCACCGGACTTGGGCTCATCAAATACATCCCGGTAATCCGACAAAAACTCAGGAACTTCTGAAGGAGTGGAAGACGAAATTGACAGCAATGGAACATCACCATGTACCCCCTGACAACCCCAGCTGGACACAGACATAGATTTCCAATCCAAAACTGGATTATGTACCTGTAGCCATGGCAACCCCAAAACGACCACATCATGCAGATTATGTAACACCAAAAAGCGAATATCCTCCTGATGTGCAGGAGCCATGCACATGGTCAATTGAGTCCAGTACTGAGGCTTATTCTAGGCCAAAGGCGTAGCATCAATTCCTCTCAATGGAATAGGACACTGCAAGGGCTCCAAGAAAAAACCACAGCGCCTGGCAAACTCCAAGTCCATCAAATTCAGGGCAGCGCCCGAATCCACAAACGCCATAACAGAATAGGACGACAAAGAGCAAATCAGAGTAATGGACAAAAGAAATTTAGGCTGTACCGTACCAATGGTGGCAGACCTAGCGAACCGCTTAGTGCGCTTAGGACAATCAGAGATAGTATGAGTGGAGTCACCACAGTAAAAACACAGCCCATTCTGACGTCTGTGTTCTTGTCGTTCAGCTCTGGTCAAAGTCCTATCACACTGCATAGGCTCAGACCTATGCTCAGAGAATACCGCCAAATGGTGCACAGCTTTGCGCTCACGCAAGCGCCGATCGATCTGAATGGCCAAGGACATAGATTCATTCAGACCAGCAGGCGTGGGAAATCCCACCATAGCATCCTTAAGAGCTTCAGAAAGGCCTTTTCTGAAAATTGCCGCCAGGGCACACTCATTCCACTGAGTAAGCACAGACCACTTTCTAAACTTCTGACAATATACCTCCGATTCATCCTGACCCTGACACAAAGCCAGCAAGTTTTTCTCTGCCTGATCCACTAATTTTGGTTCATCATAAAGCAATCCAAGCACCAGAAAAAAACGCATCTACATCACGCAATGCAGGATCTCCTGGCGCAAGGGAAAATGCCCAGTCTTGAGGATCACCACGTAACAAAGAAATAATGATTTTTACTTCGTTGAACTGGGTCACCAGAGGAGCGGGATTTCAAAGCAAGAAACAATTGACAATTATTTTTGAAATTCAGAAACTTAGATCTATCCCCAGAAAACAAATCAGGAATTGGAATTCTAGGCTCTAACATTGGATTCCGAACTACAAAATCTTGAATGCTTTGTACCCTTGTAGTGAGATGATCCACACAAGAGGACAGACCTTGAATGTCCATATCTACACCTGTGTCCTGAACCACCCAGAGGTAAAGGGGAAAAGAAAGACAAAACACACTGCAGAGAAAAAAAATGGTCTCAGAACTTCTCTTATCCCTCTATTGAGATGCATTAACACTTTGGGCCACCTGTACTGTTATGGACCTGGTGGTTAGGAGCACCCGGAATGACCTGATGGTTAAACTCACAGGACAAGCTCTGGGAAGTGGGAACTCTGCTGACCGCAATCCCTAATCCTATCACACACACTAGAAATAGCCGTGGAGCGTACCTAACAGGCCTAGACGCCTCGACACAGCCTAAGAGCTAGCTACCCCTAGAGATAGAAAGTAAAGCCTACCTTGCCTCAGAGAAATTCCCCAAAGGAAAAGGCAGCCCCCCACAAATATTGACTGTGAGATAAGATGAAATACACAAACACAGGAATGAAAGAGGTTTCAGCAAAGGGAGGCCAGACTACCTAAACAGACAGAGGATAGAAAAGGTAACTTTGCGGTCAGCACAAAAAACTACAAAAGACCACACAGAGTGTGCAAAAAGACCCCCGCACCGACTCACGGTGCGGCGGTGCCACTCTGCATCCCAGAGCTTCCAGCTAGGCAGACAGAATCATATTAGCAAGCTGGACAAGAAAACAAGAGCAACAAAATAAACTAGCAGGGACTTAGCTTCTGCTGGCATAGACAGGTCACCAGAAAGATCCAAGAACGAACTGAACCAGTGCTGGAACATTGACAGGTGGCATGGAGTAACGATCTGGGTGGAGTTAAATAGAGCAGCCAGCCTAAGAATTAACCAGGTCACCTGTGGAAGGAACCTCAGAACCAGCAGCACCACTCACATCCACCAGAGGGAGTCCATGGACAGAACTTGCCGAAGTACCATTCATGACCACAGTAGGGAGTTCCAAAACAGAATTCACAACATGTTCCCCCCTGAAACAAGCTAGGCCGCCTTGTTAGTCCTGCTAGCAGAACTGCATTTAGCCACCTTTTTTTATTTTAGGCCTCTGTCCGTCTGTCTGTCTGTCTGCGCCACACATTACAACTGTCCCCACCTGAAACAAGCTGGACTGCCTGGTTAGTCCTGCTCGCAGTTTCGAACTGCATTTCGCCACCTTTTTTTATTTTAGGCCTCTGTCCGTCTGTCTGTCTGTCTGCGTCACACATTACAACTGTCCCCCCTGAAACAAGCTAGGCCGCCTGTTTAGTCCTGCTAGCAGTTTCGAACTGCATTTAGCCACATTTTTTTATTTTAGGCCTCTGTCCGTCTGTGTGTCTGTGCCACACATTACAACTGTCCCCCCTGAAACAAGCTAGGCCGCCTTGTTAGTCCTGCTAGCAGTTTTGAACTGCATGAAGCCACCTTTTTTATTTTAGGCCTCTGTCTGTATGCTCCACACATTACAACTGTCCCCCCGTGAAACAAGCTAGGCTGCCTGGTTAGTCCTGCTAGCAGTTTTGAACTGCATGAAGCCACCTTTTTTTATTTTAGTTCTTTGTCTGTCTGTCTGCTCCACACATTACAATTGCCCCCCCTGAAACAAGCTTGGTCGCCTGGTTAGTCCTGCTAGCAGTTTTGAACTGCATGAAGCCACCTTTTTATTATTTTAGGCCTCTGTCTGTCTGTCTGTCTGTCTGCTCCACACATGACAACTGTCCCCCCCTGAAACAAGCTAGGCCGCCTGGTTAGTCCTGCTAGCAGTTTTGAACTGCATGAAGCCACCTTTTTTATGTTAGGCCTCTGTCTGTCTGTCTGTCTGCTCCACACATGACAACTGTCCCCCCCTGAAACAAGCTAGGCCGCCTGGTTAGTCCTTCTAGCAGTTTTGAACTGCATGAAGCCACCTTTTTTTTTATTTTAGGCCTCTCTCTGTCTGTCTGTCTGTCTGATCCACACATTACAACTGTCCCCCCCTGAAACAAGCTAGGCTGCCTGGTTAGTCCTGTTAGCAGTTTAGAACTGCATTTAGCCACCTTTTTTATTTTAGGCCTCTGTCCGTCTGTCTGTCTGTCTGCGCCACACATTACAACTGTCCTGAACAAAGCTGAGCCTCAATTTTCATCCGGTGTCTTTTTTTGGTTGGGCCTACAGATGGTGTGTGCCGCTGCTTGTTGTTCTCCACTGACTAAAGCTGAGCCTTAAATTTCATCCGGTGTCCGATATTAAACTGCATTTGGCCTACTTGTTTGGTTGGGCCTACTAACGGTATCTGCCGCTGCTTGTTGTTCTCCTCCACTGAACAAAGCTGTGCTTCAATTTTCAGGCTTTCAGCCTATAGAAAGTATTAAACTGCATTTGGCCTACTTGTTTGGTTGGGCCTACTAACGGTGTCTGCCGCTGCTTGTTGTTCTCCTCCACTAAACAAAGCAGTGCTGCCTGTTTATTCCTGTTACTAATTTTGAACAGCATTTAGCCTACATTTTTATTTTAGGCCTACTAAGTCTGTCTGCGCCACTCAGTACAGTTGTCCTCCTACACTGAACAAACCAGTGCCGCCTGTGTACTCCTGTTACCAATTTTGAACTGCATTTAGCCTACTTTATTATTTGTGTCTATATCTGTGTTTCCTCCTCATCCTGCCCATTGCCTAGCCACTGCTAGATGAGTCTGCTGGTACATTGACCCAGACCACTACATTCCCCTTGCACGCTACACAGCCAGAATCTGACCCTGCTGAAAGTAAGGTTCCCCTTCCCGCCTAATATATCACCTTACACGGGGACAAAGAGGAAGGTGCAGATGAAAGTGCAGGTTCCTTCATCAGGTGGGGGGGCATACTTGTTGGCGACGTCACTGGCACAGGGCCCCTCATAGTACGCAAAAGTGTCTCTGCCGGTGGGAGGTGCCCCCGCCGTCAAACACACCGCCGTACTTTGAGGGGCCCTGTGCCAGTGCCAATGTGAACAAGTGGGCCCCCCCTGCTTGCTCAGGATCACAGCACTTGAAAAGTTGAAATACTTACCTCTCCCTGCTCCACCGCCATGACGTAGTCCGCGTTTCCTGTGCCCACGAAAAACTTGAGCCAGCCTTACCCCCCCCACAACTTTAGCCAAATGACCCCCAATTTTCAATGCCTAACTCTTATTATAAAGTAAATTAAGATTGACAAGCTTCAGTAATACAAATTGATGTTTTTGGCATTAAAATGGGCACTGTAGGTGTTTTCCTGTCCTCCACTCACTGCCGACTTTGATTCCCCATTGACTTGCATTGGGTTTCGTGTTTCGGTCGCCCCCCGACTTTTCGCAATAATCGGCCGATTTCACCCGACCCGACTTATGACAAAGTCGGGTTTCTCGAAACCTGACTCAATACTAAAAAAGTAAAAGTCGCTCAACTTTAAACAGCAGTTTTCAGCTCTTTCCACAGATTGATTGGATTGATGTCTGGACTTTGACTTGGCCATTCCAACACCTTGATACGTTTATTTGTGAACCATTCCATTGTAGATTTTGCTTTATATTTGGGATCATTATCTTGTTGGAAGAAAAATCTTGGTCCCAGTCTCAAGTCTTTTGCAGATTCTAACAGGTTTTCTTCAAGAATGGTCTTGTATTTGGCTCCATCCATCTTCCCATCAATTTTAACCATCTTCCCTGTTCCTGCTGAAGAAAAGCAATCCCAAACCATGAAGCTGCCGCCCCCGTGTCTGACAGTGGGGATGGTGTGTTCATGGTGATGAGCTGTGTTGCCTTTATGCCAAACATATCATTTGGCATTGTTGCCAAAAATTTCGATTTTGGTTTCATCAGACCAGAGCACCTTTTTCCACTTGTTTGGTATGTCTCCCAGGTGGCTGGTTGCAAACTTAAAACTACACCTTTTACGGATATCTTTGAGAAATGGCTTTCTTCTTGCCACTCATCCATAAAGGCCAGATTTGTGCAGTGTGCGACTGATTGTTGTCCTATGGACAGACTGTCCCACCTCAGCTGTAGGTCTCTGCAGTTCATCCAGAGTGATCATGGGCCTCTTGGCTGCATCTCTGATCAGTCTTCTCCTAATTTGAGGTGAAAGTTTAGTGGGACGGCCGGGTCTTGGTAGATTTGCAGTGGTATGATACTCCTTCCATTTCAATATGATCGCTTGCACAGTGCTCCTTGGGATGTTTAAAGTTTTGGAAATCATTTTGTATCCAAATCTGACTTTAACCCCTTTCTGCCATTAGACGTACTATTCCGTCCATGTGGGGTGGGCCCTACTTCCCAAGGACGGAATAGTACGTCATAGGCGATCGGCCGCGCTCACGGGGGGAACGCGGTCGATCGCGGCCGGGTGTCAGCTGCTTATCGCAGCTGACATCCAGCACTATGTGCCAGGAGCGGTCACGGACTGCCCCCGGCACATTAACCCCCGGCACTCCGCGATCAAACATGATCGCGATGTGCCGGCGGTGCAGGGAAGCATCGCGCAGGGAGGGGGCTCCCTGCGGGCTTCCCTGAGACCCCCGCAGCAACGCGATGTGATCGCGTTGCTCCAGGGGTCTCCTACCTTCCTCCCTGCAGCAAGTCCCGGATCCAAGATGGCCGCGGATCCGGGTCCTGCAGGGAGGGAGGTGGCTTACCAAGTGCCTGCTCAGAGCAGGCACTTGGTAACGCTGCAGCGCTCTTTCACAGATCGGTGATCTGTCAGAGTGCTGTGCAAACTGGCAGATCACCGATCTGTATTGTCCCCCCCTGGGACAAAGTAAAAAAGTTAAAAAAATTTTTACAAGTGTGTAAAAAAAAAAAAAAAAACCTAAATAATGAAAAAAATATATATATATTATTCCCATAAATACATTTCTTTATCTAAATAAAAAAAATAAATAAAAGTACACATATTTAGTATCGCCACGTCTGTAACGACCCGACCTATAAAACTTTCCCACTAGTTAACCCCTTCAGTAAACACCGTAAGAAAAAAAAAAAACAGACAAAAAACAATGCTTTATTATCATACCGCCGAACAAAAAGTGGAATAACACGCGATCAAAAAGACAGATATAAATAACCTTGGCACTGCTGAAAGCGTCATCTTGTCCCGCAAAAAACGAGCTGCCACACAGCAACATCAGCAAAAACATAAAAAAGTTATAGTCCTCAGAATAAAGCGATGCAAAAATAATTATTTTTTCTATAAAATAGTTTTTATCGTATAAAAGCGCCAAAACATAAAAAAAAGATATAAATGAGGTGTCGCTGTAATTGTACTGACCCGAAGAATAAAACTGCTTTATCAATTTTACCAAACGTGGAACGGTATAAACGCCTCCCCCAAAAGAAATTCATGAATAGCTGGTTTTTGATAATTCTGCCTCACAAAAATTGGAATAAAAAGCGATCAAAAAATGTCACGTGACCGAAAATGTTACCAATAAAAACGTCAACTCGTCCCGCAAAAAACAAGACCTCACATGACTCAAATATGGAAAAATTATAGCTCTCAAAATGTGGTAACGCAAAAAATATTTTTTGCAATAAAAAGCGTCTTTCAGTGTGTGACAGCTGCCAATCATAAAAATCCGCTAAAAAACCTGCTATAAAAGTAAATCAAACCCCCCTTCATCACCCCCTTAGTTAGGGAAAAATAAAAAAATTAAAAAAATGTATTTATTTCCATTTTCCCATTAGGGTTAGGGCTAGGGTTAGGGCTAGGGTTAGGGCTAGGGCTAGGGTTAGGGCTAGGGTTAGGGCTAGGGTTAGGGCTAGGGCTAGGGTTAGGGTTAGGGCTAGGGTTAGGGCTAGGGTTAGGGCTAGTGCTAGGGTTAGGGCTAGGGTTAGGGCTAGGGTTAGGGCTAGGGTTGGGGCTAGGGTTATGGTTAGGGCTAGGGTTAGGGCTAGGGTTAAGGCTACAGTTAGGGTTAAGGCTACAGTTAGGGTTGGGGCTAAAGTTAGGGTTAGGGTTTGGATTACATTTGCGGTTGGGAATAGGGTTGGGATTAGGGTTAGGGGTGTGTCTGGGTTAGAGGTGTGGTTAGGGTTACCGTTGGAATTAGGGTTAGGAGTGTGTTTGGATTAGGGTTTCAGTTATAATTGGGGGGTTTCCACTGTTTAGACACATCAGGGGCTCTCCAAACGCGACATGGCGTCCGATCTCAATTCCAGCCAATTCTGCGTTGAAAAAGTAAAACAGTGCTCCTTCCCTTCCGAGCTCTCCCGTGTGCCCAAACAAGAGTTTACCCCAACATATGGGGTATCAGCGTACTCAGGACAAATTGGACAACAACTTTTGGGGTCCAATTTCTCCTGTTACCCTTGAGAAAATACAAAACTGGGGGCTAAAAAATAATTTTTGTGGGAAAAAAAAAGATTTTTTATTTTCACGGCTCTGCGTTATAAACTGTAGTGAAATACTTGGGGGCTCAAAGTTCTCACAACACATCTAGATAAGTTCGTGGGGGGTCTAGTTTCCAATATGGGGTCACTTGTGGGGGGTTTCTACTGTTTAGGTACATTAGGGGCTCTGCAAACGCAATGTTACGCCTGCAGACCATTCCATCTAAGTCTGCATTCCAAATGGCGCTCCTTCCCTTCCGAGCCCTCCCATGCGCCCAAACGGTGGTTCCCCCCACATATGGGGCATCAGCGCACACAGGACAAATTGGACAACAACTATTGGGGTCCAATTTCTCCTGTTACCTTCGAGAAAATACAAAACTGTGGGCTAAAATATAATTTTGGGGGGAATTTTTTTCTTTATTTTCACGGCTCTGCGTTAGAAACTGTAGTGAAACACTTGGGGGCTCAAAGTTCTCACAACACATCTAGATAAGTTCCTTGGGGGGTCTAATTTCCAATATGGGGTCACTTGTGGGGGGTTTCTACTGTTTAGGTACATTAGGGGCTCTGCAAACGCAATGTGACGTCTGCAGACCATTTCATCTAAGTCTGTATTCCAAACGGCGCTCCTTCCCTTCCGAGCCCTCCCATGTGCAAAAAACGGTGGTCTCCCCCCACATATGGGGTATCAGCGCACTCAGGACAAATTGCACAACAACTTTTGGGGTCCAATTTCTCCTGTTACCCTCGGGAAAATACAAAACTAGGGGCTAAAAAATAATTTTTGTGGGAAAAAATTTTTGTTTGATTTTTACGGCTCTGCATTATAAACTTCTGTGAAGCTCTTGGTGGGTCAAAGTGCTCACCACACATCTAGATAAGTTCCTTAGGGGGTCTACTTTCCAAAATGGTGTCACTTGTGGGGGGTTTCAATGTTTAGGCACATCAGTGGCTCTCCAAACGCAACATGGCGTCCCATCTCATGTCCTGTGAATTTTGCATTGAAAAGTCAAACGGCGCTCCTTCCCTTCCGAGCTCTCCCATGCGCCCAAACAGTGGTTTACCCCCACATATGGGATATCAGCGTACTCAGGACAAATTGTACAACAACTTTTTGGTTCCAATTTCTTCTCTTACCATTGGGAAAATAGAAAATTGGGGGCGAAAAGATAATTTTTGTGAAAAAAAAATGATTTTTTATTTTTACGGTTCTGCATTATAAACTTCTGTGAAGCACTTGGTGGGTCAAAGTGCTCACCACACCTCTAGATAAGTTCCTTAGGGGGTCTACTTTCCAAAATGGTGTCACTTGTGGGGGGTTTCAATGTTTAGGCACATCAGTGGCTCTCCAAACGCAACATGGCGTCCCATCTCAATTCCAGTCATTTTTACATTGAAAAGTCAAATGGTGCTCCTTCGCTTCCAAGCTCTGTCATGCGCCCAAACAGTGGTTTACCTCAACTTATGGGGTATCGGCATACTCAGGACAAATTGTACAACAAGGTTTGGTGTCCATTTTCTCCTGTAACCCTTGGTAAAATAAAACAAATTGGAGCTGAAGTATATTTTTTGTGAAAAAAAGTTAAATGTTAAATTTTATTTAAACATTCCAAAAATTCCTGTGAAACACCTGGAGGGTTAATAAATTTCTTGAATATGGTTTTGAGCACCATGAGGGGTGCAGTTTTTAGAATGGTGTCACACTTGGGTATTTTCTATCATGTAGACCCCTCAAAATGACTTCAAATGAGATGTGGTCCCTAAAATAAAATGGTGCTGTAAAAATGAGAAATTGCTGGTCAACTTTTAACCCTTATAACTCCCTAACAAAAAAAAATTTTGGTTCCAAAATTGTGCTGATGTAAAGTAGACATGTGGGAAATGTTACTTATTAAGTATTTTGTGTGACATATCTCTGTGATTTAATTTCATAAAAATTCAAAGTTGGAAAATTGTGAAATTTTCAAAATTTTTGCCATATTTCCATTTTTTTCACAAATAAACGCAGGTAATATCAAAGAAATTTTACCACTATCATGAAGTACAATATGTCTCGAGAAAACAGTGTCAGAATCACCGGGATCCGTTGAAGCGTTCCAGAGTTATAACCTCATAAAGGGACAGTGGTCAGAATTGGGGGTAAAGGGGTTAAACTTCTCCACCACAGTATTACGACCTGCCTGTTGTGTTCCTTGGTATTCATGATGCTCTCTGTGCTTCAACCAGAACCCTGAGACTATCACAGAGCAGGTGCATTTATACGGAGACTTGATTACACACAGGTGGATTATATTTATCATCATTAGGCATTTAGGACAACATTGGATCATTCAGAGATCCACAATAAACTTCTGGAATTAGTTTGCTGCCCTGAAAGTAAAGGGGCCGAATAATATTGCCCGCCACACTTTTCAGTTCAGTTTCAGTTTGGATTTCCACAAAAATTAAAAATAATACATTTCGATCAACTTCACAATTGTGTTCCACTTGTTGTTGATTCTTCACCAAAAATTTACATTTGGTATCTTTATGTTTGAAGCATGATGTGGGAAAAGGTTGAACAGTTCCAGGGGGCTGAATACTTTTGCAAGGCACTGTACCTCTCTTCAGTGGTGTGTCTGGGTACTTGTTATCCATTTTGTAGGTTTTGTATATCATTAAAGCACCCATATTTCTGACTGCATTGGGGCTTACTCTCTTTTTAAGATCACCTTACTAACATGATATATTCATGGACATTTCTTTGGTTAAAAAAAGTACACAAGTTTGGTATCGCCTTAATATAATCCAGTCTATAAAAGTGCCATGCTAGTTAAGCCCTTCAGTCAACGCTGTAAAAAAACACAAAAAAAGTAGCAAAGTATGCGTTATCATCATACCACTTGGAAAAAGTGGAATAAAACACAATCAAAAAGATGAATGTAAACAAAATTAGTATCACTGAAAATGCCATCTTGTCCATAAAAAACAAGCCACGATTCAGCTCCATCAGCAGAAAAATAAAAAAGTTATAGCTCTCAGAATAATGCAATGCAAAAATATTTCTTTTTCCATAAAAATTAATATTGTGTAAAAGCGCCAAAACATAAAAAAATATTAATGGGATATCACTGTAATTGTACTGACCTGAAGAATAAAGCAGCCTTATCAATTTTACCACACACAAAACCAATTCCTGAATTGCTGGTTGTTGGTCATTCTTCCTCCACAAAAACTGTAATAGAAAGCGATCAAAAAATGTCTTGTACCTGAAAATGTCAGCTTGTTCCACAGAAAAACAAGCCCTCACATGTCTCTGTGGGACGAAATATGGAAACATTATAGCTCACAAAATATGGTGATGCAAAAACTTCTTCTTCTTGCAAAAAAGAAGCAAAAAAAATTCTTTTAGTGTGTGACAGCAGCCAAACATAAAATTCCGTTATAAATTTGATATCACTGCAATCACACCGACCCGAAGAATAAAGTCGACTAATCACTTACACTGCATGAGCAACGATGAAAAAATAAATAAAACTAATTCTTCACCTGTTGTGGATTTTTTCATTCTGCCTCCCAAAGATCACAGTAAGGCTTGGAGCACATTTATGCTGTGCTCTACACTATATCGGGGTTTCCATGTAAATCTCTGAAATTCAAAATTCAGACAGAACTGCCTGCAGAAGATTCCCTATGAGGCAGATGGAGGCACTGTGAATGCCACAGGACCTATGATCAGGACGGTGTCTGTCATTTTAGGTGTGCATAAATGCGATCCACCATAGTTTTGTGCACCTCCGAACGGGAGGTCAAACAATCTGAGGTCAGGTCCAGGAAATGGCGCAGTACAATAAGGTGTAGTCAGAGACAAATTCCAATACACGAGCCGAGGTCAGGAAAGCCTTAAAGACAAAATAGTTTACAGGGAACAGGCACAAGAAAAGTCAGGACACAAGCAAATGGTCAAAGTCTGGGTAGGAAATCAAGTCAAGCTTGGTCAGGCACAGAGCACAGAGAGATCTGTCTTACACAGGCAGCAACAAGTGTATAGAAGACTAGTAATGAAGGGATGTGAACACAGACCCAGCACAACCAAAACAGACTGACAGCCCCTACACAAGGAAACAAATCAGATAGGAATTGAGTGGAGATCATGACAGGGGTGAATTAAACTACAAATTCTCCCTGTTGCGTGTTACACAGGAATGGCTTTGGGACAGGCGGACAATGACTCTTGAGGAAGCCGCTTGTCTGGCCGATGAACATCATGATGCCAGGAGGCCTCAGTTGTCCGGATCAAAGATGGTCACTAGGGGTCTGCACATGTACCTGGAGGGCCCCAAACCACCAAAGATTGTAGGGGGATCAGCTAGAAACCCGGCCTACCATAGTCCCCCTGGGGCACGATGCCACACCTGCTGTCAGCTGGGTCACCTGCAAAGACAATGTCCCAACCGGACTCAGCATACCCAGTGTCCAAAGGCGGGAACAGCTACCTTCTGCCGGGCTGCTGTACACTGCTACCAAGGCGACGCTGACCCGGCATTGGGGGCTATGACTAACCAAGGGGTGGAAGAGCTGGAGGAAGTGCAGCATGAAGTAGACCCCGTGCAGGCAGCCCGGGCAGATAATTGACAACAGCATCGACAGGTCGTGTGGGTTAATGGGAAATGTATGCAGGGACTAAGAGATTCCGGGGCAACTTTGACCCTTGTGAAGCCTCATCTCATCCGGGACCAAGAGAAGACGGACCGCATAGTGGCAGTCCGTGTAGCAGGGGGAGCTATACATCGACTTCCCACTGCCAGGATTCACCTGAACGGGGGAGTCGGGATGGCCTTGTTGAGGTCGGCTTGATGGAGGATTTGCCTGCAGACGTCTTGCTGGGAAATAACTTGGGGCTCATGTTGCCCCTCTGGCTGAGACATATCCTGTGACCACCCGGAGACAAGCTCGAGCTGCGGAGGCGGAATCACATTCAGAGGAGGCCCAGTTAAGACATCCCAGCCCTAGACGTATTTCCATAGCCAGACACATTTCTTGGGTCACCCCAGATGAATTTAAGAGGGAGTTATTTGAGGATCCTTCATTGGAGGGATATTGTGGGAAGGCACAGGAGGGGAGAGGGGTACTGGAAGGGGAACAGTTTGCATGGAAGCAGGGACTCCTCTACCGGATCACAGAGCAGCACCACACAGGGATGAGCCCCACTATAAAACGACAGCTGGTAGTTCCCAAGAAGTATAGGCAGGAGTTACTGCGAATCTCTCATGACATACCCTTGGCCGGGCACTTCGGCATCAGTCGCACCAGGCATCGTCTGACACAAAACTTCTTTTGGCTGGGGGTAACCTATGATATTCATCAGTACTTCCAGACCTGTGACAGTTGCCAGCGCATTGGCAAGAGGGAAGATCGATGCAAGGCCAAATTGCGCCCCCTCCCCATTGTGGAGGAACCATTTAGCCGAGTAGCGGTCAATCTGATAGGGCCATTATTTAAACCCAGTCCATTAGGGAAAATGTATATATTGACAGTGGTAGATTATGCCACACGGTATCCAAAGGCGGTTGCGTTACCTAACATACTGGCAGAGACGGTGGCGGGCGCCCTGCTCCAGGTTTTCTCACGGGTTGGATTTCCCCAGGAGATTATCTAGGACCAGGTTACCCAGTTTACAGCAGAGGTGACCAACCAACTGTGGAAGCTGTGTGGCGTAAAGTCCATTAGAAGCGTCCCGTGCCACCCACAAACCAATGGGTTGTGTGAATGCTTTAACGGGACGTTAAAACAACTCATTGGGACTTTTACCAGGACCTACAGGGACTGGGAGAAATTCTTGCCATACCTCCTGTTTACGTATCGAGAGGTGCCCCAAGAATCCAAGGGGTTCTCCCCGTTCGAGCTGGTATATGAGAGACGGGTAAGGGGACTCCTAGACTTAGTGCTAGAACACTGGGAAGGGGAGGGCCTCATAGAAGGGGTACCTATTGTACCCTATGTGCTGGAATTCCGGGACCGCCTACAGGAGCTGACCCAGGCTGTACGTGAGAGCATGCAGGTGACCCAGCGGCGCCAGCGCATATGGTACGATCGGAGGGCCAGAGAGCGCACCTTGGAAATAGGACAGAAGGTCCTGGTGTTAGAGCCCACTAGGCAGAACAAGTTCCAAGCTGCATGGCAGGGGCCCTACCAGGTAGTGGGGAAAATAGCTGACACAACCTATAATGTCGCCGATTGTGACGACCCCAGGGTTATCCGCATGTTCCAAGTGAATATGCTGAAGCCCTACCGGAAGCACCATGAAGAGGTAGTGGCCATCTGTGCACCTGAAGCAGAGGATTTAGCCGGACTTCCCTTGCTAGATGTCTTAGGGGAAAGGACTCAGTCTAAAACAAGGAACCAGGTACACTTGGGTGAAGACCCCAGGAGAGACAGCAGGCGGAGGAGTTGTTGGGGCAGCGACAGAGGATGTTTTCGGGCAGACCAGGGTACACTCGCCTGGCACAACACAAGGTTGAGGCCCAGGATCAGACCCCCCTGCGACAAAACCCCTTCCGCGTCCCTGAGTCTGTACGAGAGGGAATGCGACAAGAGATACAAGAGATGTTGTGTTTAGGGGTCATTGAAGAGTCAGATAGTCCCTGGACATCCCCCGTAGTGTTAGTGTCCAAGAAGGATGGGACGACACAGTTTTGTGTAGACTATCGTAAGCTCAATGAGAAAACAGTGACGGATGCATATCCCATTCCGCGTGTGGATGAGTTGTTAGACCGGCTAGCGGGGGCAAAGTATTTGACCACCATCGATCTATGCAAAGGCTACTGGCAGATTCCCCTTAGTCCTGACGCTATTTCCAAGTCGGCATTTGTCACCCCGTTCGGCTTATTCCAGTTTCGAGTTATGCCATTCGGGTTGAAGAATGCCCTGGCAACCTTCCAGAGGCTAGCTGACCAGCTTCTGGATGGTCTCCAGGACTATGCTTGTGCCTACATGGACGACATCACCATCTACAGTGTGACATGGGAAGAGCATCTAAATCACCTAGAGACAGTATTGGACAGGATCCACAAGGCCGGAATCACCCTGAACCCAAACAAGTGTCACATGGGCAAAGCAGAGGTTCAGTATTTAGGGCATTGGGTGGCAAGTGGGAAACAGAAACCAGAACCAGCCAAGATTGAGGCCATAGCCAAATGGCCCATTCCACACACTAAAACCCAGGTCATGGGACAGTGGGGTACTACAGGAAATTTGTTCCCAATTACAGCAGCGTAGCCAAGCCCCTCACTGATCTGACCCGTAAGAACCAACCCCATCAGGTAACTTGGATCCCAGAGTGTGACGAAGCCTTCCGCCAACTAAAGGACATCCTCACCAATACTCCTGTATTGGCTGCACCCAATCCAACTAAACGTTTCCTTGTTCACACAGACGCCTCTATGTTTGGATTGGGGGCAGTACTGAGCCAAGTCGGGCCGGACAGCCAAGAACACCCGGTAGCTTACCTGAGTCGGAAACTACTGCCCTGTGAAGTAAGCTATGCGGCCATCGAGAAGGAGTGCCTGGCGGTAGTATGGGCACTCAAAAAGATGCAACCATATTTGTATGGATGACAGTTTTCCCTCCTAACAGACCATAATCCCCTAGTCTGGCTTAATCGGGACTCCGGAGACAACGCCAGATTGCTGCGGTGGAGTTTAGCCCTACAACCTCTGGACTTCACCATCCACTACAGACCCGGCAAACAAAACGGTAACGCCAATGGGCTAAGTCGACAAATGGAACTTGTACCAACCCCATAAACTTCGGTCATCCCCAAACCGATCCGTTAAGGATCAGACTGTGTATGCCGATCGCATCATTGAAAAGGGGAGCCGTGTTACGTGTTACGGAACCACTCAGCACCCAGAATATGTTGTGCAGTTATATGTATGTATAATCGGTTCCATGTGAGATGCATGTCCCCAATGCATCAGCCCACAGGCTGCGCCCCTGGGCAGAGGGGACACGATAGTCCCCTTTTGTCCGCCCCCCACCTTTGTAATTCCCACAGTAAATATCGGCAGGCTCCGGCCACCTGCGACTATTGTAATGTATGTCTGGCCTACCGCTTTCTATTGACCTGCCCTCTGTATCTGTGTGGTATATTCTGTGTCCTGGGAGTAAAGTGTTGTCAGACTGGAAATATGTGGAGAAGCAGTGATCTTTTATATGCGCCCATGTAACTAAGCAATTCCAGCCAGCATCCTTCATTCAGACTCCAGCCAAAGCAGAGTGGACCTCCTGAAACACGGGGTGGTACTGAAAGAGGTACCCCAGCTTGGTAGACCCCGTTACACTCCCTATGGTGGGTGCATTACATTATATAGAGCCTGCCTATGGGGAGTGTGTTATACTATATAGAGTCTGCTTATGGGGAGTGCATTATTCTGTATAGAGTCTGTTTATGGGGAAAGCATTATACGATATAGAGTAAGCCTATGGGGACTCATTATACTATAAAGAGTCTGCTTATGGGGAGTGCATTATACAAAGTAGTTTGCCTATGAGGAGTGAATTATACTATATGGAGCAACAACTGATCTAACATATATATATATATATATATATATATTTTCTATTGGAGTGCTGCCTTCATTTTTCTGGACAATAGCATGAGGTTTGGTATATACCTGGAAGGATTTTTTGCACCCTTTGTCTTCTTTTGGTGCTGCTTTTTGTTTATATATATATATATATATATATATATATGTACAGTACAGACCAAAAGTTTGGACACACCCTCTTATTTAAAGATTTCTCTGTATTTTTATGACTATGAAAATTGTAAATTCACACTGAAGGTGTTAGGGTTGGCGGAACGCACCAAATATATAATTTATTAAATGGAATTGGTGCGTTTGCAACCCGGGATCCACCGTGCAGGAAAGCACCTGCTGCTAAATAATGGCGGCTCTATATGGCGGTATATACCAACTCTGTTAGCTTCACAGAGTAACCGCGAGAGGAAAGCTCTGTGCCCTGTTAGACTTTCACAGAGGCACAGGCCAACTACCCAGATGTGAGCAGTGAGTGGTCATGCATGCATACAAAAC
The DNA here is from genome assembly GCF_032444005.1 of Ranitomeya imitator. Taxonomy (NCBI): domain Eukaryota; kingdom Metazoa; phylum Chordata; class Amphibia; order Anura; family Dendrobatidae; genus Ranitomeya; species Ranitomeya imitator. The sequence goes on along the minus strand of NC_091287.1, from coordinate 225,253,792 downwards.
TCCTCGCCGGAGATGCCAGCATTCTAGGGGCTTATTTCAGCCGGGTCCCTGAACACACTTAAACACAATCTCCTCGCCGGAGGTGCTAGCATTCTAGGGGCTTATTTCAGCCGGGTCCCTGAACACATTCAAACACATGACCACATTGGCGCAAAGCATATAGCATAAGACGATACTAGCGCATGGCCGTGCGGTCATGCGCAGTTTATATAGTTGCAGCACAGGAAGCTGCTACTGAAGTTTTTGCCCTTTCAGGACCTTCCAGAAGGACCAATGGAAAGTGCTGCAGTACCTGAGCATGTTTTGCCCTTTCAGGACCTTCCAGAAGGACCAATGGAATGTACTGCAGCACCTGAGCATGTGACCGAACATGTGGCCCTCGACCTCCAATGGGAGACCCTGCCCTGGGCATGCTCAGTGTGAGTAAACAAGGACTTAGTCCCAGAGAGGCTCGCTTGCCGCAGATCAGTGCAGGGTACCATAGGAAAGCCAGAAAAGGCAGTAGTGACCCTATGCACCGAATCAGCCCCAGCGAGACGCTGGGAGCGACGTCTCCGCTGAGCAGAGCCCACTGCGGCCGATACCGCATGGGAGACCGCAGCAGACACGGATCGAGATTCCCCCTGTGCAGCAGAGGAAACTCGACTCCTAACATTACCCCCCTCCTAGGGCCCCCCCCTCCTTGAGCCTCACTACGCTCAAAAGCTGCGATAAGCAGCAGAGCCCGAATGTGCTCCACAGGCTCCCAGGTTCTATCCTCTGGGCCGTGACCCTTCCAGTCCACCAGATAAAATTTCTTGCCACGTACCACCTTGCACCCCACAATAGCATTCACCTCAAACTCATCCGTGGATGAACCCGATGTCCCAGCAGATGACTCGGAAAACCGGGACAAATGAACGGGCTTTAAGAGGGAAACGTGGAAAGTATCGGTGATACCAAGGCGTGGAGGAATAGCCAAACGGTAGACCACAGGGTTGACCTGTTCCAGAACCTTAAACGGGCCAATGTAGCGAGGAGCAAACTTAGTGGACTCAACTCGCAGCCTGATGTTACGGGCGGAGAGCCACACTAAGTCGCCAGGAGCAAAGACCGGAGCGGGGCGCCGGTGTGTATCAGCCGAAACCCTCATTCTCTCCTTGGAGGCCCGGATGGCATCCTGTGTGCGGTCCCAGATGTCACGTGCCTCCACCGCCCAGTCTGCCACCCTAGAATCGGTGGATGACACGGGCATGGGCACAGGGACACGCGGATGCTGGCCGTAATTAAGGAGAAAAGGAGTTTGACCAGTGGAATCGGCTACGGCGTTGTTCAGGGCAAATTCCGCCCAAGGTAGCAAAGATGCCCAGTCATCCTGCCTAGCAGAGACGAAATGTCGCAAATATGTCACCAGAGTCTGGTTGGTTCTCTCCACCAACCCATTCGTCTCGGGATGGTATGCAGAGGAGAGGTTTAACTCTATGCTGAGTAAACGGCAGAGCTCTCTCCAAAACCGAGATGCGAACTGGGGACCTCGATTGCTGACAATCTTATCAGGCATACCATGCAAACGGAAAACGTGTTTAATGAACAACACCGCCAAGGCCCGTGCTGAGGGTAACCGAGGAAGCGGCACCAAATGCACCATCTTGGAGAAATGGTCGGCGACAACCCAAATAATGGAGCAGCCACGCGACTTGGGTAGACCCACCACAAAGTCCATCCCGACCATCTCCCAGGGCCTGTCTGCCACCGGTGGAGGGTAAAGCAACCCAGCAGGCCGTTGCCGAGGAGACCGATTCTGGGCGCAAGAAACGCACGCCTGAATATAGTCCTTGACATCTCGGGCCATATGCGGCCACCAGTATGTTCTCGCCAGAAGCTCAGATGTCCTCTTGGTCCCAAAATGCCCACCCACTCTGGAGGAGTGAGCCCAAGAGAGAACCTCCGGTCGCAAGTTAGCTGGTACAAAAGTCTTGCCCGGGGGCACAGACTCTAGCGAAACCGGAGCTACAGTTCTCAGGCTCTCAGAAGGGACAATAAGCCGAGGCTCCTCCTCCTCCTCCTCCGATGACACCACGGAGCGGGAGAGAGCGTCAGCACGAACGTTCTTCTCCCCGGAGAGGAAATGGAGAGTAAAATGGAACCGGGAGAAGAACAGAGACCATCTAGCCTGGCGAGAATTCAGCCGCTGGGCCGTTTGCAGATACACCAAGTTCTTGTGGTCAGTGAAGACTTGGAAGGGAAAGCGAGCTCCCTCCAAGAGATGTCTCCACTCCGAAAAAGCCAACTTCATGGCCAGCAACTCCCTGTCCCCGATGGAATAATTCCTCTCCGCTGGTGTGAAGGTCTTGGAGAAGAAGAAGCAAGGATGCTTCCGACCTTGAGCATCCTTTTGGAAAAGGACTGCTCCAGCACCAACGGATGAGGCATCCACCTCCAAGATAAATGGCTTATCAACATCCGGGCGATGTAGGATGGGAGCGCTAGCGAAGTGTGACTTGATCGAGAGAAAGGCTTTGGAGACCTCCTCTGACCACAACTTGGGATTTGCTCCCTTCTTGGTGAGGGCAACCAAGGGAGCTACCAAAGTTGAGAAGTGTGGAATGAACTGGCGATAGTAATTAATGAACCCCATAAAGCGCTGCACCCCTTTAAGAGAATGGGGTTCCTGCCAGTCCATTACAGCCTGTAGCTTGGCAGGATCCATAGCCAAACCCTGGGCAGAGATGATATAACCAAGGAAAGGCAAGGACTCCTGCTCAAAAACACACTTCTCCAACTTCGCGTAGAGGGAGTTTGCCCGTAAGAGGTCGAAGACTTTGCGAACATCTCTCCGATGGGAGTCAATATCTGGAGAGAAGATGAGAATATCATCCAGATAGACTACGACCGAGGTGGTGAGCATATCCCGGAAGATGTCGTTGACAAAGTCTTGGAAAACGGCTGGGGCATTACAGAGCCCGAAGGGCATCACCAGATATTCATAGTGCCCATCCCTGGTGTTAAAAGCCGTCTTCCATTCATCCCCCTCACGGATGCGAATCAGGTTGTAAGCACCCCGCAGATCTAACTTTGTAAATACCCTCGCTCCCCGTAGCCTATCAAACAGCTCAGATATCAGGGGTAGTGGGTACTTGTTCTTAACGGTGATGGCATTAAGACCCCTGTAGTCTATGCATGGACGTAAGTCTCCAGTCTTCTTCTGTACGAAGAAGAACCCAGCCCCTGCCGGTGACACTGACTTCCTAATGAATCCTCTTGCCAGATTCTCCTGGATGTACTGGGACATTGCCTCCGTCTTCGGGAGAGATAACGGATAGACTCGACCCCGGGGAGGCTCAGCACCAGGCAAGAGGTCAATAGGACAGTCATAGGGGCGGTGAGGCGGAAGGGTCTCCGCAGCTCTTTTGGAGAACACGTCTGCATAGGGCCAATAGTGCTTGGGGAGAGAGGAAAGATCTGCGGGTACCTGTGTAGTAGCAACCTGAACGCACTCCCTCAGACATCTACCCTCGCAAGATTTACTCCAACCCAAAATTCTCCCAGAGGACCACTCAATATGAGGAGAATGGTAGCGAAGCCATGGTATCCCCAACAGGACCTCATCAATTCCCTCAGGAATGACTAATAGGGAGATTATCTCCTGATGTGATGGAGACACAGATAGCATGAAAGGAATGGTTTGGTGGGTAATCTGTGAAGGTAGTGTTGACCCATTTACCACTCGAACGGTTACCGGCTTGGCGAGCATCACCAAGGGCATTGCGTGACGCTGGGCAAAAGCGGAAGACATAAAGTTACCCTCTGCCCCAGAATCCACGCATAGCTCGACCATAAGAGTGGATGGGCCTATGGTAATTGTCCCCTTGAAGGACAACTTTGAGGCAAACGTCGCCGTGTCTAGTGTACCTCCTCCAACTGCCACTAGACGCTGACGTTTCCCCGACCGCTGAGGACCCTTGGAGGCAAGGTGTCCTGACTGCTGGCAAACAAGACGGACCTTATGTGCACGGGCAGACTGAGACTTGGATCCCGCTCGTGTCACCTCTAAGGCCTCATGTCACTCGGATGCCTGGACTGGAGATTCCAAAGGTTTGGCGAAGGTGGGAGCCAGCCGAAACCTCTGCCTACACTGGGCTCGCTCCAACCTCCGCTCGTTAAAACGGAGGTCAATACGAGTAGACACGGCTATGAGCTCATCCAGTGTGGCGGGAATCTCCCTAGTGGCCAAAGCGTCCTTCACATGGTCAGCCAGCCCCCTCCAAAATACGGGAATGAGGGTTTTATCTGGCCATTCCAACTCAGACGCTAATGTCCGGAAGTGAACAGCAAAATGGCTGACCATGGTTGAACCCTGAGTCAAAGCCAGCAGTTGGAGCGCTGTATCATGGGTGACTTGAGGTCCTAAAAAGACCTGTTTCAGAGTGTCCAGAAACCTAGGAACACTCTGCACCACATGATCGTTGTGCTCCCACAGCGGCGTAGCCCACTCCAACGCTCTGTCCGACAGGAGAGAGATTATGAATCCCACCTTTGCCCGCTCAGTAGGGAAACGTGCAGCCAGAAGCTCGAGGTGTATACCACATTGGCTCACGAAACCCCTACAGGACTTACTGTCCCCAGAGTATCTCTCAGGCAAAGGAAGGTGAGATAGGGTCGGAACAGAGGTGGCAGTGGGTAAAGCTGCTGCAGCCACGCTAGCAGCCTGAACAGCTATTGCGGTAACATCCACCGCCAAGGTTGCACACTCAAGAGACGCCAACCGGCCCTCCAGCAGCTGGATGTACCCCTGCAATCGCTGTTCATCCGCCATTACTTAGCCAGATCCTGGCGCTAGTATACTGTTAGGGTTGGCGGAACGCACCAAATATATAATTTATTAAATGGAATTGGTGCGTTCGCAACCCGGGATCCACCGTGCAGGAAAGCACCTGCTGCTAAATAATGGCGGCTCTATATGGCGGTATATACCAACTCTGTTAGCTTCACAGAGTAACCGCGAGAGGAAAGCTCTGTGCCCTGTTAGACTTACACAGAGGCACAGGCCAGCTACCCAGATGTGAGCAGTGAGTGGTCATGCATGCATACAAAACTCCTCGCCAGAGATGCCAGCATTCTAGGGGCTTATTTCAGCCAGGTCCCTGAACACACTTAAACACAATCTCCTCGCCGGAGGTGCCAGCATTCTAGGGGCTTATTTCAGCCGGGTCCCTGAACACATTCAAACACATGACCACATTGGCGCAAAGCATATAGCATAAGACGATACTAGCGCATGGCCGTGCGGTCATGCGCAGTTTATATAGTTGCAGCACAGGAAGCTGCTACTGAAGTTTTTGCCCTTTCAGGACCTTCCAGAAGGACCAATGGAAAGTGCTGCAGTACCTGAGCATGTTTTGCCCTTTCAGGACCTTCCAGAAGGACCAATGGAATGTACTGCAGCACCTGAGCATGTGACCGAACATGTGGCCCTCGACCTCCAATGGGAGACCCTGCCCTGGGCATGCTCAGTGTGAGTAAACAAGGACTTAGTCCCAGAGAGGCTCGCTCGCCGCAGATCAGTGCAGGGTACCATAGGAAAGCCAGAAAAGGCAGCAGTGACCCTATGCACCGAATCAGCCCCAGCGAGACGCTGGGAGCGACGTCTCCGCTGAGCAGAGCCCACTGCGGCCGATACCGAATGGGAGACCGCAGCAGACACGGATCGAGATTCCCCCTGTGCAGCAGAGGAAACTCGACTCCTAACAGAAGGCATCAAAACTATGAATTAACACATGTGGAATTATATACTTAACAAAAAAGTGTGAAATAACTGAAAATGTGTCTTATATTATGGGTTCTTCAAAGTAGCCACATATAAGGCAGGTGGCAACAGGAAATTGTAGATGTACAGTACAAAAGCATCATTAGATTAACCTTCCACATATTGCATAATAGAGCACAGTGGCTCATAAACTGTGTGGTAATTCTAGTCTAATGTACTAATCCTTTCCCATAGAGTAAACCATGACCACCTAATCCCTTGATAATACTATATCAGGATCCTATGAAAAAGGTTACATTACATTGGATTAGAATATTAGACTAGAATTACCATACAGTTTATGAGCCACTGTGCTCTATTATGCAATATGTGGAAGGTTAATCTAATTGTACATCTACAATTTCTTGTTGCCACCTGCCTTATATCCATTAGATGTTGCTATTTGTTCTATTTGGGCACTTTAGATATTGATATTGAATATATTGTTTTGAATAACCTTGGATCATCTTGTTATTACTCATTGTAATTTTGAACAACATATTACCATTATATTTGGGCCTTGGTGCTTTGTTAGTTGTCCCCTACGGTAATTTTGATTTTTTATAGCTGTATGTACTTTTAATAACTCTTATTAAATATTGCTTTTATGATTATTTGGGATCTCTTCTTCTTCCCACATATATACTGTATATATGTGAGATTAGTTGTTGCATTATTGTGAAGTGCCCTATGGTTAGTGGGACCTATGTTGATTCGATTATCTTGATGCTATTTTTATAGCAGATTGTCCACATGATGGATTTCAGCGCCAAGGAACAGACTTGGCGGTCTAAGGCGGATGACATTTTTAAGCAGACTACCGTTCATGTTTCGCAAGATGCTACCACACCCAGCAGAGAACTAATGTTTAAGTATAAAAATACCCTTCACAAAAAGACTAAAGTTTGTTGGAATCGGGCCTCATTAGAAAACTATTTGAGTAAGAAAATAATTCCAAGAGGTCTTAGAATACAGTTGTACCCAACATTTGATCTGAATAGTGATGAATTGACAACTAAGTGAATGGATACAGACTCTAATTGCTCTTTAGATTTCATTAAGATTATCATTGAGCATAATACAGCTTCTCTGGTAAATATTGATAAAGATTTGGACTCAATTCATAAATCTTTGCAGTCAAATTTGGCTAAATAATCTTTAGAGATCTGGTTCAATGAACTAGGGAAGGAAGGGGACAAATGGGAGGAGAAAGTCAGCCAGGGAAAACTTAAGAAATTTCTATGTGATAATAAGGATTATGAAACACAAAGGATCTATCGGTGGCAACAAAAAAAGATGGAACCTAGTGTGTCAGGAAGCGAGAGTGGTATGTCCACTACTGAATCAGGTTATGACAAAGGTTTCCATTTGAGAATTGGGGGTAGACGGAAATACCCGGACATATTCCATAATGTTATGAATAGGTAATTCAGAACCACAATGGACCTTGAAGTTCAGAGCACACAAAGTGACCTGACAATAACCAAAAAACATAGGACGAGCTCTGAGACGTGGGAACTCTGCTGACCGCAATTCCTAATCCTATCACACCACACTAGAGGTAGCCGTGGATTGCGCCTAACGCTCCCTATGCAACTCGGCACAGCCTGAGAAACTAGCTAACCCTGAAGACAGAAAAATAAGCTTACCTTGCCTCAGAGAAATTCCCCAAAGGAACAGGCAGCCCCCCACATATAATGACTGTGAGTTAAGATGAAAATACAAACACAGAGATGAAATAGATTTAGCAAAGTGAGGCCTGACTTACTGAATAGACCGAGGATAGGAAAGATAGCTTTGCGGTCAACACAAAAACCTACAAACAACCACGCAGAGGGGCAAAAAGACCCTCCGCACCGACTAACGGTACGGAGGTGCTCCCTCTGCGTCTCAGAGCTTCCAGCAAGCAAGCAAAACCAAAATAGCAAGCTGGACAGAAAAAATAGAAACAAAAGTAACACAAGCAGAACTTAGCTTATGCTGAGCAGACAGGCCACAGGAACGATCCAGGAGGAAGCAAGACCAATACTAGAACATTGACTGGAGGCCAGGATCAAAGCACTAGGTGGAGTTAAATAGAGCAGCAACTAACGACTTAACCTCATCACCTGAGGAAGGAAACTCAGAAGCCGCAGTACCACTCATGACCACAGGATGGAGCTCGACCACAGAATTCACAACAGTACCCCCCCCTTGAGGAGGGGTCACCGAACCCTCACCAGAGCTCCCAGGCCGACCAGGATGAGCCATATGAAAGGCACGAACAAGATCGGCAGCATGGACATCAGAGGCAAAGACCCAGGAATTATCTTCCTGACCATAACCCTTCCACTTAACCAGATACTGGAGTTTCCTTCTCGAAACACGAGAATCTAAAATCTCCACTCTATACTCCAACTCCCCCTCCACCAAAACCGGGGCAGGAGGATCAACAGATGGAAACATAGGTGCCACGTATCTCCGCAACAATGACCTATGGAATACGTTATGGATGGAAAAAGAATCTGGAAGGGTCAAACGAAAAGACACAGGATTAAGAACCTCAGAAATCCTATATGGACCAATGAAACGAGGCTTAAACTTAGGAGAGGAAACCTTCATAGGAATATAAGGAGATGACAACCAAACCAATTCCCCAACACGAAGTCGGGGACCCACACAGCGTCTGCGATTAGTGAAACATTGAGCCTTCTCCTGGGACAAGGTCAAATTGTCCACTACATGAGTCCAAATCCGCTGCAACCTGTCCACCACAGTATCCACACCAGGACAGTCCGAAGACTCAACCTGCCCTGAAGAGAAACGAGGATGGAACCCAGAATTGCAGAAAAACGGCGAAACCAAGGAAGCCGAGCTGGCCCAATTATTAAGGGCGAACTCAGCCAACGGCAAAAAGGACACCCAATCATCCTGATCAGCAGAAACAAAACATCTCAGATATGTTTCCAAGGTCTGATTGGTTCGTTCAGTCTGGCCATTTGTCTGAGGATGGAAAGCCGAGGAAAAAGACAAATCAATGCCCATCCTAGCACAAAAGGCTCGCCAAAACCTCGAAACAAACTGGGAACCTCTGTCAGAAACGATGTTCTCTGGAATGCCATGTAAACGAACCACATGCTGGAAGAACAATGGCACCAAATCAGAGGAGGAAGGCAATTTAGACAAGGGTACCAAATGGATCATCTTAGAGAAGCGATCACAAACTACCCAAATGACCGACATTTTTTGAGAGACCCGAAATAAAATCCATAGAGATATGTGTCCAAGGCCTCTTCGGGACCAGCAAGGGCAACAGCAACCCACTGGCACGAGAACAGCAGGGCTTAGCCCGAGCACAAATCCCACAGGACTGCACAAAAGAACGCACATCCCGCTACAAAGACGGCCACCAAAAGGATCTAGCCACTAAATCTCTTATACCAAAGATTCCAGGATGACCAGCCAACACCGAACAATGAACCTCAGATTTAACTTTATTCGTCCACCTATCAGGGACAAACAGTTTCTCCGCTGGGCAACGATTAGGTTTATTAGCCTGAAATTTTTGCAGCACCCACCGCAAATCAGGGGAGATGGCAGACACAATTACTCCCTCTTTGAGAATACCCGCCGGCTCAGGCAAACCCGGAGAATCGGGCACAAAACTCCTAGACAGGGCATCCGCCTTCACATTTTTAGAGCCCGGAAGGTATGAAACCACAAAGTCAAAACGTGAGAAAAACAGCGACCAACGAGCCTGTCTAGGATTCAACCGTTTGGCAGACTCGAGATAAGTCAAGTTCTTGTGATCAGTCAAGACCACCACGCGATGCTTAGCTCCTTCAAGCCAATGACGCCACTCCTCGAATGCCCACTTCATGGCCAGCAACTCTCGATTGCCAACATCATAATTTCGCTCAGCAGGCGAAAACTTCCTGGAAAAGAAGGCGCATGGCTTCATCACCGAGCAATCAGAACCTCTTTGCGACAAAACAGCCCCCGCTCCAATTTCAGAAGCATCAACCTCGACCTGGAACGGAAGCGAAACATCTGGTTGACACAACATAGGGGCAGAAGAAAAACGACGCTTTAATTCTTGAAAAGCTTCCACAGCAGCAGACGACCAATTGACCACATCAGCACCCTTCTTGGTCAAATCGGACAATGGTTTAGCAATAATAGAAAAATTACAGATGAAGCGACGATAAAAATTAGCAAAGCCAAGGAACTTTTGCAGACTCTTCAGAGATGTCGGCTGAGTCCAATCATAAATGGCCTGGACCTTAACAGGGTCCATCTCGATAGTAGAAGGGGAAAAAATGAACCCCAAAAATGAAACCTTCTGAACACCAAAGAGACACTTTGATCCCTTCACAAACAAAGAATTAGCACGCAGGACCTGGAACACCATTCTGACCTGCTTCACATGAGACTCCCAATCATCCGAGAAGACCAAAATATCATCCAAGTATACAATCAGGAATTTATCCAGGTACTCTCGGAAGATGTCATGCATAAAGGACTGAAATACTGATGGAGCATTGGCAAGTCCGAATGGCATAACCAGGTACTCAAAATGGCCCTCGGGCGTATTAACCCTTGTCAGGCTGCATAATTTTACAACCTTAACAGGCTGCATAGGTACAATTGTACCTTCACATATACCTCCACTGTGGGAAGACTTTACTTGGTTTCAGAAACTAAAGTTCATTCAGCTACAAATGTTATGCTGATATCTATTGTTCAGTGTTGTTACTGGTCACTTATGTTGCTGTCAATTAAGTTAATTCAAACTGGGAGTGGCTTCTACTTGTCTTCCTGCCTCCCTCCTCTCATTAGCCATTTTGCTGTTCATCTCATTGCTGTGAGCACACATTTCTAGGCTTGTGAAGTCTTCAATTTCTTGGAAACGAAGGTAGGAAAGTCTCACAGCATCTAACAGCCAGTTATACCTTTATTCTCATTATGTGGGGACAGAACAGTCAAATTGTCTTTCAGCCTGGACTTGGCTTACATATATTTTGTATGAAACTTATCACTATAGGTATAATTTTTATACGAAAAATGGATAATAATTAGTATCTACATATTGTTTTACGATGTTTTATTTATATTCAGCACAAAATACGAAGCCAAAATTCATCTAGCAAGTCATCATGAGTGATAGTAATGCTGGATCTAGTTTCCGCCATAATCCAAGAAAACGTGTTTGCAGGTTAGTATAATTTTGTGAAAAGCCAATAATGTAGTATTTCGGAAAATTATTTATTTTACATTTTTTCATATTTACAGATTTACGTCTGACGAAATAATGCGAATGCTAGAAGAATCTGATTCTGAGCATGAGGATGAACCATATGTTCCATCTGATGATGAAAACTATGTACCACAAGTGGATGTTACTGAAGAAGATTCAGACATTGAACAAGAAATGGTCATAGAGCATGAAAATGAATACGAATCAGACGAAAGTGTTGAGGATGATTCTGTGCCTCAAAGTGCAGGCGACATTTGGACTGCTAAGGATGAAACTCAATGGTGCAGTAATCCACTGCCAAATGCACAAACAAAATCTCGTAATGTCCTACGACAAAGAGGTGGCCCTGCAGCAATCAGCAACCTATATACAGCAAAAGAGCTATTCAAGTCCATCATGACTCCCGAGATGTGTGACATCATATTACGGGAAACGAATCGAAAGGCCAAGAGAGTTTGTGATGCTTACAACAACGAACTGGTACAACGTTTTCCTGATTCTTCCAAACGGCCACCACAAAAAACATTCAAGCAATTTACTGAAACTGAACTTCATGCATTTTTGGGCATACTGATTACTGCTGGTGTGCACAGAGCCAACAAAGAGAATCTGGAGGAAATGTGGAATGTTGCTGCTCTGCCTCTTATACGTGCAGCCATGTCTCGTGACCGCTTCAAGATGATACTCAGATTTATCAGGTTTGACAACGAAAATACACGTGCAGAACGTGTGCAAACAGATAAAGCTGCACCAATACGGGACATCTGGACAATGCTGAACAGTAATCTGGAGAGAGCCTACAAGCCATATCATTGTATCACCGTCGACGAGCAATTATTTCCATTTAGAGGTCATACTAAATTTACCCAGTATATACCTTCAAAACCAGCTAAATATGGCATAAAGATTTTCTGGGCTTGTGACTCATCAAATGCCTACCCTTTACAAGGTCAGCTCTACACTGGGAAACCAACTGATGGTCCTCGACAAGTAAACATTGGAGAACGAACAGTATTGGACCTAGTGAGCTCGTATAAAGGCTCTGGAAGAAATGTCACCACCGATAACTTCTTTACAACCATGGAACTAGCTAAGGTATTGAACTCCTGGAACATGACACTAGTTGGTACAGTGAGAAAAAACAAAAGGTTCCTACCTAACAACATGCAGCCTGCCAAAGAAAGGCCTGTATACTCGACAAATTTTGCCTACAATCATGATGCAACAGTCTGTTCATATGTACCAAAGAAGAACAAATCAGTCGTGCTTCTATCATCTATGCACATGACGGGAGAAGTTGAAGAGACACTAGCAGCCAAGCCAGAGATAATAAAATACTACAACATAACAAAAGGTGGCGTTGATGTTATGGATAAAATGTTGGGAGAGTACACTGTGAAACGACGAACATCACGTTGGACTTTGGCATTTTTCTACAATATGATTGATGTCAGTGGGTTAGCATCCTACATCATCTACAGAGAACACAATCCAAGCTTCAGGGCAAAGGATCAACGAAGAAAGTTCCTGAAAGATCTCGCAAATCAGCTGTGTATGATTGCAATTGAAGATCGTAGTACAAACAAAATGATAATGAGAAACCATTTTCTTCGAGGTGCAGTAGAAATGGTGCTTGGACGATGCATTGTGGTAGCATCGCAGCCAGCAGCTGGCCCCAAAATACCTCATGGTAGTCGTGGACCCTCCCCTGTTGTTGGTAGTTGCTATGTCTGCAGAGACCTGAGGCGAAAACAACGCAAGACTAGAAAGTCTTGTGTGGTTTGTGTAAAACCCATTTGCGATGAACACTCTGTAGCAAAGCCAACATGCATTACTTGCAAAGAAAATCAATAAAAAAAAGTTTCTTACATTTTCTTTTATAATGTAAATGAACAGTTTTTTACTTGTTTATAATAGTTAAATAGCATTATCATTAAAAAAAAATTTATGCTTTTTCCCTTGCATTATCTTCATTCAAAATATATGAGGTACATTTGTACCTATGCAGCTTGTTATGGATGCAAAAAGATCTCGACCCCTTATCTCGGAAGCGGGTGGAGATATTTTATTGAAATTTGGCCAATATATTCTGGACCAAAAATGTAGAGATGTCACGAAATTTCAGCCCTCTACGTCTTTTCAAAAAAAAGTTATTGCAATTTTAAAACGGAATAGTTACAATTGTACCTATTCAGCCGGATAAGGGTTAAATGCAGTTTTCCATTCATCGCCTCGCTTAATACACACAAGATTATATGCACCACGAAGATCTATCTTGGTGAACCAACTAGCCCCCTTAATCCGAGCAAACAAATCAGATAGCAGCAGCAAGGGGTACTGAAATTTGACCGTGATTTTATTTAGAAGGCGGTAATCAATACAAGGTCTCAGCGAACCATCCTTCTTGGCCATAAAAAAGAACCCTGCTCCCAATGGCGATGACGACGGGCAAATATGACCCTTCTCCAAGGATTCTTTTACGTAACTCCGCATAGCGGCATGCTCAGGTACAGATAAATTAAACAGTCGACCCTTAGGAAACTTACTAACAGGAATCAACTCGATAGCACAATCACAATCCCTATGCGGAGGTAGGGCATTGGACTTGGGCTCATCGAATACATCCCGGTAATCAGACAAGAACCCTGGGACCTCAGAAGGGGTGGATAATGAGATAGACAGAAATGGAACATCACCATGTACCCCCTGACAACCCCAGCTGGACACAGACATTGATTTCCAATCTAATACTGGGTTATGGACTTGTAGCCATGGCAACCCCAACACGACCACATCATGCAGATTTTGCAACACCAGAAAGTGAATATCCTCCCGGTGCGCAGGAGCTATGCACATGGTCAGCTGGGTCCAATACTGAGGCTTATTCTTGGCCAAAGGCGTAGCATCAATTCCTCTCAATGGAATAAGACACTGCAAGGGCTCCAAGACAAACCCACAGCGCCTAGCAAACTCCAAATCCATCAAATTCAGGGCAGCGCCTGAATCCACAAATGCCATGACAGAATAGGAAGACAAAGAGCAGATCAAAGTAACGGACAAAAGAAATTTCGACTGTACCGTACCAATGGTGGCAGACTTAGCGAACCGCTTAGTGCGCTTAGGACAATCGGAGATAGCATGAGTGGAATCACCACAGTAGAAACACAGCCCATTCTGACGTCTGTGTTCTTGCCTTTCAGCTCTGGTCAAAGTCCTATCGCACTGCATAGGCTCAGGTTTATGCTCAGATAATACCGCCAAATGATGCACAGATTTACGCTCACGTAAGCGTCGACCGATCTGAATGGCCAAAGTCATAGACTCATTCAGACCAGCAGGCATAGGAAATCCCACCATGAAATCCTTAAGGGCTTCAGAGAGACCCCTTCTGAAAATAGCTGCCAGCGCACATTCATTCCACTGAGTGAGCACGGACCACTTTCTAAACTTCTGACAATAAATCTCTATCTCATCCTGACCCTGACACAGAGCCAGCAAATTTTTCTCTGCCTGATCCACTGAATAAGGTTCATCGTACAGTAATCCGAGCGCCAGAAAAAACGCATCAATATTACATAATGCAGGATCTCCTGGCGCAAGGGAAAATGCCGAGTCTTGAGGGTCGCCACGTAATAAAGAAATAATGATCTTAACTTGTTGAACTGGGTCACCAGAGGAGCGAGGTTTCAGCACCAGAAACAGTTTGCAATTATTTTTGAAACTCAGAAATTTAGCTCTATCTCCAGAAAACAAATCAGGAATAGGAATTCTTGGTTCTAACATAGAATTCTGAGCCACAAAGTCTTGAATATTTTGTACTCTTGCAGTGAGATGATCCACACATGAAGACAGACCTTTAATGTCCATCACTACACCTGTGTCCTGAACCACCCAAATGTCTAGGGGAAAAAAAAGGCAAAACACAGTGCAAAGAAAAAAAATGGTCTCAGAACTTCTTTTTTCCCTCTATTGAGAAGCATAGTACTTTGGGCCTCCAGTACTGTTATGAATAGGTAATTCACAACCACAATGGACCTTGAAGTTCAGAGCACACAAAGTGACCTGACAATAACCAAAAAACATAGGACGAGCTCTGAGACGTGGGAACTCTGCTGACCGCAATTCCTAATCCTATCACACCACACTTGAGGTAGCCGTGGATTGCGCCTAATGCTCCCTATGCAACTCGGCACAGCCTGAGAAACTAGCTAACCCTGAAGACAGAAAAATAAGCCTACCTTGCCTCAGAGAAATTCCCCAAAGGAACAGGCAGCCCCCCACATATAATGACTGTGAGTTAAGATGAAAAGACAAACACAGAGATGAAATAGATTTAGCAAAGTGAGGCCCGACTTACTGAATAGACCGAGGATAGGAAAGATAGCTTTGCGGTCAACACAAAAACCTACAAACAACCACACAGAGGGGCAAAAAGACCCTCCGCACCGACTAACGGTACGGAGGTGCTCCCTCTGCGTCTCAGAGCTTCCAGCAAGCAAGCAAAACCAAAATAGCAAGCTGGACAGAAAAAATAGAAACAAAAGTAACACAAGCAGAACTTAGCTTATGCTGAGCAGACAGGCCACAGGAACGATCCAGGAGGAAGCAAGACCAATACTAGAACATTGACTGGAGGCCAGGATCAAAGCACTAGGTGGAGTTAAATAGAGCAGCACCTAACGACTTAACCTCGTCACCTGAGGAAGGAAACTCAGAAGCCGCAGTACCACTCATGACCACAGGAGGGAGCTCGACCACAGAATTCACAACACCATATGTCGCAGAACCAGAGGAAATCTAAAGATTTGTTGAAGGTGATTAATCTATCTACACCTGTTTTGACACATTCACAGATTAAATTATTGGAAAGAGGTCTCACTTTTTCCCCCTCGTCTCATTTAGACCCCTTTATTGCAATAAAGGACTTACTTCTATTCGCAAGAAAAATTATGTTGAAAAAGTTACACTTTAAACCAGGAGATTTTGATTTTACTTTTCCTGCTACATCTGGGGATAGGGAAGCGATTGATGCTTTGGAATCCTTGGAGCTAAAGAGTGAACAGGAGGTTAGTACTATCCCATCTCGTTTGTTCTCCAAGTCCAAAAATTTTCCATCCCTTAGTTTGTGTCCAGCGGTGGAGGTTTTTACCCGGCTTGTGACCAAGGACATTGAATTATCGGCACAATCCCCGAAATATAGGGATAATTTATCCAGGGATGAGTGTGATGCATTAAGGGACCTGATAGGAAGGGTTGATTTTGTCTGTAAGCCAGCGGACAAAGGAGGGAATCTGGTAATATGGCCCACAGAGATGTATGAGAGACAGGCTCACAAATTATTGAAGGATGATAAATGCTACAGGAAGTTGACTTAATCCGATATCTTCATTTCAACAGGATTTGATTGCTATTTTTGAGAGAGAGTTTAATGATGGTTTGATTTCCAAGACGTTTTTGGATTGTATTCGTGACCATCAACCAAAGTTACCAACATTTTACCTCATTCCAAAGATACGCAAGAATGCGTTCGATCCTCCAGGGCAACCAATTGTGGCTGGAAATGGGGGTTTATGTGAGATTATCTCAGATGTGGTTGATTATTTTTTAAAGCCCATTGTCTCCACTCTCCCATCCTTCATCAGGGATACTAATCAAGCCCTACAGCGCATTGACCTGCTATAATTGGTGGATCACCAGATCTTGGTCACGGCAGATATAGAGGCTCTCTATACCTCCATCAGACATAGTGACAGATTGGCAGCTACAGAGTGGTTTTTACGCTCTAACAATATTGAGGGCCAGTTGGTAGATTTCATTTTGACCCTTCTGGAATTCATTTTGAGACACAATACCTTCATCTTTGATCACAAGATCTACCTCCAACTCCAAGGTACGGCTATGGGGGCCTTGTGTGCCCCCTCGTACGCAAATTTTGGGAGATTGGGAAAGGGACATCTTTTGGGGGATGGTATTGAGTAAATGGGAAAGTCTATAGCTGGAAGAGATATATCGACAATGTGATGTTTGTTTGGGAAGGTACAGAAGGTTTGGGAACAACAGGTGTGTTTTATTTCCACCTTCAAAGGCCAATAGAATAATCTGAAAGATTTGATCAAGCAACA
This sequence comes from Ranitomeya imitator, assembly GCF_032444005.1. Classification (NCBI taxonomy): domain Eukaryota; kingdom Metazoa; phylum Chordata; class Amphibia; order Anura; family Dendrobatidae; genus Ranitomeya; species Ranitomeya imitator. The sequence goes on along the minus strand of NC_091287.1, from coordinate 225,236,649 downwards.
CTGGAAAGTCCTCCTAACGGATCCGGTCTTGAAACAAGCCTTACCCCCGTTGCTCAGCCTACTTTAAGGATTTATTGGTGCACAGTCACTATGATCCCTAACGTCCTACTACTAATAGACAGTTATCGTTGGGCTTTTTTCCTTGCGGTATATGCAAGGCTTGTCTCAATTTAGACAAGTCCAAAAAATTTGGCAATTCTAATGGGAGACGCGTATATGACATCCAGAAACATCTCACTTGTAATTCCAAAGGAGTGATCTATCATGCCACATGCCATTGTGGGAAAATATATGTTGGCTTAACCACAAGGGAGGTAAAATTCAGAGTATGTGCACATGCTTTAGATATTGAAAAGGCATCCACAGTTGATAAGGAGGTTCTCTTACAGACTCTACCGCGTCATTTCACAAAATATCACCGATGCAACTCTCGTGGGTCATAGGCAGCATCAATAGTAAAAACTTGGTCACACAGGGTTAATAGCAGCAGTAAAGGAGTGAGTTACCCGTGGCATAACGCGGTCCGTTACCGCTGGCATTAACCCTATGTGAGCGGTGACTGGAGGGGAGTATGCGGGCGCCGGGCAGTGACTGCGGGGAGGAAGGAGCGTCCATTTTCTTCCAGACTGTGCCCGTCGCTGATTAGTCGCGGCTGTTTTGCCGCGACCAATCAGCGACTTGGATTCCAAAACAGACAGAGGCCGCGACCAATGAATATCTGTGACAGAAAGACAGACAGAAAGACGGAAGTGACCCTTAGACAATTATATAGTAGATATCTAATATATAAAGCTGAATGTGTGTATGTGTGTGTGTATGTGTGTATGTCCGGGATTGGCATCTGCACCGTCGCAGCTACAGCCACAAAATTTTGCACAGTCACACGTCTGGACCCTGAGAGCGTCATAGGCTATGTTGTGAGGTGAAATTTTAACCCCGTGCTTTCCAATTCACCAAACTATTTTGCCCCTATCAACATAATGGGGAAAAAGTGAAAGGAAAAGTGTTGGAGGCGTCGCAGCTACAGCCACAAAATTTTGCACAGTCACACGTCTGGATCCCGAGAGCGTCATAGGCTATGTTGTGAGGTGAAATTTTAACCCCGCGCTTTCCAATTCACCAAACAATTTTGCTCCTATCTACATAATGCGAAAAAATGAAAGGAAAAGTGTAGGAGGCAAATTGACAGCTGCCAGATGTGAACAAGGGGGACATAAAGAATGAGAGCGATGGCGCCAAAGAGTATATACCGTACAGTTGCTAAGGTGGGACCCCGACATGGGATACTCACCACACACGGGGATATAAACACACACACAAAATGCGCCACACACTACCACATGCTTGAACACATATTACCCTCAGCACACATTTCACCACAAATACACCAACCTCGCCACATAAAAGTCGAAACACAAAAGTCGCCACTCAAAACTCGCCACGCGCAGAACTCGCCACATGCAAAAACTAGGCTCTTGCAAAACTCGCCACAAGTGCAAAACTCACCTCATGGAAAACTCGCCACACGCAAAACTTGCACACGCGGAAAAATTGCCACATGCACAAAAGTTGCAACACATGCAAAAGTTGCCTCACACAAAACTTTCACATACTCACAAGGCACCACACATAAAACTCGCCACGCGCAAAACTTGCCATGCACAAAACTTGCTGCACACAACTTGCTACACTAACCTGTCACATGCAACTCGACACACAAAAAGTTGCTACACGCATGTTGCCACACAAAACTCATCTCACAAAAGTCGCTACATGCATGTCGCCACACGCAACTCAACACACACAACTTGACAAACGAAACTCGCCCTAAAACACACACAAGTCTGGTATTATCCTTCAAAAATAAAAATCTGATTAATAAGCAGACAAACTACAACAAATGTACCATATAGGAAATACGGCAGCTGTCAGTCACATGACCTGTCTATTATGTGTATGTGTGAGCTAATATATACTGCCAGGGGGAGGGCTTCCTGTTGACTGGGGATTTATCAGGCTGCCAATTTAGCTTACAAATACTGAGGTAAAAATACTGAGCAAATAACGTGTGATTGAGGTCTAATACAGGAGGAGATGACACACAGGTATATACTATATACAGGGGAGATGATACACAGATATATACTATATACAGGAGAGATAACACACAGGTATATACTATATAGAGGAGGAGATGACATACAGGTACATATATATACAGGATGAGATGACATACAGGTATATACTATATACAGGAGGAGATGACACACAGGTATATACTATATACAGGAGGAGATGACACACAGGTATATACTATATAAAGGAGCAGATGACCTACAGGTATATTCTATATACAGGAGGAGATGACATACAGGTATATGCTATATATAGAAGATGACATGCAGGTATATACTATATACAGGAGGAGATTACACACAGATATATACTATATACAGGAGGAGATGACATACAGGTATATGCTATATATAGAAGGAGATGACATTCAGATATATACTATATATAGGGGAGATGACAAACAGCAGGTATATACTATATACAGGGGAGATGACATACAGGTATATACTATATACAGGAGATGACATACAGATGTATACTATATATAAGGGAGATGACAAACATGTATATACTGAGGTGATGAGGTGAAAATGAGAGGTGTGAGGTGAAAATGAAAAGGTGTGAGTGCAAAATGAGAGGAGTGAGGAAAAATAGTGGAGTGATCAGAAAATGACAGATGTGAGGTTGAAATGACAAGTGTTAGGGGGGAATGAGAGGAGTGAGGGAGAATATGAGAGGTGTGAGGGGGAAAATGAGAGATGTGAGGGGGAAAATGAAAGATGTGATTGGGAAAATGAGAGGCGTGATGGGAAAATGAGACAAGTGAGGTGCTATAACTAACCACAGATATTTACTATGCCCAGGCAACGCCGGGCTCTTCAGCTAGTATATATATATGTGTGTGAGATTAGTTGTTAGTTGTTGCATTATTGTGAAGTGCCCTATGGTTAGTGGGACATATGTTGATTCTATGCTATATGGAGGCCTATGAGGAGTTCATTATATTATATAGAGGCATATGGGGAGTGCATTATACTATATTGAGGACTATCTGGTGCATTATACATTTTCGAGGCTATCTAGGGGGCCATCATATAGTGTGGAGATTACAGTGAGGGGGGCATCATACAGTGTTGGAGCCATCAAACAATGCGGGGACTACTAAGGGGTCTGCATACTGAGTGGGTGGTACTATACAGTAAGGGGGCATTATACTGTGTATAAGAGAGCATCATACTGTTTATAGGGGAGCTGCACATGGGGGAGACTCGAGACATTATTAAATGTAAAGTGAGTACTTATTGTTATAGTGGAACTCAGGTTACTGTGACTGTTAAAGGGGCACACAAAGGGAATTATTACTTTCTAGGGGGCAAAATGTGGGCACTGTTTTCTAGGGCACTTGCAGATGGTATTACTTCATTCTAGAGGGTTGCTTTAGAATTTAGAGGGCACAGAGAACCATACAGTAGTTGCAGTAATAGGGACACATTTGGCAGCGACTCAGCATTTGGGTATCAGCAGGATAAGGAGGTTGTGTAAGTTTGGAATTGGGGACAGTGCTGAAATATGAGAAGTGAAATGTGTCTTTGTTGTATTCTCTGCAACCGAGTCCTCTCTGGAAGAAGTTGTCATGTCGTTCTGGGCCAGATGAAAAAGACGTGAAAGTGAACGATTCCAACAGAAAGAATGTCAGCTGTAAGTAATCATCTATAACTATGGCACCAACACCAATATTGGTCTTTGTATAGAGATTATTTTCAGCCACAGCACGGTCATCTGCTGAGGTTCTCCTACATCCACTATTAGGCCAGGGTCAGACTAGAATGGCACCCCAGGAGTCTGTTTGCCACAATGGCATTGCCTTCCTTACGGGGGAGATGTCATGCCTGGAAGCAAGGAGGGATCTCTAATCAGGTAATACTGACATGCAACACAGTCCTGACTCCAGACCAGAAGGGGGAGCTCTAAACCCATTTTCAGGGGAGCTGCCTGGGGCTGCCAGTGAGAATGCAGTGTCCATGACAGGCTCAGGCTGTCAGCCATACATGATGGGAGTACAGACACTAAGAGGACTTGTGCAGAGCTTCAAGCAGCAAGGGTCAGAGAAGACAGCACAGAAGGAAGGCCTAGAAATCCACCTGGCTAGGTGGATCCCAAGCTGTTTCCAGGCTGCCCGGACCTTATCATCACCTGTTACATGTACCCTGGACTATACCTGCATTTCATCAGTAAAATGTAAAGGAAACTGCTATCCCTATGTCCTTCAATTATTCCCTGCACCCTCAGTCCTGCACCCCACCGTCAATCATCCCTCTTACCAACTGTACCGTTAGCCCTGGGGACTAAGTTTTACCTGTGGGAAGCTATACCAACTCTGCTGCAACAGCCCCAGTATACCCCTTTAAGCAGCGTCAGCCAAGCTGGCCAAATACCACAGGTGGCGTCTCGAATTTTCCTTTATAGACTTTATTCTCCACTACACTTCATCCCCTTTAATTGGACGCGGATCGGGTCACCGCTGCCGTGACCTTCCTCTTTAAAGGGAACCTGTCACCCCCAAAATCAAAGATAAGCTAAGCCCACCGGCATCAGGTGCTTATCTACAGCATTCTGTAATGCTGTAGATAAGCCTCCGATGTATCCTGAAAGATGAGAAAAAGATGTTAGATTATACTCACCCAGGGGCGTATTCATAGCTACTGTAACCCCGACCTTGGGGTGCGTCACCCAGTGGTAATCAAGATTACCTGGTTAGGGGCCCACTCAGAAGTCTTGCCCCCCGAACCAAAACCCTAGCCTCTGCACTTTATCTTGTTCTACCTTACCCTGCTCTTCTTGACATCTTTGGAATCTGCATCTTATCAGGGAGTTTTGATTGTGCCCACTGGGATCTACTTCATTAACTCTTCCATCCTGTGCATTTATACCATTTTACTTGACATTGTTTGTCTTTTAATACATGCATTTTTACTTGTGACTCCTCAGTTTGATTTCATATTGTTATTCTCTATGTGTATGAGATATATCTTATATCTATGTATGTACTTTTTTGACTCATCCACCATCTTTTTCTGGTATCTGTGTATTTTGGCATTTTTTATTTATTTATCTTTACATATTTTTAATGTGATTTAATAAAACTTACATATTTTATTGTTTTTTTTTGCATCCTGCACTTTCTCTTTTTGGTGTATCAAATTTGTGCAGTGGGATGACAGCCATAGGATCTGAAAAGCTCTGTCTCAGGGCAGTCTCACACGTCCAGATAATTCCGGTACTGGAAAAATCAGTACCGGAATTATCCGTGTCCGTGTGCCAGTGCGTTTCTGTGGCACATCAGTGTGGCACACGTGTGCCACCCGTGTGCCCACTGGGTACCACACACACCGTGCAGCAGACAGCGCTAAAGTTTAGCGCTGTCCCCTGCATCTGGTGCTGAAGCCGCGATTCATATCTTCCCTGCAGCAGCGTTTGCTGTAGAGAAGATATGAATAATCGTGTTTAAAATAAAGATCCATAACCCCACCCCCTCCCACCCCCTGTGCGCCCCCCCCGCTGTTATTAAAATAATCACCCGGCTCCCTCGCTGGCTGGCGCTGCTTCCTGTCCTGGCCGCACCTTCTACTGTATGAGCGGTCACGTGGGGCCGCTCATTTACAGTAATGAATATGCGGCTCCACCCCTATGGGAGGTGGAGCCGCATATTCATGATTGTAATGGGCGGCCCCACGTGACCGCTCATACAGTTTTACACGGACCCATTGACATCTGCACAGATGCATTGATTTCACTGTGTCTACGTGTGTCAGTGGCTCCGGTACGTGAGGAAACTGTCACCTTACGTACCGGAGCCACTGACGTGTGAAACCGGCCTCATGCAGCAAACCTATCAAATCACAAAATGTTTGGCACTCAATTAGGCCGGAGTCACACATGCGAGAAACACGTCCGTATCTCGCATGTGAAAAGCAAACTCTGGCGCCGGCACTTGGGAGCGGAGCGTGCGGCCGCATAGCAACACATGGAGCTGCACGCTCCGCTCCGAAGTGCCAGCGCCAGAGCTTACTTTTCACATGCGAGACACGGACGTGTTTCTCGCATGTGTGACTCCGGCCTTAAAGGTAAGCTGTCTGCTATAGAAGGTTGCTGGTACAAAAATTTGAAAGTCAGCTTTTGTCAAAACCAAATACAAGGAAGTATTAAAAACAAAGCAGCTTAATTGAAAGTATGACATGCAAACGACAGACAAACACTGCAGCATCAAAAATGCAATGAAAATGCTTCTAAAAAGTGCACTCTAAAAACACAATGAACAAACACAAGTAACCCAACTTATTTAACCCCTTAACGTCCAATGATGGGCTGAGTCCGTCATTGGACGCCTCCCCCTGTTTAGAGCAGGCTCCAGTGATGAACTCGCACCTTTTCCAGCACATGACAGCTGATCGGATGATCGCAACTTCTAGTCTCCCATGGGGACTCTTGAAGCAAGTAAAAAGCAAAAAATAATGTTTTTAAAAATATTTTAAAAATTAAACTAATATAAAGGTTCAAATCACCCCCCTTTCACCCCATTCAAAATAAAACAATAAAAAAATCTAATATACGTATTTTTGGTATCGCTGCTTTCAGAATCGCCTGATCTATCAATATATGAAAAGAATTAATCCAAAAAGTAAACAGCGTAACGAAAAAAAAAATCGAAACGTCAGAATTCCTTTTTTTTTTGGTTGCTGCAACATTGCAATAAAATGCAATAATGGGCGATCAAAAGATCGTGTACACACCAAAATGGTATCAATAAAAATGTCAGATTGGTGCGCAAAAAATAAGCCCTCACTGGTCCCAGATCCTGAAAAATGGAGACGCTACGGTTCTCAGAAAATTGCAACTTCTTTTTTACAAACTTTGGAATTTTTTTTCCGCACTTAAATAAAAAAGAACCTAGACATGTTTGATGTCTATAAACTCGGAATGATCTGGAGAATCATAATGGCAGTTTTAGCAATTAGTGAACCTGGTAAAAAAAATCCCCAAAACAATTGTGGAATTGCATTTTTTTGCAATTTCACTGCATTTTGGAATTTTTTCCCCCATTTTCCTGTACATCATATGGTAAAATCAATGGTGCCATACCAAATTACAACTCATCTTGCAAAAAACAAGCCCTCACATGGCCATATTGACAGAAAAATTAAAAAGTTATGGCCATGGGAAGAAGCAGAGCAAAAAACGAAAACGCAAAAACGAAACTACCCCTGGTCCCTAAGGGGTAATAGGCTTACCAAAACCTCATGGTGGGAACATAGCCTTATACTTCTTTCCTTTTTATGCTCCACTATGGAATTTGACAGGAAGTACAATAATGTAGATATCTGCTTGAAAAAGCATGTGTAAGTATAATGGATCATTCTAGTGTACGTGCAAAATAAAAAGTTCATTTTTTTTTATTAAAAGTGTTGTGATCATGATAATAATTAAAACAGATGAAACTTGAAATGCATAACAATAAAAAAACGAGCTTTTGATAACCATGCATTAAAACACTTCAGTTTGCAATCTGCTCTCATTAAAATTATTTCTGGATTATAAAGCAAATGTTAATGTTTCTATTTTTGAATGCTTGAGCGGATATAATGAATTCTAAAGGGAGAGTTAATTATTCTTGTAAATTGTATTTTTAATGAATATTGTCTAAAAGTGCTGGCATTTAAGAGCATAAGCGTAGAATGCTGCTTTTAATTTCTTTGATCAAAAACAGGTTTCTCTTACTACTTTACTTTCAGCTTTTTATTTTCCTAAGGGCCCCTTTCCACTTGTGTGAGAAAAAAACGGTCCGATTTACGGACCGAAAAAACTGATGTAACGTCTGCGAGTGCCATGCGAGTGTCATGCGAGTGTCATGCGATTTTTTTATCGCAACATCCGTATGACATCCGTATTGCTGTCCGATTTTTACGCACGGGTCTCCTTTGAAAAGCCGGTAATTCAGCGCAGAGTACAGTAAAATCACAGTGACAGGTTAGATTAGAGTAGATATATACACATAGAATAGGTATATATACATATATATATGTCAGGGAGACACCTATATATATATATTTATATTTAATGCAGCGCTAGATAGCTTTAAAGCTGGTAATTCAATTACCGGCTTTTGCTTTCTCCTTCACAAACCCGACATGATATGAGACCTGGTTTACATACAGTAAACCATCTCATATCACCATTTTTTTTGCATATTCCACACTACTAATGTTAGTAGTGTGTATATGCAAAATTTGGGCGTTCTAGCTATTATATTTAAGGGTTAAATGGCGGAAAAAATTGGCGTGGGCTCCCGCACAATTTTCTCCGCCAGAGTAGTAAAGCCAGTGACTGAGGGCAGATATTAATAGCCTGGAGAGGGTCCATGGTTATTGGCCCCCCCCTGGCTAAAAATATCTGCCCCCAGCCACCCCAGAAAAGGCACATCTGGAAGATGCGCCTATTCTGGCACTTGGCCACTCTCTTCCCATTCCCGTGTAGCGGTGGGATATGGGGTAATGAAGGGTTAATGCCACCTTGCAATTGTAAGGTGACATTAAGCCTAATTAATAATGGAGAGGCGTCAATTATGACACATATCCATTATTAATCCAATTGAAAGAAAGGGTTAAAAAAATACACACACACATTATTAAAAATTATTTTAATGAAATAAAAACAAAGGTTGTTGTAATTTTTTATTTAATGCCAAATCCACTCAGTGAAGACCCTCGTTCTGTGACAAAAAAATAAAAATAAACCAACAATATACTTACCTTCCACAGATCTGTAAAGTCCAACGATGTAAATCCTTCTGAAGGGGTTAAAACATTTTGCAGCCAGGAGCTTTGCTAATGCAGGCTACTCCTCGCTGCAAAACCCCTGGGAATGAGTCTAAATATAGATCAATGAGCTATATTTAGCTTCATTTGCGGTGAGGCGCCCTCTGCTGGCTGTTCATAGATCGTGGGAAATTTCCTAGAAAGCTCCCAGGCTTTCTAGGCAAGTTCCCACGATCTATAAACAGCCAGCAGAGGGCGCCTCACCGCAAATGAAGCTAAATATAGCTCATTGATCTATATTTAGACTCATTCCCCGGGGTTTTGCAGCGAGGAGCAGCCTGCATTAGCAAACCTCCTTGCTGCAAAATGATTTAACCCCTTCAGAAGGATTTACATCGTTGGACGTTACAGATCTGCGGAGGGTAAGTATATTGTTGGTTTATTATGTTTTTTCTTTCACAGAACGAGGGTCTTCAGTGATTGGATTGGGCATAGAATAAAATACTCCAACAACCATTGTTTTTATTTCATTAAAATAATTTTAAATAATGTGTTTGTGTTTTATTTAACCCTTTCATTCAATTGGATTAATAATGGATAGGTGTCATAATTGACGCCTCTCCATTATTAATTAGGCTTAATGTCACCTTACAATAGCAAGGTGGCATTAACCCTTCATTACCCCATATCCCACCGCTACACGGGAATGGGAAGAGAGTGGCCAAGTGCCAGAATAGGCGCATCTTCCAGATGTGCCTTTTCTGGTTTGGCTGGGGGCAGATATTTTTAGCCAGGGGGGGGCCAATAACCATGGACCCTCTCCAGGCTATTAATATCTGCCCTCAGTCACTGGCTTTACTACTCTGGCAGAGAAAATTGTGCGGGAGCCCACGCCAATTTTTTCCGCCATTTAACCCTTAAATATAATAGCTAGAACGCCCAAATTTTGCATATACACACTACTAACATTAGTAGTGTGGAATATGCAAAAAAAATGGTGATATGAGATGGTTTACTGTATGTAAACCAGGTCTCATATCATGTCGGGTTTGTGAAGGAGAAAGCAAAAGCTGGTAATTGAATTACCAGCTTTAAAGCTATCTCACGCTGCATTAAATATAAATATATATATATAGGTGTCTCCCTGACATATATATATGTATATATACCTATTCTATGTGTATATATCTACTCTCATCTAACCTGTCAGTGTGATTTTACTGTACTCTGCGCTGAATTGCCGGCTTTTCTAAGGACACGGGTGTGTAAAAATCGGACAGCACTCGCATGGTGCGAGTGCTGTGCGTTTTTTTTCTCGCACCCATTGACTTGCATTGGCAAGTCTCGTCCGAGAATCTCAGAAATACGCAGCATGCTGCGATTTTTTTCTCAGCCGACACAGATTTTTCTCAGTCCGATTTCGGCTGGGAAAAAAATCGCAAATGGAGTGTCACATATTGATTAACATTGGTCCGAGTGCAATCCGATTTTTTATCGGATTGCACTCGTCCGTTTTCCTCACAAATGGAAAGGGGCCCTAAAGGGCTGTCAGTTTGTCAATGCAGTTAAACTAAATGAAAATTACAAGTAAAATCCTATGTGCTGCACATGGTTATGACTAGGGTTGAGCGAAACGGGTCGTTCATTTTCAAAAGTCGCCGACTTTTGGCAAAGTCGGGTTTCATGAAACCCGATCCGACCCCTGTGCGGGATCGGCCATGCGGTACGCGACTTTCGCGCCAAAGTTGCGTTTCAATGACGCGAAAAGCGCCATTTCTCAGCCAATGAAGGTAAACGCAGAGTGTGGGCAGCGTGATGACATAGGTCCTGGTCCCCACCATCTTAGAGAAGGGCATTGCAGTGATTGGCTTGCTGTCTGCGGCATCACAGGGGCTATAAAGGGGCGTTCCCGCCGACCGCTATGTTACTGCTGCTGATCTGAGCTTAGGGAGAGGTTGCTGCCGCTTCGTCAGAAGCAGGGATAGCGTTAGGCAGGGTCCATTAACCACCAAACTGCTTGTGCTGTAGCGATTTCCACTGCCCAACACCACCTTCGGTGTGCAGGGACAGTGGAAGCTACATTTTTTTTTTTTTTTCCCTCAGCGCTGTAGCTCATTGGGCTGCCCTAGAAGGCTCCCTGATAGCTGCATTGCTGTGTGTACGCCGCTGTGCAAACCAACTGCTTTTTTCAAAGCACAAATCCTCTTGTTCCTTCCTTTCTGCACAGCTATCTTTTTGGTTTGTACACACTTTTTATTTAATTTGTGCATCAGTCCACTCCTTATTGCTGCCTGCCATACCTGGCTGAGATTACTGCAGGGAGATAGTAATTGAAGGACACTCCCTGTTTTTTTTTTTTTTTTGTGGGAGATTAAGATTGACATTTCTGCTAGAGTGCCATCCCTGTCTGTGTCATCTCTCACTCAGTGGGCCATAGAAAGCCTATTTATTTTTTTGCTTGATTTGGGTTATAAAATTTACCTGAAAAAATCACTACATCAATCAGTGGGAGAAAAATATTGGCCTCAGGGCTTGTGTGCCACTCTTGACTCCTGTGTGCATCATCACTCACTCAGTGGGCCATAGAAAGCCTATTTATTTTTTTGCTTGATTTTGGTTCTAAAATCTACCTGAAAAAATCACTACATCAATCAGTGGGAGAAAAATATTGGCCTCAGGGCTTGTGTGCCACTCCTGACTCCTGTGTGCATCATCACTCACTCAGTGGGCCATAGAAAGCCCTTTTTTTTTTTTTTTATTTGGGTTCTAAATTCTACCTGAAAAAATCAATAAATCAATCAGTGGGAGATTAATATTGGCCTTTGGGCTTGTGTGCCAGTCCTAAGCGTGCCATCTCTCTCTCTCAGATAGTGGGCCATAGAAAGCCTATTTATTTTTTTTTTTTTTTAATGGGTTTATAAATTTTCCCTGGAAAAAAAAAAAAAGTGGGAGATTAATATTGGCCTCTGGGCTTGTGTGCCAGTCCTGAGCGTGCCATCTCTCTCACAAATAGTGGGCCATAGAAAGCCTATTTATTTATTTTTTTTTGGTTTTATAAATTCTCCCTTAAAAAAAAAGGGAGATTAATATTGGCCTTTGGGCTTGTGTGCCAGTCCTAAGCGTGCCATCTCTCTCTCTCAGATAGTGGGCCATAGAAAGCCTATTTATTATTTATTTTTTTTAATGGGTTTATAAATTTTCCCTGGAAAAAAAAAAAAAAGTGGGAGATTAATATTGGCCTCTGGGCTTGTGTGCCAGTCCTGAGCGTGCCATCTCTCTCACAAATAGTGGGCCATAGAAAGCCTATTTATTTTTTTTTTTTGGTTTTATAAATTCTCCCTTAAAAAAAAAGGGAGATTAATATTGGCCTTTGGGCTTGTGTGCTAGTCCTAAGCGTGCCATCTCTCTCTGTCTCTCAGATAGTGGGCCATAGAAAGCCTATTTATTATTTTTTTTATTGGGTTTATAAATTTTCCCTGGAACAAAAAAAAAAAATGGGAGATAAATATTGGCCTCTGGGCTTGTGTGCCACTCCTGACTCCTGTGTGCGTCATCTCTCACTCAGTGGGCCATAGAAAGCCTTTTTTTGTTTTATTTGTTTTCTAAATTCTCCCTGAAAAAATCATTTTATTTTCTTTGGTTTCTAAATTCTTCCTGAAAAAATCATTTTATTCTATTTTGTTTTTTTCCTAAAGTCTCCCTGAAAAAAAAAAAAAAAATCAGTGGGAGATTAATATTGCCCTTTCTGCTTGTGTGCCAGTCTTGACTCCTGGGTGTGCCATCTCTCTCTCTCTCTCCAATTGTGGGCCATAGAAAGCCTATTATTTTTTTTAGCTTGATTTGGGTTCCAAAATCTACCTGAAAAAATCACTACATCAATCAGTGGGAGATAAATATTGGCCTCTGGGCTTGTGTGCCACTCCTGACTCCTGTGTGCGTCATCTCTCACTCAGTGGGCCATAGAAAGCCTTTTTTTGTTTTATTTGTTTTCTAAATTCTCCCTGAAAAAATCATTTTATTTTATTTGGTTTCTAAATTCTTCCTCAAAAAATCATTTTATTCTATTTTTTTTTTCCTAAAGTCTCCCTGAAAAAAAAAAAAAAAAAAAACAAATCAGTGGGAGATTAATATTGCCCTTTCTGCTTGTGTGCCAGTCTTGACTCCTGGGTGTGCCATCTCTCTCTCTCTCTCTCCAATTGTGGGCCATAGAAAGCCTATTATTTTTTTTAGCTTGATTTGGGTTCCAAAATCTACCTGAAAAAATCACTACATCAATCAGTGGGAGATAAATATTGGCCTCTGGGCTTGTGTGCCACTCCTGACTCCTGTGTGCGTCATCTCTCACTCAGTGGGCCATAGAAAGCCTTTTTTTGTTTTATTTGTTTTCTAAATTCTCCCTGAAAAAATCATTTTATTTTATTTGGTTTCTAAATTCTTCCTCAAAAAATCATTTTATTCTATTTTTTTTTCCTAAAGTCTCCCTGAAAAAAAAAAAACAAAAAAAAACAAATCAGTGGGAGATTAATATTGCCCTTTCTGCTTGTGTGCCAGTCTTGACTCCTGGGTGTGCCATCTCTCTCTCTCTCTCCAATTGTGGGCCATAGAAAGCCTATTATTTTTTTTAGCTTGATTTGGGTTCCAAAATCTACCTGAAAAAATCACTACATCAATCAGTGGGAGATAAATATTGGCCTCTGGGCTTGTGTGCCACTCCTGACTCCTGTGTGCGTCATCTCTCACTCAGTGGGCCATAGAAAGCCTTTTTTTGTTTTATTTGTTTTCTAAATTCTCCCTGAAAAAATCATTTTATTTTATTTGGTTTCTAAATTCTTCCTGAAAAAATCATTTTATTCTATTATTTTTTTTTTCCTAAAGTCTCCCTTAAAAAAAAAAAAAATCAAATCAGTGGGAGATTAATATTTACATTTGTGCTTCAGTGACAGTCCTGCGTGTGTGGCATCTCTCTCATTTGTTGCCACCAACAACAGAGTGTGTAACATTGTGCCTGATTTTCGTTGTGGTCTCACTCACCTGTAAAGGGGTAGCTAAATCATACTGAAGTTATAGCTCACCGTGTAATTTGTGTGACAGCAACAAATACCGTTAGTTTGTTTACGTTTTTAAAACAATGAGGAAGTATGGTGGAAGAGGTCGTGGCCGGGGGCGTTCATTGTCAGCTGGTAATGAGGGTAGTGGTAGTGGTGGAGCATCAGCTGGTCGTGGGAAAAAAAATATTGCACCTCAGTCTGGAGCTGTGGAGCCAGGTTCGTTGTCTGGCTACACAAGGCCTCGAACGCTCCCTTTTCTGGGAGTAGGAAAACCGCTTTTAAAGCCGGAGCAGCAAGAGCAAGTTTTGGCTTATCTTGCTGACTCAGCCTCTAGCTCTTTTGCCTCCTCTCGTGAAACTGGTAAATGTCAAAGCAGCGCGTCGTTAGTGGATGTTCACGGTCAGGGACAAGTCGCTTCCTTGTCCTCTTCAGCAAAAACAACAACAGAGAAGAATGCAGCAGGCGACACAACGGGTTACTCCATGGAGCTCTTTACACATACCGTCCCTGGCTTAGAAAGTGAAGCAGTTAACAGTCCATGCCCATTACAAGTTGAATCTGACATGGAGTGCACTGATGCACAGCCACAGCCAGACTACTATGCTGGTCCTTTGACTCAGACCACAACATTGCCCTCGCAGGGTGCTGATCAAGAATCAGACCCTGATGAGACTATGTTGCCCCATCACGAACGCTATACCACCGACCGACACGGTGACACAGACGAAGTTGCACACGAGCTACAAGAAGAGGTAATAGATGACCCAGTTCTTGACCCTGATTGGCAGCCATTGGGGGAACAGGGTGCAGGCGGCAGCAGTTCTGAAGCGGAGGAGGAGGGGCCGCAGCAGGCATCAACATCGCAACAGGTTCCATCTGCCGGGCCCGTATCTTGCCCAAAACGCGTGGCAAAGCCAAAACCTGTTGGAGGACAGCGTGGCCATCCGGTTAAAGCTCAGTCTGCAATGCCTGAAAAGGTATCCGATGCTAGAAAGAGTGCAGTCTGGCATTTTTTTAAACAACATCCAATTGATCAGCGCAAAGTCATCTGTCAAAAATGTTCAACTACCTTAAGCAGAGGACAGAATCTGAAAAGTCTCAATACAAGTTGCATGCATAAACATTTAACCACCATGCATTTGCAAGCCTGGACTAACTACCAAACGTCCCTTAAGGTTGTAGCACCCTCGGCCAATGAAGCTAGTCAGCAACGCAACATCCCTTCCGGCAGTGTAGGGCCACCATTTTCCGCACCACCTGCAGTATCTGTGCAGGTTTCTTTGCCAGGCCAAAGCAGTCAGGGTCAGGGAATCACCAGTTTCGTAGTAGGAAACACTGCATCTAGGGCACCGGTGGCAACAATACCATCTCCCACCGTCTCTCAGTCTGCCATGTCCACCGGCACCCCCGCTAGTTCCACGATCTCCAGCTCTCCAGTCCAGCTCACCCTACATGAGACTATGGTTAGAAAAAGGAAGTACTTAGCCTCGCATCCGCGTACACAGGGTTTGAACGCACACATAGCTAGACTAATCTCGTTAGAGATGATGCCCTACCGGTTAGTTGAAAGCGAAGCTTTCAAAGCCCTGATGGACTACGCTGTACCACGCTACGAGCTACCCAGTCGACACTTTTTTTCCAGAAAAGCCATCCCAGCCCTCCACCAGCATGTTAAAGAGCGCATCGTCCATGCACTCAGGCAATCTGTGAGCACAAAGGTGCACCTGACAACAGATGCATGGACCAGTAGGCATGGCCAGGGACGTTACGTGTCCATCACGGCACACTGGGTAAATGTGGTGGATGCAGGGTCCACAGGGGACAGCAAGTTTGGGACAGTTCTGCCTAGCCCATGGTCTAGGAAACAATTGGCTGTAGCCGTTCGCACCCCATCCTCCTCCTCTTCGTCCTCCTGCAGAAGCGAGAGCTCGTCCACAGACCGCAGTCGCACAACCACTCCATCCGCAGCTGCCACTGTTGCACACCAGGTCTCCCATTATGGGGCAGCTACTGGCAAACGTCAGCAGGCTGTATTGGCTATGAAGTGTTTGGGCGACAACAGACACACCGCGGAAGTTCTGTCCGAGTTCTTGCAGAAAGAAACGCAGTCGTGGCTGGGCACTGTAGATCTTGAGGCAGGCAAGGTAGTGAGTGATAACGGAAGGAATTTCATGGCTGCCATCTCCCTTTCCCAACTGAAACACATTCCTTGCCTGGCTCACACCTTAAAACTGGTGGTGCAGTGCTTCCTGAAAAGTTATCCGGGGTTATCCGACCTGCTCCTCAAAGTGCGTGGACTTTGCTCACATATCCGCCGTTCGCCCGTACATTCCAGCCGTATGCAGACCTATCAGCGTTCTTTGAACCTTCCCCAGCATCGCCTAATCATAGACGTTGCAACAAGGTGGAACTCAACACTGCACATGCTTCAGAGACTGTGTGAACAGAGGCGGGCTGTTATGTTTTTGTGGGAGGATACACATACACGGGCAGGCAGTAGGATGGCAGACATGGAGTTGTCAGGTGTGCAGTGGTCGAAGATTCAAGACATGTGCCAAGTCCTTCAGTGTTTTGAGGAATGCACACGGCTGGTTAGTGCAGACAACGCCATAATAAGCATGAGCATCCCCCTAATGCGTCTGCTGATGCAAAGTTTGACGCACATAAAGGATCAGGCGTCTGCAGCTGAGGAAGAGGAAAGCCTTGATGACAGTCAGCCATTGTCTGGCCAGGGCAGTGTACAGGACGAGGTAGCGGGCGAAGAGGAGGAGGAGGACGAGGAGGATGATGGGGATGATTATATTTTTAATGAGGAAGCTTTTCCGGGGCCACTGGAAATTGGTGGCGCGGCAAGGCCGGGTTCTGGTTTTTTGAGGGACACAAGTGACGTGGATTTGCCTGAAACTGCCCCTCAACCAAGCACAACCGCAGATTTGAGAACTGGAACTTTGGCCCACATGGCGGATTATGCCTTACGTATCCTCAAAAGGGACACACGCATAACTAAAATGATGAATGATGACGATTATTGGTTGGCCTGCCTCCTTGATCCTCGCTATAAAGGCAAATTGCAAAATATAATGCCACATGAGAACTTGGAACTAATATTAGCAACCAAACAATCAACTCTTGTTGACCGTTTGCTTCTGGCATTCCCTGCACACAGCGCCCGTGATCGTTCTCACACGAGCTGCAGGGGCCAGCAGACCAGAGGAGTTAGAGGGGCAGAAATCAGAAGTGGCGTTGGCCAGAGGGGTTTTCTGACCAGGTTGTGGAGTGATTTTGCTATGACCGCAGACAGGACAGGTACTGCAGCATCAATTCAAAGTGACAGGAGACAACATTTGTCCAGTATGGTTACAAACTATTTTTCATCCCTTATCGATGTTCTCCCTCAACCGTCATTCCCATTTGATTACTGGGCATCAAAATTAGACACCTGGCCAGAATTGGCAGAATATGCATTGCAGGAGCTTGCTTGCCCGGCAGCTAGTGTCCTATCAGAAAGAGTATTCAGTGCTGCAGGTTCAATACTAACAGAAAAAAGGACTCGTCTGGCTACCCAAAATGTAGATGATCTAACCTTCATTAAAATGAACCACAACTGGATTTCGAAATCTTTTGCCCCACCTTGCCTGGCTGACACCTAGCTTTCCTATGAAAAGGTCTTGCCTGTGGACTATTCTGAATGTCTTTTCCAATCTCGTAATTTTCTGCACCTGATTGTCCAGCATACGACATGTTTACACCTCACTAAATGGCCAAACTCCCCACACGGGGCCGTGGTATCGACACTTGGCGACAGCACCCGTGAGAGTGCAGTTTGTCTGAAGAGGTGGGTGAGCCCGCTTTTGGTCGACGGCAGTGCCACTGGGTCCCTCCTAGTACAATAAAGTGTCTCTGGCGGTGGTGGTGCGCACCCAACGTCAGACACACCGTTGTAATATGAGGGGCCCTGGGCCTGTACCGCCGGCCACAAGACAGTCCCCCCCCCCAGCTCAAACAGTGCTCTACCACTTGCAAAATTATCTCACAGCTCCACCAATGTTTAGTCTATGCGCTGACATCCTTCAATGCCTGCCACTGACAATACCATTGTATTGACATTTTTGTTATGTTAGGCCTTCGATGCCTGTCTGTGGTCACTCCTTCCACTAGGCCTCCACTGACCACACCACTGCTGCCCGTGTACCCCTGGAACCAATTTAAAATTGCCTACAGCCATGTGTTATTATTTTAGGCCTTCGATGCCTGTCTGCGGTCACTCCTTCCACTAGGCCTCCACTGACCACACCACTGCTGCCCGTGTACCCCTGGAACCAATTTAAAATTGCCTACAGCCATGTGTTATTATTTTAGGCCTTCGATGCCTGTCTGCGGTGACTCCTTCCACTAGGCCTCCACTGACCACACCACTGCTGCCCGTGTACCCCTGGAACCAATTTAAAATTGCCTACAGCCATGTGTTATTATTTTAGGCCTTCGATGCCTGTCTGCGGTCACTCCTTCCACTAGGCCTCCACTGAACACACCACTGCTGCCCGTGTACCCCTGGAACCAACATCAGAAAATATAAAAATAAGTATTTTGCTTATAAAAAAGAAAATACTGGAGAGATATCAAATGCAGACATTTTAACATTAAAAACAAACACATACAACAAAAATCTGGTACAGTACTAAAAATGGCCACCAGCTACAATAACTTTCTCCTGCAAGTAGTTAACTGAAAGGTTTTTTCAATTTTAAACACAGATATGGCATCCACCGAGTGTTGTCCTGTCGCGTCTTCTTTATATTATTGCCAAGAAGATGCAAAACAATGAAAATAATAAAATCATTATTTACCAAAAAAATAGAGTAAGTCAAAACCACATTGCAAATAAACATTCATTACAAATAAAGAAGCAGGGCGCGTCCGAGGGTGAGTATATACCTAATAAGAATGTAATCACCCTCGGACGCGCCCTGCTTCTTTCCGACAGCCTTCCTTCCTAAGAATCAGCCCTTCCGTGGTGTAGAGAGAGGGTTTGTTACACTCCAAGGTGTTCCCCAGGTTTCCTCTCCATTGCTTCGATCTTCCGGCTCTCGTTTAGTAGTTGTTGGAAACTACGCTGCATTGGGCCTACAAATTGGGTATGGGGTGTAGAGAGATGGTGTGTTCCACTCCAAGGTGTTCTCCAGGTTGCCTTTCCTGAGCTTCGATCTTCCGGCTCTCGTTTAGTAGTTGTTGGAAACTACGCTGCATTAGGCCTACAAATTGGGTATGGGGTGTAGAGAGATGGTGTGTTCCACTGTAGAGAGATGGTGTGTTCCACTCCAAGGTGTTCCCCAGGTTTCCTCGCCAATGCTTCGATCATCATGCTCTCGTTTAGTAGTTGTTGGAAACTACGCTGCATTAGGCCTACAAATTGGGTATGGGGTGTAGAGAGATGGTGTGTTCCACTCCAAGGTGTTCTCCAGGTTGCCTTTCCTGAACTTCTATCTTCAGGCTCTCATTAAATTGTGGTTAAACGGAACAACTGCATTTGGCGTACTAGTTGGTTTGGGGCCTACTATCGGTGTCTGCCGCTCCTTGCTGTTCTCCTGGTTTCCTGTCCTGAAATTCCGTTTTCAGGCGCTCGTTAAGTAGTTGTTAATGTTAGACTGCATTTGGCCTACTAGTTGGGTTGGGGCCTACTATCGGTGTCTGCCACTCCTTGCTGTTCTCCTCCACTGAACAAAGCTGTGCCGCCTGTTTACTACTGTTGCCAATTTTGAACTGCATTTCGACTACTTACTGATTTGGGCCTACTCTCTGTGTCAGCCTCTCATTCCAGTGATTAGTCCTGTGTTACCAATTTTGAACTGCATTTAGCCCACTTTATTCTTTGGGCCTATATCTGTGTTTCCTCCTCATCCTGCCCATTGCCCAGCCAGTGATAGATGAGTCTGCTGGTACATTGACCCATAACGCAACATTTCCCGTGCACGCTACACTGCAAGATTGTGACCCTGCTGAAAGTCAGGTCCCCCTTCCCGCATACCATACCACCTTACACGGGGACAAACAGGAAGGTGCAGATGAAAGTGCAGGTTCCTTCATCAGGTGGGGGGAGGAATACTAGTTGGCGACGTCACTGGCACAGGGCCTCTCATGGTACGCAAAAGTGTTGCTGCCGGTGGGAGGCGCCCCCGCCGTGCAAACACACCGCTGTACTTTGAGGGGCCCTGTGCCAGTGCCAATGCCAACGAGTGGGCCCCCCCTGCTTTCTCAGGTTCACAGCACTTGCAAAGTTGAAATACTTACCTCTCCCTGCTCCACTGCCGTGACGTGGTCCAGATTTCCTGGGCCCACTAATTACTTGAACCAGCCCTACCCACCACAACTTTAGCCAAATGACCCCCAATTTCAAATGCCTTCCAATTATTATAAGGTAAATTACGCTTGACAAGCTTCATTAAGAAGAATGGATGGTTTTGACATTAAAATGGGCACTCTAGGTGTTTTCCTGGCCCCCACTCACTGCCGACTATGCTGCCCCATTGACTTGCATTGGGTTTCGTGTTTCGGTCGATCCCGACTTTACGTCATAATCGGCCGATTTCACTCGACCCGACTTTTGAGATAGTCGGGTTTCGCGAAACCCGGCTCGACTCTAAAAAGGTCAAGGTCGCTCAACTCTAGTTATGACGTTGGTTTTTTTTTTACTTTGTAGCAAGATATAAATTTTTAGGTGAAAAGTGGATTTAACACAAAAAAACCTCATTATCATCTTGCAGCATTTAATAGGCTAAAGGAAAAAAACGAATTTGCTTTGATTTATATAAGTAAAGTCTCTTCTTTATGCTATAAAGCGCCAAATACTCGATTCATTACTTACATTTTTAAGTGATTTTATTTTGCCTTTTGTTGTTTTTTGCACCAAATTCTTCAAAATACAGTAGTACACATGGGTTGATTCATTTTGTGCAAAATAAGAAAAAATAACTTTTTTGAAAATGTTGCCCAATCTTTTGGAGTGTTGCATGTTTGTTTGCAATTGCAAAATAATGTTAGTTAGATTTTGTACTCCATTAGTGTACCAGAGTTTAACAAATCTTGTGACATTTTGAAAAGTCACAAATGATAAATTAGGCTAGAACATCTGAATAAGGAAACTATGCCCATATTGGCAAACAGAAAAAAAAAAAAAAAAATACAGATGAAACAAAGTAAAGTTAGATTGAAAAATTGGACAATGAATAGGGCGCAATCATATAAGTCACCATAAGTTCTCATTGAAATGTCCATGATTTTTCACCTACATAGAAACACGAACCGTTGTTCTTTATTGTTTTGGATCCAAGATTCATCATTGTTTAGCCAGTGTGTTAGTTTTTTACATCAATGTTACAATAGTGCTTTTCACTGATAAAAAAGATAAATGAATTAATTGCAAAGCTTCTCCTATCCATTGAAATCGCAATCATGGAAAGCAAATAGATTGCACACGGATGGCGAATTTTCACAGTCCCATAGACTTGTATGGCTAATTTAATCCATGACGTGAATGTTTTGCGAAAACACTGTCAGAAAGAAAGCACACACATGAACAGCCCCATAAACTGTAATGGGTAACTGAACTATCCATTAATAACATGTCGAGAACATGTACGCAAATAACTGTCATCTGAATGTGGTCGTAGAACCACCCTGAAAAAAGTTCCAAGACAATGATAAATCCGTGTCACAGTATTTTCTCGCAAAACATTCTTAGCTCTAGGGATTTCTTTAAGAATAGCCAGCTGTTAACATTCACATGCTTATGTGCTTACATTTATATGCATATGTTAGGTTATAATAATAATCTGTTTTCTAGATTATAAATTAATAGAAATCAAATACTAACATATGTACATCCCCATAGTGACCTCATAAAATTCAAATTGTTCTGCAAATATCAAGGTCTCAGAAACGTTTTGTCCCCAGAACTGCTGATCTCACTGATTGGCTGCAACGCTATTAAAGAAGTTATCCACTACTATAAAGTTGTTTTTTTTTCATAAATCTTGCTATTATGTGCCACTGAAAACATCTACTGTGTTTATTTTAGCAATATTAGCTGTTATCATGCTGTAGCAGCACATCTTCAGTGCTGGATTCAGCTCTCATGGGGTTAATCGACTACTTCCTTATTGTGCCCTAATACTACAAGTTCCATGATGCTTTGCACTGCCACTAAGCCCGAATCTAGCACACCCACTCCAAAAACACACCCAAACCCCTCCCTCCTCTCTCTTCAAAAAGATTTGTGGTGTCAGTGAGGGACACTCACTTCAAGAGGCTGTCTGATCTCCTCCCAGATTTCACCTCCAAGGAGGAGGAAGAGAAACTGCCGATAATACTGGGGGAAGAGGAAAGTGCAGTGGCCGTAGCAGCGGAATATGTCAGTGCCTGCCACAGACTAAGAGGAGCCTGATATGTCATGGACTCCCGTACCCCAACACTGGACATATCCCTATCCCCCGACTAAAGAGCCCGATATGTCATGGAGTCCTATACCCCACCCTGGAAACATCCCCTATCCTCTAAAAGGAATTTGATATTCCCTGGACCTCTATATGCCCCCCCTCCCCCACCCCCGTATTTTTACCATATGCTTTGGCAATGCTAACATGTACTTAGTCCTGCCAATAAAGCTCATTTGAATTTGAATTTGAATTTGTGTCATTTCTGTCCAACTCCTCTTTTACATTTGTCCAACCCACACTCCATTACACACAGAGATAGATAGATAGATAGATAGATAGATAGATAGATATGGGATAGATAGATATGGGATAGATAGATAGATAGATAGATAGATAGATAGATAGATAGATAGATAGATAGAAAGATAATAGATAGATAGATAGATAGATAGATATTAGATAGATAGATAGATAGATAGATAAATAGATAGATACTAGATAGATAGATAGATAGATAGATAGATAGATAGATAGATAGATAGATAGATAGATAGATATGGGATAGATAGATAGATAGATAGATAGATAGATAGATATGGGATAGATAGATAGATAGATAGATATGGGATAGATAGATAGATAGAAAGATAATAGATAGATAGATAGATATTAGATAGATAGATAGATAGATAAATAGATAGATACTAGATAGATAGATAGATAGATAGATATGGGATAGATAGATAGATATGGGATAGATAGATAGATAGATAGATATGGGATAGATAGATAGATATTAGATAGATAAATAGATAGATACTAGATAGATATGGGATAAATAGATAGATGTGGGATAGATAGATAGATAGATAGATAGATAGATTGATAGATAGATACAGATATATCTATATATCTATTTCCATAGATATGTCCATATCCATGTTTCTAAACCCCTTCACCCCTGGAGCTTTTTTCGTTTATCGCTCCCCTTCTTTCCAGAGCCATAATGTTTCCATCAATATGGCCATGTGAGGGCTTATCTTTTGCGGGACAAGTTCTACTTTTGAACGACATCATTGGTTTTACCATGTCGTGTAACAGAAAATGTGAAAAAAAATTCAAAGTGCGATGAAATTGCAAAAAAAGTGCAATCCCACACTTGTTTTTTGCTTGCCTTTTTGCTAGGCTCACTAAATGCTAAGACTGTGTGCACACGTTGCGGATTTGATTGCAGATCCGCAGCATTTTTTGCCGCACGGAATTGCATTAAATCCACAGTGTTGTGCACAACTAATGTAAGTCTATGGGAGCCGCAGACTTGTTGTGGACATGCTGCGGAAAAGGCCGCACCGAAACGCAGCTTTTTTTTCTCTCCGCAGCATGTCACTTCTTTTGTGCCGAACTGCAGCGTTTCTGCACCCTTAGGCCGGGATCACACTACAGCGAGATACGGCCGAGTCTCGCAGGTTAAAACCAAGCTCTGGCACCGGCACTCTGGAGCGGAGCGTGCGGCCGCACAGCAATACATGGAGCCGCACGCTCCGCTCCGGAGTGCTGGTGCCAGAAGTTGTATTTAACCTGCGAGACTCGGCCGTATCTCGCTGTAGTGTGACTCCGGCCTTAGACTTTCATTGAGATGTAAAAAATATCTGCAGTTTTGCTGCGGATGTGGGTCCGAGAAACGCTGCAGTTCAGGAGGAGTGAAGTGTGTGGGCGGTGACCAGGGCCGGACTGGCCATCGGGCACTTCAGGCAAATGCCAGAAGGGCCGGTGCCAGTAGTGGGCCGCTGCACTCTTTCCCCCCTACTCCCGCCAGTGCCGCCCCCGCCTTCAACTATACCGGCGTCTATGACGCCGGTATAGTTCAATGCAATGATGGAGGAGAGAGCGTCCGCTGACGCTCCCTCTCCCATCATTCCCCGCTCTGCCTCTGACACTGCGGGTGCGCGATGACGTCATATCATCACAGACCTGCTGTGTCCCGGGCAGACTGCAGACGCCGAGACAGGAGCAGCGCGGGCAAGAGGAAAGGTGAGGACTAGAGTTGAGCGACCTTGACCTTTTTAGAGTCGAGCCGGGTTTTGCGAAACCCGACTATGTCCAAAGTCGGGTCGAGTGAAATCGGCCGATTATGACGTAAAGTCGGGATCGACCGAAACACGAAACCCAATGCAAGTCAATGGGGCAGCATAGTCGGCAGTGAGTGGGGGCCAGGAAAACACCTAGAGTGCCCATTTTAATGTCAAAACCATCCATTCTTCTTAATGAAGCTTGTCAAGCGTAATTTACCTTATAATAATTGGAAGGCATTTGAAATTGGGGGTCATTTGGCTAAAGTTGTGGGGGGTAGGGCTGGTTCAAGTAATTAGTGGGCCCAGGAAATCTGGACCACGTCACGGCAGTGGAGCAGGGAGAGGTAAGTATTTCAACTTTGCAAGTGCTGTGAACCTGAGCAAGCAGGGGGGGCCCACTCGTTGGCATTGGCACTGGCACAGGGCCCCTCAAAGTACAGCGGTGTGTTTGCACGGCGGGGGCGCCTCCCACCGGCAGCAACACTTTTGCGTACTATGAGAGGCCCTGTGCCAGTGACGTCGCCAACTAGTATTCCTCCCCCCACCTGATGAAGGAACCTGCACTTTCATCTGCACCTTCCTCTTTGTCCCCGTGTAAGGTGGTATGGTATGCGGGAAGAGCAACCTGACTTTCAGCAGGGTCACAATGTTGTTGTGTAGCGTGCACGGGGAATGTTGCGTTATGGGTCAATGTACCAGCAGACTCATCTATCACTGGCTGGGCAATGGGCACGATGAAGTGGAAACACAGATATAGGCCCAAAGAAGAAAGTGGGCTAAATGCAGTTCAAAATTGGTAACACAGGAATAACCAGGGGGCATTGCAGTGGAGGACAACTGGAATGAGAGGCTGACACAGAGAGTAGGGCCAAATCAGTAAGTAGTCGAAATGCAGTTCAAAATTGGCAACCGTAGTAAACAGGCGGCACAGCTTTGTTCAGTGGAGGAGAACAGCAAGGAGTGGCAGACACCGATAGTAGGCCCCAAACCAACTAGTACGCCAAATGCAGTTGTTCCATTTAACCACAATTTAATGAGAGCCTGAAGATAGAAGCTCAGGAAAGGCAACCTGGGGAACACCTTGGAGTGTAACACACCATCTCTCTCCACCCCATACCCATTTTGTATGGCCTAATGCAGTGTACTTTTCTACAACTACTAAACGAGAGTCGGAAGACCGAAGCAATGGCAAGGAAACCTGGGGAACACCTTAGAGTGTAACACACCCTCTCTCTACACCCCATACCCAATTTGAAGGTCTAATGCAGTGTAGTTTCCAAGAACTACTAAACGAGAGCCGGAAGATCGAAGCTCAGGAAAGGCAACCTGGGGAACACCTTGGAGTGTAACACACCCTCTCGCTACACCCCATACCCAATTTGAAGGCCTAATGCAGCGTAGTTTCCAACAACTACTAAACGAGAGCCGGAAGATCGAAGCTCAGGAAAGGCAACCTGGGGAACACCTTGGAGTGTAACAAACCCTCTCTCTACACCCCATACCCAATTTGTAGGCCTAATGCAGTGTAGTTTCCAACAACTACTAAACGAGAGCCGGAATATCGAAGCTCAGGAAAGGCAACCTGGGGAACACCTTGGAGTGTAACACACCCTCTCTCTACACCCCATACCCAATTTGAAGGCCTAATGCAGTGTAGTTTCCAAGAACTACTAAACGAGAGCCGGAAGATCGAAGCTCAGGAAAGGCAACCTGGGGAACACCTTGGAGTGTAACACAACGTCTCTCTACACGACGGAAGGGCTGATTCTTAGGAAGGAAGGCTGTTGGAAATAAGCATTGCGCGTCCGAGGGTGATTAGATTCTTATTAGGTATATACTCACCCTCGGACGCGCCCTGCTTCTTTATTTGGAATGAATGTTTATTTGCAATGTGGTGTTGACTTTCTCTATTATTTTGGTAATTAATGATTTTATTATTTTCATTATTTTGCATCTTCTCGGCAATAATATAAAGAAGACGCGACAGGACAACACTCGGTGGATGCCATATGTGTGTTTTCAATTTAAAAAAACTTTCAGTTAACTACTTGCAGGAGAAAGTAATTGTAGCTGGTGGCCATTTTTAGTACTGTACCAGATTTTAGTTGTGTGTTTGTTTTTAATGTTAAAATGTCTGCATTTGATATCTCACCAGTATTTTCTTTTTTATAAGCAAAATACTTATTTTTATATTTTCTGATGTTGGTTCCAGGGGTACACGGCCAGCAGTGCCCTGGTCAGTGTAGTAGTAGTTGAAAGAATGGACCGCAGACAGGCATCGAAGGCCTAAAATAAAAACACATGGCTGTAGGCAATTTTAAATTGGTTCCAGGGGTACACGGACAGCAGTGGTGTGGTCAGTGGAGGCCTAGTGGAAGGAGTGACCGCAGACAGGCATCGAAGGCCTAAAATAATAACACATGGCTGTAGGCAATTTTAAATTGGTTCCAGGGGTACACGGGCAGCAGTGACCTGGTCAGTGTAGTAGTAGTTGAAAGAATGGACCGCAGACAGGCATCGAAGGCCTAAAATAAAAAAATTGGGCTGGCTGTAGGCAATTTTAAATTGGTTCCAGGGGTACACGGGCAGCAGTGGTGTGGTCAGTGGAGGCCTAGTGGAAGGAGTGACCGCAGACAGGCATCGAAGGCCTAAAATAATAACACATGGCTGTAGGCAATTTTAAATTGGTTCCAGGGGTAGACGGGCAGCAGTGACCTGGTCAGTGTAGTAGTAGTTGAAAGAATGGACCGCAGACAGGCATCGAAGGCCTAAAATAAAAAAATTGGGCTGGCTGTAGGCAATTTTAAATTGGTTCCAGGGGTACACGGGCAGCAGTGACCTGGTCAGTGTAGTAGTAGTTGAAAGAATGGACCGCAGACAGGCATCGAAGGCCTAAAATAAAAAAATTGGGCTGGCTGTAGGCAATTTTAAATTGGTTCCAGGGGTACACGGGCAGCAGTGGTGTGGTCAGTGGAGGCCTAGTGGAAGGAGTGACCGCAGACAGGCATCGAAGGCCTAAAATAATAACACATGGCTGTAGGCAATTTTAAATTGGTTCCAGGGGTACACGGGCAGCAGTGACCTGGTCAGTGTAGTTGTAGTTGAAAGAATGGACCGCAGACAGGCATCGAAGGCCTAAAATAAAAAAATTGGGCTGGCTGTAGGCAATTTTAAATTGGTTCCAGGGGTACACGGGCAGCAGTGGTGTGGTCAGTGGAGGCCTAGTGGAAGGAGTGACCGCAGACAGGCATCGAAGGCCTAAAATAATAACACATGGCTGTAGGCAATTTTAAATTGGTTCCAGGGGTACACGGGCAGCAGTGACCTGGTCAGTGTAGTAGTAGTTGAAAGAATGGACCGCAGACAGGCATCGAAGGCCTAAAATAAAAAAATGGGGCTGGCTGTAGGCAATTTTAAATTGGTTCCAGGGGTACACGGACAGCAGTGGTGTGGTCAGTGGAGGCCTAGTGGAAGGAGTGACCGCAGACAGGCATCGAAGGCCTAAAATAATAACACATGGCTGTAGGCAATTTTAAATTGGTTCCAGGGGTACACGGGCAGCAGTGACCTGGTCAGTGTAGTAGTAGTTGAAAGAATGGACCGCAGACAGGCATCGAAGGCCTAAAATAAAAAAATTGGGCTGGCTGTAGGCAATTTTAAATTGGTTCCAGGGGTA
Source organism: Ranitomeya imitator (assembly GCF_032444005.1). Classification (NCBI taxonomy): domain Eukaryota; kingdom Metazoa; phylum Chordata; class Amphibia; order Anura; family Dendrobatidae; genus Ranitomeya; species Ranitomeya imitator. The sequence goes on along the minus strand of NC_091287.1, from coordinate 225,208,533 downwards.
CACGGACAGCAGTGGTGTGGTCAGTGGAGGCCTAGTGGAAGGAGTGACCGCAGACAGGCATCGAAGGCCTAAAATAACACATGGCTGTAGGCAATTTTAAATTGGTTCCAGGGGTACACGGACAGCAGTGGTGTGGTCAGTGGAGGCCTAGTGGAAGGAGTGACCGCAGACAGGCTTCCAAGGCCTAACATAACAAACTTGGGCTGGCTGTAGGCACTTTTAAATTGGTTCCAGGGGTACACGGGCAGCAGTGGTCTGGTCAGTGGAAGTCTAGTGGAAGGAGTGACCGCAGACAGGCTTCCAAGGCCTAACATAACAAAATTGGGCTGGCTGTAGGCACTTTAAATTGGTTCCAGGGGTACATGGGCAGCAGTGTATGGTCAGTGGAAGTCTAGTGGAAGGAGTGACGGCAGACAGTCTTCGAAGGCCTAACATAACAAAATTGGGCTGACTGTAGGCACTTTTAAATTGGTTCCAGGGTAACACGGCCAGCAGTGGCCTGGTCAGTGTAGTAGTTGTAGAAAGAAGGGACCGCAGACAGGCTTCGAAGGCCTAACATAACAAAAATGTCAAAACAATGGTATTGTCAGTGCCAGGCATTGAAGGATGTCAGCGCCTAGACTACACATTGGTGAAGCTGTGAGAGATAATTTTGCTAGTGGTAGAGCACTGTTTGAGCTGGGGGGGGGAACTGTCTTGTGGCCGGCGTTACAGGCACAGGGCCCCTCATATTACAACGGTGTGTCTGACGTTGGGTGCGCACCACCACCGCCAGAGACACTTTATTGTACTATGAGGGACCCAGTGGCAGTGCCGTCGACCAAAAGCGGCCACACCCACCTCTTCAGACAAACAGCACTCTCAAGGGTCCAAGCGCAAAGTGGCGATAGCACGGCCCCGTGTGGGGAGTTTGGCCATTTCGTGAGGTGGAAACATGTCGTATGCTGGACAATCAGGTGAAGAAAATTACGAGATTGGAAAAGTCATTCAGAATAGTCCACAGGCAAGACCTTTTCATAGGAAAGCTAGGTGTCAGCCGGGCAGGGTGGGGCAAAAGATTTTGAAATCCAGTTGTGGTTCATTTTAATGAAGGTTAGATCATCTACATTTTGGGTAGCCAGACGAGTCCTTTTTTCTGTTAGTATTGAACCTGCAGCACTGAATACTCTTTCTGATAGGACACTAGCTGCCGGGCAAGCAAGCTCCTGCAATGCATATTCTGCCAATTCTGGCCAGGTGTCTAATTTGGATGCCCAGTAATCAAATGGGAATGACGGTTGAGGGAGAACGTCGATAAGGGATGAAAAATAGTTTGTAACCATACTGGACAAATGTTGTCTCCTGTCACTTTGAATTGATGCTGCAGTACCTGTCCTGTCTGCGGTCATAGAAAAATCACTCCACAACCTGGTCAGAAAACCCCTCTGGCCAACGCCACTTCTGATTTCTGCCCCTCTAACACCTCTGGTCTGCTGGCCCCTGGAGCTCGTGTGAGAACGATCACGGGCGCTGTGTGCAGGGAATGCCAGAAGCAAACGGTCAACAAGAGTTGATTGTTTTGTTGCTAATATTAGTTCCAAGTTCTCATGTGGCATAATATTTTGCAATTTGCCTTTATAGCGAGGATCAAGGAGGCAGGCCAACCAGTAATCGTCATCGTTCATCATTTTTGTAATGCGTGTGTCCCTTTTGAGGATACGCAAGGCATAATCCGCCATGTGGGCCAAAGTTCCCGTTGTCAAATCTGCGGTTGTGCTTGGTTGAGGGGCAGTTGCAGGCAAATCTACGTCACTTGTGTCCCTCAAAAAACCAGAACCCGGCCTTGCCACGCCACCAATTTCCCGTGCCCCCGGGAAAGCTTCCTCATTAAAAATATACTCATCCCCATCATCCTCCTCATCCTCCACCTCCTCTTCGCCCGGTACCTCGTCATGTACACTGCCCTGACCAGACAATCGCTGACTGTCATCAAGGCTTTCCTCTTCCTCTGGTGCAGACGCCTGATCCTTTATGTGCGTCAAACTTTGCATCAGCAGACGCATTAGGGGGATGCTCATGCTTATTATGGCGTTGTCTGCACTAACCAGCCGTGTGCATTCCTCAAAACACTGAAGGACTTGACACATGTCTTGAATCTTCGACCACTGCACACCTGACAACTCCATGTCTGCCATCCTACTGCCTGCCCGTGTATGTGTATCCTCCCACAAAAACATAACAGCCCGCCTCTGTTCGCACAGTCTCTGAAGCATGTGCAGTGTTGAGTTCCACCTTGTTGCAACGTCTATGATTAGGCGATGCTGGGGAAGGTTCAAAGAACGCTGATAGGTCTGCATACGGCTGGAGTGTACAGGCGAACGGCGGATATGTGCGCAAAGTCCACGCACTTTGAGGAGCAGGTCGGATAACCCCGGATAACTTTTCAGGAAGCACTGCACCACCAGGTTTAAGGTGTGAGCCAGGCAAGGAATGTGTTTCAGTTGGGAAAGGGAGATGGCAGCCATGAAATTCCTTCCGTAATCACTCACTACCTTGCCTGCCTCAAGATCTACAGTGCCCAGCCACGACTGCGTTTCTTGCTGCAAGAACTCGGACAGAACTTCCGCGGTGTGTCTATTGTCGCCCAAACACTTCATAGCCAATACAGCCTGCTGACGTATGCCAGTAGCTGCCCCATAATGGGAGACCTGGTGTGCAACAGTGGCAGGTGCGGATGGAGTGTTTGTGCGACTGCGGTCTGTGGACGAGCTCTTGCTTCTGCAGGAGGACGAGGAGGAGGAGGAGGAGGGGGTGCGAACGGCTACAGACAACTGTTTACTAGACCGTGGGCTAGGCAGAACTGTCCCAAACTTGCTGTCCCCTGTGGACCCTGAATCCACCACATTTACCCAGTGTGCCGTGATGGACACGTAACGTCCCTGGCCATGCCTACTGGTCCATGCATCTGTTGTCAGGTGCACCTTTGTGCTCACAGATTGCCTGAGTGCATGGACGATGCGCTCTTTAACATGCTGGTGGAGGGCTGGGATGGCTTTTCTGGAAAAAAAGTGTCGACTGGGTAGCTCGTAGCGTGGTACAGCGTAGTCCATCAGGTCTTTGAAAGCTTCGCTTTCAACTAACCGGTAGGGCATCATCTCTAACGAGATTAGTCTAGCTATGTGGGCGTTCAAACCCTGTGTACGCGGATGCGAGGCTAAGTATTTCCTTTTTCTAACCATAGTCTCATGTAGGGTGAGCTGGACTGGAGAGCTGGAGATCGTGGAACTAGCGGGGGTGCCGGTGGACATGGCAGACTGAGAGACGGTGGGAGATGGTATTGTTGCCGCCGGTGCCCTAGATGCAGTGTTTCCTACTACGAAACTGGTGATTCCCTGACCCTGACTGCTTTGGCCTGGCAAAGATACCTGCACAGATACAGCAGGTGGTGCGCTAAATGGTGGTCCTACACTGCCGGAAGGGATGTTGCGTTGATGACTAGCTTCATTGGCCGAGGGTGCAACAACCTTAAGGGACGTTTGGTAGTTAGTCCTAGCTTTCAAATGCATGGTGGTTAAATGTCTATGCATGCAACTAGTATTGAGACTTTTCAGATTCTGACCTCTGCTTAAGGAAGTAGAACATTTTTGACAGATGACTTTGCGCTGATCAATTGGATGTTGTTTAAAAAAATGCCAGACTGCACTCTTTCTAGCATCGGATACCTTTTCAGGCATTGCAGACTGAGCTTTAACCGGATGGCCACGCTGTCCTCCACCAGGTTTTGGCTTTGCCACGCGTTTTGGGCAAGATACGGGCCCGGCAGATGGAACCTGTGGCGATGTTGATGCCTGCTGCGGCCCCTCCTCCTCCTCTGCTTCAGAACTGCTGCCGCCTGCACCCTGTTCCCCCAATGGCTGCCAATCGGGGTCAAGAACTGGGTCATCTAATAACTCTTCTTGTACCTCCTGCGCAACTTCGTCTGTGTCACCGTGTCGTTCGGTGGTATAGCGTTCGTGATGGGGCAACATAGTCTCATCAGGGTCTGATTCTTGATCAGCACCCTGCGAGGGCAATGTTGTGGTCTGAGTCAAAGGACCAGCATAGTAGTCTGGCTGTGGCTGTGCGTCAGTGCACTCCATGTCAGATTCAATTTGTAATGGGCATGGACTGTTAACTGCTTCACTTTCTAAGCCAGGGACGGTATGTGTAAAGAGCTCCATGGAGTAACCCGTTGTGTCGCCTGCTGCATTCTTCTCTGTTGTTGTTTTTGCTGAAGAGGACAAGGAAGTGACTTGTCCCTGACCGTGAACATCCACTAACGACGCGCTGCTTTTACTTTTACCAGTTTCACGAGATGAGGCAAAAGAGCTAGAGGCTGAGTCAGCAAGATAAGCCAAAACTTGCTCTTGCTGCTCCGGCTTTAAAAGCGGTTTTCCTAATCCCAGAAAAGGGAGCGTTCGAGGCCTTGTGTAGCCGGACGACGAACCTGGCTCCACAGCTCCAGACTTAGGTGCAATATTTTTTCCCCCACGACCACCTGATGCTCCACCACTACCACTACCCTCATTACCAGCTGACAATGAACGCCCCCGGCCACGACCTCTTCCACTAGACTTCCTCATTGTTTTAAAAACGTAACCAAACTAACGTTATTTGTTGCAGTCACACAACTTACACGGTGAGCTATAACTTCAGTATGATTTAGCTACCCCTTTACAGGTTGGTGAGACCACAGCGAAAATCAGGCCCAATGTTACACACTCTTTTTTTGGTGGCTGCAAATTAGAGAGATGCCCCACACGCAGGACTGTCACTGAAGCACAAATGTTAATATTAATGTCACACTATTATTTTTTTTTTATTTTTATTTTTTTCAGGAACACTTTAGAAACCCCCCAAAAAAAAAAAAAAAGATTTTTGCAGGGAGAATTTAGAAAACAAATGTAACAAACTATATGCTTTCTATGGGCCACTGAGTGAGAGATGACGCACACAGGAATCAGGAGTGGCACACAAGCCCAGAGGCCAATATTTTTCTACCAATGATTGATGGAGTTATTTTCTCTGGTAGATTTTGGAACCCAAATCAAGGAAAAAAAATGTAGGCTTTCTATGGACCACAATTGGAGAGAGAGAGAGAGAGAGAGAGAGAGATGGCACACCCAGGAGTCAAGACTGGCACACAAGCAGAAAGGCCAATATTAATCTCCCACTGTTTTTTTTTTTTTTTTTTTTTTTTTTTTCAGGGAGACTTTAGAAAAAAAAATAATAAAAAAAATATGATTTTATCAGGAAGAATTTAGAAACCAAATAAAATAAAATGATTTTTTCAGGGAGAATTTATAAAACAAATAAAAACAAAAATAGGCGTTCTATGGCCCACTGACTGAGAGATGACGCACACAGGAGTCAGGAGTGGCACACAAACCCAGAGGCCAATATTTTTCTACCAATGATTGATGTAGTTATTTTCTCTGGTAGATTTTAGAACCCAAATCAAGGAAAAAAAATATAGGCTTTCTATGGACCACAATTGGAGAGAGAGAGAGAGAGAGAGAGAGAGAGAGAGATGGCACACCCAGGAGTCAAGACTGGCACACAAGCAGAAAGGCCAATATTAATCTCCCACTGTTTTTTTTGGTTGTTTTTTTTTTTTTTTTTCAGGGAGACTTTAGAAAAAAAAATAATAAAAAAAATATGATTTTATCAGGAAGAATTTAGAAACCAAATAAAATAAAATGATTTTTTCTGGGAGAATTTATAAAACAAATAAAACCAAAAATAGGCGTTCTATGGCCCACTGACTGAGAGATGACGCACCCAGGAGTCAAGACTGGCACACAAGCAGAAAGGCCAATATTAATCTCCCACTGTTTTTTTTTTTTTTTTTCAGGGAGACTTTAGAAAAAAAAATAATAAAAAAAATGTGATTTTATCAGGAAGAATTTAGAAACCAAATAAAATAAAATGATTTTTTCAGGGAGAATTTAGAAAACAAATAAAACCAAAAATAGGCGTTCTATGGCCCACTGACTGAGAGATGACGCACCCAGGAGTCAAGACTGGCACACAAGCAGAAAGGCCAATATTAATCTCCCACTGTTTTTTTTTTTTTTTTTCAGGGAGACTTTAGAAAAAAAAATAATAAAAAAAATGTGATTTTATCAGGAAGAATTTAGAAACCAAATAAAATAAAATGATTTTTTCTGGGAGAATTTATAAAACAAATAAAACCAAAAATAGGCGTTCTATGGCCCACTGACTGAGAGATGACGCACCCAGGAGTCAAGACTGGCACACAAGCAGAAAGGCCAATATTAATCTCCCACTGTTTTTTTTTTTTTTTTTCAGGGAGACTTTAGAAAAAAAAATAATAAAAAAAATGTGATTTTATCAGGAAGAATTTAGAAACCAAATAAAATAAAATGATTTTTTCTGGGAGAATTTATAAAACAAATAAAACCAAAAATAGGCGTTCTATGGCCCACTGACTGAGAGATGACGCACCCAGGAGTCAAGACTGGCACACAAGCAGAAAGGCCAATATTAATCTCCCACTGTTTTTTTTTTTTTTCTTCAGGGAGACTTTAGAAAAAAAAATAATAAAAAAAATGTGATTTTATCAGGAAGAATTTAGAAACCAAATAAAATAAAATGATTTTTTCAGGGAGAATTTAGAAAACAAATAAAACCAAAAATAGGCGTTCTATGGCCCACTGACTGAGAGAGAGAGAGAGAGAGATGGAACGCTTAGTACTGGCACACAAGCCCAAAGGGCAATATTAATCTCCCTTTTTTTTTCCAGGGAGAATTTCTAAAACCCAAAAAAAAAAAAAAATAGGCTTTCTATGGCCCACTATTTGTGAGAGAGATGGGACGCTCAGGACTGGCACAGATGGCACGCTCAGGACTGGCACAGAAGCCCAGAGGCCAATATTAATCTCCCTTTTTTTCTGGTAGAATTTATAAAACCAAAAAAAAATTTAAATAGGCTTTCTATGGCCCACTATTTGTGAGAGAGATGGCACGCTCAGGACTGGCACAGATGGCACGCTCACAACTGGCACACAAGCCCAGAGGCCAATATTAATCTCCCTTTTTTCAGGGAAAATTTATAAAACAAAAAAAAAAAATAAATAGGCTTTCTATGGCCCACTATTTGTGAGAGAGATGGCACGCTCAGGGCTGGCACAGATGGCACGCTCAGGACTGGCACACAAGCCCAGAGGCCAATATTAATCTCCCTTTTTTTCAGGGAGAATTTATAAAACCCCCCAAAAAAATAAAATAGGCTTTCTATGGCCCACTATTTGTGAGAGAGATGGGACGCTCAGGACTGGCACAGATGGCACGCTCAGGACTGGCACAGAAGCCCAGAGGCCAATATTAATCTCCCTTTTTTCAGGGAAAATTTATAAAACAAAAAAAAAAATTAAATAGGCTTTCTATGGCCCACTATTTGTGAGAGAGATGGCACGCTCAGGGCTGGCACAGATGGCACGCTCAGGACTGGCACACAAGCCCAGAGGCCAATATTAATCTCCCTTTTTTTCAGGGAGAATTTATAAAACCAAAAAAAAAAATTAATAGGCTTTCTATGGCCCACTATTTGTGAGAGAGATGGCACGCTCAGGGCTGGCACAGATGGCACGCTCAGGACTGGCACACAAGCCCAGAGGCCAATATTAATCTCCCTTTTTTTCAGGGAGAATTTATAAAACCCCAAAAAAAATAAAATAGGCTTTCTATGGCCCACTATTTGTGAGAGAGATGGCACACTCAGGACTGGCACACAAGCCCAAAGGCCAATATTAATCTCCCACTGTATTTTTATCAGGGAGAATTTATACACCCCACAAAAAAAAATACAGAAAAATGAAAAGGCTTTCTATGGCCCACTATGTGAGAGAGATGGCACACACAGGGATGGCACTCTAGCAGAAATGCCAAATTGCCAATCTTAATCTCCCACCAAAAAAAAAAAAAAACAGGGAATGTCCTACAATTACTATCTCCCTGCCTGCAGTAATCTCAGCCAGGTATGGCAGGCAGCTACTATCTCCCTGCCTGCAGTAATCTCAGCCAGGTATGGCAGGCAGCAATAAGGAGTGGACTGATGCACAAATGAAATAAAAAGTGTGGACAAACAAAAAAGATAGCTGTGCAGAAAGGAAGGAACAAGAGGATTTGTGCTTTGAAAAAAGCAGTTGGTTTGCACAGCGGCGTACACACAGCAATGCAGCTATCAGGGAGCCTTCTAGGGCAGCCCAATGAGCTACAGCGCTGAGGGGAAAAAAAAAAAAAAAAAAAAACTTCCACTGTCCCTGCACACCGAGGGTGGTGTTGGACAGTGCAAATCGCTGCAGCACAAGCGGTTTTGTGGTTAATGGACCCTGCCTAACGCTATCCCTGCTTCTGACAAAGCGGCAGCAACCTCTCCCTAAGCTCAGATCAGCAGCAGTAAGATGGCGGTCGGCGGGAACGCCTCTTTATAGCCCCTGTGACGTCGCAGACAGCAAGCCAATCACTGCAATGCCCTTCTCTAAGATGGTGGGGACCAGGACCTATGTCATCACGCTGCCCACACTCTGCGTTTACCTTCATTGGCTGAGAAATGGCGCTTTTCGCGTCATTGAAACGCGACTTTGGCGCGAAAGTCGCGTACCGCATGGCCGACCCCGCACAGGGGTCGGATCGGGTTTCATGAAACCCCGACTTAGCCAAAAGTCGGCGACTTTTGAAAATGTTCGACCCGTTTCGCTCAACCCTAGTGAGGACTGTGGAGCCATTATCGGGGGGATGAGATGTGGGCTGTGCTGTGTATACCACTGTGTGGGCTGTGCTGTGTATGTACCACTGTGTGGGCTGTGCTGTGTATGTACCACTGTGTGGGCTGTGCTGTGTATATACCACTATGTGGGCTGTGCTGTGTATATACCACTGTGTGGGCTGTGCTGTGTATACTACTCCGTGGGCTGTGCTGTATATACTACTACGCGTGTTGTGCTGTATATACTACGACCCGGGCTGTGCTGTATACTACTACACGGGCTGTGCTGTATACTACTACGCGGGCTGTGCTATATTATGTAGGCTGTGCTATATACTATGAAAGTTGTGCTATATTATATGCGGGCTTTGATATATACTATGGGAGGTATATTATATTCTATGGGGGAGGCCGTGTTATATACTATGTGGCTGTGTTATATACTATTGCGGGGGTATATTCTATTCTATGGGGGAGGCTGTCTTATATACTATGTGGGGTATATTATATTCTATGGGGGAGGCTGTCTTATATACTATGGGGGGCTGCATTATATTCTATGGGGGCTACATTATATTCAATGGGGGCTACATTATATATTATGGGGAGGTGGGCTGCATTATATTCTATGGGGGGCTGTATTAGATTTTATGAGGGATGATTGCATCATACTCTTTGATGGGGCTGCATTATATTCTATGGGGAGGTGGGCTGCATTCTATTCTATTCGGGGCTACATTATATTCTATGGGGGGCTGTATTATATTTATATTCTATGAGGGGTGATTGCATCATACTCTATGGGGGGCTGCATTATATTATTTGGGGGGTTACATTATACTCTGGGGTGGCTGCATTATACTCTGCAAATTCAGATGTAAGGCTACTTTCACGCTTGCGTCGGTACGGGGCCGTCGCAAACCTTCGGCCAGACGTACCGACGGACGTTATGCTAAATTTAGCACAACATGGGCAGCGGATGCAGTTTTACAACGCATCCGCTGCCCATTGTGATGAGCGTGGAGGAGGGGGCGGAGTTCCAGCCACGCATGTGCGGTCGGAAATGGCAGACGTCGCACAAAAAAAGTTACACTGAACTTTTTTTTGTGCTTTGCGTCCGCCAAAACACGACGGATTCGTTGCTAATATAAGTCTATGGGTACAAAACGCATCCTGCGAGCACATTTGCAGGATCCGTTTTTTTCGCCGGATCTTTTTTTTTCCGCTGTATCCGTTTTTTACCACCTGATCGTTTTTTCCGCCAGATCCATTTTTTTCTCATAGAGTTGTATTAGCGCCGTAGTGCGTCTGATGGCCACACGTTTCATCCGTTTTTTGCTAGATCAGTCGCTGAAAAACCGTTCCTCTGTATGTGTTTTCCGTCCGGTGGAAACAGCTTTTTTGACGGATCCTGCAAAAACGGATTAAACGTGTGGCCACCAGGCGCAATCCGGCGCTAATACAACTCTATGAGAAAAAACAGATCTGGCGGAAAAAAAAAACATCCGGTGGAATAAAATGGATCCGGCGGAAAAAAACGGATTCGGTTGAAAAAAAACGGATCTGGCGGAAAAAAACGATCCGGTGCAAATAAACGTATCCTGCAAATGTGCTCGCAGGATTCGTTTTACCCATAGACTTGTATTAGCGACGGATCGTGACAGATGGCCAGACATCGCCTCCGTCGTGCTATGGATCCGTTGTGTTTTGGCGGACCATAGGCACGAAAAAACATTCAATAGAAAAATTTTTGGGCTGTCTCGCCCGCCATTTTCTACCGCGCATGTGCGGCAGAAACTCCGCCCCCTCCTCCCCGCAATTCAGAATGGGCAGCGGATGCGTTGCAAAAACTGCATCCGCTGCCCACGTCGTGCTAAAATTTCACAACGTGCGTCGGTACGTCGGCCCGACGCATAGCGATGGACCCGTACCGACGCAAGAGTGAAAGAGGCCTTAATGAGCGCTGAATTTAAAAAAAAAAAAATAAAGCGGAAAAAAAACAGCGTGGGCTCCCGCGCAATTTTCTGCGCCAGAGGGGAAAAGCCGACGGCTGGGGCCAATATCTGTAGCCTGCTATGAATACCAGCCCGCAGCTGTCTGCGTAGCCTTTACTGGCTATTAAAAGAGGGGGACCCCCCCAAAAAAAATGACATGGGGTCCCCCTATATTTTATAGCCAGAAAGGCTACGCAGACAGCTGCAGGCTGATATTCATAGCCTAGAGAGGGGCCATGGATATTGCCCCCCCCCCGGCTACAAATACCAGTCCGCAGCTGCCCCAGAAATGGCGCATCTGTAAGATGCGCCAATTCCGGCACTTAGCCCCTCTCTTCCCACTCCCGAGTAGCGGTGGGATATGGGGTAATAAGGGGTTAATGTCACCTTGCTATTGTAAGGTGACATTAAGCCGGGTTAATAACGGAGAGGCGTCAATAAGACGCCTATCCATTACTAATCCAATAGTAAGAAAGGGTTAATAAAACACACACACATTTGGAAAAAAGTATTTTAATATTCTTCATTTAACCATACTTACCATACTTCAGCGCCTGCAAAAAAAAGTAAAATAATAAACCGTATACTACCTTTCCGCCGTAGTCCAATTAATAACGAGTGTCCCACGATGATCTCCCCTATAGAACAGTGACATCGGGTGATGTCACTGCTCTATAGGACTCTCAGTGACACACTGACAGGAGACAATGGCTCCTGCAGTGCATCACTGAGGTTACTCTAGTTCACTGGTCTCACTTTATGGCAATTGCTGCGTGGGAAAATGTCTCACCCAGCAATGCCAATAGTGAGACTAGGGACTATTTTCTCACAGGGGCGTAGGAATACCTTTTGAGGAATACATGATGGAAGGATACCTTCCATCATTGTGTTCCTGGAGCCCCTGGAGAGTGGTCACATCAACTGATGCTCCTGCTCTCCACGGGAGATCGTCGTGGGACACTCGTTTTAATTGGATTTCTGCGGACAGGGAGTATATTGTTTGTTTATTATTTTAATATTTTTTACAGGTGACAATGGCTTCGGGGAACAAAGTGACAAGTGATGGTGAGTATGTACTCTATGTTATATGTACTGTATGTCTGTAGTATGTATGTATGTACTGTATGTCACATGTCGTTGCATGGTGCATGTCGTTGCATGGTGCATGTTGTCGCATTGTGCATGTTGCATGCCGTCGCATGGTGCATGTCGTCGCATGGTGCATGTCGTCGCATGGTGCATGTCGTCGCATGGTGCATGTCGTCGCATGGTGCATGTTGTAGCATGGTGCATGTCGCATGCCGCTGCATGGTGCATGTCGTCGCATGGTGCATGTCGCATGCCGTCGCATGGTGCATGGCGCATGTCGTCGCATGGTGCATGTCACATGCCGTCGCATGGTGCATGTCGTCGCATGGTACATGTCGCATGTCGTCGCATGGTACATGTCGCATGCCGCTGCATGGTGCATGCAGCATGTCGTCGCATGGTGCATGTCGCATGTTGTCGCATGGTGCATGTAGCATGTCGCATGTCGCATGTCGTCGCATGGTGCATGTCGCATGCCGTCGCATGGTGCATGTCGTCGCATGGTACATGTCGCATGTCGTCGCATGGTACATGTCGCATGCCGCTGCATGGTGCATGCAGCATGTCGTCGCATTGTGCATGTCGCATGTTGTCGCATGGTGCATGTAGCATGTCGCATGGTGCATGTCGTCGCATGGTGCATGTCGCATGCCGTCGCATGGTACATGTCGCATGCCGCTGCATGGTGCATGCAGCATGTCGTCGCATGGTGCATGTAGCATGTCGCATGGTGCATGTCGTCACATGGTGCATGTCGCATGCCGCTGCATGTCGTCGCATGGTGCATGTCACATGCCGTCGCATGGTGCATGTCACCGCATGGTACATGTCGCATGCCGTCACATAGTGCATGCAGCATGTCGTCGCATGGTGCATGTCGTCGCATGGTGCATGTCGCATGCCGCTGCATGGTACATGTCGCATGCCGCTGCATGTCGTCGCATGGTGCATGTCGCATGCCGTCGCATGGTGCATGTCGCCGCATGGTACATGTCGCATGCCGTCACATAGTGCATGCAGCATGTCGTCGCATGGTGCATGTCATCGCATGGTGCATGTCGCATGGTGCATGTCGTCGCATGGTGCATGTCGCATGCCGTCGCATGGTGCATGGCGCATGTCGTTGCATGGTGCATGTCGCATGCCGTCGCATGGTGCATGTCGTCGCATGGTACATGTCGCATGTCGTCACATAGTGCATGCAGCATGTCGTCGCATGGTGCATGTCATCGCATGGTGCATGTCATCGCATGGTGCATGTCGTCGCATGGTGCATGTCGCATGCCGCTGCATGGTGCATGTCGCCGCATGTCGCCGCATGGTGCATATCGCATGCCGTTGCATGGTGCATGTCGCATGCCGTCGCATGGTGCATGTCGCTGCATGGTGCATGTCGCCGCATGGTGCACGTCGCATGCCGTCGCATGGTGCATGTCGCTGCATGGTGCATGTCGTCGCATGTTACATGTCGCATGGTGTGTGTTGTATGTATGTATGTACTGAGTGTTTTTATTTTTTTTCATTCAACACATTAGCCGGATGATGGGACTACAACTGTCCCATCATTGGCTAATGTGCCAGTCACTGTCAGTGTAGCAGGCAGAGCCCGATGGGACTTGTAGTCCCATCGGACGATGCCTGCACACACACACACACATATATATACACACACACACACATATATACACACACACACACACACATATATACACACACACATGACAACCCCCCGCAGCAGACCCCGGCGCCGAGCGGCACAGGAGACCCCCGGCGCCGAGCGGCACAGGAGACCCCCGGCGCCGAGCGGCACAGGAGACCCCAGGCGCCGAGCGGCACAGGAGACCCCCGGCGCCGAGCGGCACAGGAGACCCCCGGCGCCGAGCGGCACAGGAGACCCCCGGCGCCGAGCGGCACATGCCGGCACCCAGACCCCCGGCGTCAGGCGTCCACACATTCACCCCAGCAGAGCCAGCACAGTCCTGCCCGCCCCCAGCACAGTCCTGCAGGCAGCCCCCAGCACCGCCCACAGCCCAGTCACTCTTGCTGAGTGACTGCTGACTGTGGGGGCTGGTCACGCCTGCTGCTGACGTCACGTCAATTTTCAGAGCCTGGAAATTGACTTGACGTCGGCGGAAATGAGCGGCGGCTGCAGCCTGGGGGTCATGTGACCCGTACCCAGCTGCAGCCATAGCGCCGCTCACAGGCAAAAACGACAACGCAAGGTATTTACACAATTCAATAGGGGCCCTGGGGGGGTACATTGGGGGGTTACATGAAAGTAGTGGACAACCCCTTTAACATGACATCAGTGCTGCAGACAAACAGGAGCAATTGAGGAAGTGGTGTAGACTCGGTTAAGCAAACTACAGTTTGCTTTTTTTTAACAACAAAGTATGTATGGAGACAGTAATTTTCTGAAACAGAAAAGCCCCTTTAATGTTTTAATCTTATGAATGAAGGTTTGCATGTCAGTGAAAACTCTGGAGTAAATATCTACATATTAGGTTGTTTTAATGCTTCCTTCTTGTTTTACATATGTCATTTCAGTTGCCATTGATTTCTTCTTCACTGCTCTATATACATGAGGTCAGCGATCTTCACGCCAAAGTCGCGTTTCGTATGACGCTTTCAGCGCCATTTTTCAGCCAATGAAGGAGGACGCAGAGTGTGGGCAGCGTGATGACATAGGTCTCGGTCCCCACCATCTTAGAGAAGGGCATGACAGTGATTGGCTTGCTTTCTGCGGCATCACAGGGGCTATAAAGGGGCATGCACGCTGACCGCCATCTTACTTCTGCCGATTGAAGCATAGGGAGAGGTTGCCACAGCTTCATCAGAAGAAGGGATATAGTTAGGGAGGGAAGATTAAGCCCCGAAACTGCTTGTGCTGTAGCAATTTCCACTGTCCAACACCACCATTTGTTTGCAGGGACAGTGGAGGCTATATTTTTGTGCATCAGCTCTGTAGGCTGCCTTATAAGGCTCCCTTGATAGCTGCATTGCTGTTTGCACACTGCTGTGCAAACCAACTGCTTTTTTAAAAGCAAAAATCCTGTTGCTCCTTTCTGCACAGTTATCTTGTTTATTTGTCCACACTTTTGTGTGCAGCAGTCCTTTTTATTGCTGCCATATTTTTCCTGAGATCATTGTAGGGAGATTGAAATTGTACTACAGTCCTTGTATTTTTTCATATATCTTCCAGCCACTTTCTGCCTCTTACATTGTGTTGCTTTATACACTGGGCCTGCGTTTTGGTTCAGTCTCCCCCCAAAAAAGTGAAATTCAAATTCTCACAAAGTGGATATACTTCTGTTAGTTTGTCGTATATCAGCCAGCCACTTTCTGCCACTTAGATTGCATTTTTATATACACTGGGCCTAAGTTGTGGTCCAGTCTCCCCAAAAAAAGGGGAGATTCAAATTCTCACAAAGTGGATATACTTCTGTCCTGTTAGTTTGTCGTATATCAGCCAGCCACTTTCTGCCACTTACATTGTGTTGTTTTTCGCACAGGGCCTGATTTTTTGTTCAGTCTCCCAAAAAAAAAGGGAGATTTAAAATCTCAACACGTTTATATACACCTTCTACCTTGTTTTACAGTACCATATAATGGTGGTTATTTTGGATAGATTTTCCAAAAAATGAGGAAGTCAGGTGGAAGAGGCTGTGGGCGGTGGTTGTGAGCTGGTACTGATGGTGGTGGTGGTGCATCTGGTGGTAGTGGCAAAAGCACAATAGCACCTAAGGCTGGAGGTGTTGAGCCAGCGTCATCATCTGGCTACACAAGGCCTCAAAGGCTCCCTTATCTGGGAGAAGGAAAACGGCTTTTAAAGCCGGAGCAGCAGGAAAAATTTTTGGCTTTCCTTGCTGACTCAGCCTCTAGCTCTTTCGCCTCCTCTTCAGAAAGTTCCAAATATAAAAGCAGCGATTCATCAGTGGATGCTCCCGGTCAGGAACAAGACGTTTCCTTGTGTCCTTCACCCAAACCAAAAGTGAAGGATGTGTTAGGCGACACTACAGGTTACTCCATGGAGTTCTTTAGACATACCTTGCCTGGGTTAGAACGGGAAATTGTTAACTGCCCATTACAAGATGAATCGGACATGGAGGGCACTGATGCACAGCCACAGCTAGATTATAAGGCTGTTCCATTGACTCAGATCACTACATTGCCCTCGCAGTGTACTGAGCCAGAATCTGACCCTGATGAGACTATGGTGCCCCGTCCCGAATGCTATAGCACCTTACACGGTGACACAGAGGAAGGTGCACATGATATTGAAGAGGAGGTGATAGATGACCCAGTTGTTGACCCAGATTGACAGCCATTGGGGGAAGAGGGTGCCGCTGCCAGTAGCTCAGAAGCGGATGAGGATGATCCGTAGCAGCCATCTACATCGCAACAGCTGTCATCTGGCAGGCCCATATCAGGCCAAAAACGTTTGTCAAAAACAAAAACAGTTTAAGAACAGTGTGGCCACTCGGTGAAAGTAGCACCGCATGCAATGCCTGAAAAGGTATTCCATAGTAGGAAGAGTGCAGTGTGGCAATTTTTTAACCAAGATCCGAATGATCAGTCAAAAGTTATCTGTAAGAAATGCTCAAAGACCTTTAGCAGAGGGAAGAATCTTCAAAAGGTAAATACAACGTGCATGCTTAGACATTTAACCAGCATGCACTTGCAAGCCTGGACTAACTACCAAACGTCCCGTACCGTTGGTGCACCTGCTCAGAATGAAGGTAGTCAGCAACGCTACATTGCTTCCCTCACTGTAAGCCCACCGATTAGGATACCACCAGCAACAAATGTGGAGGTATCGTCGCAAAGCCAAAGCAGTCAGGGAATCACAAGGTTATTGTAGGCCAACATCGAGAATACCATCACCAACCCTCTCTCAATCCACCATGTCCACCACCACCACCACCACCGCTAGTTCCACCATATGCACCTCTCCAGTCCAGCTCACCCTACATGAGACTCTCATTAGGAAAAGAAAGTACTCATCCTGTCATCCGCATACACAGGGTTTGAACGCCCACATTGCTAGACTAATCTAATTAGAGATGATGCCCTACCGATTGGTTGAAAGCGAAGCTTTCAAAGCCCTGATGGCCTACGAAGTACCATGCTATGACCTACCCAGTCGACACTTCTTTGAGAGAAAAGCCATCCCAGCCCTCCACCAGCATGTCAAAGACCGCATTGTCCATGCACTGAGGCAATCAGTCAGTAGAAAGGTGCACCTCACAACAGATGCATGGACCAGTAGGCATGGCCAGGGAAGTTACGTGTCCATCATGGCACACTGGGTTAATGTGGTCGATGCAGGGTCCACAGGGGACAGACATAGTGGGACAGTTCTGCCTAGCCCACGGTCTAGGAAACAGTTGGCTGTAGGCGTTCCCCACCCTTCCTCCTCGTAATCCTCCTCCAGAAGAGAAAGCTCATCCACAGAGTGCAGTCGCACGACAACTCCATCCGCAGCTGCCAGTGTTGCACACGAGGTGTCCCATTATCGAACAGCTAGTGGTAAGCGTCAGCAGGCTGTGTTAGAAATAAAGTGTTTGGGCGACAACAGACACACCGCAAAAGTACTGGCCGAGTACTTGCAGCAACAAACTCAGTCATGGCTGGGCAGTGTACATCTTGAGGCAGGCAAGGTAGTCAGTGATAACGGAAGGAATTTTATGGCTGCCATAGCCTTTTCAGAACTTAAACACATACCTTGCCTGGCTCACACTTTGAACCTTGTGGTGCAGTGCTTACTCAAAACTTATCCAGAGTTACCAGCCCTGCTCCTGAAGGTGCGAAGACTTTGCTCGCACATCCGCCGGTCGCTCGTACACTCCAGCCGTATGCTGAACCATCAGCGATCGCTGAATCTTCCCCAGCACCGCCTAATAATCGAAGTTACAACAAGGTGGAACTCCACACTGCACATGGTTCAGAGGCTGTGCGAATAGAGGCGTGCTATAATTAATTTGTGGGAGGATACACATACACGGGCAGGCAGTTGGATGGCAGGCATGGAGTTGTCTGGTGTGCAGTGGTCGAAGCTCCAAGACCTCTGTGAAGTCCTTCAGTGTTTTGAGGAATGCACACGGCTGGTAAGTGCAGACGACGCCATCATAAGCATGAGCATCCCACTAATGCGTCTGCTGATGCAAAGTTTGACGCACATTAAGGAGCTGGCATCTGCAGCCGAGGAGGAGGGAAGCCTTGATTACAGTCAGCCATTGTCTGCTCAGGGAACTCTCCTGGATGAGGTGGCAGACAAAGAGGAGGAGGAGGATGATGGGGATGAATATTTATGGGAGGAGGATGCTTCTCAGGGGGCAATAGAAACTGGTGGCGTTGCCAGGTCAGGTACAGGGTTTTTGCGGGACACAAGTGATGTTGATTTGCAAGAAAGTGCTCCTCAACCCAGCACAAGCAGTGAATTGACAATTGGAACATTGGCCCACATGGCTGAGTATGCCTTGCGTATCCTAAAAAGAGACCCCCGCATTATCAAAATGATGACCGATGACGATTACTGGTTGGCCTGCCTCCTGGATCCACGATATAAAGGAAAATTACAAAATATCATGCCACATGAGAACCTTGAGCAAATATTGGCTACCAAACAAGCAACTCTTGTAGACCGTTTGGTTCAGGCATTCCCAGCACTGTTGTGAATTCTGTGGTCAAGCTCCCTCCTGTGGTCATGAGTGGTACTTCGGCTGGTTCTGTCTATGAGCTTCCTCTGGTGGATGTGAGTGGGGCTGCGGCTTCTGAGTTTCCTTCCTCAGGTGACGAGGTTAAGTCGTTAGGTTCTGCTCTATTTAACCCCACCTAGTTCTTTGTTCCTGGCCTCCAGTCAATGTTCCAGTATTGGTCTTGCTCTCTCCTGGATCGTTCTTGTGGCCTGTCTGCCCTGCATAAGCTAAGTTTTGCTTGTGTTACTTTTGTTTGCTATATTTTCTGTCCAGCTTGCTATATGGTTTTTCTTGCTTGCTGGAAGCTCTGAGACGCAGAGGGAGCACCTCCGTACCGTTAGTCGGTGCGGAGGGTCTTTTTGCCCCCTCTGCGTGGTTTATAGGTTTTTGTGCTGACCGCAAAGCTATCTTTCCTATCCTCGGTCTATTCAGTAAGTCGGGCCTCACTTTGCTAAAATCTATTTCATCTCTGTGTTTGTATTTTCATCTTAACTCACAGTCATTATATGTGGGGGGCTGCCTTTTCCTTTGTGGAATTTCTCTGAGGCAAGGTAGGCTTATTTTTCTATCTTTAGGGCTAGCTAGTTTCTCAGGCTGTGCCCGAGGCGCCTAGGTCTGGTCAGGAGTAGAGTTGAGCGACCTTGACCTTTTTAGAGTCGAGCCGGGTTTCGCGAAACCCGACTATCTCAAAAGTCGGGTCGAGTGAAATCGGCCGATTATGACGTAAAGTCGGGATCGACCGAAACACGAAACCCAATGCAAGTCAATGGGGCAGCATAGTCGGCAGTGAGTGGGGGCCAGGAAAACACCTAGAGTGCCCATTTTAATGTCAAAACCATCCATTCTTCTTAATGAAGCTTGTCAAGCGTAATTTACCTTATAATAATTGGAAGGCATTTGAAATTGGGGGTCATTTGGCTAAAGTTGTGGTGGGTAGGGCTGGTTCAAGTAATTAGTGGGCCCAGGAAATCTGGACCACGTCACGGCAGTGGAGCAGGGAGAGGTAAGTGTTTCAACTTTGCAAGTGCTTGAACCTGAGCAAGCAGGGGGGGCCCACTCGTTGGCATTGGCACTGGCACAGGGCCCCTCAAAGTACAGCGGTGTGTTTGCACGGCGGGGGCGCCTCCCACCGGCAGCAACACTTTTGCGTACCATGAGAGGCCCTGTGCCAGTGACGTCGCCAACTAGTATTCCTCCCCCCACCTGATGAAGGAACCTGCACTTTCATCTGCACCTTCCTGTTTGTCCCCGTGTAAGGTGGTATGGTATGCGGGAAGGGGGACCTGACTTTCAGCAGGGTCACAATCTTGCAGTGTAGCGTGCACGGGAAATGTTGCGTTATGGGTCAATGTACCAGCAGACTCAGCTATCACTGGCTGGGCAATGGGCGGGATGAGGAGGAAACACAGATATAGGCCCAAAGAATAAAGTGGGCTAAATGCAGTTCAAAATTGGTAACACAGAACTAATCAGGGGGCATTGCAGTGGAGGACAACTGGAATGAGAGGCTGACACAGAGAGTAGGCCCAAATCAGTAAGTAGTCGAAATGCAGTTCAAAATTGGCAACAGTAGTAAACAGGCGGCACAGCTTTGTTCAGTGGAGGAGAACAGCAAGGAGTGGCAGACACCGATAGTAGGCCCCAACCCAACTAGTAGGCCAAATGCAGTCTAACATTAACAACTACTTAACGAGCGCCTGAAAACGGAATTTCAGGACAGGAAACCAGGAGAACAGCAAGGAGCGGCAGACACCGATAGTAGGCCCCAAACCAACTAGTACGCCAAATGCAGTTGTTCCGTTTAACCACAATTTAATGAGAGCCTGAAGATAGAAGTTCAGGAAAGGCAACCTGGAGAACACCTTGGAGTGGAACACACCATCTCTCTACACCCCATACCCAATTTGTAGGCCTAATGCAGCGTAGTTTCCAACAACTACTAAACGAGAGCATGATGATCGAAGCATTGGCGAGGAAACCTGGGGAACACCTTGGAGTGGAACACACCATCTCTCTACAGTGGAACACACCATCTCTCTACACCCCATACCCAATTTGTAGGCCTAATGCAGCGTAGTTTCCAACAACTACTAAACGAGAGCCGGAAGATCGAAGCAATGGAGTGGAAACCTGGGGAACACCTTGGAGTGTAACACACCATCTCTCTACACCCCATACCCAATTTGTAGGCCTAATGCAGCGTAGTTTCCAACAACTACTAAACGAGAGCCGGAAGATCGAAGCTCAGGAAAGGCAACCTGGAGAACACCTTGGAGTGGAACACACGATCTCTCTACACCCCATACCCAATTTGTAGGCCCAATGCAGCGTAGTTTCCAACAACTACAAAACGAGAGCCGGAAGATCGAAGCAATGGAGAGGAAACCTGGGGAACACCTTGGAGTGTAACACACCATCTCTCTACACCCCATACCCAATTTGTAGGCCTAATGCAGCGTAGTTTCCAACAACTACTAAACGAGAGCCGGAAGATCGAAGCAATGGAGAGGAAACCTGGGGAACACCTTGGAGTGGAACACACCATCTCTCTACAGTGGAACACACCATCTCTCTACACCCCATACCCAATTTGTAGGCCTAATGCAGCGTAGTTTCCAACAACTACTAAACGAGAGCCGGAAGATCGAAGCTCAGGAAAGGCAACCTGGGGAACACCTTGGAGTGGAACACACCATCTCTCTACACCCCATACCCAATTTGTAGGCCCAATGCAGCGTAGTTTCCAACAACTACTAAACGAGAGCCGGAAGATCGAAGCTCAGGAAAGGCAACCTGGGGAACACCTTGGAGTGTAACAAACCCTCTCTCTACACCACGGAAGGGCTGATTCTTAGGAAGGAAGGCTGTCGGAAAGAAGCAGGGCGTGTCCGAGGGTGATTATATTCTTATTAGGTATATACTCACCCTCGGACGCGCCCTGCTTCTTTATTTGTAATGAATGTTTATTTGCAATGTGGTTTTGACTTACTCTATTTTTTTGGTAAATAATGATTTTATTATTTTCATTGTTTTGCATCTTCTTGGAAATAATATAAAGAAGACGCGACAGGACAACACTCGGTGGATGCCATATCTGTGTTTAAAATTGAAAAAACCTTTCAGTTAACTACTTGCAGGAGAAAGTTATTGTAGCTGGTGGCCATTTTTAGTACTGTACCAGATTTTTGTTGTATGTGTTTGTTTTTAATGTTAAAATGTCTGCATTTGATATCTCTCCAGTATTTTCTTTTTTATAAGCAAAATACTTATTTTTATATTTTCTGATGTTGGTTCCAGGGGTACACGGGCAGCAGTGGTGTGGTCAGTGGAGGCCTAGTGGAAGGAGTGACCGCAGACAGGCATCGAAGGCCTAAAATAATAACACATGGCTGTAGGCAATTTTAAATTGGTTACAGGGGTACACGGGCAGCAGTGGTGTGGTCAGTGGAGGCCTAGTGGAAGGAGTCACCGCAGACAGGCATCGAAGGCCTAAAATAATAACACATGGCTGTAGGCAATTTTAAATTGGTTCCAGGGGTACACGGGCAGCTGTGGTGTGGTCAGTGGAGGCCTAGTGGAAGGAGTCACCGCAGACAGGCATCGAAGGCCTAAAATAATAACACATGGCTGTAGGCAATTTTAAATTGGTTACAGGGGTACACGGGCAGCAGTGGTGTGGTCAGTGGAGGCCTAGTGGAAGGAGTCACCGCAGACAGGCATCGAAGGCCTAAAATAATAACACATGGCTGTAGGCAATTTTAAATTGGTTACAGGGGTACACGGGCAGCAGTGGTGTGGTCAGTGGAGGCCTAGTGGAAGGAGTGACCACAGACAGGCATCGAAGGCCTAACATAACAAAAATGTCAATACAATGGTATTGTCAGTGGCAGGCATTGAAGGATGTCAGCGCATAGACTAAACATTGGTGGAGCTGTGAGATAATTTTGCAAGTGGTAGAGCACTGTTTGAGCTGGGGTGGGGGGAAACTGTCTTGTGGCCGGCGGTACAGGCCCAGGGCCCCTCATATTACAACGGTGTGTCTGACGTTGGGTGCGCACCACCACCGCCAGAGACACTTTATTGTACTAGGAGGGACCCAGTGGCAGTGCCGTCGACCAAAAGCGGGCTCACCCACCTCTTCAGACAAACTGCACTCTCACGGGTGCTGTCGCCAAGTGTCGATACCACGGCCCCGTGTGGGGAGTTTGGCCATTTAGTGAGGTGTAAACATGTCGTATGCTGGACAATCAGGTGCAGAAAATTACGAGATTGGAAAAGGCATTCAGAATAGTCCACAGGCAAGACCTTTTCATAGGAAAGCTAGGTGTCAGCCGGGCAAGGTGGGGCAAAAGATTTCGAAATCCAGTTGTGGTTCATTTTAATGAAGGTTAGATCATCTACATTTTGGGTAGCCAGAGGAGTCCTTTTTTCTGTTAGTATTGAACCTGCAGCACTGAATACTCTTTCTGATAGGACACTAGCTGCCGGGCAAGCAAGCTCCTGCAATGTATATTCTGCCAATTCTGGCCAGGTGTCTAATTTTGATGCCCAGTAATCAAATGGGAATGACGGTTGAGGGAGAACATCGATAAGGGATGAAAAATAGTTTGTAACCATACTGGACAAATGTTGTCTCCTGTCACTTTGAATTGATGCTGCAGTACCTGTCCTGTCTGCGGTCATAGCAAAATCACTCCACAACCTGGTCAGAAAACCCCTCTGGCCAACGCCACTTCTGATTTCTGCCCCTCTAACTCCTCTGGTCTGCTGGCCCCTGCAGCTCGTGTGAGAACGATCACGGGCGCTGTGTGCAGGGAATGCCAGAAGCAAACGGTCAACAAGAGTTGATTGTTTGGTTGCTAATATTAGTTCCAAGTTCTCATGTGGCATTATATTTTGCAATTTGCCTTTATAGCGAGGATCAAGGAGGCAGGCCAACCAGTAATCGTCATCATTCATCATTTTAGTTATGCGTGTGTCCCTTTTGAGGATACGTAAGGCATAATCCGCCATGTGGGCCAAAGTTCCAGTTCTCAAATCTGCGGTTGTGCTTGGTTGAAGGGCAGTTTCAGGCAAATCCATGTCACTTGTGTCCCTCAAAAAACCAGAACCCGGCCTTGCCGCGCCACCAATTTCCAGTGGCCCCGGAAAAGCTTCCTCATTAAAAATATAATCATCCCCATCATCCTCCTCGTCCTCCTCCTCCTCTTCGCCCACTACCTCGTCCTGTACACTGCCCTGGCCAGACAATGGCTGACTGTCATCAAGGCTTTCCTCTTCCTCAGCTGCAGACGCCTGATCCTTTATGTGCGTCAAACTTTGCATCAGCAGACGCATTAGGGGGATGCTCATGCTTATTATGGCGTTGTCTGCACTAACCAGCCGTGTGCATTCCTCAAAACACTGAAGGACTTGACACGTCTTGAATCTTCGACCACTGCACACCTGACAACTCCATGTCTGCCATCCTACTGCCTGCCCGTGTATGTGTATCCTCCCACAAAAACATAACAGCCCGCCTCTGTTCACACAGTCTCTGAAGCATGTGCAGTGTTGAGTTCCACCTTGTTGCAACGTCTATGATTAGGCGATGCTGGGGAAGGTTCAAAGAACGCTGATAGGTCTGCATACGGCTGGAGTGTACGGGCGAACGGCGGATATGTGAGCAAAGTCCACGCACTTTGAGGAGCAGGTCGGATAACCCCGGATAACTTTTCAGGAAGCACTGCACCACCAGGTGTAAGGTGTGAGCCAGGCAAGGGATGTGTTTCAGTTGGGAAAGGGAGATGGCAGCCATGAAATTCCTTCCGTTATCACTCACTACCTTGCCTGCCTCAAGATCTACAGTGCCCAGCCACGACTGCGTTTCTTTCTGCAAGAACTCGGACAGAACTTCCGCGGTATGTCTGTTGTCGCCCAAACACTTCATAGCCAATACAGCCTGCTGACGTTTGCCAGTAGCTGCCCCATAATGGGAGACCTGGTGTGCAACAGTGGCAGCTGCGGATGGAGTGGTTGTGCGACTGCGGTCTGTGGACGAGCTCTCGCTTCTGCAGGAGGACGAAGAGGAGGAGGAGGGGGTGCGAACGGCTACAGCCAATTGTTTCCTAGACCGTGGGCTAGGCAGAACTGTCCCAAACTTGCTGTCCCCTGTGGACCCTGCATCCACCACATTTACCCAGTGTGCCGTGATGGACACGTAACGTCCCTGGCCATGCCTACTGGTCCATGCATCTGTTGTCAGGTGCACCTTTGTGCTCACAGATTGCCTGAGTGCATGGACGATGCGCTCTTTAACATGCTGGTGGAGGGCTGGGATGGCTTTTCTGGAAAAAAAGTGTCGACTGGGTAGCTCGTAGCGTGGTACAGCGTAGTCCATCAGGGCTTTGAAAGCTTCGCTTTCAACTAACCGGTAGGGCATCATCTCTAACGAGATTAGTCTAGCTATGTGTGCGTTCAAACCCTGTGTACGCGGATGCGAGGCTAAGTACTTCCTTTTTCTAACCATAGTCTCATGTAGGGTGAGCTGGACTGGAGAGCTGGAGATCGTGGAACTAGCGGGGGTGCCGGTGGACATGGCAGACTGAGAGATGGTGGGAGATGGTATTGTTGCCACCGGTGCCCTAGATGCAGTCTTTCCTACTACGAAACTGGTGATTCCCTGACCCTGACTGCTTTGGCCTGGCAAAGAAACCTGCACAGATACTGCAGGTGGTGCGGAAAATGGTGGCCCTACACTGCCGGAAGGGATGTTGCGTTGCTGACTAGCTTCATTGGCCGAGGGTGCTACAACCTTAAGGGACATTTGGTAGTTAGTCCAGGCTTGCAAATGCATGGTGGTTAAATGTCTATGCATGCAACTTGTATTGAGACTTTTCAGATTCTGTCCTCTGCTTAAGGTAGTTGAACATTTTTGACAGATGACTTTGCACTGATCAATTGGATGTTGTTTAAAATAATGCCAGACTGCACTCTTTCTAGCATCGGATACCTTTTCAGGCATTGCAGACTGAGCTTTAACCGGATGGCCACGCTGTCCTCCAACAGGTTTTGGCTTTGCCACGCGTTTTGGGCAAGATACGGGCCCGGCAGATGGAACCTGTTGCGATGTTGATGCCTGCTGCGGCCCCTCCTCCTCCGCTTCAGAACTGCTGCCGCCTGCACCCTGTTCCCCCAATGGCTGCCAATCGGGGTCAAGAACTGGGTCATCTATTACCTCTTCTTGTAGCTCGTGTGCAACTTCGTCTGTGTCACCGTGTCGGTCGGTGGTATAGCGTTCGTGATGGGGCAACATAGTCTCATCAGGGTCTGATTCTTGATCAGCACCCTGCGAGGGCAATGTTGTGGTCTGAGTCAAAGGACCAGCATAGTAGTCTGGCTGTGGCTGTGCATCAGTGCACTCCATGTCAGATTCAACTTGTAATGGGCATGGACTGTTAACTGCTTCACTTTCTAAGCCAGGGATGGTATGTGTAAAGAGCTCCATGGAGTAACCCGTTGTGTCGCCTGCTGCATTCTTCTCTGTTGTTGTTTTTGCTGAAGAGGACAAGGAAGCGACTTGTCCCTGACCGTGAACATCCACTAACGATGCGCTGCTTTGACATTTACCAGTTTCACGAGAGGAGGCAAAAGAGCTAGAGGCTGAGTCAGCAAGATAAGCCAAAACTTGCTCTTGCTGCTCCGGCTTTAAAAGCGGTTTTCCTACTCCCAGAAAAGGGAGCGTTCGAGGCCTTGTGTAGCCAGACGACGAACCTGGCTCCACAGCTCCAGACTTAGGTGCAATATTTTTTTTCCCACGACCAGCTGATGCTCCACTACTACCACTACCCTCATTACCAGCTGACAATGAACGCCCCCGGCCACGACCTCTTCCACCATACTTCCTCATTGTTTTAAAAACGTAAACAAACCAACGGTATTTGTTGCTGTCACACAAATTACACGGTGAGCTATAACTTCAGTATGATTTAGCTACCCCTTTACAGGTGAGTGAGACCACAACGAAAATCAGGCACAATGTTACACACTCTGTTGTTGGTGGCAACAAATGAGAGAGATGCCACACACGCAGGACTGTCACTGAAGCACAAATGTAAATATTAATCTCCCACTGATTTGATTTTTTTTTTTTTTTAAGGGAGACTTTAGGAAAAAAAATAATAGAATAAAATGATTTTTTCAGGAAGAATTTAGAAACCAAATGAAATAAAATGATTTTTTCAGGGAGAATTTAGAAAACAAATAAAACAAAAAAAGGCTTTCTATGGCCCACTGAGTGAGAGATGACGCACACAGGAGTCAGGAGTGGCACACAAGCCCAGAGGCCAATATTTATCTCCCACTGATTGATGTAGTGATTTTTTCAGGTAGATTTTGGAACCCAAATCAAGCTAAAAAAAATAATAGGCTTTCTATGGCCCACAATTGGAGAGAGAGAGAGAGAGATGGCACACCCAGGAGTCAAGACTGGCACACAAGCAGAAAGGGCAATATTAATCTCCCACTGATTTGTTTTTTTTTTGTTTTTTTCAGGGAGACTTTAGGAAAAAAAAAATAGAATAAAATGATTTTTTCAGGAAGAATTTAGAAACCAAATAAAATAAAATGATTTTTTCAGGGAGAATTTAGAAAACAAATAAAACAAAAAAAGGCTTTCTATGGCCCACTGAGTGAGAGATGACGCACACAGGAGTCAGGAGTGGCACACAAGCCCAGAGGCCATTATTTATCTCCCACTGATTGATGTAGTGATTTTTTCAGGTAGATTTTGGAACCCAAATCAAGCTAAAAAAATAATAGGCTTTCTATGGCCCACAATTGGAGAGAGAGAGAGAGATGGCACACCCAGGAGTCAAGACTGGCACACAAGCAGAAAGGGCAATATTAATCTCCCACTGATTTGTTTTTTTTTTGTTTGTTTTTTCAGGGAGACTTTAGGAAAAAAAAAAATAGAATAAAATGATTTTTTCAGGAAGAATTTAGAAACCAAAGAAAATAAAATGATTTTTTCAGGGAGAATTTAGAAAACAAATAAAACAAAAAAAGGCTTTCTATGGCCCACTGAGTGAGAGATGACGCACACAGGAGTCAGGAGTGGCACACAAGCCCAGAGGCCAATATTTATCTCCCACTGATTGATGTAGTGATTTTTTCAGGTAGATTTTGGAACCCAAATCAAGCTAAAAAAATAATAGGCTTTCTATGGCCCACAATTGGAGAGAGAGAGAGAGAGATGGCACACCCAGGAGTCAAGACTGGCACACAAGCAGAAAGGGCAATATTAATCTCCCACTGATTTGTTTTTTTTTTGTTTTTTTTCAGGGAGACTTTAGGAAAAAAAAATAGAATAAAATGATTTTTTCAGGAAGAATTTAGAAACCAAATAAAATAAAATTATTTTTTCAGGGAGAATTTAGAAAACAAATAAAACAAAAAAAGGCTTTCTATGGCCCACTGAGTGAGAGATGACGCACACAGGAGTCAGGAGTGGCACACAAGCCCAGAGGCCAATATTTATCTCCCACTGATTGATGTAGTGATTTTTTCAGGTAGATTTTGGAACCCAAATCAAGCTAAAAAAATAATAGGCTTTCTATGGCCCACAATTGGAGAGAGAGAGAGAGATGGCACACCCAGGAGTCAAGACTGGCACACAAGCAGAAAGGGCAGTATTAATCTCCCACTGATTTGTTTTTTTTTTTTTTTTTTTTTCAGGGAGACTTTAGGAAAAAAAAAAAAATAGAATAAAATGATTTTTTCAGGAAGAATTTAGAAACCAAAGAAAATAAAATGATTTTTTCAGGGAGAATTTAGAAAACAAATAAAACAAAAAAAGGCTTTCTATGGCCCACTGAGTGAGAGATGACGCACACAGGAGTCAGGAGTGGCACACAAGCCCAGAGGCCAATATTTATCTCCCACTTTTTTTTTTTTGTTCCAGGGAAAATTTATAAACCCAATAAAAAAAATAATAAATAGGCTTTCTATGGCCCACTATCTGAGAGACAGAGAGAGATGGCACGCTTAGGACTGGCACACAAGCCCAAAGGCCAATATTAATCTCCCTTTTTTTTTTCAGGGAGAATTTATAAAACCAAAAAAATAAAAATATATAGGCTTTCTATGGCCCACTATTTGTGAGAGAGATGGCACGCTCAGGACTGGCACACAAGCCCAGAGGCCAATATTAATCTCCCACTTTTTTTTTTTTCCAGGGAAAATTTATAAACCCAATAAAAAAAAAAATAAATAAATAGGCTTTCTATGGCCCACTATCTGAGAGAGAGAGTTGGCACGCTTAGGACTGGCACACAAGCCCAAAGGCCAATATTAATCTCCCACTGATTGATTTATTGATTTTTTCAGGTAGAATTTAGAACCCAAATAAAGCAAAAAAAAAAAAAAAAATGGGCTTTCTATGGCCCACTGAGTGAGTGATGATGCACACAGGAGTCAGGAGTGGCACACAAGCCCTGAGGCCAATATTTTTCTCCCACTGATTGATGTAGTGATTTTTTCAGGTAGATTTTAGAACCAAAATCAAGCAAAAAAATAAATAGGCTTTCTATGGCCCACTGAGTGAGTGATGATGCACACAGGAGTCAAGAGTGGCACACAAGCCCTGAGGCCAATATTTTTCTCCCATTGATTGATGTAGTGATTTTTTCAGGTAGATTTTATAACCCAAATCAAGCAAAAAAATAAATAGGCTTTCTATGGCCCACTGAGTGAGAGATGACACAGACAGGGATGGCACTCTAGCAGAAATGTCAATCTTAATCTCCCACAAAAAAAACAAAAAAAAACAGGGAGTGTCCTTCAATTACTATCTCCCTGCAGTAATCTCAGCCAGGTATGGCAGGCAGCAATAAGGAGTGGACTGATGCACAAATTAAATAAAAAGTGTGTACAAACCAAAAAGATAGCTGTGCAGAAAGGAAGGAACAAGAGGATTTGTGCTTTGAAAAAAGCAGTTGGTTTGCACAGCGGCGTACACACAGCAATGCAGCTATCAGGGAGCCTTCTAGGGCAGCCCAATGAGCTACAGCGCTGAGGGGGAAAAAAAAAAAAATGTAGCTTCCACTGTCCCTGCACACCGAAGGTGGTGTTGGGCAGTGGAAATTGCTACAGCACAAGCGGTTTGGTGGTTAATGGACCCTGCCTAACGCTATCCCTGCTTCTGACGAAGCGGCAGCAACCTCTCCCTAAGCTCAGATCAGCAGCAGTAACATGGCGGTCGGCGGGAACTCCCCTTTATAGCCCCTGTGACGCCGCAGACAGCAAGCCAATCACTGCAATGCCCTTCTCTAAGATGGTGGGGACCAGGACCTATGTCATCACGCTGCCCACACTCTGCGTTTACCTTCATTGGCTGAGAAATGGCGCTTTTCGCGTCATTGAAACGCGACTTTGGTGCGAAAGTCGCGTACCGCATGGCCGACCCCGCACAGGGGTCGGATCGGGTTTCATGAAACCCGACTTTGCCAAAAGTCGGCGACTTTTGAAAATGAACGACCCGTTTCGCTCAACCCTAGTCAGGAGCGCTCCACAGCTACCTCTAGTGTAGTATGATAGGATTAGGGATTGCGGTCAGCAGAGTTCCCACGTCTCAGAGCTCGTCCTATGTTAGTAACTATCAGGTCACTTTGTGTGCTCTTAACCACTAGGTCTATTGTGGTTCTGAATCACCTGTTCATAACACAGCACACAGCGGTGGTGATGGTTCTCACACAAGCCGTAGGGGGCAACATGGCAGAGGTGTTAGAGGTGCACAAATCCGAAGTGACGTTGGACAGAGGGGTTTTATGAACAGGTTGTGGAGTGATTTCGCAATGACCGCTGACACGACAGGTACTGCTGCATTGATTCAAAGTGACAGGAGACAGCATTTGTCCAGTATGGTTACGAACTACTTTTCCTCCCTTATCGATGTTCTCCCTCACAGGTCATTCCCCTTTGATTACTGGGCATCTAAAATAGACACCTGGCCTGAATTGGCAGAATATACATTACAAGAGCTTGCTTGCCCTGCTTCTAGTGTGCTATCAGATAGAGTCTTCAGTGCTGCTGGTTCAATACTGACCGAAAAAGGACATGTCTGGCTACCCAGAATGTTGATGATCTAACCTTCATTAAAATGAACCAATCATGAATTTCAAATTATTTTGCCCCACCTTCTCCTGCTGACACGTAGCTTGCCTGAGAAATGTCTTGCTTTTGGCCTCCTCTTACTGACTTCTCCAATTCCGCTATTTGCAGCTGCTGAATGTCCACCATAGGCCATTTTTATACCTCCCTAAATGGGCTGAATCCCCCCACAGGGCCGTGGTTGCCACCTGGCGCAAGCACCCATGCGAGTGCCGTTTGCCTGGACAGGTGGGTGCACCCACTCTTGGGCAACGGCACTGGCACAGGGTCCCTCATAGTACAATGAAGTGTCTCTGACGGTGGTGGTGCACAACCAACGTCAGACACACCATTGTAATATGAGGGGCCCTGTGCCAGTACCGCCGCCCACGAGAGAGTGTTCCCCCCCAGCTCGAACAGTGCTCTACCACTTGCAGTACTTACCTCTCCCTGCTCCACCACTGTGTAGTCTGTGCTGTTACATCCTTCAATGTGTGTCAAACAGAAATCAGTCCCAGGAGGAAACTCAGGAAACTCAGACAACATATGTCGTTTGCCACAACGCGTTTCAACGGTAAACACCGTCTTCTTCAGGTGGGAGTTTATTAATGGGAACAGGAAGGCAGTATTTAAACAATAAACAGCCAATCACAATGCTGTTTACAGATTTACAAATTTAAAGGAACATTCACTGATAAATATAATCACATAAATTCAAAATATTAAAATCATGAAAACAAGGGTTTTTTTTTTTTGTTTTTTTTTATTTTTTTTACTCTACATATAATATTTAAAAAGTAAAACCATATCACAGATAAAAAACCATATCACAGATAAAAAATAATAAATAAAAGTCTACACCTATATAGACAAAAAATTACGTGTTCAATAATTACGACTCTTATCTAGCTACTTTCTCAATCATTAAGTTAAGCCCCTCAGGGGTTAATGTACCGAGCTTAAAAATCCAAAAACTCTCACGATTCACAAGACTATTAAAACGATCCGCCACAGAGTCAGGTACATGATCAATAATAATTAATTTTAGCGTTTTAAGATCCTTATGGTGCGCTGTTAAAAAATGTTTTGAAAGGCTATGCAGGAGAAAGCCTCTTCATTGATGACCTCTTCATAATTTGGACTGGTACAGAGGGGGAGGCGCTTGATTTTATTTCTGATCTGAATAAAAATTCCTGGGGTCTAAATTTCACTGCCAACATCTCCAACACGTCCATTCAGTTTTTGGACTTGATGGTACTGGTTGATGAATCTGGCATTTTTTCCACTATGACATACTTTAAGGAAGTGGATGTGAACAGCTATTTAAGCTTTAACAGCGGCCATCTTCCTAGGTGGATACAGAATGTTCCATACGGGCAGTATTGGCGAATACGTAAGAATTGTACTCGGGACTCAGATTTCTGTAAAGGGGCCAAGATCTTAGATCAGAGGTTCCAACAAAAAGGATACCCAAGGAAACTTGTTAATGATGCATTATTTTTTATCTGTGATATGGTTTTACATTTTAAATATTATATGTAGAGTAAAAAAAAAAAAAAAACCCTTGTTTTCATGATTTTAATATTTTGAATTTACGTGATTATATTTATCAGTGAATGTTCCTTTAAATTTGTAAATCTGTAAACAGCATTGTGATTGTCTGTTTATTGTTTAAATACTGCCTTCCTGTTCCCATTAATAAACTCCCACCTGAAGAAGACTGTGTTTACCGTTGAAACGCGTTGTGGCAAACGACATATGTTGTCTGAGTTTCCTTCAGCGCTCCTGGGACTGATTTCTGTTTGACACACATTCTTATCCTCCTTTGGAGGTATTCAGCTGGAGCTGCAGTGGTGATCGACAACTCAATTTCATCTCCCCTTCCCTGGGTCAATTCCTCTGCGCTCCCCTCTGACTGCTTTCACTTATCTTGCTTGTTACATCCTTCAATGGCACTGCCAATACAAATTTCTTGAAATGATAGATGACAGTTAAAATATAAAGGGGCCCTGGCCTCCATTTTGACCAGTTAATACTTTGCGCCTGCTACCACTGTCTGCTACTCAGCAGAGGAGCCCACCCCAGTACTTAGCTATGCCGCCTGTTTAGTCATGTTACCAATTTTGAACTGCTTTTAGCCTACTTTTGTATTTGGGCCTGCTAACTGTGTCTGCGCCACTCATTAAAATTGTTCTCCACTGAACAAAGCTAGGCCGCCTGTTTAGTCATGTTACCAATTTTGAACTGCATTTAGCCAACTTTTTTATTTTGGGCCTACTAACTGTGTCTGCGCCACTCATTACAGTTGTACTCCACTGAACAAAGCAATGCCGCTTGTTTGGTCCTGTTACCAATTTTGAACTGCATTTAGCCTACTTTTTTATTTTGGGCCTACTAACTGTGTCTGCGCCACTCATTACAGTTGTCCTCCACTGAACAAAGCTATGCCGCCTGTTTAGTCCTGTTACCAATTTTGAACTGCATTTAGCCTACTTTTTTATTGTGGGCCTACAAACTGTGTCTGTGCCACTCATTACAGTTGTCCCCCTCTGAACAAAGCAATGCCGCCTGTTTAGTCCTGTTACCAATTTTGAACTGGATTTAGCCTACTTTTTATTGTGGGCCTACTAACTGTGTCTGCACCACTCATTATAGTTGTCCTCCACTGAACAGAGCTATGCCGCTGCACCTGTTTAGTCCTGTTACCAATTTTGAACTGCATTTAGCCTACTTTTTTATTGTGGGCCTACAAACTGTGTCTGCACCACTCATTACTGTTGTCCTCCACTGAACAAAGCAATGCCGCCTGTTTAGTCCTGTTACCAATTTTGAACTACATTTAGCCTACTTTTTTGGGGGGGCATACTAACTGTGTCTGCGCCACTCATTACAGTTGTCCTCCCCTGAACAAAGCAATGCCACCTGTTTAGTTCTGTTACCAGTTTTGAACTGCTTTTAGCCTACTTTTGTATTTGGGCCTACTAACTGTGTCTGCGCCACTCATTACAGTTGTCCTCCACTGAACAAAGCTATGCCGCCTGTTTAGTCCTGTTACCAATTTTGAACTGTATTTAGCCTACTTTTTTATTGTGGGCCTACAAACTGTGTCTGCTCCACTCATTACAGTTGTCCTCCACTGAACAAAGCAATGCCGCCTGTTTAGTCCTGTTACCAATTTTGAACTGCTTTTAGCCTACTTTTTTATTTTGGGCCTACTAACTGTGTCTTCGCCACTCATTACAGTTGTTCTCCACTGAACAAAGCTAGGCCGCCTGTTTAGTCCTGTTACCAATTTTGAACTGCATTTAGCCTACTTTTTTTATTTTGGGCCTACTAACTGTGTCTGCGCCACTCATTACAGTTGTCCTCCACTGAACAAAGCAATGCCGCCTGTTTAGTCCTGTTACCAATTTTGAACTGCATTTAGCCTACTTTATTATTTGGGCATATATCTGTGTTTCCTCCTCATCCTGCCCATTGCCCAGCCAATGTTACATGAGTCTGCTGGTACATTGACCCAGACCACTACACTCCCCTTGCACTGTACACAGCCTGAATCTGACCATGCTGAAAGTCAGGTTCCCCTTCCCGCATACTATACCACCTTACACGGGGACAAAGAGAAAGGTGCAGATGAAAGTGCAGGTTCCTTCATCAGGTGTGGAGGCATACTTGTTGGCAACTTCACTGGCACAGGGCCCCTCATAGTACGCAAAAGTGTCTCTGGCAGTGGGAGGCACCACCCACCGTCAAACACACCACCGTACTATGAGGGGCCCTGTGCCAGTGCCAAGTGCCAACGAGTGGGCCCCCCCTGCTTGCTCAGGATCACAGCACTTGCAAAGTTGAAATACTTACCTCTCCCTGCTCCACCGCCGTGACGTATTCCGCGTTTCCTGGGCCCACGAAAATCTTGAGCCAGCCCTAACCCCCACAACTTTAGTCAAATGACTCCCTCTTTTCAATGCCTAACTATTATTATAAAGTAAATTAAGATTGACAAGCTTAACCCCTTCCCGACCTGTGACACAGCGTATGCGTCATGAAAGTCGGTGCCAATCCGACCTGTGACGCATATGCTGTGTCACAGAATGATCGCGTCCCTGCAGATCCGGTGAAAGGGTTAATTCCCATTTCACCCGATCTGCAGGGACAGGGGGAGTGGTAGTTTAGCCCAGGGGGGGTGGCTTCACCCCCCCGTGGCTACGATCGCTCTGATTGGCTGTTGAAAGTGAAACTGCCAATCAGAGCGATTTGTAATATTTCACCTTTTATAACTGGTGAAATATTACAATCCAGCCATGGCCGATGCTGCAATATCATCGGCCATGGCTGGAAACATTGATGTGCCCCCACCCCACCAATCGCCCCCCCCAGCCCTCCGATCTGTCCTTTACACTGCTCCGATCCCCTCCGTCCTCCTGTCCGCTCCCCCCCGTGCTCTTGTCCGCTCACCCCCGTGCTCCAATCACCCCCCCGTGCTCCAACCACCCCCCCTGCACTACGATCCACCCCCCCTGCAGTCCGATCCACCCCCCGATGCTCCAATGCACCCCCCCGTGCTCCGATCCACCCCCCGTGCTCCGATTTACCCCCCCATGCTCCGATCCACCCCCCATGCTCCCCCCCCACCCCATCATACTTACCGATCCTGCCGGGGTCCGTCTGTCTTCTTTCCTGGGCGCCGCCATCTTCCAAAATGGCGGGCGCATGCGCAGTGCGCCCGCCGAATCTGCCGGCCGGCAGATTCGTTTCAAGTGCATTTTGATCACTGCGATAAAACCTATCGCAGTGATCAAAATAAAAAAAATACTGAATGACCCCCCCCCCTTTGTCACCCCCATAGGTAGGGACAATAATAAAATAAAGATTTTTTTTTTCTTCCACTAAGGTTGGGGTAAGAACTAGGGTTAGGGGTAGGGATAGGGTTAGGGGTAGGGGTAGGGGTAGGGTTAGGGGTAGGGTTAGGGGTAGGGGTAGGGGTAGGGGTAGGGTTAGGGGTAGGGTTAGGGTTAGGGGTAGGGTTAGGGGTAGGGTTAGGGGTAGGGTTAGGGTTTCGGTATGTGCACACGTATTCTGTTCCTCTGCGGATTTTTCCGCTGCGGATTTGATAAATCCACAGTGCTAAACCACTGCGGATTTATGGCAGATTTACCGCGGTTTCTCTGCGCATTTCACTGCGGTTTTACAACTGCGATTTTCTATTGGAGCAGTTGTAAAACCGCTGTGGAATCCGCAGAAAGAAGCGACATGCCTCGGAATGTAAACCGCTGCGTTTCCGTGCAGTTTTTCCGCAGCATGTGTACAGCGATTTTTGTTTCCCATAGGTTCACATTGAACTGTAAACTCATGGGAAACTGCTGCGGATTCGCAGCGTTTTCCGCAGCGTGTGCACATACCTTTAGAATTAGGCTATGTGCACACGGTGCGGATTTGGCTGCGGATCCGCAGCAGTGTTCCATCAGGTTTACAGTACCAAGTAAACCTATGGAGAACCAAATCCGCTGTGCCCATGGTGCGGAAAATACCGTGCGGAAACGCTGCGTTGTATTCTCCGCAGCATGTCAATTCTTTCTGTGGATTCCGCGGCGTTTTACACCTGTTCCTCAATAGGAATCCGCAGGTGAAATCACCACAAAAAACACTGGAAATCCACGGTAAATCCGCAGGTAACACGCAGTGCCTTTTACCCGCGGATTTTTCAAAAATGATGCTGAAAAATCTCACACGAATCCGCAACGTGGGCACATAGCCTTAGGGTTAGGGTTGGAATTAGGGTTGTGGTTAGGGTTAGGGGTGTGTTGCGGTTAGGATTGTGATTAGGGTTATGGCTACAGTTGGGATTAGGGTTAGGGGTGTGTTGGGGTTAGTGTTGGAGTTAGAATTGAGGGGTTTCCACTGTTTAGGCACATCAGGGGTCTCCAAACGCAACATGGCGCCACCATTGATTCCAGCCAATCTTGTATTCAAAAAATCAAATGGTGCTCCCTCACTTCCGAGCCCCGACGTGTGCCTAAACAGTGGTTTACCCCCACATATGGGGTACCAGCATACTCAGGACAAACTGCGCAACAATTACTGGGGTCCAATTTCTCCTGTTACCCTTGTGAAAATAAAAAAATGCTTGCTAAAACATCATTTTTGAGGAAAGAAAAAAGATTTTTTATTTTCACGGCTCTGCGTTGTAAACGTCTGTGAAGCACTTGAGGGTTCAAAGTGCTCACCACATATCCAGATAAGTTCCTTGGGGGGTCTAGTTTCTAAAATGGGGTCACTTGTGGGAGGTTTCTACTGTTTAGGCACACCAGGGGCTCTGCAAACGCAACGTGACACCCGCAGACCATTCCATCAAAGTCTGCATTTCAAAAGTCACTACTTCACTTCTGAGCCCCGACGTGTGCCCAAACAGTGGTTTACCCCCACGCATGGGGTATCAGCGTACTCAGGAGAAACTGGACAACAACTTTTGGGGTCCAATTTCTCCTGTAACCCTTGGAAAAATAAAAAATTCTGGGCTAAATAATTGTTTTTGAGGAAAGAAAACGTATTTATTATTTTCACGGCTCTGCGTTATAAACTTCTGTGAAGCACTTGGGGATTCAAAGTGCTCACCACACATCTAGATAAGTTCCTTTCGGGGTCTAGTTTCCAAAATGGGGTCACTTGTGGGGGGTTTCTACTGTTCAGCCACATCAGGGGCTCTGCTAACGCAACGTGACGCCCGCAGAGCATTCCATCAAAGTCTGCATTTCAAAACGTCACTACTTCACTTCCGAGCCCCAGCATGTGCCCAAACAGTAGTTTACCCCCACATATGGGGTATCACCGTACTCAGGAGAAACTGGACAACAACTTTTGGGGTCAAATTTCTCCTGTTACCCTTGGGAAAATAAAAAATTGCAGGCTAAAAGATCATTTTTGAGAAAATAATTTTTTATTTTATTTTCATGGCTCTGCGTTATAAACTTCTGTGAAGCACTTGGGGGTTCAAAGTCCTCACCACACATCTAGATTAGTTCCTTTGGGGGTCTAGTTTCCAAAATTGGGTCATTTGTGGGGGATCTCCAATGTTTAGGCACACAAGGGCTCTCCAAACGTGACATGGTGTCCGCTAATGATTGGAGCTAATTTTCCATTTAAAAAGCCAAATGCCGTGCCTTCCCTTCCGAGCCCTGCCGTGCGCCCAAACAGTGGTTTACCCCCACATATGGGGTATCAGTGTACTCAGGACAAACTGGACAACAACATTTGGGGTCCAATTTCTCCTAATACCCTTGGCAAAATAGGAAATTCCAAGCTAAAAAATCATTTTTGAGGAAAGAAAAGTTATTTTTTTATTTTCATGGCTCTGCGTTATAAACTTCTGTGAAGCAGCTGGGGGTTTAAAGTGCTCAATATGAATCTAGATAAGTTCCTTGGGGGGTCTAGTTTCCAAAATGGGGTCACTTGTGGGGGAGCTCCAATGTTTAGGCACACAGGGGCTCTCCAAACGCGACATGGTGTCCGCTAACGATGGAGATAATTTTTCATTCAAAAAGTCAAATGGCGCTCCTTCCCTTCCGAGCCTTACCATGTGCCCAAACAGTGGTTTACCCCCACATGTGAGGTATCGGTGTACTCAGGAGAAATTGCCCAACAAATTTTAGGATCCATTTTATCCTGTTGCCCATGTGAAAATGAAAAAAATGAGGCTAAAAGAATTTTTTGTGAAAAAAAAGTACTTTTTCATTTTTACGGATCAATTTGTGAAGCACCTGGGGGTTCAAAGTGCTCACTATGCATCTAGATAAGTTCCTTGGGGTGTCTAGTTTCCAAAATGGGGTCACTTGTGCGGGAGCTCCAATTTTTAGGCACATGGGGGCTCTCCAAACGTGACATGGTGTCCGCTAAAGAGTGGAGCCAATTTTTCATTCAAAAAGTCAAATGGCGCTCCTTTCCTTTCAAGCCCTGCCGTGCGCCCAAACAGTGGTTTACCCCTACATATGAGGTATCAGCGTACTCAGGACAAATTGGACAACAACTTTCGTGGTTCAGTTTCTCCTTTTACCATTGGGAAATCAAAAAAATTGTTGCTAAAAGATAATTTTTGTGACTAAAAAGTTAAATGTTCATTTTTTCCTTCCATGTTGCTTCTGCTGCTGTGAAGCACCTGAAGGGTTAATAAACTTCTTGAATGTGGTTTTGTGCACCTTGAGGGGTGCAGTTTTTAGAATGGTGTCACTTTTGGGTATTTTCAGCCATATAGACCCCGTAAACTGACTTCAAATGTGAGGTGGTCCCTAAAAAAAATGGTTTTGTAAATTTCGTTGTAAAAATGAGAAATCGCTGGTCAAATTTTAACCCTTATAACTTCCTAGGAAAAAAAAAATTTGTTTCCAAAATTGTGCTGATGTAAAGTATACATGTGGGAAATGTTATTTATTAACTATTTTGTGTCACATAACTCTCTGGTTTAACAGAATAAAAATTCAAATTGTGAAAATTGCGAAATTTTCAAAATTTTCGCCAAATTTCCGTTTTTATCACAAATAAACACAGAATTTATTGACCTAAATTTACCACTAACATGAAGCCCAATATGTCACGAAAAAACAATCTCAGAACCGCTAGGATCCGTTGAAGCGTTCCTGAGTTATT
Organism: Ranitomeya imitator; assembly: GCF_032444005.1. NCBI lineage: Eukaryota > Metazoa > Chordata > Amphibia > Anura > Dendrobatidae > Ranitomeya > Ranitomeya imitator. Next base: position 225,169,240 of record NC_091287.1, on the reverse strand, counting down.
ACCTCATAAATGGACACTGGTCAGAATTGCAAAAAACGGCAAGGTCTTTAAGGTCAAAATAGGCTGGGTCATGAAGGGGTTAAGAAATAAGAATTGATGTTCTTGGCATTAAAATGGGCACTGTAGGTGTTTTCCTGTCCTCCACTCACTGCTGACTTTGATTCCCCATTGACTTGCATTGGGTTTCGTGTTTCGGTTGGCCCCCGACTTTTCGCAATAGTCGGCCGATTTCACACGACCCGACTTTTCACAAAGTCGGGTTTCGCGAAACCCGACTCAATCCTAAAAAAGTAAAAGTCACTCAACTCTAGTTATCAATACTAGATATTGTCTTCTGAATTGTTAAAATTAGTCAATGCTGTAATGGTTATGGGTACAATTGATGAAACAACAGTGTTTATATTCCACAAACATCACTATAGACAGAGGCCAGGACTGGTAAATTTAGTTTGCGTAAATAATTTTTTAATAGGGAGTCCCTTTTATTTTCATCTGCAGGAAGCATATCCTGGAGATTATATAATTTACTATAGAAATTATAAAATAAATTAGAAATCTCAGATGGATTGTAGTGTATAGTGCCATCTTTACTTCTTATTGCTTGGGGATTTGAAGACAAATCCCTCTCCTTCAATTGCCTCACCAATAGTGTATGCGCTTTATTGCCCTTTTCATAATATTTTTGCTTTGTGAATGAAAGTAGTTTCTCTACCTTTTGCATAGATAGGTCTTTCAACTTATTTCTAATCACCACCCTCCTCAAAACCTTCAGAGAAGGAAATACAGCTAGTTTATTTTCTTCTCTGTTGAGTTGCAAAGAAAGATTATTATATTCAAGATTGCCATTTTTTTCAAATTGTAACTCTAATACAATGACCCCTCATTACTGCCTTATGAGCCTCCCACAGCATTGAAGCAGAAGAAACCGAGCATGCATTTAGGTGAAAAAAGTCAGACAGATGTTCAAGTAGAGTTCTCCTAATGTTGAGGTCCTTGACAAGAAACTCATTCGGATGCAAGTGGCAGGCCTGAGTTAACAGCTGAGGAGACTTCTGGCCCAATAGAATTGGGGCATGATTGAACCAAGTGATTTGTCCCATCTCCACCATTTTCAACATTCTAAGACTAAAAATATTTCCAAAAAAATCAATCCTTGTATGCATATGGTGAGGTGGGGAAAAAAGAATAGGCCCTCTCCTCAGGAAGAACTATTCTCCATAAATCAAACATTAAGTTGGCCCTAAACAATTTCCTAAATTCCATAACCTGACTAAGTTTTCTGGAGGCAAACTGCCCCCAATGAATGTCTATCAAAAACCTCTGCAAAAGTGACGTTAAAGTCTCCACCCACTATCAGGGCCGCCGGAGGCAATTTCTGAAGTAGGGAGAAAATCTTTTGTAGAAAACAGATCTGACCCATGTTTGGTGCATAGATATTACATAAAATGGCTGGCTTACCCTTCAGAAATGCTTTCAAGACAACAAATTTGCCCCCTGGATTGCTATGAGCTTTAGTCACTATTACGGCACACTGCGATACTCACCTTGCTTCCCGGGTCCCAAGCCACATCCTTCCTCCTCCTCTTCTGGGTCCTCGGCCGCGCTGGGGATCCCCTTCCCTGTGCATATGAGCTAGGCCGCTTAGGTCGTGCATACTCCCAGCTTCTTTATGATGCCGGGTTGTACTGACCCGGAAGCGCTGTCCTGCCTGGGCAGTGGCCTCCGGGTATATCAGGTTGCTTCCTACTAGAGGAAGCGCCTGATTACTATTGTGCCTTTCCGTGCTCCCTCCGGGTCCACTTGGGTTTCTGTACGTCAGGACCCAGCACGCTTCCAGTGTGTGCGTGCTCTGCTCTGTCCCTGCACGCATCCAATGCGTGCATGCTCTACTCAGTCCATGTATGCTTCCAGTGCATGCTCTGCTCTGTCCCTGTATGCTTCCAGTGTGTGCGTGCTCTGCTCAGTCCCTGTACGCTTCCAGTGCATGCTCTGCTCCGTCCAGAATCCAGTATCCTCTTTGTGAACCCTGCTGTGTCCTGAGTCCCCGGTTTTCTCTGTGGCTGCTCTGCCCGTCTGGTCCTCGGTGAGTACCTGATTTTCCTCCTTGTCCTCGAGCCACCCCTCTGGCACAAGCTATCGCTGTGTATCTCCCTCCTAGGCTTGCCGCTAAAGGTCCCTGTGTAGGGGTCGTTTCCACGTGGTCAGCTCACCGCGATCCAGTGGGTCCACTCCAGGAATCATAACAGTGACCTGTAGTGGACAATTTGAAAACAATAAAATCGCTACTCCACCCTTCTTACTGTCTTTGTAAGCTGAGTAGGCCTGGGGAAAAGAGATTAGTGCAAACTTAAATGTGCCTGTATGGTCATAATTACTGATGAGCGAGCACTAAAATGCTTGGGTCGAGCAAATTGGAATACTCGGGTACTCGACCCGTGGAACAAGCCCAATGTAGGTCTATGGGAAGCCCGAGTATTTTTACCGCGATCCCCCGGGGTCCTTTTAAGGTCTAAAAACAGCTAAAAAGATGGAAACACTGCTCACATGACATGGGAACATCAGGGGGATCGTCTCTGGAAGCATTTCAGACCCCTAGGTCACAGCTGTAAGCAATGGTCTCAGAGTTTTACACCATTATTACAGGTGCACCCAAAAACATACAAAAATGTAACCAAAATGGATTTTGCTGGGAAATATGTTAAGGTTAGTGATGAGCGAACGTGCTCGCCACTGCTCTGTACTCGCCCGAATATCACTATGCTCGGTGTACTCGGCGAGCACCGAGTATTTCCGGGATTATTCAGCGGGAGCTCGGGTCTCTGCCCTGCAAATCTGGCGCTCTTTAGAGCACCAATGGCAATGCAGGGATTGTCAGACATGCACTGTAATGCCGCAGCCATCTTTGTTGTGGTAATACAGTGATTCGCTGGCCGCACAGCGTCATCAGGTCTATAAGAGACCTGGCGCTGCCTTGCTCGCCGCATTCTGCTCTGAATTTAGTGAGTGTAGGGAGAGCTTCTGCTAAGATAGGGTCAGAATCATCCTTTTAATAGTTAGTGTAGGTCTGCAACTGTTCAGTTCATAACTCCTGAGAAACCAACAGTCCTTTTTAGGGCTAATTCGGGGGTCCCGAGATTGCAGTGCTAGTTAGGCAGGGGAGTCTATGTGCACATATCCACATCAGTGCAAGTCCTGCAATCACTGTATGTGAGTAAATAGCTCTCACTGCATACCTCCAAGAGCTCCATTACTGTCTGCTGCTGCTTATTTACTATATACCTAGCTGCAGTTTTCTGTGGCTTTTTTTTTACAAAATTTCACCAACCCCCCCCCCCCAAAAAAAAAAAATGTATACAGTCTGTTATGTCAGGCTGAGGCCTGGTGTATCTGTGTTTGAAAAATCGTATTTTCGCAGGCATATGTAGCATAGTTCTGTGTGCTAGCCTTGTTCTATTTTTATTTTTTAATTCACCAAAAAACAAGCAAAAAATTCTACAGTTTGTTATGTCAGGCTGTGTATTGGTGTATCTGTGTTTGAAAAATCATAGTTTCGCAGGCTTACGTAGCATAGTTCTTGTGTGCTATCCTTGTTCTACTCTTTTTTTTCTTTTTTTAAATTCAGCAAAAAACAAAAAATGTTTAAAACAGTCTGTTATGTCAGGCTGAGGCCTGGTGTATCTGTGGTGGTAAATTTGTAGTTTCGCAGGCATACGTAGCTTAGTTCTGCGTGCTACCCATGTTCTACACTTTTTTTCTTTTTTTTAAAAAATTCACCAAAAACCAAAAACATTTTTTAATACAGTCAGGATCAAAGTGACACCAGTGCTCTCATCATTAGGGCAGACAAGCAGAGATGCTGCTTCTGCAAATGACCACTCGACAGCCAAGCTCCCATTGGATCCACTACAGCGCTTCCAGGCACGGCACGCTGGCTCAGCTGACCACCATCCCCAGTGACCAGACAGGACTTGGGTAGAAGATTTTCTATCTTCGTTCCATCACCGCACACTCTGTGTGTAAGTTCCTAGTCAAGAACAGGAAACCAATTGATGCGGAGAAGAGGTTTAATTCTGTGTACTTCCTGTCCTTGATGGGAGGACCCCCTCTTTTAGGATCCCCTCTCTTAGGTGGTGCTGTCATGGGGAATGAAAAAAAAACACCTCCACCCATATCCAGCACTGAAACAAAATAATGACAAAGGACAAGATATATGAATGTCCATCTAGAAACAGTAAAGCCGCACAGCTGTAAGAAAGTCCAGGATCAGCTGTGGTTAATCCAAAGCATGTTATGTTGCACAGGAGCCCGATATCCAGGTAGAGGTGCCCGCATGAAAATAGGTTCAAAATCAATGGCAGCATACAAAGCAAAGCGGCAACACTCACCGATCCAGGTGTGGTCTGAATCCTTTAATTAGAAAATACTAAAAGACACCGTCATCTTCACGGCTCGGGACAGTCCGTGGAAGCGCTATTGTCGGCGCGAAATGGCCCTCATCACATCCTGCTCACCTCCTTTCCTGTTTGTTGTCCCGAGCCGTGAAGATGACGGTGTCTTTTTGTATTTTCTAAATAAAGGATTTAGATCACACCTGGACCGGTGAATGTTGCCGCTTTCTTCTGTATGCTGCCAAGTAGTGTTGAGCGATACCGTCCGATACTTGAAAGTATCGGTATCGGATAGTATCGGCCGATACCCGAAAAGTATCGGATATCGCCGATACCGATATCCGATACCAATACAAGTCAATGGGACATCAAGTATCGGAATGTATCCTGATGGTTCCCAGGGTCTGAAGGAGAGGAAACTCTCCTTCAGGCCCTGGGATCCATAGTGAGGTGTAAAATAAAGAATTAAAATAAAAAATATTGATATATTCACCTCTCCGGCGGCCCCTGGACATCACCGCGGGTAACCGGCAGGCTTATTTGTTTAAAATGAGCGCGTTTAGGACCTGAGAATGACGTCGCGGCTTCTGATTGGTCGCGTGCCGCCCATGTGACCGCCACGCGACCAATCAGAAGCCGCGTCGTCATTCGCAGGTCCTAAATTCCTAGAATGAGGAGTTTAGTGCCGGTTACCCGCGCTGATGTCCAGGGGCCGCCGGAGAGGTGAATATATCAATATTTTTTATTTTAATTCTTTATTTTACACCTCACTATGGATCCGATACCGATACCCGATACCACAAAAAGTATCGGATCTCGGTAGCGGAATTCCGATACCGCAAGTATCGGCCGATACCCGATACTTGCGGTATCGGAATGCTCAACACTACTGCCAAGATATATGAATGGTGCCAAAAACAAACACAAGACATAATAATGTGTAAAATGCATGCCAGACAAGCAATATAAACTATGAAAATGATAAATAAACAAGAAGCATGAATAAGTCGCCCCGTAGTCCGGTGTTCTTAGGGAGATGTCACAATGGTTGTGACCCGGTCCGTGGCCCTGGGCACCCATGTAAAAGGGGAAAGGTCTTTAAAGGGATAAAGTTTATATTCGTGACACCACCTGTGGTATTCGGTCAGTGGGGACCGACGCTGCTTTAAGGGGTCCTCTGGGGTGATGTTATAGCAGCTAGATGGTATACCTTCCCACAGGTGAAGTATGTCCCCAGGGCTTCCCGGTGTGTAGATGGTGGTATGATGAGAGACGCAGAGAAGAACGAGGACACAAGGTAGCAGTCCCTTTACCTTTACTGAAGATTTCAGCATCCACAGTTCAGGGCACCAGATCACAGGGTAGGCAGAGTCCCGCCGGTTTGGAGGCAAGTCCAGAGTTCCCTTGTCCAAGTGGAAATCAGTAGCCTTCCCTTGCGCTGCGGTGGTGTAGTCCCTTACTGCCTATGGCTTCACATAAGGGTCTCACAGATGCGATGTTTCGCTCTCTCTGTCCCCCATATAGAATAGGACAAAACCCCTATGTCTGATGACTTGAGCCTTTTTATAGGGTCTCTTAGATAACCCAACTTTGTAAGTGTCACCGTGCCTCCTGGGTGTAGGTGCGGACAGGTAACCTGCAATTAGCTGTCCTGCCGGTCTCTCTCTGAAATAAGGCGTAGAGGTCCTTGCTCCCTCGGTGTTCCAGCTACTGGGATTTTGCGCCTCAGAAGGAGACAGCTTGAGCGGGGCTGGTCCCCTTCCTCTCCGACTTCCTTCACGCTCACTGCAATACAATTCTGACTTTCAATTTCTCTTTTTGGGTGCTGCAGCTCTGAGGGCATGCACAGCTCCATTAACCTTCTGTCCTCCTCAGACTACTGTCTGGAACTCCCTCCAGAACTCTTGTCTGGTGCTCTGTCAGGAACTCACTTCTGTCTGGAACTGACTAACTTTCCCTACAGACTACCAGTTATATATCCCACATCGGGTATTCTAGAATATGCATGTCCCCGTAGTATATGGACAATGATGATTCCAGAATTCGCGGCACACTGTGCCCGTCGCTGATTGGTCGAGGCAACCTTTATGACATCATCGTCGCCATGGCAACCATTATGACATCTACATCGATACTGTGCCCGTCGCTGAATCAGAAACGTGAGATGTCTACGTCCTTTATGACATCATCGTCGCTGTGCCCGTTGCTGATTGGTCGAGGCCTGGCGGCCTCGACCAATCAGACGCGGGATTTCTACGTCCTTTATGACATCATCGTCGCTGTGCCCATTGCTGATTGGTCGAGGCCTGGCGGCCTCGACCAATCAGAGACGCGGGATTTCTATGTCGATGCTGTACCGGTCTCTGATTGGTCGAGGCCTAGCGGCCTCGACCAATCAGAGAGCCGGGATTTCCAGGACAGACAGACAGACAGACGGACGGAAAAACCCTTAGGCAATTATCTATATAGATATATATATACTAGATTGTGGCTCGATTCTAACGCATCGGGTATTCTAGAATATGCATGTCCCCGTAGTATATGGACAATTCGCGGCAGACTGTGCCCGTCGCTGATTGGTCGAGGCAACCTTTATGACATCATCGTCGCCATGGCAACCATTATGACATCTACGTCGATACTGTGCCCGTCGCTGAATCAGAAACGTGAGATGTCTACGTCCTTTATGACATCATCGTCGCTGTGCCCGTTGCTGATTGGTCGAGGCCTGGCAGCCTCGACCAATCAGCATCGTCGCTGTGCCCGTTGCTGATTGGTCGAGGCCTGGCGGCCTCGACCAATCAGAGACGCGGGATGTCTACGTCCTTTATGACATCATCGTCGCTGTGCCCGGTGCTGATTGGTCGAGGCCTGGTGGCCTCGACCAATCAGAGAGCCGGGATTTCCAGGACAGACAGACAGACAGACAGACGGAAAAACCCTTAGGCAATTATATATATAGATATATACATACTAGATGGTGGCCCGATTCTAACGCATCGGGTATTCTAGAATATGCATGTCTACGTAGTATATTGCCCAGCCACGTAGTATATTTCCCAGTCACGTAGTATATTGGCCAGCCACGTAGTATATTGCCCAGCCACGTAGTATATTGCCCAGCCACTGTTGTGAATTCTGTGGCTGAGTTCACTTCTGTGGTCACAAGTGGTATTGCAGTCTCTGGGCTTCCTCCCTCAGGTGTTTTGGTGAGCTCGTTGGCTGCCTTGCTATTTAGCTCCACCTGAGTCTGTCTTCCTTGCTCCTTGTCAATGTTCCAGTGTTGGATCTGAGCTACTGCATCTTTCCTTGGGCCTGCTGCTCTGCTAGATAAGTGCTTCTAGTTTGTTTTCTGTTTTTTCTGTCCAGCTTGCTATTAACTTTTGCTGGAAGCTCTGAGAAGCAAAGGGGTGCACCGCCGTGCTGTTAGTTCGGCACGGTGGGTCTTTTTGCCCCTTTGCGTGGTTTTCGTTTTAGGGTTTTTTGTAGACTGCATAGTTCTCTTTGCTATCCTCGCTCTGTCTAGAATATCGGGCCTCACTTTGCTGAATCTATTTCATTCCTACGTTTGTCTTTTCATCTTGCTAACAGTCATTATATGTGGGGGGCTGCCTATTCCTTTGGGGTATTTCTCTGAGGTAAGTCAGGCTTGTATTTCTATCTTCAGGCTAGTCAGCTCCTCAGGCAGTGCCGAGTTGCATAGGTAGTGATAGGCGCAATCCACTGCTGCTTATAGTTGTGTGAGGATAGATCAGGTACTGCAGTCTACAGAGATTCCACGTCTCAGAGCTCGTCCTATTGTTTTTGGTTATTGCCAGATCTCTGTATGTGCGCTGATTACTGCACGCTGTGTTGCCTGATTGCCAGCCATAACAGTACAAGGAGCCAAACCAATGATTCCCAATAGAGGGAAAAAAGAAATCCTGACATTTTTTTTTCTTAGCTGTCTTCAGTCTTTTTTTTCCCCTAGACATTAGAGTGCTTCAGGACACAGCTGTGGACATGGATATTCAGGCTCTGTGCTCCTCAATGGATAATCTCGTTGTAAATGTACAAAAGATTCAAGATACTATTGATCGGAAATCGATGCTAGAACCAAGAATTCCGATTCCTGATTTGTTTTTTGGTGACAGAACTAAGTTCCTGAGCTTCAGAAATAATTGTAAGCTATTTTTGGCCTTGAAACCTCATTCTTCTGGTAATCCGATTCAACAGGTTTTGATTATTATTTCTTTTTTGCGCGGCGACCCACAGGACTGGGCGTTTTCTCTTGCACCAGGAGATTCTGCATTGAGTAATGTTGATGCATTTTTCCAGGCGCTGGGATTGCTTTACGATGAGCCTAATTCAGTGGATCAGGCTGAGAAAAATCTGCTGGCTTTATGCCAGGGTCAGGATGATGTAGAAGTATATTGTCAGAAATTTAGGAAGTGGTCAGTACTCACTCTGTGGAATGAATCTGCACTAGCGGCTTTGTTCAGAAAGGGTCTCTCTGAAGCTCTTAAGGATATAATGGTGGGATTTCCTATGCCTGCTGGTTTGAATGAGTCTATGTCCTTGGCCATTCAGATCGGTCGTCGCTTGCGCGAGCGTAAATCTGTGCACCATCTGGCGGTATTGTCTGAGAGTAAACCTGAGCCTATGCAGTGCGACAGGACTATGACTAAAGTAGAACGGCAAGAACACAGACGTCTGAACAGACTGTGTTTCTATTGTGGTGATTCTACTCATGCTATTTCTAATTGTCCTAAACGCACTAGGCGGTTCGATAGCTCTGCCGTTATTGGTACTGTACAGTCCAAATTCCTTTTGTCCATTACCTTAATGTGCTCTTTGTCATCGTATTCTGTCATGGCGTTTGTGGATTCAGGCGCTGCCCTGAATCTGATGGATTTGGATTATGCTAAACGTTGTGGATTTTTCTTGGAGCCTTTGCGGTGTCCTATTCCGTTGAGAGGAATTGATGCTACACCTTTGGCCAAGAATAAGCCTCAGTACTGGGCCCAGCTGACCATGTGCATGGCTCCTGCACATCAGGAAGTTATTCGCTTTCTGGTACTGCATAATTTGCATGATGTGGTCGTGTTGGGGTTGCCATGGCTACAAACCCATAATCCAGTATTGGATTGGAACTCTATGTCGGTAACCAGCTGGGGTTGTCAGGGAGTACATGGTGATGTTCCATTTTTGTCTATTTCGTCATCCATTCCTTCTGACATCCCAGAGTTCTTGTCGGACTTTCAGGATGTATTTGAAGAGTCCAAGTCTGATGCCCTACCTCCGCATAGGAATTGTGATTGTGCTATCGATTTGATTCCTGGTAGTAAATTCCCTAAGGGTCGTTTATTTAATTTGTCCGTACCTGAACACACCGCTATGCGCAGTTATGTGAAGGAGTCCCTGGAGAAGGGACATATTCGCCCATCGTCGTCACCATTGGGAGCAGGGTTCTTTTTTGTAGCCAAGAAGGATGGTTCGCTAAGACCGTGTATTGATTACCGCCTTCTTAATAAGATCACTGTTAAGTTTCAGTATCCCTTGCCATTGATTTCTGACTTGTTTGCTCGGATTAAGGGGGCTAGTTGGTTTACTAAGATTGATCTTCGTGGTGCGTATAATCTGGTGAGAATCAGGCAGGGAGATGAATGGAAAACGGCATTTAATACGCCCGAGGGTCATTTTGAGTATCTGGTGATGCCGTTCGGACTTGCCAATGCTCCATCTGTTTTTCAGTCTTTTATGCATGACATTTTCCGTGAGTATCTGGATAAATTCTTGATTGTTTACTTGGATGACATTTTGATCTTCTCAGATGATTGGGAGTCTCATGTGAAGCAAGTCAGAATGGTTTTCCAGGTACTGCGTGCTAATTCCTTGTTCGTGAAGGGATCAAAGTGTCTCTTCGGTGTGCAGAAAGTTTCATTTTTGGGGTTCATCTTTTCCCCTTCTACTATTGAGATGGATCCGGTTAAGGTTCAGGCCATCCAGGATTGGACTCAGCCGACATCTCTAAAAAGTCTGCAGAAATTCCTGGGCTTTGCTAATTTTTATCGTCGCTTCATCTGTAATTTTTCTAGCATTGCCAGACCATTGACCGATTTGACCAAGAAGGGTGCTGATTTGGTTAATTGGTCTTCTGCTGCCGTGGAAGCTTTTCAGGAGTTGAAGCGTCGTTTTTGCTGTGCCCCTGTGTTGTGTCAACCTGATGTTTCTCTTCCGTTCCAGGTCGAGGTTGATGCTTCTGAGATTGGTGCAGGGGCGGTTTTGTCACAGAGAGGTTCTGGTTGCTCAGTGTTCAAACCATGTGCTTTCTTTTCCAGGAAATTTTCTGCTGCTGAGCGTAATTATGATGTGGGCAACCGAGAGTTGCTGGCCATGAAGTGGGCATTCGAGGAGTGGCGTCATTGGCTTGAGGGTGCTAAGCATCGCGTGGTGGTTTTGACTGATCATAAGAACCTTACTTATCTTGAGTCTGCCAAGCGCTTGAATCCTAGACAGGCCCGTTGGTCGTTATTTTTTGCTCGTTTTGATTTTGTGATTTCATACCTTCCGGGCTCTAAAAATGTGAAGGCGGATGCTCTGTCTAGGAGTTTTGTGCCCGACTCTCCGGGGTTATCTGAGCCGGCGAGTATCCTCAAGGAAGGAGTCATTGTGTCTGCCATCTCCCCTGATTTGCGGAGAGTGTTGCAGAAATTTCAGGCTAATAAACCTGATCGTTGTCCGGCCGAGAAACTGTTCGTCCCTGATAGGTGGACTAGTAAAGTTATCTCTGAACTTCATTGTTCGGTGCTGGCCGGTCATCCAGGAATCTTTGGTACCAGGGAGTTGGTTGCTAGATCCTTCTGGTGGCCATCTCTGTCACGGGATGTGCGTGCTTTTGTGCAGTCCTGTGGAATTTGTGCTAGGGCTAAGCCCTGCTGTTCACGTGCCAGTGGGTTGCTTTTGCCCTTGCCGGTCCCGAAGAGGCCTTGGACACATATTTCGATGGATTTCATTTCTGACCTTCCCGTTTCTCAAAAAATGTCGGTCATTTGGGTGGTCTGTGATCGCTTTTCTAAAATGGTCCATCTGGTGCCCTTGGTTAAATTGCCTTCCTCCTCTGATTTGGTGCCTTTGTTCTTCCAGCATGTGGTTCGTTTACATGGCATTCCTGAGAATATTGTTTCTGACAGAGGTTCCCAGTTTGTCTCGAGGTTCTGGCGAGCCTTTTGTGGTAGGATGGGCATTGACCTATCTTTCTCCTCGGCCTTCCATCCTCAGACTAATGGCCAGACCGAACGAACCAATCAGACCTTGGAAACATATCTGAGATGTTTTGTTTCCGCTGACCAGGATGATTGGGTGTCATTTTTGCCGTTGGCTGAGTTCGCCCTTAATAATCGGGCCAACTCGGCTACCTTGGTCTCTCCATTTTTCTGCAATTCTGGGTTCCATCCTCGTTTCTCTTCAGGACAGGTTGAGTCTTCGGACTGTCCTGGTGTGGATTCTGTGGTGGACAGGTTGCAGCAGATCTGGACTCAGGTAGTGGACAATTTGACCTTGTCCCAGGAGAAGGCTCAGCTTTTCGCTAATCGCAGACGCCGTGTGGGACCCCGACTTCGTGTTGGGGATCTGGTTTGGTTATCTTCTCGTCATATTCCTATGAAGGTTTCCTCTCCTAAATTTAAACCTCATTTTATTGGTCCGTATAGGATTTCTGAGATTCTCAATCCGGTGTCTTTTCGTCTGACCCTCCCAGACTCCTTTTCCATACATAATGTATTCCATAGGTCGTTGTTGAGGAGATACGTGGCACCTATGGTTCCATCTGTGGAGCCTCCTGCCCCTGTTTTGGTGGAGGGGGAATTGGAGTATATTGTGGAGAAGATTTTGGATTCTCGTGTCTCTAGACGGAAACTCCAGTATCTGGTCAAATGGAAGGGTTATGCTCAGGAAGATAATTCCTGGGTTTTTGCCTCTGATGTCCATGCCCCAGATCTTGTTTGTGCCTTTCATGTGGCTCATCCTGGTCGGCCTGGGGGTTCTGGTGAGGGTTCGGTGACCCCTCCTCAAGGGGGGGTACTGTTGTGAATTCTGTGGCTGAGTTCACTTCTGTGGTCACAAGTGGTATTGCAGTCTCTGGGCTTCCTCCCTCAGGTGTTTTGGTGAGCTCGTTGGCTGCCTTGCTATTTAGCTCCACCTGAGTCTGTCTTCCTTGCTCCTTGTCAATGTTCCAGTGTTGGATCTGAGCTACTGCATCTTTCCTTGGGCCTGCTGCTCTGCTAGATAAGTGCTTCTAGTTTGTTTTCTGTTTTTTCTGTCCAGCTTGCTATTAACTTTTGCTGGAAGCTCTGAGAAGCAAAGGGGTGCACCGCCGTGCTGTTAGTTCGGCACGGTGGGTCTTTTTGCCCCTTTGCGTGGTTTTCGTTTTAGGGTTTTTTGTAGACTGCATAGTTCTCTTTGCTATCCTCGCTCTGTCTAGAATATCGGGCCTCACTTTGCTGAATCTATTTCATTCCTACGTTTGTCTTTTCATCTTGCTAACAGTCATTATATGTGGGGGGCTGCCTATTCCTTTGGGGTATTTCTCTGAGGTAAGTCAGGCTTGTATTTCTATCTTCAGGCTAGTCAGCTCCTCAGGCAGTGCCGAGTTGCATAGGTAGTGATAGGCGCAATCCACTGCTGCTTATAGTTGTGTGAGGATAGATCAGGTACTGCAGTCTACAGAAATTCCACGTCTCAGAGCTCGTCCTATTGTTTTTGGTTATTGCCAGATCTCTGTATGTGCGCTGATTACTGCACGCTGTGTTGCCTGATTGCCAGCCATAACAGCCACGTAGTATATTGCCCAGCGACGTAGTATATTGCCGAGTCACGTAGTATATTGCCCAGCCACGTAGTATATTGCCAAGCCACGTAGTATACTGGCCAGCCACGTAGTATATTGCCCAGCCACGTAGTATATTGCCCAGTCACATAGTATATTGCCCAGTCACGTAGTATATTGCCCAGCCGCATAGTATATTGCCCAGCCACATAGTATATTGCCCAGTCACGTAGTATATTGGCCAGCCACGTAGTATATTGCCCAGCCATGTAGTATATTGCCCAGTCACGTAGTATATTGCCCAGTGATGTAGTATATTGGCCAGCCACGTAGTATATTGCCCAGCCACGTAGTATATTGCCCAGCCACGTAGTATATAGCCCAGTGATGTAGTATATTGGCCATATACATAGTATATTGCCCAGCGACATAATATATTGCCCAGCCACGTAGTATATTGGCCAGCCATGTAGTATATTGCCCAGCCACGTAGTATATTGCCCAGCCACGTAGTATATTGCCCAGCCACATAGTATATTGCCCAGCCACGTAGTATATTGCCCAGCGACGTAGTATATTGTCCAGTCACGTAGCATATTGCCCAGCCACGTAGTATATTGCCCAGCCACGTAGTATATTGGCCAGCCACGTAGTATATTGCCCAGTCACGTAGTATATTGCCCAGCCATGTAGTATATTGCCCAGCCACGTAGTATATTGCCCAGTCACGTATTGCCCAGCCACATAGTATATAGCACAGCCCACGTAGTATGGTATATTGCCCAGCCACATAGTATATAGCAGAGCCACGTAGTATATTGCTCAGTCACATAGTATATTGCCCAGCACAGAGCCACGTAGTATAGAGACTTAAAAACAAAACAAAATACATATACTCACCTATAGCCCGTTGTGCTGCTGTGTTTCTTTATATCTATATGATACAGCTTGCAGCTTGCATGTGTTCACATTGGGAGTGCTGTTGGTTTTTTTTCTCTTTGTTTAGTGTATGGATGTGGCTGCATCCAGACTGATCTTGCACTCCTCCCATTGACCTTGCAGGTGGCGGTAATCATCTCTACTTGCCCATAAATTGTAGGTTTAGCCCAGAGTGACATGTTTGTCCTAAGTTGTAGGCTAGTGGCCCAATAGTGGCATGTACAGTAGAGTTAGGACCCATCAGAGGGAGATCACCTTGCCGTGGTTGATGGGCACACATGAATTGGCCAATTTATGCGCTAAGAATCTTCATTTTATCTATAGATATAGATTTATATATATATATACAGTTAGGGCCAGAAATATTTGGACAGTGACACAAGTTTTGTTATTTTAGCTGTTTACAAAAACATGTTCAGAAATACAATTATATATATAATATGGGCTGAAAGTGCACACTCCCAGCTGCAATATGATAGTTTCCACATCCAAATCGGAGAAAGGGTTTAGGAATCATAGCTCTGTAATGCATAGCATCCTCTTTTTCAAGGGACCAAAAGTAATTGGACAATGGACTCTAAGGGCTGCAATTAACTCTGAAGGCGTCTCCCTCGTTAACCTGTAATCAATGAAGTAGTTAAAAGGTCAGGGGTGGATTCCAGGTGTGTGGTTTTGCATTTGGAAGCTGTTGCTGTGAGCAGACAACATGCGGTCAAAGGAACTCTCAATTGAGGTGAAGCAGAACATCCTGAGGCTGAAAAAAAAGAAAAAATCCATCAGAGAGATAGCAGACATGCTTGGAGTAGCAAAATCAACAGTTGGGTACATTCTGAGAAAAAAGGAATTGACTGGTGAGCTTGGGAACTCAAAAAGGCCTGGGCGTCCACGGATGACAACAGTGGTGGATGATCGCCGCATACTTAATTTGGTGAAGAAGAACCCGTTCACAACATCAACTGAAGTCCAGAACACTCTCAGTGAAGTAGGTGTATCTGTCTCTAAGTCAACAGTAAAGAGAAGACTCCATGACAGTAAATACAAAGGGTTCACATCTAGATGCAAACCATTCATCAATACCAAAAATAGACAGGCCAGAGTTAAATTTGCAGAAAAACACCTCAAGAAGCCAGCTCAGTTCTGGAAAAGTATTCTATGGACAGATGAGACAAAGATCAACCTGTACCAGAATGATGGGAAGAAAAAAGTTTGAAGAAAGGGAACGGCACATGATCCAAGGCACACCACATCCTCTGTAAAACATGGTGGAGGCAACGTGATGGCATGGGCATGCATGGCTTTCAATGGCACTGGGTCACTTGTGTTTATTGATGACATAAGAGCAGACAAGAGTAGCCGGATGAATTCTGAAGTGTACCGGGATATACTTTCAGCCCAGATTCAGCCAAATGCTGCAAAGTTGATTGGACGGCGCTTCATAGTACAGATGGACAATGACCCCAAGCATACAGCCAAAGCTACCCAGGAGTTCATGAGTGCCAAAAAGTGGAAAATTCTGCAATGGCCAAGTCAATCTCCAGATCTAAACCCAATTGAGCATGCATTTCACTTGCTCAAATCCAGACTTAAGACGGAAAGACCCACAAACAAGCAAGACCTGAAGGCTGCGGCTGTAAAGGCCTGGCAAAGCATTTAGAAGGAGGAAACCCAGCGTTTGGTGATGTCCATGGGTTCCAGACTTAAGGCAGTGATTGCCTCCAAAGGATTTGCAACAAAATATTGAAAATAAAAATATTTTGTTTGGGTTATGTTTATTTGTCCAATTACTTTTGACCTCCTAAAATGTGGAGTGTTTGTAAAGAAATGTGTACAATTCCTACATTTTCTATCAGATATTTTTGTTCAACCCTTCAAATTAAACGTTACAATCTGCACTTGAATTCTGTTGTAGAGGTTTCATTTCAAATCCAATGTGGTGGCATGCAGAGCCCAAATCGCGAAAATTGTGTCACTGTCCAAATATTTCTGGCCCTAACTGTATATATATATACAGTTAGGGCCAGAAATATTTGGACAGTGACACAAGTTTTGTTATTTTAGCTGTTTACAAAAACATGTTCAGAAATACAATTATATATATAATATGGGCTGAAAGTGCACACTCCCAGCTGCAATATGATAGTCTCCACATCCAAATCGGAGAAAGGGTTTAGGAATCATAGCTCTGTGATGCATAGCGTCCTCTTTTTCAAGGGACCAAAAGTAATTGGACAATGGACGCTAAGGGCTGCAATTAACTCTGAAGGCGTCTCCCTCGTTAACCTGTAATCAATGAAGTAGTTAAAAGGTCAGGGGTGGATTCCAGGTGTGTGGTTTTGCATTTGGAAGCTGTTGCTGTGAGCAGACAACATGCGGTCAAAGGAACTCTCAATTGACGTGAAGCAGAACATCCTGAGGCTGAAAAAAAGAAAAAATCCATCAGAGAGATAGCAGACATGCTTGGAGTAGCAAAATCAACAGTTTGGTACATTCTGAGAAAAAAGGAATTGACTGGTGAGCTTGGGAACTCAAAAAGGCCTGGGCGTCCACGGATGACAACAGTGGTGGATGATCGCCGCATACTTAATTTGGTGAAGAAGAACCCGTTCACAACATCAACTGAAGTCCAGAACACTCTCAGTGAAGTAGGTGTATCTGTCTCTAAGTCAACAGTAAAGAGAAGACTCCATGACAGTAAATACAAAGGGTTCACATCTAGATGCAAACCATTCATCAATACCAAAAATAGACAGGCCAGAGTTAAATTTGCAGAAAAACACCTCAAGAAGCCAGCTCAGTTCTGGAAAAGTATTCTATGGACAGATGAGACAAAGATCAACCTGTACCAGAATGATGGGAAGACAAAAGTTTGGAAAAGAAAGGGAACGGCACATGATCCAAGGCACACCACATCCTCTGTAAAACATGGTGGAGGCAACGTGATGGCATGGGCATGCATGGCTTTCAATGGCACTGGGTCACTTGTGTTTATTGATTACATAAGAGCAGACAAGAGTAGCCGGATGAATTCTTAAGTGTACCGGGATATACTTTCAGCCCAGATTCAGCCAAATGCTGCAAAGTTGATTGGACGGCGCTTCATAGTACAGATGGACAATGACCCCAAGGATACATCCAAAGCTACCCAGGAGTTCATGAGTGCCAAAAAGTGGAACATTCTGCAATGGCCAAGTCAATCTCCAGATCTAAACCCAATTGAGCATGCATTTCACTTGCTCAAATCCAGACTTAAGACGGAAAGACCCACAAACAAGCAAGACCTGAAGGCTGCGGCTGTAAAGGCCTGGCAAAGCATTAAGAAGGAGGAAACCCAGCGTTTGGTGATGTCCATGGGTTCCAGACTTAAGGCAGTGATTGCCTCCAAAGGATTTGCAACAAAATATTGAAAATAAAAATATTTTGTTTGGGTTATGTTTATTTGTCCAATTACTTTTGACCTCCTAAAATGTGGAGTGTTTGTAAAGAAATGTGTACAATTCCTACATTTTCTATCAGATATTTTTGTTCAACCCTTCAAATTAAACGTTACAATCTGCACTTGAATTCTGTTGTAGAGGTTTCATTTCAAATCCAATGTGGTGGCATGCAGAGCCCATCTCGCGAAAATTGTGTCACTGTCCAAATATTTCTGGCCCTAACTGTATATATAGAGTGACCTAATAAATAGGAGCAGGGGCTCCCCCTGGTGGCCTGAAGTGTGAAATGTGTTGCATGTTTGTGATACCTGGATGCAGTTATCCTTCTTTGCCTCCAAACGTAGCCTCACTCTCCCCGAGAGGAAAACAATACCACTGCGATGACCAGGACCCTGGGGCGCCGCATGAACAGTCATAACATGCATAACAATTAGCTCAGCATCAAAAGGTTCCCTAAATAATCGAAAATATAGATACAGGATAAAAACATTAAAAATTACCTGAATTAAAGATAGCACTTGCTTCTGGGCTGGGGGTAGAAAGACAACACTAAGCGTATTGCCACAAAAATTGGCTGCGTCCTCAAGGTCTCCATCTTTGCTGCATGGTAAACTATGTGACAATCTGACATCTCCCAGGACTGTATCCAACCCTTTCAACCGGATAGTAACACAGGAGCAACCAACAGTATATTTAATTATATAGTGCACTGACAGACTTTTCATGGTTTTCTAATTACAAAATTTGCCAAAAATTATCACTCTTTGTTATCTGTGATAAGCAGACTATTTTGTGCAGAACACTGACTCAAACTAATTGCATAGATGTTAGGGACAACATCATCTTGCTCTGCTTGAGACAAGTGAAATGCCATTTTTTCAAAATGCTCTCAATTTTCTTCTCCCTAACATGCTTGCTGGAGGAAAAAGAGACTAATTGTAACCTGTGTTTGGTAATACTACTGCCTCGATGGCTAGTACTAGTGGTAACGGTGGTGCTTCTGCTAGTGGCTCCCAATAACAGTAGTGCTTCTGCTAGTGGCTCCCACATTCTTAGATGTGGCATGATTTTTTTCTTCACTTCCAACTTATATTGGCATAGCCAGTTTTTATTATACCATACATTTTGTACAAAATGATAATAAACTTTGGACAAGCTATTCAACTATTTGAAAGAAATCTTAAAGTATGTCTGAGAAGGTAGGAAAATGAACAACAGGAAAAAGGAGATCATTTGCACATCATAGCCTTTCACATCACCTAACTGAAAGGTTTGCCATTTGAGGGGTGGGAATTTTAAAGTTTAAAATTGGGTGGGACCAATCATTTCTAGTTGCATCATTGTATTTATATAGTTTATAAAAAGAAAAATGAAAAAATTGAGCTTATGCTACTTTACCTTGTTAACTAATCTGAAATTCCTGCCATCCTTGATTTATGCATGCCACATGCTAAGCACTGAATTGTTATTTGCTTCTCTACTTTGTTTTCTGTATATGATCAAAGTAGAAAATGACTGCAGATTACACATAGACATTTACTCCTTTATTGATGTGGATTGATTAGTCTTCTTATTATAGCAGTGTTCACCGAATTGCATTTCAATAATACTCTCACTTTTTAATGCATAGTGCATATTATACTTGGAGATATAGCTAGTTTCTATGGAAATAGCTTTAGCCCCAAGCATACTTTTTTTAACTTTAAATTATATATATATACTAGCTGAAGAGCCCGGCGTTGCCTGGGCATAGTAAATATCTATGGTTAGTTATAGCGCCTCACTTCTCTTATTTTCCCATCACGCCTCTCATTTTCCCAATCACATCTTTCATTTTCCCCCTCACGTCTCTCATTTTCTACCTCACACCTCTCATTTTCCCCCTCACACCTCTTATTTTCCCCCTCACTCCTCTCATTCCCCCCTAACACTTGTCATTTCGACATCACATCTGTCATTTTCCGATCACTACACTATTTTCCCTCACTCCTCTCATTTTGCACTCAGACACCTTTTCATTTTCACCTCACACCTCTCATTTTCACCTCAGTATATACATGTCTGTCATCTCCCTTATATATAGTATATATCTGTATGCCATCTCCTGTATATAATATATACCTGTATGTCATCTCACCTGTATATAGTATATACCTGCTGTGTGTCATCTCCCCTGTATATAGTATATACCTGTATGTCATCTCCTCCTATATATTGTAGATACCTGTATGTCATCTCCTCCTGTATATAGTATATACCTATGTGTATTCTCCCCTGTATATAGTATATATCTGTGTGTCATCTCCTGTATATAATATATACCTGTAGGTCATCTGCTCCTGTATATAGTATATACCTGTGTGTCATCTCCTCCTGTATATAGTATATACCTGTATGGCATCTCCTCCTGTATATAGTATGTACCTGTATGTCATCTCCTCCTCTATATAGTATATATCTGTGTGTCATCTCTCCTGTATATAGTATATATCTGTGTGTCATCTCCTCCTGTATATAGTATATAGTATATACCTGTGTGTCATCTCCCCTGTACATAGTATATATCTGTATGTCATCTCCTCCTGTATTAGACCTCGTTCACACGTTATTTGGTCAGTATTTTTACCTCAGTATTTGTAAGCTAAATTGGCAGCCTGATAAATTCCCAGCCAACAGGAAGCCCTCCCCCCCGGCAGTATATATTAGCTCACACATACAGATAATAGACAGGTCATGTGACTGACAGCTGCCGTATTTCCTCTATGGAACATTTGTTGCTCTTGTAGTTTGTCTGCTTATTAATCAGATTTTTATTTTTGAAGGATAATACCAGACTTGTGTGTGTTTTAGGGCGAGTTTCGTGTGTCAAGTTGTGTGTGTTGAGTTGCGTGTGGCGACATGCATGTAGCGACTTTTGTGAGATGAGTTTTGTGTGACGACATGCATGTAGCAACTTTTTGTGTGTTGAGTTGCATGTGACATTTTAGTGTAGCAAGTTGTGTGCAGCAAGTTTTGCGCATGGTGAGTTTTGCGGATGGCGAGCTTTATGTGTGGTACCTTTTGAGTATGTGCAAGTTTTGTGTGAGGCAACTTTTGCATGTGTTGCAACTTTTGTGCATGTGGCAATTTTTCCGCATGTGCAAGTTTTGCGTGTGGCGAGTTTTCCATGAGGTGAGTTTTGCACGTGTGGCGAGTTTTGCGTGAGCCTAGTTTTGCATGTGGCGAGTTTTACGTGGCGACTTTTGTGTTTCGACTTTTATGTGGCGAGGTTGGTGTATGTGTGGTGAAATGTGTGCTGAGGGTTGTATATGTGTTCAATCACGTGGTAGAGTGTGGCGCATTTTGTGTGTGTGTTCATATCCCCGTGTGTGGTGAGTATCCCATGTCAAGGCCCCACCTTAGCAAATGTACGGTATATACTCTTTGGCGCCATCACTCTCATTCTTTAAGTCCCCCTTGTTCACATCTGGCTGCTGTCAATTTGCCTCCAAAACTTTTCCTTTCACTTTTCCCCATTATGTAGATGGGGGCAAAATTGTTTGGTGAATTGGAACGCGCGGGGTTAAAATTTTGCCTCACAACATAGCCTATGACGCTCTCGGGGTCCAGACGTGTGACTGTGCAAAATTTTGTGGCTGTAGCTGCGACGGTGCAGATGCCAATCCCAGACATACATACACACACACACACACACATTCAGCTTTATATATTAGATATATATATATACTAGCTGAAGAGCCCGGCGTTGCCTGGGCATAGTAAATATCTGTGGTTAGTTATAGCACCTCACTTGTCTTATTTTCCCATCACGCCTCTCATTTTCCCAATCACATCTTTCATTTTCCCCCCTCACACCTCTCATTTTCTCCCTCACTCCTCTCATTCCCCCTAACACTTGTCATTTCAACCTGACATCTGTCATTTTCTGATCACTCCACTATTTTTCCTCACTCCTCTCATTTTGCACTCACACCTTTTCATTTTCACCTCACACCTCTCATTTTCACCTCATCACCTCAGTATATACATGTTTGTCATCTCCCTTATATATAGTATACATCTGAATGTCATCTCCTGTATATAGTATATACCTGTATGTCATCTCCCCTGTATATAGTATATACCTGCTGTGTCTCATCTCCCCTATATATAGTATATACCTGAATGTCATCTCCTTCTATATATAGTATATACCTGTATGTCATCTCCTCCTGTATATAGTATATACCTGTGTGTCATCTCCCCTGTATATAGTATATATCTGTGTCATCTCCTCCTGTATATAGTATATACCTGCATGTCATCTTCTATATATAGCATATACCTGTATGTCATCTCCTCCTGTATATAGTATATACCTGTAGGTCATCTGCTCCTGTATATAGTATATACCTGTGTATCATCTCCTCCTGTATATAGTATATACCTGTATGTCATCTCCTCCTGTATATATATGTACCTGTATGTCATCTCCTCCTCTATATAGTATATACCTGTGTGTCATCTCTCCTGTATATAGTATATATCTGTGTGTCATCTCCCCTGTATATAGTATATACCTGTGTGTCATCTCCTCCTGTATTAGACCTCGTTCACACGTTATTTGCTCAGTATTTTTACCTCAGTATTTGTAAGCTAAATTGGCAGCCTGATAAATCCCCAGCCAACATGAAGCGCTCCCCCTGGCAGTATATATTAGCTCACACATACACATAATAGACAGGTCATGTGACTGAAAGCTGCCGTATTTCCTATGTGGTACATTTGTTGTAGTTTGTCTGCTTATTAATCAGATTTTTATTTTTGAAGGATAATACCAGACTTGTGTGTGTTTTAGGGCGAGTTTCGTTTGTCAAGTTGTGTGTGTTGAGTTGCGTGTGGCAACATGCATGTAGCGACTTTTGTGAGATGAGTTTTGTGTGGCAACATGCGTGTAGCAACTTTTTGTTCATCGAGTTGCATGTGACAGGTTAGTGTAGCAAGTTGTGTGCAGCAAGTTTTGCGCATGGCGAGTTTTGCGCGTGGCGAGTTTTATGTGTGGTGCCTTTTGAGTATGTGAAAGTTTTGTGTGAGGCAACTTTTGCATGTGTTGCAACTTTTGTGCATGTGGCAATTTTTCCGCGTGTGCAAGTTTTGCGTGTGGCAAGTTTTCCATGAGGTGAGTTTTGCACTTGTGGCGAGTTTTGCAAGAACCTAGTTTTTGCATGTGGCGAGTTCTGCGCGTGGCGAGTTTTGAGTGGCGACTTTTGTGTTTCGACTTTTATGTGGCGAGGTTGGTGTATTTGTGGTGAAATGTGTGCTGAGGGTAATATGTGTTCAAGCATGTGGTAGTGTGTGGCGCATTTTGTGTGTGTGTTTATATCCCCGTGTGTGTGGTGAGTATCCCATGTCGGGGCCCCACCTTAGCAACTGTACGGTATATACTCTTTGGCGCCATCGCTCTCATTCTTTAAGTCCCCCTTGTTCACATCTGGCCGCTATCAATTTGCCTCCTATACTTTTCCTTTCAATTTTTCGCATTGTGTAGATAGTAGCAAAATTGTTTGGTGAATTAGAAAGCGTGGGGTTAAAATTTCACCTCACAACATAGCCTATGATGCTCTCGGGGTCCAGACGTGTGACTGTGCAAAATTTTGTGGCTGTAGCTGCGACACCTCCAACGCTTTTCCTTTCACTTTTTTCCCCATTATGTAGATAGGGGCAAAATTGTTTGGTGAATTGGAAAGCACAGGGTTAAAATTTCACCTCACAACATAGCCTATGACGCTCTCTGGGTCCAGACGTGTGACTGTGCAAAATTTTGTAGCTGTAGCTGCGACGCCTCCAACACTTTTCCTTTCACTTTTTCCCCATTATGTAGATAGGGACAAAATTGTTTGGTGAATTGGAAAGCACGGGGTTAAAATTTCACCTCACAACATAGCCTATGACGCTCTCAGGGTCCAGACGTGTGACTGTGCAAAATTTTGTAGCTGTAGCTGCGACGCCTCCAACACTTTTCCTTTCACTTTTTTCCCCATTATGTAGATAGGGGCAAAATTGTTAGGTGAATTGGAACGCGCGGGGTTAAAATTTCGCCTCACAACTAGGGTTGAGCGAAACGGGTCGAGATTTTTCAAAAGTCGCCGACTTTTGGCAAGGTCGGGTTTCATGAAACCCGACCCGACCCCAGTGTGGGGTCGGCCATGAAGTCGGCGATCTTTTGAATCTGGAATCGGAATTCCGATACCGATTCCCGATATGTTTAAGATATCGGGAATTGGTATCGGAATTCAGATTAAAGTGTAAAATAAAGAATTAAAATAAAAAATATCACAATACTTACCCTCTGACGCGCCCTGGTACTAACCGGCAGTCTTCCTTCCTTAGAATCAGCCTTCCAGGACCTGGCGGTGACGTCGCGGTGACGTCGCGGCTTGTGATTGGCCGCGCCGCCGCCCATGTGACCGCTCGCGCGACCAATCAGAAGCCGTGACATCACCGAAGGTCCTTCAAGCGCTGATTCTTAGGAAGGAAGGCTGTCGAAAGGAAGCAGGGCGCTTCCGAGGGTGAGTATATTCCTATTAGGTATATACTCACCCTCGGAAGCGCCCTGCTTCCTTCCGACAGCCTTCCTTCCTAAGAATCAGCGCTTGAAGGACCTTCGGTGACGTCACGGCTTCTAATTGGTCGCGCGAGCGGTCACATGGGCGGCCGCGCGGCCAATCACAAGCCGCGACGTCACCGCGACGTCACCGCCAGGTCCTGGAAGGCTGATTCTAAGGAAGGAAGACTGCCGGTTAGTACCAGGGCGCGTCAGAGGGTAAGTATTGCGATATTTTTTATTTTAATTCTTTATTTTACACTAAAATATGGATCGCAGGGCCTGAAGGAGAGTTTCCGCTCCTTCAGACCCTGGGAACCATGGAAACCCAATGCACTGCATTGGGTTTCGAGTTTCGGACGACCCCGACCCCGACATTTTTATAGGATCGGCCGATTTCACTCGACCCGACTTTTGAAAAAGTCGGGTTTCGTGAAACCCGACCCGATCCTATAAAAGTAAAGGTCGCTCATCTCTACTCACAACATAGCCTATGACGCTCTCGGGGTCCAGACGTGTGACTGTGCAAAATTTTGTGGCTGTAGCTGCGACGGTGCAGATGCCAATCCCGGACATACACACACACACACACATACACACACACATACACACATTCAGCTTTATATAGTAGACTAGCTGAAGAGCCCGGCGTTGCCTGGGCATAGTAAATTTCTGTGGTTAGTTATAGCACGTCACTTCTCTTATTTTCCCATCACGCCTCTCATTTTCCCAATCACATCTTTAATTTTCCCCCTCACATCTCTCATTTTCTCCCTCACACTTCTCATTTTCTCCCTCACTCCTCTCATTCCCCCCTAACACTTGTCATTTCGACCTCACATCTGTCATTTTCCGATCACTACACTATTTTCCCTCACTCCTCTCATTTTGCACTCACACCTTTTCATTTTCACCTCACACCTCTCATTTTCACCTCAGTATATACATGTTTGTCATCTCCCTTATATATAGTATACACCTGTATGTCATCTCCTGTATATAGTATATACCTGTATGTCATCTCCCCTGTATATAGTATATACCTGCTGTGTGTCATCTCCCCTGTCTATAGTATATACCTGTATGTCATCTCCTCCTATATATAGTATATACCTGTATGTCATCTCCTCCTATATATAGTATATACCTGTATGTCATCTCCTCCTACATATAGTATATACCTGTATGTCATCTCCTTCTATATATAGTATATACCTGTATGTCATCTCCTCCTGTATATAGTATATACCTGTGTGTCATCTCCCCTGTATATAGTATATATCTTTGTGTCATCTCCTCCTGTATATAGTATATACCTGTGTGTCATCTTCTATATATAGCATATACCTGTATGCCATCTCCTATTGTATATAGTATATACCTGTAGGTAATATGCTCCTGTATATAGTATATACCTGTGTGTCATCTCCTCCTGTATATAGTATATACCTGTATGTCATCTCCTCCTGTATATAGTATGTACCTGTATGTCATCTCCTCCTCTATAAAGTATATACCTGTGTGTCATCTCTCCTGTATATAGTATATATCTGTGTGTCATCTCCCCTGTATATAGTATATACCTGTGTGATCTCCTGTGTTAGACCTCGTTCACACATTATTTGCTCAGCATTTTTACCTCAGTATTTGTAAGATTAATTGGCAGCCTGATCCCCAGCCAACAGGAAGCCCTCCCCCCTGGCAGTATATATTAGCTCACACATACACATAATAGACAGGTCATGTGACTGACAGCTGCCGTATTTCCTATATGGTACATTTGTTGCTCTTGTAGTTTGTCTGCTTATTAATCAGATTTTTATTTTTGAAGGCTAATACCAGACTTGTGTGTGTTTTAGGGCGAGTTTCGTTTGTCAAGTTGTGTGTGTTAAGTTGTGTGTGGCGACATGCATGTAGCGACTTTTGTGAGATGAGTTTTGTGTGGCAACATGCGTGTAGCAACTTTTTGTGTGTCGAGTTGCATGTGACAGGTTAGGGTAGCAAGTTGTGTGCAGCAAGTTTTGCGCATGGCGAGTTTTGCGCGTGGTGAGTTTTATGTCTGGTGCCTTTTGAGTATGTGCAAGTTTTGTGTGAGGCAACTTTTGCATGTGTTGCAAATTTTGTGCATGTGGCAATTTTTCCGCGTGTGCAAGTTTTGCGTGTGGCGAGTTTTCCATGAGGTGAGTTTTGCACTTGTGGCGAGTTTTGCGTGAGCCTAGTTTTTGCATGTGGCGAGTTTTGCGCGTGGTGAGTTTTGAGCGGCGACTTTTGTGTTTCGACTTTTATGTGGCGAGGTTGGTGTATGTGTGGTGAAATGTGTGCTGAGGGTGGTATATGAGTTCAAGCACGTGGTAGTGTGTGGCGCATTTTGTGTGTGTGTTCATATCCCCATGTGTGGTGAGTATCTCATGTCGGGGCCCCACCTTAGCAACTGTACGGTATATACTCTTTGGCGCCATCGCTCTCATTCTTTAAGTTCCCCTTGTTCACATCTGGCAGCTGTCAATTTGCCTTCTACACTTTTCCTTTCACTTTTCCCCATTATGTAGATAGGGGCAAAATTGTTTGGTGAATTGGAAAGCGCGGAGTTAAAATTTCACCTCACAACATAGCCTATGACGCTCTTAGGGTCCAGACGTGTGACTGTGCAAAATTTTGTGGCTGTAGCTGCGACGCCTCCAACACTTTTCTTATCACTTTTTCCCCATTATGTAGATAGGGGAAAAATGGTTTGGTAAATTGGAAAGCACGGGGTTAAAATTTCACCTCACAACGTAGCCTATGACGCTCTCAGGGTCCAGACGTGTGACTGTGCATAATTTTGTTACTGTAGCTGCGACGCCTCCAACACTTTTCCTTTCTCTATTTTCCCCATTATGTAGATAGGGGCAAAATTGTTTGGTGAATTGGAAAGCGCGGGGTTAAAATTTCACCTCACAACGTAGCCTATGACGCTCTCAGGGTCCAGACGTGTGACTGTGCAAAATTTTGTTGCTGTAGCTGCGACGCTTCCAATACTTTTCCTTTCACTTTTTTCCCCATTATGTAGATAGGGGCAAAATTGTTTGGTGAATTGGAACGCGCGGGGTTAAAATTTCGCCTCACAACATAGCCGGACATACACACACACACACATACACACACACACACACATACACACATTCAGCTTTATATAGTAGATATATATATA
This sequence comes from Ranitomeya imitator, assembly GCF_032444005.1. Classification (NCBI taxonomy): domain Eukaryota; kingdom Metazoa; phylum Chordata; class Amphibia; order Anura; family Dendrobatidae; genus Ranitomeya; species Ranitomeya imitator. Next base: position 225,141,900 of record NC_091287.1, on the reverse strand, counting down.
TCTACTATATAAAGCTGAATGTGCGTGTGTGTGTGTGTGTATGTGTGTGTGTATGTCCGGGATTGGCATCTGCACCGTCGCAGCTACAGCCACAAAATTTTGCACAGTCACACGTCAGGACCCCGAGAGCGTCATAGGCTATGTTGTGAGGCGAAATTTTAACCCCGCGCGTTCCAATTCACCAAACAATGTTGCCCCTATCTACATAATGGGGAAAAAAGTGAAAGGAAAAGTGTTGGAAGCGTCGCAGCTACAGCAACAAAATTTTGCACAGTCACACGTCTGGACCCTGAGAGCATCATAGGCTACGTTGTGAGGTGAAATTTTAACCCCGCACTTTCCAATTCACCAAACAATTTTGACCCTCTCTACATAATGGGGAAAAAAGTGAAAGAAAAAGTGTTGGAGGCGTCGCAGCTACAGAAACAAAATTTTGCACAGTCACACGTCTGGACCCTGAGAGCGTCATAGGCTACGTTGTGAGGTGAAATTTTAACCCCGCGCTTTCCAATTCACCAAACAATTTTGCCCCTATCTACATAATGGGGAAAAAGTGAAATGAAAAGTGTTGGAGGCGTCGCAGCTACAGCCACAAAATTTTGCACAGTCACACGTCTGGACCCTGAGAGCGTCATAGGCTATGTTGTGAGGTGAAATTTTAACCCCGCGCTTTCCAATTCACCAAACTATTTTTCCCCTATCTACATAATGGGGAAAAGTGAAAGGAAAAGTGTTGGAGGCAAATTGACAGCTGCCAGATGTGAACAATGGGGACTTAAAGAATGAGAGCGATGGCGCCAAAGAGTATATACCAATCAGTTGCTAAGGTGGGGCCCCGACATGAGATACTCACCACACATGGGGATATGAACACACACACAAAATGCGCCACACACTACCACGTACTTGAACACATATACCACCCTCAGCACACATTTCACCACACATACACCAACCTCGCCACATAAAAGTCGAAAAACAAAAGTTGCCGCTCAAAACTCACCACGCGCAAAACTCGCCACATGCAAAAACTAGGCTCACGCAAAACTCGCCACAAGTGCAAAACTCACCTCATGGAAAACTCGCCACACGCAAAACTTGCACACGCGGAAAAATTGCCACATGCACAAAATTTGCAACACATGCAAAAGTTGCCTCACACAAAACTTGCACATACTCAAAAGGCACCAGACATAAAACTCACCACGCGCAAAATTCGCCATGCACAAAACTTGCTGTACACAACTTGCTACACTAACCTGTCACATGCAACTCGACACACAAAAAGTTGCTACACGCATGTTGCCACACAAAACTCATCTCACAAAAGTCGCTACATGCATGTCGCCACACACAACTCAACACACACAACTTGACAGACGAAACTCGCCCTAAAACACACACAAGTCTGGTATTAGCCTTCAAAAATAAAAATCTGATTAATAAGCAGACAAACTACAAGAGCAACAAATGTACCATATAGGAAATACAGCAGCTGTCAGTCACATGACCTGTCTATTATGTGTATGTGTGAGCTAATATACACTGCCAGGGGGAGGGATTCCTGTTGGCTGGGGATTTATCAGGCTGCCAATTTATCTTACAAATACTGAGGTAAAAATACTGAGCAAATAACGTGTTAACGAGGTCTAATACAGGAGATCACACAGGTATATACTATATACATGGGAGATGACACACAGATATATACTATATACAGGAGAGATGACACACAGGTATATACTATGTAGAGGAGGAGATGACATACAGCAGTGTTCCCCAACTCCGGTCCTCAAGAGCCACCAACAGGTCAGGTTTTCAGGATTTCCTTAGTATTGCACAGGTGATTGAATGCTTGCCTGTCCAGGTGATGCAATTATCACCTGTGCAATACTAAGGAAATCCTGATAACCTGACCTGTTTGTGGCTCTTGAGGACCGGAGTTGGGGAACACTGACATACAGGTACATACTATATACAGGAGGAGATGACATACAGGTATATACTATATACAGGAGGAGATGACACACAGGTATATACTATATACAGGAGCAGATTACCTGCAGGTATATACTATATACAGGAGGAGATTACATACAGGTATATGCTATATATAGAAGATGACATACAGGTGTATACTATATACAGGAGGAGATGACACACAGATATATACTATATACAGGGGAGATGACACACAGGTATATACTATATACAGGAGGAGATGACATACAGGTATATACTATTTATAGAAGGAGATGACATACAGGTATATACTATATATAGGAGGAGATGACATACAGGTATATACTATATATAGGAGGAGATTACATACAGGTACATACTATATATAGGAGGAGATGACATACAGGTATATACTATATACAGGGGAGATGACACACAGCAGGTATATACTATATACAGGGGAGATGACATACAGGTATATACTATATATAGGAGATGACATACAGGTATATACTATATACAGGGGAGATGACACACAGCACGTATATACTATATACAGGGGAGATGACACACAGCAGGTATATACTATATACAGGGGAGATGACATACAGGTATATACTATATACAGGAGATGACATACAGGTGTATACTATATATAAGGGAGATGACAAACATGTATATACTGAGGTGAAAATGAGAGGTGTGAGGTGAAAATGAAAAGGTGTGAGTGTAAAATGAGAGGAGTGAGGGAAAATAGTGTAGTGATCGGAAAATGACAGATGTGAGGTCGAAATGACAAGTGTTAGGCGGGAATGAGAGGAGTGAGGGAGAAAATGAGAGGTGTGAGGGAGAAAATGAGAGATGTGAAGGGGAAAATTAAAGATGTGATTGGGAAAATGAGAGGCGTGATGGGAAAATAAGAGAAGTGACGTTCTATAACTAACCACAGATATTTACTATGCCCAGGCAACGCCGGGCTCTTCAGCTAGTCTACTATATAAAGCTGAATGTGTGTATGTGTGTGTGTATGTGTGTGTGTGTGTGTGTATGTCCGGGATTGGCATCTGCACCGTCGCAGCTACAGCCACAAAATTTTGCACAATCACATGTCTGGACCCCGAGAGCGTCATAGGCTACGTTGTGAGGCGAAATTTTAACCCCACGTGTTCCAATTCACCAAACAATTTTGCCCCTATCTACATAATGGGGAAAAAAGTGAAAGGAAAAGTGTTGGAGGCGTCGCAGCTACAGAAACAAAATTTTGCACAGTCACACGTCTGGACCCTGAGAGCGTCTTAGGCTACGTTGTGAGGTGAAATTTTAACCCCGCGCTTTCCAATTCACCAAACAGTTTTGTCCCTATCTACATAATGGGGAAAAAGTGAAATGAAAAGTGTTGGAGGAGTCGCAGCTACAGCCACAAAATTTTGCACAGTCACACGTCTGGACCCTGAGAGCGTCATAGGCTATGTTGTGAGGTGAAATTTTAACCCCGCGCTTTCCAATTCACCAAACAATTTTGCCCCTATCTACATAATGGGGAAAAAGTGAAATGAAAAGTGTTGGAGGAGTCGCAGCTACAGAAACAAAATTTTGCACAGTCACACGTCTGGACCCTGAGAGCGTCATAGGCTATGTTGTGAGGTGAAATTTTAACCCCGCGCTTTCCAATTCACCAAACAATTTTGCCCCTATCTACATAATGGGGAAAAAGTGAAATGAAAAGTGTTGGAGGCGTCGCAGCTACAGCCACAAATTTTTGCACAGTCACACGTCTGGACCCTGAGAGCGTCATAGGCTACGTTGTGAGGTGAAAAATTAACCCCGCGCGTTCCAATTCACCAAACAATTTTGCCCCTATCTACATAATGGGGAAAAAAGTGAAATGAAAAGTGTTGGAGGCGTCGCAGGTAGAGAAACAAAATTTTGCACAGTCACATGTCTGGACCCTGAGAGCGTCATAGGCTACGTTGTGAGGTGAAATTTTAACCCCGCGCTTTCCAATTCACCAAACTATTTTTCCCCTATCTACATAATGGGGAAAAGTGAAAGGAAAAGTGTTGGAGGCAAATTGACAGCTGCCAGATGTGAACAAGGGGGACTTAAAGAATGAGAGCGATGGCGCCAAAGAGTATATACCGATCAGTTGCTAAGGTGGGGCCCCGACATGAGATACTCACCACACATGGGGATAAAACACACACACAAAATGCGCCACACACTACCACGTGCTTGAACACATATACCACCCTCAGCACACATTTCACCACACATACACCAACCTCGCCACATAAAAGTCGAAACACAAAAGTCGCCGCTCAAAACTCACCACGCGCAAAACTCGCCACATGCAAAAACTTGGCTCACGCAAAACTCGCCACAAGTGCAAAACTCACCTCATGGAAAACTCGCCATACGCAAAACTTGCACACGCGGAAAAATTGCCACATGCACAAAATTTGCAACACATGCAAAAGTTGCCTCACACAAAACTTGCACATACTCAAAAGGCACCAGACATAAAACTCACCACGTGCAAAACTCGCCATGCGCAAAACTTGCTGCACACAACTTGCTACACCAACCTGTCACATGCAACTCGACACACAAAAAGTTGCTACACGCATGTTGCCACACAAAACTCATCTCACAAAAGTCGCTACATGCATGTCGCCACACACAACTCAACACACACAACTTGACAGACGAAACTCGCCCTAAAACACACACAAGTCTGGTATTAGCCTTCAAAAATAAAAATCTGATTAATAAGCAGACAAACTACAAGAGCAACAAATGTACCATATAGGAAATACAGCAGCTGTCAGTCACATGACCTGTCTATTATGTGTATGTGTGAGCTAATATATACTGCCAGGGGGAGGGCTTCCTGTTGGCTGGGGATTTATCAGGCTGCCAATTTAGCTTACAAATACTGAGGTAAAAATACTGAGCAAATAACGTGTGAACGAGGTCTAATACAGGAGGAGATGACACACAGGTATATACTATATACAGGGGAGATAACACACAGATATATACTATATACAGGAGAGATGACACAGGTATATACTATATAGAGGATATGACACACAGGTATATACTATATATAGGAGGAGATGACATACAGGTATATACTATATACAGGAGGAGATGACACACAGGTATATACTATATAGAGGAGGAGATGACATACAGGTACATACTATATACAGGAGGAGATGACATACAGGTATATACTATATATAGGAGGAGATGACACACAGGTATATACTATATACAGGAGCAGATTACCTACAGGTATATACTATATACAGGAGGAGATGACATGCAGGTATATGCTATATATAGAAGATGACATACAGGTATATACTATATACAGGAGGAGATGACACACAGATATATACTATATACAGGGGAGATGACACACAGGTATATACTATATACAGGAGGAGATGACATACAGGTATATACTATATATAGAAGGAGATGACATACAGGTATATACTATATATATGAGGAGATGACATACAGGTATTTACTATATATAGGAGGAGATGACATACAGGTATATACTATATACAGGGGAGATGACACACAGCAGGTATATACTATATACAGGGGAGATGACATACAGGTATATACTATATACAGGAGATGACATACAGGTGTATACTATATATAAGGGAGATGACAAACATGTATATACTGAGGTGAAAATGAGAGGTGTGAGGTGAAAATGAAAAGGTGTGAGTGCAAAATGAGAGGAGTGAGGGAAAATAGTGTAGTGATCGGAAATTGACAGATGTGAGGTCGAAATGACAAGTGTTAGGCGGGAATGAGGAGTGAGGGAGAAAATGAGAGGTGTGAGGGAGAAAATGAGAGATGTGAGGGGGAAAATTAAAGATGTGATTGGGAAAATGAGAGGAGTGATGGGAAAATAAGAGAAGTGACTTGTAGAGTTGAGCGACCTTGACCTTTTTAGAGTCGAGCCGGGTTTCGCGAAACCCGACTTTCTCAAAAGTCGGGTCGAGTGAAATCAGCCGATTATGACGTAAAGTCGGGATCGACCGAAACACGAAACCCAATGCAAGTCAATGGGGCAGCATAGTCGGCAGTGAGTGGGGGCCAGGAAAACACCTAGAGTGCCCATTTTAATGTCAAAACCATCCATTCTTCTTAATGAAGCTTGTCAAGCGTAATTTACCTTATAATAATTGGAAGGCATTTGAAATTGGGGGTCATTTGGCTAAAGTTGTGGTGGGTAGGGCTGGTTCAAGTAATTAGTGGGCCCAGGAAATCTGGACCACGTCACGGCAGTGGAGCAGGGAGAGGTAAGTATTTCAACTTTGCAAGTGCTGTGAACCTGAGCAAGCAGGGGGGGCCCACTCGTTGGCATTGGCACTGGCACAGGGCCCCTCAAAGTACAGCGGTGTGTTTGCACGGCGGGGGCGCCTCCCACCGGCAGCAACACTTTTGCGTACCATGAGAGGCCCTGTGCCAGTGACGTCGCCAACTAGTATTCCTCCCCCCACCTGATGAAGGAACCTGCACTTTCATCTGCACCTTCCTGTTTGTCCCCGTGTAAGGTGGTATGGTATGCGGGAAGGGGGACCTGACTTTCAGCAGGGTCACAATCTTGCAGTGTAGCGTGCATGGGAAATGTTGCGTTATGGGTCAATGTACCAGCAGACTCATCTATCACTGGCTGGGCAATGGGCAGGATGAGGAGGAAACACAGATATAGGCCCAAAGAATAAAGTGGGCTAAATGCAGTTCAAAATTGGTAACACAGGACTAATCAGGGGGCATTGCAGTGGAGGACAACTGGAATGAGAGGCTGACACAGAGAGTAGGCCCAAATCAGTAAGTAGTCGAAATGCAGTTCAAAATTGGCAACGGTAGTAAACAGGCGGCACAGCTTTGTTCAGTGGAGGAGAACAGCAAGGAGTGGCACACACCGATAGTAGGCCCCAACCCAACTAGTAGGCCAAATGCAGTCTAACATTAACAACTACTTAACGAGCGCCTGAAAACGGAATTTCAGGACAGGAAACCAGGAGAACAGCAAGGAGCGGCAGACACCGATAGTAGGCCCCAAACCAACTAGTACTCCAAATGAAGTTGTTCCGTTTAACCACAATTTAATGAGAGCCTGAAGATAGAAGTTCAGGAAAGGCAACCTGGAGAACACCTTGGAGTGGAACACACCATCTCTCTACACCCCATACCCAATTTGTAGGTCTAATGCAGCGTAGTTTCCAACAACTACTAAACGAGAGCATGATGATCGAAGCATTGGCGAGGAAACCTGGGGAACACCTTGGAGTGGAACACACCATCTCTCTACACCCCATACCCAATTTGTAGGCCTAATGCAGCGTAGTTTCCAACAACTACTAAACGAGAGCATGATGATCGAAGCATTGGCGAGGAAACCTGGGGAACACCTTGGAGTGGAACACACCATCTCTCTACAGTGGAACACACCATCTCTCTACACCCCATACCCAATTTGTAGGCCTAATGCAGCGTAGTTTCCAACAACTACTAAACGAGAGCCGGAAGATCGAAGCTCAGGAAAGGCAACCTGGAGAACACCTTGGATTGGAACACACCATCTCTCTACACCCCATACCCAATTTGTAGGCCCAATGCAGCGTAGTTTCCAACAACTACTAAACGAGAGCCGGAAGATCGAAGCAATGGAGAGGAAACCTGGGGAACACCTTGGAGTGTAACACACCATCTCTCTACACCCCATACCCAATTTGTAGGCCTAATGCAGCGTAGTTTCCAACAACTACTAAACGAGAGCCGGAAGATCGAAGCAATGGAGAGGAAACCTGGGGAACACCTTGGAGTGTAACACACCATCTCTCTACACCCCATACCCAATTTGTAGGCCTAATGCAGCGTAGTTTCCAACAGCTACTAAACGAGAGCATGAAGATCGAAGCAATGGAGAGGAAACCTGGGGAACACCTTCGAGTGGAACACACCATCTCTCTACACCCCATACCCAATTTGTAGGCCTAATGCAGCGTAGTTTCCAACAACTACTAAACGAGAGCATGATGATCGAAGCATTGGCGAGGAAACCTGGGGAACACCTTGGAGTGGAACACACCATCTCTCTACAGTGGAACACACCATCTCTCTACACCCCATACCCAATTTGTAGGCCTAATGCAGCGTAGTTTCCAACAACTACTAAACGAGAGCCGGAAGATCGAAGCTCAGGAAAGGCAACCTGGGGAACACCTTGGAGTGGAACACACCATCTCTCTACACCCCATACCCAATTTGTAGGCCTAATGCAGCGTAGTTTCCAACAACTACTAAACGAGAGCCGGAAGATCGAAGCAATGGAGAGGAAACCTGGGGAACACCTTGGAGTGTAACACACCATCTCTCTACACCCCATACCCAATTTGTAGGCCTAATGCAGCGTAGTTTCCAACAACTACTAAACGAGAGCCGGAAGATCGAAGCTCAGGAAAGGCAACCTGGGGAACACCTTGGAGTGGAACACACCATCTCTCTACACCCCATACCCAATTTGTAGGCCCAATGCAGCGTAGTTTCCAACAACTACTAAACGAGAGCCGGAAGATCGAAGCTCAGGAAAGGCAACCTGGGGAACACCTTGGAGTGTAACAAACCCTCTCTCTACACCACGGAAGGGCTGATTCTTAGGAAGGATGGCTGTCGGAAAGAAGCAGGGCGCGTCCGAGGGTGATTATATTCTTATTAGGTATATACTCACCCTCGGACGCGCCCTGCTTCTTTATTTGTAATGAATGTTTATTTGCAATGTGGTTTTGACTTACTCTATTTTTTTGGTAAATAATGATTTTATTATTTTCATTGTTTTGCATCTTCTTGGCAATAATATAATGAAGACGCGACAGGACAACACTCGGTGGATGCCATATCTGTGTTTAAAATTGAAAAAACCTTTCAGTTAACTACTTGCAGGAGAAAGTTATTGTAGCTGGTGGCCATTTTTAGTACTGTACCAGATTTTTGTTGTATGTGTTTGTTTTTAATGTTAAAATGTCTGCATTTGATATCTCTCCAGTATTTTCTTTTTTATAAGCAAAATACTTATTTTTATATTTTCTGATGTTGGTTCCAGGGGTACACGGGCAGCAGTGGTGTGGTCAGTGGAGGCCTAGTGGAAGGAGTGACCGCAGACAGGCATCGAAGGCCTAAAATAATAACACATGGCTGTAGGCAATTTTAAATTGGTTCCAGGGGTACACGGGCAGCAGTGGTGTGGTCAGTGGAGGCCTAGTGGAAGGAGTGACCGCAGACAGGCATCGAAGGCCTAAAATAATAACACATGGCTGTAGGCAATTTTAAATTGGTTACAGGGGTACACGGGCAGCAGTGGTGTGGTCAGTGGAGGCCTAGTGGAAGGAGTGACCGCAGACAGGCATCGAAGGCCTAAAATATTAACACATGGCTGTAGGCAATTTTAAATTGGTTACAGGGGTACACGGGCAGCAGTGGTGTGGTCAGTGGAGGCCTAGTGGAAGGAGTGACCGCAGACAGGCATCGAAGGCCTAAAATAATAACACATGGCTGTAGGCAATTTTAAATTGGTTCCAGGGGTACACGGGCAGCAGTGGTGTGGTCAGTGGAGGCCTAGTGGAAGGAGTGACCGCAGACAGGCATCGAAGGCCTAAAATAATAACACATGGCTGTAGGCAATTTTAAATTGGTTACAGGGGTACACGGGCAGCAGTGGTGTGGTCAGTGGAGGCCTAGTGGAAGGAGTGACCGCAGACAGGCATCGAAGGCCTAAAATAATAACACATGGCTGTAGGCAATTTTAAATTGGTTCCAGGGGTACACGGGCAGCAGTGGTGTGGTCAATGGAGGCCTAGTGGAAGGAGTGACCGCAGACAGGCATCGAAGGCCTAAAATAATAACACATGGCTGTAGGCAATTTTAAATTGGTTCCAGGGGTACACGGGCAGCAGTGGTGTGGTCAGTGGAGGCCTAGTGGAAGGAGTGACCGCAGACAGGCATCGAAGGCCTAAAATAATAACACATGGCTGTAGGCAATTTTAAATTGGTTCCAGGGGTACACGGGCAGCAGTGGTGTGGTCAGTGGAGGCCTAGTGGAAGGAGTGACCACAGACAGGCATCGAAGGCCTAACATAACAAAAATGTCAATACAATGGTATTGTCAGTGGCAGGCATTGAAGGATGTCAGCGCATAGACTAAACATTGGTGGAGCTGTGAGATAATTTTGCAAGTGGTAGAGCACTGTTTGAGCTGGGGTGGGGGGAAACTGTCTTGTGGCCGGCGGTACAGGCCCAGGGCCCCTCATATTACAACGGTGTGTCTGACGTTGGGTGCGCACCACCACCGCCAGAGACACTTTATTGTACTAGGAGGGACCCAGTGGCAGTGCCGTCGACCAAAAGCGGGCTCACCCACCTCTTCAGACAAACTGCACTCTCACGGGTGCTGTTGCCAAGTGTCGATACCACGGCCCCGTGTGGGGAGTTTGGCCATTTAGTGAGGTGTAAACATGTCGTATGCTGGACAATCAGGTGCAGAAAATTACGAGATTGGAAAAGGCATTCAGAATAGTCCACAGGCAAGACCTTTTCATAGGAAAGCTAGGTGTCAGCCGGGCAAGGTGGGGCAAAAGATTTCGAAATCCAGTTGTGGTTCATTTTAATGAAGGTTAGATCATCTACATTTTGGGTAGCCAGACGAGTCCTTTTTTCTGTTAGTATTGAACCTGCAGCACTGAATACTCTTTCTGATAGGACACTAGCTGCCGGGCAAGCAAGCTCCTGCAATGCATATTCTGCCAATTCTGGCCAGGTGTCTAATTTTGATGCCCAGTAATCAAATGGGAATGACGGTTGAGGGAGAACATCGATAAGGGATGAAAAATAGTTTGTAACCATACTGGACAAATGTTGTCTCCTGTCACTTTGAATTGATGCTGCAGTACCTGTCCTGTCTGCGGTCATAGCAAAATCACTCCACAACCTGGTCAGAAAACCCCTCTGGCCAACGCCACTTCTGATTTCTGCCCCTCTAACTCCTCTGGTCTGCTGGCCCCTGCAGCTCGTGTGAGAACGATCACGGGCGCTGTGTGCAGGGAATGCCAGAAGCAAACGGTCAACAAGAGTTGATTGTTTGGTTGCTAATATTAGTTCCAAGTTCTCATGTGGCATTATATTTTGCAATTTGCCTTTATAGCGAGGATCAAGGAGGCAGGCCAACCAGTAATCGTCATCATTCATCATTTTAGTTATGCGTGTGTCCCTTTTGAGGATACGTAAGGCATAATCCGCCATGTGGGCCAAAGTTCCAGTTCTCAAATCTGCGGTTGTGCTTGGTTGAGGGGCAGTTTCAGGCAAATCCACGTCACTTGTGTCCCTCCAAAAACCAGAACCCGGCCTTGCCGCGCCACCAATTTCCAGTGGCCCCGGAAAAGCTTCCTCATTAAAAATATAATCATCCCCACCATCCTCCTCGTCCTCCTCCTCCTCTTCGCCCGCTACCTCGTCCTGTACACTGCCCTGGCCAGACAATGGCTGACTGTCATCAAGGCTTTCCTCTTCCTCAGCTGCAGACGCCTGATCCTTTATGTGCGTCAAACTTTGCATCAGCAGACGCATTAGGGGGATGCTCATGCTTATTATGGCGTTGTCTGCACTAACCAGCCGTGTGCATTCCTCAAAACACTGAAGGACTTGACACATGTCTTGAATCTTCGACCACTGCACACCTGACAACTCCATGTCTGCCATCCTACTGCCTGCCCGTGTATGTGTATCCTCCCACAAAAACATAACAGCCCGCCTCTGTTCACACAGTCTCTGAAGCATGTGCACTGTTGAGTTCCACCTTGTTGCAACGTCTATGATTAGGCGATGCTGGGGAAGGTTCAAAGAACGCTGATAGGTCTGCATACGGCTGGAGTGTACGGGCGAACGGCGGATATGTGAGCAAAGTCCACGCACTTTGAGGAGCAGGTCGGATAACCCGGATAACTTTTCAGGAAGCACTGCACCACCAGGTTTAAGATGTGAGCCAGGCAAGGAATGTGTTTCAGTTGGGAAAGGGAGATGGCAGCCATGAAATTCCTTCCGTTATCACTCACTACCTTGCCTGCCTCAAGATCTACAGTGCCCAGCCACGACTGCGTTTCTTTCTGCAAGAACTCGGACAGAACTTCCGCGGTGTGTCTGTTGTCGCCCAAACACTTCATAGCCAATACAGCCTGCTGACGTTTGCCAGTAGCTGCCCCATAATGGGAGACCTGGTGTGCAACAGTGGCAGCTGCGGATGGAGTGGTTGTGCGACTGCGGTCTGTGGACGAGCTCTCGCTTCTGCAGGAGGACGAAGAGGAGGAGGAGGGGGTGCGAACGGCTACAGCCAATTGTTTCCTAGACCGTGGGCTAGGCAGAACTGTCCCAAACTTGCTGTCCCCTGTGGACCCTGCATCCACCACATTTACCCAGTGTGCCGTGATGGACACGTATCGTCCCTGGCCATGCCTACTTGTCCATGCATCTGTTGTCAGGTGCACCTTTGTGCTCACAGATTGCCTGAGTGCATGGACGATGCGCTCTTTAACATGCTGGTGAAGGGCTGGGATGGCTTTTCTGGAAAAAAAGTGTCGACTGGGTAGCTCGTAGCGTGGTACAGCGTAGTCCATCAGGGCTTTGAAAGCTTCGCTTTCAACTAACCGGTAGGGCATCATCTCTAACGAGATTAGTCTAGCTATGTGTGCGTTCAAACCCTGTGTACGCGGATGCGAGGCTAAGTACTTCCTTTTTCTAACCATAGTCTCATGTAGGGTGAGCTGGACTGGAGAGCTGGAGATCGTGGAACTAGCGGGGGTGCCGGTGGACATGGCAGACTGAGAGACGGTGGGAGATGGTATTGTTGCCACCGGTGCCCTAGATGCAGTGTTTCCTACTACGAAACTGGTGATTCCCTGACCCTGACTGCTTTGGCCTGGCAAAGAAACCTGCACAGATACTGCAGGTGGTGCGGAAAATGGTGGCCCTACACTGCCGGAAGGGATGTTGCGTTGCTGACTAGCTTCATTGGCCGAGGGTGCTACAACCTTAAGGGACGTTTGGTAGTTAGTCCAGGCTTGCAAATGCATGGTGGTTAAATGTCTATGCATGCAACTTGTATTGAGACTTTTCAGATTCTGTCCTCTGCTTAAGGTAGTTGAACATTTTTGACAGATGACTTTGCGCTGATCAATTGGATGTTGTTTAAAAAAATGCCAGACTGCACTCTTTCTAGCATCGGATACCTTTTCAGGCATTGCAGACTGAGCTTTAACCGGATGGCCACGCTGTCCTCCAACAGGTTTTGGCTTTGCCACGCGTTTTGGGCAAGATACGGGCCCGGCAGATGGAACCTGTTGCGATGTTGATGCCTGCTGCGGCCCCTCCTCCTCCGCTTCAGAACTGCTGCCGCCTGCACCCTGTTCCCCCAATGGCTGCCAATCGGGGTCAAGAACTGGGTCATCTATTACCTCTTCTTGTAGCTCGTGTGCAACTTCGTCTGTGTCACCGTGTCGGTCGGTGGTATAGCGTTCGTGATGGGGCAACATAGTCTCATCAGGGTCTGATTCTTGATCAGCACCCTGCGAGGGCAATGTTGTGGTCTGAGTCAAAGGACCAGCATAGTAGTCTGTCTGTGGCTGTGCATCAGTGCACTCCATGTCAGATTCAACTTGTAATGGGCATGGACTGTTAACTGCTTCACTTTCTAAGCCAGGGACGGTATGTGTAAAGAGCTCCATGGAGTAACCCGTTGTGTCGCCTGCTGCATTCTTCTCTGTTGTTGTTTTTGCTGAAGAGGACAAGGAAGCGACTTGTCCCTGACCGTGAACATCCACTAACGACGCGCTGCTTTGACATTTACCAGTTTCACGAGAGGAGGCAAAAGAGCTAGAGGCTGAGTCAGCAAGATAAGCCAAAACTTGCTCTTGCTGCTCCGGCTTTAAAAGCGGTTTTCCTACTCCCAGAAAAGGGAGCGTTCGAGGCCTTGTGTAGCCAGACGACGAACCTGGCTCCACAGCTCCAGACTTAGGTGCAATATTTTTTTTCCCCCGACCAGCTGATGCTCCACCACTACCACTACCCTCATTACCAGCTGACAATGAACGCCCCCGGCCACGACCTCTTCCACCATACTTCCTCATTGTTTTAAAAACGTAAACAAACTAACGGTATTTGTTGCTGTCACACAAATTACACGGTGAGCTATAACTTCAGTATGATTTAGCTACCCCTTTACAGGTGAGTGAGACCACAACGAAAATCAGGCACAATGTTACACACTCTGTTGTTGGTGGCAACAAATGAGAGAGATGCCACACACGCAGGACTGTCACTGAAGCACAAATGTAAATATCAATCTCCCACTGATTTGATTTTTTTTTTTTTTAAGGGAGACTTTAGGAAAAAAAAATAATAGAATAAAATGATTTTTTCAGGAAGAATTTAGAAACCAAATAAAATAAAATGATTTTTTCAGGGAGAATTTAGAAAACAAATAAAACAAAAAAAGGCTTTCTATGGCCCACTGAGTGAGAGATGACGCACACAGGAGTCAGGAGTGGCACACAAGCCCAGAGGCCAATATTTATCTCCCACTGATTGATGTAGTGATTTTTTCAGGTAGATTTTGGAACCCAAATCAAGCTAAAAAAAATAATAGGCTTTCTATGGCCCACAATTGGAGAGAGAGAGAGAGATGGCACACCCAGGAGTCAAGACTGGCACACAAGCAGAAAGGGCAATATTAATCTCCCACTGATTTTTTTTTTTTTTCTTTTTTTCAGGGAGACTTTAGGAAAAAAAAAAAAAGAATAAAATGATTTTTTCAGGAAGAATTTAGAAACCAAATAAAATAAAATTATTTTTTCAGGGAGAATTTAGAAAACAAATAAAACAAAAAAAGGCTTTCTATGGCCCACTGAGTGAGAGATGACGCACACAGGAGTCAGGAGTGGCACACAAGCCCAGAGGCCAATATTTATCTCCCACTGATTGATGTAGTGATTTTTTCAGGTAGATTTTGGAACCCAAATCAAGCTAAAAAAAATAATAGGCTTTCTATGGCCCACAATTGGAGAGAGAGAGAGAGATGGCACACCCAGGAGTCAAGACTGGCACACAAGCAGAAAGGGCAATATTAATCTCCCACTGATTTTTTTTTTTTTTTTTTTTTTTCAGGGAGACTTTAGGAAAAAAAAAATAGAATAAAATGATTTTTTCAGGAAGAATTTAGAAACCAAATAAAATAAAATTATTTTTTCAGGGAGAATTTAGAAAACAAATAAAACAAAAAAAGGCTTTCTATGGCCCACTGAGTGAGAGATGACGCACACAGGAGTCAGGAGTGGCACACAAGCCCAGAGGCCAATATTTATCTCCCACTGATTGATGTAGTGATTTTTTCAGGTAGATTTTGGAACCCAAATCAAGCTAAAAAAATAATAGGCTTTCTATGGCCCACAATTGGAGAGAGAGAGAGAGATGGCACACCCAGGAGTCAAGACTGGCACACAAGCAGAAAGGGCAATATTAATCTCCCACTGATTTGTTTTTTTTTTTTTTTTTTTTTTCAGGGAGACTTTAGGAAAAAAAAAAAAAAGAATAAAATGATTTTTTCAGGAAGAATTTAGAAACCAAAGAAAATAAAATGATTTTTTCAGGGAGAATTTAGAAAACAAATAAAACAAAAAAAGGCTTTCTATGGCCCACTGAGTGAGAGATGACGCACACAGGAGTCAGGAGTGGCACACAAGCCCAGAGGCCAATATTTATCTCCCAATTTTTTTTTTTTGTTCCAGGGAAAATTTATAAACCCAATAAAAAAAATAATAAATAGGCTTTCTATGGCCCACTATCTGAGAGACAGAGATGGCACGCTTAGGACTGGCACACAAGCCCAAAGGCCAATATTAATCTCCCACTGATTGATTTATTGATTTTTTCAGGTAGAATTTAGAACACAAATAAAGCAAAAAAAAAAAAAAAAGGGCTTTCTATGGCCCACTGAGTGAGTGATGATGCACACAGGAGTCAGGAGTGGCACACAAGCCCTGAGGCCAATATTTTTCTCCCACTGATTGATGTAGTGATTTTTTCAGGTAGATTTTAGAACCAAAATCAAGCAAAAAAATAAATAGGCTTTCTATGGCCCACTGAGTGAGTGATGATGCACACAGGAGTCAAGAGTGGCACACAAGCCCTGAGGCCAATATTTTTCTCCCACTGATTGATGTAGTGATTTTTTCAGGTAGATTTTATAACCCAAATCAAGCAAAAAAATAAATAGGCTTTCTATGGCCCACTGAGTGAGAGATGACACAGACAGGGATGGCACTCTAGCAGAAATGTCAATCTTAATCTCCCACAAAAAAAAAAAAACAGGGAGTGTCCTTCAATTACTATCTCCCTGCAGTAATCTCAGCCAGGTATGGCAGGCAGCAATAAGGAGTGGACTGATGCACAAATTAAATAAAAAGTGTGTACAAACCAAAAAGATAGCTGTGCAGAAAGGAAGGAACAAGAGGATTTGTGCTTTGAAAAAAGCAGTTGGTTTGCACAGCGGCGTACACACAGCAATGCAGCTATCAGGGAGGCTTCTAGGGCAGCCCAATGAGCTACAGCGCTGAGGGGGAAAAAAAAAATGTAGCTTCCACTGTCCCTGCACACCGAAGGTGGTGTTGGGCAGTGGAAATCGCTACAGCACAAGCGGTTTGGTGGTTAATGGACCCTGCCTAACGCTATCCCTGCTTCTGACGAAGCGGCAGCAACCTCTCCCTAAGCTCAGATCAGCAGCAGTAACATGGCGGTCGGCGGGAACTCCCCTTTATAGCCCCTGTGACGCCGCAGACAGCAAGCCAATCACTGCAATGCCCTTCTCTAAGATGGTGGGGACCAGGACCTATGTCATCACGCTGCCCACACTCTGCGTTTACCTTCATTGGCTGAGAAATGGCGCTTTTCGCGTCATTGAAACGCGACTTTGGCGCGAAAGTCGCGTACCGCATGGCTGACCCCGCACAGGGGTCGGATCGGGTTTCATGAAACCCGACTTTGACAAAAGTCGGCGACTTTTGAAAATGAACGACCAGTTTCGCTCAACCCTAGTGACTTGCTATAACTAACCACAGATATTTACTATGCCCAGGCAACGCCGGGCTCTTCAGCTAGTCTACTATATAAAGCTGAATGTGTGTGTGTGTGTGTGTGTGTGTATGTGTGTGTGTAAGTCCGGGATTGGCATCTGCACCGTCGCAGCTACAGCCACAAAATTTTGCACAGTCACACGTCTGGACCCCGAGATCGTCATAGGCTATGTTGTGAGGTGAAATATTAACCCCGCGCTTTCCAATTCACCAAACAATTTTGCCCCTATCTACATAATGGGGAAAAAATTGAAAGGAAAAGCGTTGGAGGCGTCGCAGCTACAGAAACAAAATTTTGCACAGTCACACGTCGGTACCCTGAGAGCGTCATAGGCTTCGTTGTGAGGTGAAATTTTAACCCCGCCCGTTCCAATTCACCAAACAATTTTGCCCCTAACTACATAATGGGGAAAAAGTGAAAGGAAAAGCGTTGGAGGCGTCGCAGCTACAGCAACAAAATTTTGCACAGTCACATGTCTGGACCCCGAGAGCGTCATAGGCTATGTTGTGAGGTGAAATTTTAACCCCGCGCTTTCCAATTCACCAATTTTGCCCCTATCTACATAATGGGAAAAAATGAAAGGAAAAGTGTAGGAGGCAAATTGACAGCTGCCAGATGTGAACAAGGGGGACTTAAAGAATGAGAGCGATGGCGCCAAAGAGTACTTACCGTACAGTTGCTAAGGTGGGGCCTCGACATGGGATACTCACCACACACACGGGGATATAAACACACACACAAAATGCGCCACACACTACCACATGCTTGAACACATATTACCCTCAGCACACATTTCACCACAAATACACCAACCTCGCCACATAAAAGTCAAAACACAAAAGTCGCCACTCAAAACTCGCCACGCGCAGAACTCGCCACATGCAAAAACTAGGCTCTTGCAAAACTCGCCACAAGTGCAAAATTCTCCTCATGAAAAACTCGCCACACGCAAAACTTGCACACGCGGAAAAATTGCCACATGCACAAAAGTTGCAACACATGCAAAAGTTGCCTCACACAAAACTTGCACATACTCAAAAGGCACCACACATAATACTCGCAACGCGCAAAACTCGCCATGCGCAAAACTTGCTGCACACAACTTGCAACACTAACCTGTCACATGCAACTCGACACACAAAAAGTTGCTACACGCATGTTGCCACACAAAACTCATCTCACAAAAGTGGCTACACGCATGTCGCCACACGCAACTCAACACAAACAACTTGACAAACGAAACTCGCCCTAAAACACACACAAGTCTGGTATTATCCTTCAAAAATAAAAATCTGATTAATAAGCAGACAGACTACAACAATTGCACCATATAGGAAATACGGCAGCTGTCAGTCACATGACCTGTCTATTATGTATATGTGTGAGCTAATATATACTGCCAGGGGGAGGGCTTCCTGTTGGCTGGGGATTTATCAGGCTGCCAATTTAGCTTACAAATACTGAGGTAAAAATACTGAGCAAATAATGTGTGAACGAGGTCTAATACAGGAGGAGATGACACACAGGTATATACTATATACAGGGGAGATGACACACAGATATATACTATATACAGGAGAGATGACACACAGGTATATCCTATATAGAGGAGATGACATACAGGTACATACTATATACAGGAGGAGATGACACACAGGTATATACTATATACAGGAGCAGATAGCCAACAGGTATATACTATATACAGGAGGAGATGACATACAGGTATATGCTATATATAGAAAATGACATACAGGTATATACTATATACAGAAGGAGATGACACACAGATGTATACTATATACAGGAGGAGATGACATACAGGTATATACTATATATAGAAGGAGATGACATACAGGTATATACTATATATAGGAGGAGATGACATATAGGTATATACTATATACAGGGGAGATGACACACAGCAAGTATATTATATATACAGGGGAGATGACATACAGGTATATACTATATACAGGAGATGACATACAGGTGTATACTATATATAAGGGAGATGACAAACATGTATATACTGAGGTGAAAATGAAAAGGTGTGAGTGCAAAATGAGAGGAGTGAGGGAAAATAGTGGAGTGATCAGAAAATGACAGATGTGGGGTCGAAAGAGGAGTGAGGGAAAATAGTGGAGTGATCGGAAAATGACAGATGTGAGGTCGAAATGACAAGTGTTAGGGGGGAATGAGAGGAGTGAGGGAGAAAATGAGAGGTGTAAGGGAGAAAATGAGAGATATGAGGGGGAAAATTAAAGATGTGATTGGGAAAATGAGAGGCGTGATGGGAAAATAAGAGAAGTGAGGTGCTATAACTAACCACAGATATTTACTATGCCCAGGCAACGCCGGGCTCTTCAGCTAGTATATATATATATCTAATACATAAAGCTGAATGTGTGTGTGTGTGTGTGTATGTATGTATGTATGTATGTCCGGGATTGGCATCTGCACCGTCGCAGCTACAGCCACAAAATTTTGCACAGTCACACGTCTGGACCCCGAGAGCGTCATAGGCTATGTTGTGAGGCAAAATTTTAACCCCGCATGTTCCAATTCACCAAACAATTTTGCCCCTATCTACATAATGGGGAAAAAAGTGAAAGGAAAAGTGTTGGAGGCGTCGCAGCTACAGCTACAAAATTTTGCACAGTCACACATCTGGACCCCGAGAGCGTCATAGGCTATGTTGTGAGGTGAAATTTTAACCCCGTGCTTTCCAATTCACAAAACAATTTTGCCCCTATCTACATAATGGGGAAAAAGTGAAAGGAAAAGCGTTGGAGGCGTCGCAGCTACAGCTACAAAATTTTGCACAGTCACACATCTGGACCCCGAGAGCGTCATAGGCTATGTTGTGAGGTGAAATTTTAACCCCGTGCTTTCCAATTCACAAAACAATTTTGCCCCTATCTACATAATGGGGAAAAAGTGAAAGGAAAAGTGTTGGAGGCGTCGCAGCTACAGCTACAAAATTTTGCACAGTCACACGTCTGGACCCTGAGAGCGTCTTAGGCTATGTTGTGAGGTGAAATTTTAACCCCATGCTTTCCAATTCACCAAACAATTTTGCCCCTATCTACATAATGGGGAAAAAAGTGAAAGGAAAAGTGTTGGAGGCGTCGCAGCTACAGCTACAAAATTTTGCACAGTCACACGTCTGGACCCTGAGAGCGTCATAGACTATGTTGTGAGGTGAAATTTTAACCCCGTGCTTTCCAATTCACAAAACAATTTTGCCCCTATCTACATAATGGGGAAAAAGTGAAAGGAAAAGCGTTGGAGGCGTCGCAGCTACAGCCACAATATTTTGCACAGTCACACGTCTGGACCCCGAGAGCATCATAGGCTATGTTGTGAGGTGAAATTTTAACCCGCGCTTTCCAATTCACCAAACAATTTTGCTCCTATCTACACAATGCGAAAAATTGAAAGGAAAAGTGTAGGAGGCAAATTGACAGCGGCCAGATGTGAACAAGGGGGACTTAAAGAATGAGAGCGATGGCGCCAAAGAGTATATACCGTACAGTTGCTAAGGTGGGGTCCCGACATGGGATACTCACCACACACACGGGGATATAAACACACACACAAAATGCGCCACACACTACCACATGCTTGAACACATATTACCCTCAGCACACATTTCACCACAAATACACCAACCTCGCCACATAAAAGTCGAAACACAAAAGTCGCCACTCAAAACTCGCCACGCGCAGAACTCGCCACATGCAAAAACTAGGCTCTTGCAAAACTCGCCACAAGTGCAAAACTCACCTCATGGAAAACTCGCCACACGCAAAACTTGCACACGCGGAAAAATTGCCACATGCACAAAAGTTGCAACACATGCAAAAGTTGCCTCACACAAAACTTGCACATACTCAAAAGGCACCAGACATAAAACTCACCACGCGCAAAACTCGCCATGCCCAAAACTTGCTGCACACAACTTGCTACACTAACCTGTCACATGCAACTCGACACACAAAAAGTTGCTACACGCATGTTGCCACACAAAACTCATCTCACAAAAGTCGCTACATGCATGTCGTCACACACAACTCAACACACACAACTTGACAAACGAAACTCGCCCTAAAACACACACAAGTCTGGTATTAGCCTTCAAAAATAAAAATCTGATTAATAAGCAGACAAACTACAAGAGCAACAAATGTACCATATAGAAAATACAGCAGCTGTCAGTCACATGACCTGTCTATTATGTGTATGTGTGAGCTAATATATACTGCCAGGGGGAGGGCTTCCTGTTGGCTGGGGATTTAACAGGCTGCCAATTTATCTTACAAATACTGAGGTAAAAATACTGAGCAAATAACGTGTTAACGAGGTCTAATACAGGAGATCACACAGGTATATACTATATACAGGAGGAGATGACATACAGGTATATACTATATACAGGAGGAGATGACACACAGGTATATACTATATACAGGGGAGATGACACACAGATATATACTATATACAGGAGAGATGACACACAGGTATATACTATATAGAGGAGGAGATGACATACAGGTACATACTATATACAGGAGGAGATGACATACAGGTATATACTATATACAGGAGGAGAAGACACATAGGTATATACTATATATAGGAGCAGATTACCTACAGGTATATACTATATACAGGAGGAGATGACACACAGGTATATGCTATATATAGAAGATGACATACAGGTATATACTATATACAGGAGGAGATGACACACAGATATATACTATATACAGGGGAGATGACACACATATATACTATATATATAGAAGGAGATGACATACAGGTATATACTATATATAGGAGGAGATGACATACAGGTATATACTATATATAGGAGGAGATGACTTACAGGTATATACTATATATAGGTGGAGATGACATACAGGTATATACTATATACAGGGGAGATGACACACAGCAGGTATATACTATATACAGGGGAGATAACATACAGGTATATACTAAATACAGGAGATGACATACAGGTGTATACTATACATAAGGGAGATGACAAACATGTACTGTATATACTGAGGTGAAAATGAGAGGTGTGAGGGAAAATAGTGTAGTGATCAGAAAATGACAGATGTGAGGTCGAAATGACAAGTGTTAGGGGGGAATGAGAGGAGTGAGGGAGAAAATGAGAGGTGTGAGGGAGAAAATGAGAGATGTGAGGGGGAAAATTAAAGATGTGATTGGGAAAATGAGAGGCGTGATGGGAAAATAAGAGAAGTGACGTGCTATAACTAACCACAGATATTTACTATGCCCAGGCAACGCCGGGCTCTTCAGCTAGTCTAATATATAAAGCTGAATGTGTGTGTGTGTGTATGTATGTATGTCCGGGATTGACATCTGCACCGTCGCAGCTACAGCCACAAAATTTCGCACAGTCACACGTCTGGACCCTTAATGCGTCATAGGCTATGTTGTGAGGTGAAATTTTAACCCCGTGCTTTCCAATTCACCAAACAATTTTGCCCCTATCTATATAATGGGGTGAAAGTGAAAGGAAAAGTGTTGGAGGCGTCGCAGCTACAGCCACAAAATTTTGCACAGTCACACATCTGGACCCTGAGAGCGTCATAGGCTATGTTGTGAGGTGAAATTTTAACCCCGCGCTTTCCAGTTCACCAAACAATTTTGCCCCTATCTACATAATGGGAAAAAATGAAAGGAAAAGTGTAGGAGGCAAATTGACAGCTGCCAGATGTGAACAAGGGGGACTTAAAGAGAGAGAGCGATGGCGCCAAAGAGTATATACGTACAGTTGCTAAGGTGGGGCCCCAACATGGGATACTCACCACACACGGAGATATGAACACACACACAAAATGGGACACACTACCACGTGCTTGAACACATATTACCCTCAGCACACATTTCACCACAAATACACCAACCTCGCCACATAAAAGTCGAAACACAAAAGTCGCCACTCAAAACTCGCCACGCGCAGAACTCGCCACATGCAAAAACTAGGCTCTTGCAAAACTCGTCACAAGTCCAAAACTCACCTCATGGAAAACTCGCCACACGCAAAACTTGCACACGCGGAAAAATTGCCACATGCACAAAAGTTGCAACACATGCAAAAGTTGCCTCACACAAAGCTTGCACATACTCAAAAGGCACCACACATAAAACTCGCCACGCGCAAAACTCGCCATGCGCAAAACTTGCTGCACACAACTTGCTACACTAACCTGTCACATGCAACTCGACACACAAAAAAATGCTACACGCATGTTGCCACACAAAACTCATCTCACAAAAGTCACTACATGCATGTCGCCACACGCAACTCAACACACACAACTTGACAAACGAAACTCGCCCTAAACACAAACAAGTCTGGTATTATCCTTCAAAAATAAAAATCTGATTAATAAGCAGACAAACTACAACAAATGTACCATATAGGAAATACGGCAGCTGTCAGTCACATGACCTGTCTATTATGTGTATGTGTGAGCTAATATATACTGCCAGGGGGGAGGGCTTCCTGTTGGCTGGGGATTTATCAGGCTGCCAATTTAGCTTACAAATACTGAGGTAAAAATACTGAGCAAATAATGTGTGATCGAGGTCTAATACAGGAGGAGATGACACACAGATATATACTATATACAGGAGGAGATGACACACAGGTATATACTATATAGAGGAGGAGATGACATACAGGTACATATATATACAGGAGGAGATGACACACAGGTATATACTATATACAGAAGCAGATGACACACAGGTATATACTACATACAGGAGGAGATGACTTACAGGTATATACTATATACAGGAGGAGATGACACACGTATATACTATATACAGGAGGAGATGACATACAGGTATATACTATATACAGGAGGACATGACACACAGGTATATACTATATACAGGAGGAGATGACATACAGGTATATACTATATACAGGAGGAGATGACAACCTGGTATATACTATATACAGGGAAGATGACATACAGGTACATACTATATACAGGGGTGATGACACACAGGTATATACTATATACAGTGGAGATGACACACAGGTATATACTATATACAGGAGGAGATGAAAAACATGTATATACTATATACTGGAGGAGATGACACACAGGTATATACTATATACAGGAGCAGATGATACACAGGTATATACTGTTAGGGACTGGCGGAACGCACCAAGTATAGAAGATATGAAACTAGGTGCGTTCGCAGTCCGAGGTCCACCGTGCAGGTATAAACCCTGCTGCCAGTAAGACGGACTATATGGCGGTACTATAAGTATACACGCATGGGTTAACTTCACCCTGCGTGAAGGAAGCGATCCTGTTGCATCACAGGACCGCGGTACCGCACATAGAGCGCGAGCAAGAAGTCAGCGAACACAACCCCAACTAGGATTGAAGTCCGATTAGACACTTGCTGGCACAACACCGCAACTGGGTGTGTAAGGAAACTATTAAATAGTGTATAGAGGCACGAGAGTGCATGCGGTGCCGCACTGACGGATGCCACTAACCACCCAGGCTTGGGTAAGGAAAGCGCAGAGGAAGCGCACGGTGCCGTACTGGCAGACACAGCAACTAGACGCTGTGATGTGTGTTACGTGCAGATGGCTAGTCGGGCGCTAGATAGCTACCATCATCCGCGAGCAGTCAACAACACTAGGGAGGGATACTTAGGAGCTTTCATCCATCGACATACATCCATCTACACACACACATTATATCAAGACAATACTAGCGCATGGCCGTGCGGTCATGCGCAGTTTATATAGTTGCAGCACAGGAAGTAGCTACAGAAGTTTTGCCCTTTCAGGACCTGCCAAGAGGACCAATGGGATGTGTTGCAGTGCCAGAGCATGTGACCCTCGATCTCCAACGGGAGATCTTGCCCTGGGCATGCTCAGTGTGTGCAAATAAGGACTTAGTCCCAGAGAAGCCCACTCGCCGCAGATCAGTGCAGGGTACAACAGGAGAGCCAGAAAAGGCAGCAGTAACCCCCTGCACAGAATCAGTCCCAGCAAGACGCTGGGAGCGACGCCTCCGCTGAGCAGAGCCCACTGCGGCCGAAGCAGAATGGGAGACCGCAGCAGACACGGATTGAGATTCCCCCTGTGCAGCAGAGGAAACTCGACTCCTAACATTACCCCCCTCCTAGGGCCCCCCTCCTTGAGCCTCACTACGCTCAAAAGCTGCAATAAGCAGCGGAGCCCGAATGTGCTCCACAGGCTCTCAGGTTCTATCCTCTGGGCCGTGACCCTTCCAGTCCACCAGATAAAATTTCTTGCCACGTACCACCTTGCACCCCACAATAGCATTCACCTCAAACTCATCCGTGGATGAACCCGATGTCCCAGCAGATGACTCAGAAAACCGGGACAAATGAACGGGCTTTAAGAGGGAAACGTGAAAAGTATCGGTGATACCAAGGCGTGGAGGAATAGCCAAACGGTAGACCACAGGGTTGACCTGTTCCAGAACCTTAAACGGGCCAATGTAGCGAGGAGCAAACTTAGTGGACTCAACTCGCAGCCTGATGTTACAGGCGGAGAGCCACACTAAGTCGCCAGGAGCAAAGACCGGAGCAGGGCGCCGGTGTGTATCAGCCGAAACCCTCATTCTCTCCTTGGAGGCCCGGATGGCATCCTGTGTGTGGTCCCAGATGTCACGTACCTCCACCGCCCAGTCTGCCACCCTAGAATCGGTGGATGACACAGGCATGGGCACAGGGACACGCGGATGCTGGCCGTAATTAAGGAGAAAGGGAGTTTGACCAGTGGAATCGGCTACGGCGTTGTTCAAGGCAAATTCCGCCCAAGGTAGCAAAGATGCCCAGTCATCCTGCCTAGCAGAGACGAAATGTCGCAAATATGTCACCAGAGTCTGGTTGGTTCTCTCCACCAACCCATTCGTCTCGGGATGGTATGCAGAGGAGAGGTTTAACTCTATGCTGAGTAAACGGCAGAGCTCTCTCCAAAACCGAGACGCGAACTGGGGACCTCGATCACTGACAATCTTATCAGGCATACCATGCAATCGGAAAACGTGCTTAATGAACAACACCGCCAAGGCCTGTGCTGAGGGTAACCGAGGAAGCGGCACCAAATGCACCATCTTAGAGAAATGGTCGGTGACAACCCAAATAATGGAGCAGCCACGCGACTTGGGTAAGCCCACCACAAAGTCCATCCCGACCATCTCCCAGGGCCTGTCTGCCACCGGTAGAGGGTAAAGCAACCCAGCAGGCCGTTGCCGAGGAGACCGATTCTGGGCGCAAGAAACGCACGCCTGAATATAGTCCCTGACATCTCGGGCCATATGCGGCCACCAGTATGTGCTCGCCAAAAGCTCAGATGTCCTCTTGGTCCCAAAATGCCCACCCACTCTGGAGGAATGAGCCCAAGAGAGAACCTACGGTCGCAAGTTAGCTGGTACGAAAGTCTTGCCCGGGGGCACAGACTCTAGCGAAACCGGAGCTACAGTTCTCAGGCTCTCAGAAGGGACAATAAGCCGAGGCTCCTCCTCCTCCTCCTCCGATGACACTACGGAGCGGGAGAGAGCGTCAGCACGAACGTTCTTCTCCCGGAGAGGAAATGGAGAGTAAAATGGAACAGGGAGAAGAACAGGGACCATCTAGCCTGGCGAGAATTCAGCCGCTGGGCCGTTTGTAGATATACCAAGTTCTTGTGGTCAGCGAAGACTTGGAAGGGAAAGCGAGCTCCCTCCAAGAGATGTCTCCACTCTGAAAAAGCCAACTTCATGGCTAGCAACTCCCTGTCCCCGATGGAATAATTCCTCTCCGCTGGTGTGAAGGTCTTGGAGAAGAAGAAGCAAGGATGCTTCCGACCTTGAGCATCCTTTTGGAAAAGGACTGCTCCAGCACCAACGGATGAGGCATCCACCTCCAAGATAAATGGTTTATCAACATCGGGGCGATGTAGGATGGGAGCGCTAACGAAGTGTGACTTGATCGAGAGAAAGGCTTTGGAGACCTCCTCTGACCACAACTTGGGATTTGCTCCCTTCTTGGTGAGGGCAACCAAGGGAGCTACCAAAGTTGAGAAGTGTGGAATGAACTGGCGATAGTAATTAATGAACCCCATAAAGCGTTGCACCGCTTTAAGAGAATGGGGTTCCTGCCAGTCCATTACAGCCTGTAGCTTGGCAGGATTCATAGCCAAACCCTGGGCAGAGATGATATAACCAAGGAAAGGCAAGGACTCCTGCTCAAACACACACTTCTCCAACTTGGCGTAGAGGGAGTTTGCCCGTCAGAGGTCGAAGACTTTGCAAACATCTCTCCGATGGGAGTCAATATCTGGAGAGAAGATGAGAATATCATCCAGATAGACTACGACCGAGGTGGTGAGCATATCCCGGAAGATGTCGTTCACAAAGTCTTGGAAAACGGCTGGGGCATTACAGAGCCCGAAGGACATCACCAGATATTCATAGTGCCCATCCCTGGTGTTAAAAGCCGTCTTCCATTCATCCCCCTCACGGATGCGAATCAGGTTGTAAGCACCCCGCAGATCTAACTTAGTAAATATCCTCGCTCCCCGTAGCCTATCAAACAGCTCAGATATCAGGGGTAATGGGTACTTGTTCTTAACGGTGAAGGCGTTA
This sequence comes from Ranitomeya imitator, assembly GCF_032444005.1. NCBI lineage: Eukaryota > Metazoa > Chordata > Amphibia > Anura > Dendrobatidae > Ranitomeya > Ranitomeya imitator. Next base: position 225,114,052 of record NC_091287.1, on the reverse strand, counting down.
AGACCCCTGTAGTCTATGCATGGACGTAAATCTCCAGTCTTCTTCTGTACGAAGAAGAACCCAGCCCCTGCCGGTGACACTGACTTCCTAATGAATCCTCTTGCCAGATTCTCTTGGATGTACTGAGACATTGCCTCCGTCTCCGGGAGAGACAACGGATAGACTCGACCCCGGGGAGGCTCAGCACCAGGCAAGAGGTCAATAGGACAGTCATAGGGGCGGTGAGGCGGAAGGGTCTCCGCAGCTCTTTTGGAGAACACGTCTGCATTGGGCCAATAGTGCTTGGGGAGAGAGGAAAGATCTGCGGGTACCTGTGTAGTAGCAAACTGAACGCATTCCCTCTGACATCTACCCTCGCAGGATTTACTCCATCCCAAAATTCTCCCAGAGGACCACTCAATATGAGGAGAATGGTAGCGAAGCCATGGTATCCCCAACAGGACCTCATCAATTCCCCCAGGAACGACCAATAGGGAGACCATCTCCTGATGTGATGGAGACACAGAAAGCGTGAAAGGAATGGTTTGGTGGGTAATCTGTGAGGGTAGTGTTGACCCATTTACCACTCGAACGGTTACAGGCTTGGCGAGCATCACCAAGGGTATTGCATGACGCTGGGCAAAAGAGGAAGACATAAAATTACCCTCTGCCCCAGAATCCACGCATAGCTCGACCATAAGAGTGGAAGGGCCAATGGCAATTGTCCCCTTGAAGGACAACTTTGAGGCAAACGTCGCCGTGTCTAGTGTACCTCCTCCAACTGCCACTAGACGCTGACGTTTCCCCGACCGCTGAGGACCCTTTGAGGCAAGATGTCCTGACTTCTGGCAAACATGACGGACCCTATGTGCACGGGCGGACTGAGATTTGGATCCCGCTCGTGTCACCTCTAAGGCCGCATGTGACTCAGATGCCTGGATTGGAGATTCCAAAGGTTTGGCGAAGGTGGGAGCCAGCCAAAACCTCTGCCTACACTGGGCTCGCTCTAACCTCCGCTCGTTAAAACGGAGGTCAATACGAGCAGAGACAGTTATTAACTCCTCCAGTGTGGCAGGATTCTCCCTAGTGGCCAGAGCGTCCTTAACGTGATCAGCCAGGCCCCTCCAAAACATGGGGACAAGGGCTTCATCCGACCACTCCAGCTCAGAAGCTAAAGTATGGAAGCGGACGGAAAAATGGCTGACCAAGGACTCACCCTGAGTTAATGCCAGTAGTTGGAGCGCTGTGTCATGGGTGACTTGAGGTCCTAAAAAGACCTTTTTCAGAGTGCTCAGAAACAACGGAGCACTCTGCACCACATGATCACCACGCTCCCACAGCGGCGTAGCCCACTCCAACGCCCTGTCCGACAAGAGAGAGACAATAAATCCCACCTTAGCCCGCTCTGTAGGAAAACGTGCAGCCAGGAGCTCGAGGTGGATAGAGCACTGACTCACGAATCCCCTACAAGTTTTGCAATCTCCAGAAAATTTTTCTGGCAACGGGAGGCGAGATAATGTCGGAACAGGGGTGGCAGTGGACAAGGTTGCTGCAGCCACGCTAGCAGCCTGTACAGCAACTGCGGTAACATCCACAGCTGAGGTTGAGCTCTCGAGAGCCGTCAACCTACCCTCCAGCTGCTGGATATACCGCAAAGATTACTGAATGTCCACCATTTACTAGCCAGACCTTGGCGCTAGTATTATGTTAGGGACTGGCGGAACGCACCAAGTATAGAAGATATGAAACTAGGTGCGTTCGCAGTCCGAGGTCCAACGTGCAGGTATAAACCCTGCTGCTAGTAAGACGGACTATATGGCGGTACTATAAGTATACACGCACGGGTTAACTTCACCCTGCGTGAAGGAAGCGATCCTGTTGCGTCACAGGACCGCGGTACCGCACATAGAGCGCAAGCAAGAAGTCAGCGAACACAACCCCAACTAGGATTGAAGTCCGATTAGACACTTGCTGGCACAACACCGCAACTGGGTGTGTAAGGAAACTATTAAATAGTGTATAGAGGCACGAGAGTGCATGCAGTGCCGCACTGACGGACGCCACTAACCACCCAGGCTTGGGTAAGGAAAGCGCAGAGGAAGCGCACGGCGCCGTACTGGCAGACACAGCAACTAGACGCTGTGATGTGTGTTACGTGCAGATGGCTAGTCGGGCGCTAGATAGCTACCATCATCCGCGAGCAGTCAACAACACTAGGGAGGGATACTTAGGAGCTTTCATCCATCGACATACATCCATATACACACACACATTATATCAAGACAATACTAGCGCATGGCCGTGCGGTCATGCGCAGTTTATATAGTTGCAGCACAGGAAGTAGCTACAGAAGTTTTGCCCTTTCAGGACCTGCCAAGAGGACCAATGGGATGTGCTGCAGTGCCTGAGCATGTGACCCTCGATCTCCAACGGGAGATCTTGCCCTGGGCATGCTCAGTGTGTGCAAATAAGGACTTACTCCCAGAGAAGCCCGCTCGCCGCAGATCAGTGCAGGGTACAACAGGAGAGCCAGAAAAGGCAGCAGTAACCCCCTGCACAGAATCAGTCCCAGCAAGACGCTGGGAGCGACGCCTCCGCTGAGCAGAGCCCACTGCGGCCGAAGCAGAATGGGAGACCGCAGCAGACACGGATCGAGATTCCCCCTGTGCAGCAGAGGAAACTCGACTCCTAACATATACTATATACAGGAAGAGATGACTTACAGGTACATACTATATAAAGGAGGAGATGACACACGTATATACTATATACAGGAGGAGATGACATACAGGTACATACTATATACAGGAGGAGATGACACACATATATACTATATACAGGAGGAGATGACATACAGGTATATACTATATAAAAGAGGAGTTGACACATAGGTATATAGAGGAGGAGATGACATACAGCAGGTATATACTATATACAGGGGAGATGACATACAGGTATATACTATATACAGGAGATGACATACAGGTATATAGTATATACAGAAGAGATGACATACAGGTATATAGTATATACAGGAGGAGATGACACATGGGTATATACAATATACAGGAGGAGATGACATACAGCAGGTATATACTATTTACAGGGGAGATGACATACAGGTATATAATATATACAAGAGGAGACATACAGGTGTATACTATATATAAGGGAGATGACAAAAATGTATATACTGAGGTGAAAATGAGGGGTGTGAGGTGAAAATGAAAAGGTGTGAGTGCAAAATGAGAGGAGTGAGGGAAAATAGTGGAGTGATTGTAAAATGACAGATGTGAGGTCGAAATGACAAGTGTTAGGGGGGAATGAGAGGAGTGAGGGGGAAAATGAGAGGTGTAAGGAAGAAAATGAGAGGTGTAAGGGAAAAAATGAGAGGCATGATGGGAAAATAAGAGACGTGAGGTGCTATAACTAACCACAGATATTTACTATGCCCAGGCAACGCCGGGCTCTTCAGCTAGTCTAATATATAAAGCTGAATGTGTGTATGTATGTCTGGGATTGGCATCTGCACCGTCGCAGCTACAGCCACAAAATTTTGCACAGTCACACGTCTGGACCCCGAGAGCGTCATAGGCTATGTTGTGAGGTGAAATTTTAACCCCGCGCTTTCCAATTCACCAAACAATTTTGCCCCTATCTACATAATAGGGAAAAGTGAAAGGAAAAGTGTTGGAGGCATCGCAGCTACAGCCACAAAATTTTGCACAGTCACACATCTGGATCCCGAGAGCGTCATAGGCTATGTTGTGAGGTGAAATTTTAACCCCACGCTTTCCAATTCACCAAACAATTTTGCCCCTATCTACATAATGGGGAAAAAGTGAAAGGAAAAGTGTTGGAGGCAAATTGCCAGCTGCCAGATGTGAACAAGGGGGACTTAAAGAATGAGAGCGATGGCGCCAAAGAGTATATACCGTACAGTTGCTAAGGTGGGGCCCCGACATGGGATACTCACCACACACGGGGATATGAACACGCACACAAAATGCGCCACACACTACCACGTGCTTGAACACATATACCACCCTCAGCACACATTTCACCACACATACACCAACCTCGCCACATAAGTCGAAACACAAAAGTCGCCGCTCAAAACTCGCCACGCGCAAAACTCGCCACATGCAAAACTAGGCTCTTGCAAAATTCACCACAAGTGCAAAACTCACCTCATGGAAAACTCGCCACACGCAAAACTTGCACACGCGGAAAAATTGCCACATGCACAAAAGTTGCAACACATGCAAAAGTTGCCTCACACAAAACTTGCACATACTCAAAAGGCACCACACATAAAACTCGCCACTCGCAAAACTCGCCATGCGCAAAACTTGCTGCACACAACTTGCTACACTAACCTGTCACATGCAACTCGACACACAAAAAGTTGCTACACGCATGTTGCCACACAAAACTCATCTCACAAAAGTCGCTACACGCATGTCGCCACACGCAACTCAACACAAACAACTTGACAAACGAAACTCGCCCTAAAACACACACAAGTCTGGTATTATCCTTCAAAAATAAAAATCTGATTTATAAGCAGACAAACTACAACAAATGTACCATATAGGAAATATGACAGCTGTCAGTCACATGACCTGTCTATTATGTGTATGTGTGAGCTATTATATACTGCCAGGGGGAGGGCTTCTTGTTGGCTGGGGATTTATCAGGCTGCCAATTTAGCTTACAAATACTGAGGTAAAAATACTGAGCAAATAACGTGTGAACGAGGTCTAATACAGGAGGAGATGACACACAGGTATATACTATATACAGGGGAGATGACACACAGATATATACTATATACAGGAGAGATGACACACAGGTATATACTATATAGAGGAGGAGATGACATACAAGTACATATATATAAAGGAGGAGATGACATGCAGGTATATACTATATACAGGAGGAGATGACACACAGGTATATACTATATACAGGAGCAGGTGACCTACAGGTATATACTATATACCGGAGGAGATGACATACAGGTATATGCTATATATAGAAGATGACATGCAGGTATATACTATATACAGGAGGAGGTGACACACAGATATATACTATATACAGGGGAGATGACACACAGGTATATACTATATACAGGAGGAGATGACATACAAATATATACTATATATAGAAGGAGATGACATTCAGATATATACTATATATAGGGGAGATGACACACAGCAGGTATATACTATATACAGGGGAGATGACATACAGGTATATACTATATACAGGAGATGACATACAGATGTATACTATATATAAGGGAGATGACAAACATGTATATACTGAGGTGATGAGGTGAAAATGAGAGGTGTGAGGTGAAAATGAAAAGGTGTGAGTGCGAAATGAGAGGAGTGAGGAAAAATAGTGGAGTGATCAGAAAATGACTGATGTGAGGTTGAAATGACAAGTGTTAGGGGGGAATGAGAGGAGTGAGGGAGAAAATGAGAGGTGTGAGGGAGAAAATGAGAGGTGTGAGGGAGAAAATGAGAGATGTGAGGGGGAAAATGAAAGATGTGATTGGGAAAATGAGAGGCGTTATGGGAAAATAAGACAAGTGAGGTGCTATAACTAACCACAGATATTTACTATGCCCAGGCAACACCGGGCTCTTCAGCTAGTATATATATATATATATATATATATATATATATACAGTACAGACCACAAGTTTGGACACACCTCATTTAAAGATTTTTCTGTATTTTCATGAAGTGACTGAAAATTGTAAGTTCACACTGAAGGCATCAAAACTATGAAATAACACATGTAGAATTATATACTTAAGAAAAATGTGTGCAACAACTGAAAATACAGTATCTTATATTCTAGGTTCTTCAAAGTAGCTACCTTTTGCTTTGATGACTGCTTTGCACACTCTTGGCATTCTCTTGATGAGCTTCAAGAGGTAGTCACCGGAAATGGTTTTCACTTCACAGGTGTGCCCTGTCAGGTTTAATAAGTGGGATTTCTTGCCTTATAAATGGGGTTGGGACCATCAGTTGTGTTGTGCAGAAGTCTGGTGGATACACAGCTGATAGTCCTACTGAATAGACTGTTAGAATTTATATTATGGCAAGAAAAAAGCTGCTAAGTAAAGAAAAACAAGTGGCCATCATTACTTTAAGAAATTAAGGTCAGTCAGTCTGAAAAATTGGGAAAACTTTGAAAGTGTCCCTAAGTGTAGATGCAAAAACCATCAAGCACGTCAAAGAAACTGGCTCACATGAGGACCGCCCCAGGAAAGGAAGACCAAGAGTCACCACTGCTTCTGAGAATAAGTTTATCCGAGTAACCAACCTCAGAAATCGCAGGCTAACAGCAGCTCATATTAGAGACCAGGTTAATGCCACACAGAGTTCTAGCAGCAGACACATCTCTACAACAAATGTTAAGAGGAGACTTTGTGCAGCTGGCCTTCATGGTAAAATATCAGCTAGAAAACCACAGCTAAGGACAGGCAACAAGAAGAAGAGACTTGTTTTGGCTAAAGAACACAAGGAATGGACATTAGACCAGTGGAAATCTGTGCTTTGGTCTGATAAGTCCAAATTTGGATCTTTGGTTCCAACCACAGCATCTTGCAGCGGCATGCTATATCATCCGGTTTGCATTTAATTAGACCATCATTTACTTTTCAACAGGACAATGACCCCAAACACACCTCCAGGCTGTGTAAGGGCTATATGGCCAAGAAGTAGAGTGATGGGGTGCTACGCCAGATGACCTGGCCTCCACAGTCACCAGACCTGAACCCAATTGAGATGGTTTGGGGTGAGCTGGACTGCAGAGTGAAGGCAAAAGGGGCAACAAGTGCTAAGCATCTCTTGGAGGTCCCTCAAGATTGTTGGAAGACCATTCCCTGTGACTACCTCTTGAAGCTCATGAAGAGAATGCCAAGAGTGTGCAAAGCAGTCATCAAAGCAAAAGGTAGCTACTTTGAAGAACCTAGAATATAAGATACTGTATTTTCAGTTGTTGCACACGTTTTTCTTAAGTATATATATCTACATGTGTTAATTCATAGTTTTGATGCCTTCAGTGTGAATTTACAATTTTCATAGTCATGAAAATACAGAAAAATCTTTAAATGAGAAGGTGTTTCCAAACTTTTGGTCTGTACTGTATATATATATATATATATATATATATATATATATATACAGTATATATATATGTGTGTATATGTGTATATATATATATATATATATATATATATACACATACAAGTGGGTCTCACAAAATTAGAATATAAAGAACAGTTAATTTATTTCAGTTCTTTAATGCAAAAAGAGAATCTCATATATAATGTATCGTCATTACAAACAGTGATCTATTTCAAGTGTTAATTTCTGTTAATTTTGATAAATATGGCTTACAGCCAATGAAAACCCAAAAGTTATCATCTCAGTAAATTAGAATAATTAATGAAAAACACCTGCAAAGGCTTCCTAAACATTTAAAAGGTCCCTTAGTATGTCTCAGTAGGCTCCACAATCATGGGGAAGACTGCTGACTTGACAGATGTCCAGAAGGCAGTCATTGAGACACTTCACAAGGAGGTTAAGCCACAAAAGGTCATTGCTAAAGAAGCTTGCTGTTCACAGAGTGCTGTATCCAAGCATATTAATGGAAAGTTGCGAGGAAGGAAAAAGTGTGGTAGAAAAAGGTGCACAAGCAACCAGCATAACCGCAACCTTGAAAGGATTGTTAATAAAAGGCCATTCAAAAATTTGAGGGAGATTCACAAGGAGTGGACTACTCCTGGAGTCATTGCTTCAAGAGCCATCACACACAGGTGTATCCAGGACGTGGGCTATAAGTGTTGCATTCCTTGTGTCAAGCCACTCATGACCAATAGACAACGCCAAAAGCGTCTACCTGGGCCAAGGAGAAAAAAAACTGGACTGTTGTTCAGTGGTCCAAGGTGTTGTTTTCAGATGAAAGTAAATTTTGCATTTCATTTGGAAATCAAGGTCCCAGAGTCTGGAGGAAGAATGGAGAGGCAAACAAACCAAGCTGCTTGAAGTCTAGTGTGAAGTTTCCACAATCAGTGATGTTTAGGGAGCCATGTCATCTGCTGGTGTAGGTCCACTGTGTTTTATCAAGACTAGGGTTGAGCGAAACGGGTCGAACATTTTCAAAAGTCGCCGACTTTTGGCGAAGTCGAGTTTCATGAAACCCGATCCGACCCCTGTGCGTGGTCGGCCATGCGGTACGCGACTTTCGCGCCAAAGTCGCGTTTCAATGACGCGAAAAGCGCCATTTCTCAGCCAATGAAGGTAAACGCAGAGTGTGGGCAGCGTGATGACATAGGTCCTGGTCCCCACCATCTTAGAGAAGGGCATTGCAGTTATTGGCTTGCTGTCTGCGGCGTCACAGGGGCTATAAAGGGGAGTTCCCGCCGACCGCCATGTTACTGCTGCTGATCTGAGCTTAGGGAGAGGTTGCTGCCGTTTCGTCAGAAGCAGGGATAGCGTTAGGCAGGGTCCATTAACCACAAAACCGCTTGTGCTGTAGCTATTTCCACTGCCCAACACCACCTTCGGTGTGCAGGGACAGTGGAAGCTCCTTTTTTTTTTTTTTTTTCCTCAGCGCTGTAGCTCATTGGGCTGCCCTAGAAGGCTCCCTGATAGCTGCATTGCTGTGTGTACGCCGCTGTGCAAAGCAACTGCTTTTTTCAAAGCACAAATCCTCTTGTTCCTTCCTTTCTGCACAGCTATCTTGTTTGTTTGTCCACACTTTTTATTTAATTTGTGCATCAGTCCACTCCTTATTGCTGCCTGCCATACCTGGCTGAGATTACTGCAGGGAGATAGTAATTGAAGGACAGTTCCTTTTTTTTTTTTTTTTTTTTTTTTGTGGGAGATTAAGATTGACATTTCTGCTAGAGTGCCATCTCTGTCTGTGTCATCTCTCACTCAGTGGGCCATAGAAAGCCTATTTATTTTTTTGCTTGATTTGGGTTCCAAAATCTACCAGAAAAAATCACAACATCAATCAGTGGGAGAAAAATATTGGCCTCAGGGCTTGTGTGCCACTCCTTACTCCTGTGTGTGCCATCTCTCACTCAGTGGGCCATAGAAAGCCTATTAATTTTTTTGCTTGATTTGGGTTCTAAATTCTACCTGAAAAAATCAATAAATCAATCAGTGGGAGATTAATATTGGCCTTTGGGCTTGTGTGCCAGTCCTAAGCGTGCCATCTCTCTCTCTCTCAGATAGTGGGCCACAGAAAGCCTATTTTTTTATTATTTTATTGGGTTTATAAATTTTCCCTGGAAAAAAAAAAAAAGTGGGAGATTAATATTGGCCTCTGGGCTTGTGTGCCAGTCCTGAGCGTGCCATCTCTCTCACAAATAGTGGGCCATAGAAAGCCTATTTATTTTTTGGGTTGATTTGGGTTCCTAATTCTACCTGAAAAAATCAATCAATCAATCAGTGGGAGAAAAATATTGGCCTCAAGGCTTGTGTGCCACTCCTTACTCCTGTGTGTGCCATCTCTCACTCAGTGGGCCATAGAAAGCCTATTAATTTTTTTGCTTGATTTGGGTTCCAAAATCTACCTGAAAAAAATCACTAAATCAATCAGTGGGAGATTAATATTGGCCTCTGGGCTTGTGTGCCACTCCTGACTCCTGTGTGCGTCATCTGTCACTCAGTGGGCCCTAGAAAGCCTATTTTTTGTTTTATTTGTTTTCTAAATTCTCCCTGAAACAATCATTTTATTTTCTTTGGTTTCTAAATTATTCCTGAAAAAAAATCATTTTTTTTGTATTTTTTTTTCTCTCAAGTCTCCCTGAAAAAAAAAAAAAAAAAAATCTGTGGGAGATTCATATTGCCCCTTCTGCTTGTGTGCCAGTCTTGACTCCTGGGTGTGCCATCTCTCTCTCTCTCCCCAATTGTGGGCCATAGAAAGCCTATTAATTTTTTTGCTTGATTTGGGTTCCAAAATCTACCTGAAAAAAATCACTAAATCAATCAGTGGGAGATTAATATTGGCCTCTGGGCTTGTGTGCCACTCCTGACTCCTGTGTGCGTCATCTGTCACTCAGTGGGCCCTAGAAAGCCTATTTTTTGTTTTATTTGTTTTCTAAATTCTCCCTGAAACAATCATTTTATTTTCTTTGGTTTCTAAATTATTCCTGAAAAAAATCATTTTTTTTGTATTTTTTTTTCTCTCAAGTCTCCCTGAAAAAAAAAAAAAAAAAAAAAAAATCTGTGGGAGATTCATATTGCCCCTTCTGCTTGTGTGCCAGTCTTGACTCCTGGGTGTGCCATCTCTCTCTCTCTCCCCAATTGTGGGCCATAGAAAGCCTATTAATTTTTTTGCTTGATTTGTGTTCCAAAATCTACCGAAAAAAATCACTAAATCAATCAGTGGGAGATTAATATTGGCCTCTGGGCTTGTGTGCCACTCCTGACTCCTGTGTGCGTCATCTGTCACTCAGTGGGCCCTAGAAAGCCTATTTTTTGTTTTTTTTTGTTTTCTAAATTCTCCCTGAAACAATCATTTTATTTTCTTTGGTTTCTAAATTATTCCTGCAAAAAATCATTTTTTTTGTATTTTTTTTTCTCTCAAGTCTCCCTGAAAAAAAAAAAAAAAAAATCTGTGGGAGATTCATATTGCCCCTTCTGCTTGTTGTGCCAGTCTTGACTCCTGGGTGTGCCATCTCTCTCTCTCACCCCAATTGTGGGCCATAGAAAGCCTATTAATTTTTTTGCTTGATTTGGGTTCCAAAATCTACCTGAAAAAAATCACTAAATCAATCAGTGGGAGATTAATATTGGCCTCTGGGCTTGTGTGCCACTCCTGACTCCTGTGTGCGTCCTCTCTCACTCAGTGGGCCCTACAAAGCCTTTTTTTTTTTTTCCTAAATTCTCCCTGAAACAATCATTTCATTTTATTTGTTTTATAAATTCTTCTGTAAAAAATAATTTTTTTTTAAATTTTTTTTTTCTGAAGTCTCCCTTTTAAAAAAACCAAACACAAATCAGTGGGAGATAAATATTTACATTTGCGCTTCAGTGACAGTCCTGCGTGTGTGCCATCTCATTTGTTGCCAACAACAACAGAGTGTGTAACATTGTGGCTGATTTTCGTTGTGGTCTCACCCACCTGTAAAGGGGTAGCTAAATCATACTGAAGTTATAGCTCACCGTGTAAGTTGTGTGACAGCAACAAATACCGTTCGTTTGTTAACGTTTTTAAAACAATGAGGAAGTCTGGTGGAAGAGGTCGTGGCCGGGGGCGTTCATTGTCAGCTGGTAATGAGGGTAGTCAGGCGCGGGCTGGCCCAGGTGGCAGAAATGCATATGCCCCCCGGGCCGGTGTCTAAGCAGCTGCACAGGGCCGCTGGAGGACTGGCAGTGACTAATACATAGCGCACCTGTAGTGCGCGATGGTGTCATCCCGCCAGCAGCCCTAACATGCAGGCTGCAGGGGTATGTGATGAGCAAGCTCCTATGCGCCACTGCCACTCTGAGGGAGAGAGCCAGCAGCCAAGATGAAAGGTCAGAATACCGGCATACCGGCCTGTGTGTGCACGGAGCTCCGGCTTCTCCTGCTCTTATCTGCTATCCCGGCAGAGAAGAAGAGATGGGGGAGGTACCGGGACAGTGCAGAGCTGTGAGCAGGAGAAACTGAAGAGCTGCACATGGACATCAGCCGCCCCTGCACCACAGAGGAGAGTGTCTGTGTGTGTATGAGGAGAGAGTGTGTGTGTGTGTGTGTGAGCTGCGTGCGTGCGTGCGTGCGTGTGTGAGCTGCGTGTGTGTGTGAGCTGCGTGCGTGTGTGTGTGTGTGTGTGAGCTGCGTGCGTGTGTGCGTGTGAGCTGCGTGCATGTGTGTGTGTGAGCTGCGTGCGTGTGTGTGAGCTGCGTGCGTGTGTGTGCTGCGTGCATCTGTGAGCTGCATGTGTGTCATTATACAGTGGGGCCGTGCGTGTGCGTGTCATTATACAGTGGGGCCGTGCGTGTGCCTGTCATATAGTGGGGCCGTGCGTGTGCCTGTCATTATACAATGGGTGTGTATGTGTGTGTCATTATACAGTGGGGCCGTGCGTGTGCGTGTCATTATACAGTGGGGCCGTGCGTGTGCCTGTCATTATATAGTGGGGCCGTGCGTGTGCCTGTCATTATACAATGGGTGTGTGTGTGTGTGTCATTATACAGTGGGGCCGTGCATGTGCCTGTCATTATACAGTGGGGCCATGCGTGTGCGTGTCATTATACAGTGGGGCCGTGCGTGTGCCTGTCATTATATAGTGGGGCTGTGCGTGTGCCTGTCATTATATAGTGGGGCTGTGCGTGTGCCTGTCATTATATAGTGGGGCCGTGCGTGTGCCTGTCATTATATAGTGGGGCTGTGCGTGTGCCTGTCATTATACAGAGGGGGGCTGTGTGTGTGTGTGTCATTATACAGTGGGGCCGTGCGTGTGCCTGTCATTATACATTGGGGCCGTGCGTGTGCCTGTCATTATACAGTGGGGCTGTGTGTGTTTGTCATTATACAGTGGGGCTGTGCATGTGTGTCATTATACAGTGGGGCCGTGCGTGTGCCTGTCATTATACAGTGGGGCCGTGCGTTTGCCTGTCATTATACAGTGGGGCCGTGCGTGTGCCTGTCATACAGTGGGGCCGTGCGTGTGCCTGTCATTATAGAGTGGTGCTGTTGCGCGTGTGTGTGTGTGTGTGTCATTATACAGTCGGGCTGTGCGTGTGTGTGTCATTATACAGTGGGGCTGTACATGTGTGTGTGTGTATGTCATTATATAGTGGGGCTGTGTGTGTGTCATTATACAGTGGGGCTGTGCGTGTGTGTGTCATTATAGAGTGGGGCTGTGCGTGTCATACAGTAGGGCTGTGCGTGTGCCTGTCATTATATAGTGGGGTTGTGCGTGTGTGTCATTATACAGTGGGGCTGTGGGTGTGTGTTTGTCATTATACAGTGGGGCTGTGCGTGTGCCTGTCATACAGTGGGGCTGTGCATGTGTCATTATACAGTGGGGCTGTGCGTGTGTGTGTCATTATACAGTGGGGTTGTGCGTGTGTGTCATTATACAGTGGGGCTGTGCGTGTGTGTATGCCATTATACAGTGGGGCTGTGTGTGTATGCCATTATACAGTGTGGTTGTGCGTGTGTGTGTGTGTCATTATACAGTGGGGCTGTGCGTGTGTGTGTCATTATACAGTGGGGCTGTGCGTGTGTGTGTCATACAGTGGGGCTGTGCGTGTGTGTGTCATACAGTGGGGCTGTGTGTGTGTCATTATACAGTGGGGCTGTCTGTGTGTCATTATACAGTGGGGCTGTGCGTGTGCCTGTCATTATACAGTGGGGCTGTGCGTGTGCCTGTCATTATACAGTGGGGCTGTGCGTGTGCCTGTCATTATACAGTGGGGCTGTGCGTGTGCCTGTCATTATACAGTGAGGCTGTGCATGTGCCTGTCATACAGTGGGGCTGTGTGTGTGACATTATACAGTGGGGCTGTGCGTGTGTGGGTGTCATTATACAGTGGGGCTGTGTGTGTCATACAGTGGGGCTGTGTGGGTGTCATTATACAGTGGGGCTGTGGGTGTCATTATACAGTGGGGCTGTGTGTCATACAGTGGGGCTATGTGTGTGTCATTATACAGTGTGGCTGTGTGTGTGTGTCATTATACAGTGGGGCTGTGTGTGTCATTATACAGTGGGGCTGTGTGTCATTATACAGTGTAGCTGTGTGTGTGTGTCATTATACAGTGGGGCTGTGTGTCATTATACAGTGTGGCTGTGTGTGTGTGTCATTATACAGTGTAGCTGTGTGTGTGTGTCATTATACAGTGGGGCTGTGTGTCATTATACAGTGGGGCTGTGTGTCATTATACAGTGTGGCTGTGTGTGTGTGTCATTATACAGTGTGGCTGTGTGTGTGTGTCATTATACAGTGGGGCTGTGTGTCATTATACAGTGTGGCTGTGTGTGTGTGTCATTATACAGTGTGGCTGTGTGTGTGTGTCATTATACAGTGGGGCTGTGTGTCATTATACAGTGTGGCTGTGTGTGTGTGTCATTATACAGTGTGGCTGTGTGTGTGTGTCATTATACAGTGGGGCTGTGTGTCATTATACAGTGTGGCTGTGTGTGTGTGTCATTATACAGTGGGGCTGTGTGTCATTATACAGTGTGGCTGTGTGTGTGTGTCATTATACAGTGGGGCTGTGTGTCATTATACAGTGTGGCTGTGTGTGTGTGTCATTATACAGTGTGGCTGTGTGTGTGTGTCATTATACAGTGTGGCTGTGTGTGTGTGTCATTATACAGTGGGGCTGTGTGTCATTATACAGTGTAGCTGTGTGTGTGTGTCATTATACAGTGGGGCTGTGCATGTGTCTGTCATTATACAGTGGGGCTGTGTGTGTGTGTGTGTGTGCCATTGGTGCATTCACTCTGTCATTCTTTGGACTGCAGACTTGTGCTTCTCACATTGCTGGCAGTGCTGTGGTCATTTGGCGGGTGTGTGGCTGTAATGCGGTCACATGCCGACCAGACTTGCATGGCCTAATGCAACTGTATTGAACAAGGCCCAAAACAGTCTAGTCGAAATGTGGCTGGGAATATATATATCGCATGCTTGCAGTCACAAGACCACCTGTTGCCGGCACCAGAGAATCTTCATAGCGCATGATATGAGGATTCACACATAGTGTCTGTAGACATGTAGCATAAGATCCGACAACCCCTTTAAGGATGAGCCGCTACTCATGGGCCACTGCTATGTGCTTGCCCCCCAGGCTAAAATTTGCCAGTCAGCCCCTGAGGGTAGTGGTAGTGGTGGAGCATCAGCTGGTCGTGGGAAAAAAAATATTGCACCTAAGTCTGGAGCTGTGGAGCCAGGTTCGTCGTCTGGCTACACAAGGCCTCGAACGCTCCCTTTTCTGGGAGTAGGAAAACCGCTTTTAAAGCCGGAGCAGCAAGAGCAAGTTTTGGCTTATCTTGCTGACTCAGCCTCTAGCTCTTTTGCCTCCTCTCGTGAAACTGGTAAATGTCAAAGCAGCGCGTCGTTAGTGGATGTTCACGGTCAGGGACAAGTCGCTTCCTTGTCCTCTTCAGCAAAAACAACAACAGAGAAGAATGCAGCAGGCGACACAACGGGTTACTCCATGGAGCTCTTTACACATACCGTCCCTGGCTTAGAAAGTGAAGCAGTTAACAGTCCATGCCCATTACAAGTTGAATCTGACATGGAGTGCACTGATGCACAGCCACAGCCAGACTACTATCCTGGTCCTTTGACTCAGACCACAACATTGCCATCGCAGGGTGCTGATCAAGAATCAGACCCTGATGAGACTATGTTGCCCCATCACGAACGCTATACCACCGACCGCCACGGTGACACAGACGAAGTTGCACACGAGCTACAAGAAGAGGTAATAGATGACCCAGTTCTTGACCCCGATTGGCAGCCATTGGGGGAACAGGGTGCAGGCGGCAGCAGTTCTGAAGCGGAGGAGGAGGGGCCGCAGCAGGCATCAACATCGCAACAGGTTCCATCTGCCGGGCCCGTATCTTGCCCAAAACGCGTGGCAAAGCTAAAACCTGTTGGAGGACAGCGTGGCCATCCGGTTAAAGCTCAGTCTGCAATGCCTGAAAAGGTATCCGATGCTAGAAAGAGTGCAGTCTGGCATTTTTTTAAACAACATCCAATTGATCAGCGCAAAGTCATCTGTCAAAAATGTTCAACTACCTTAAGCAGAGGACAGAATCTGAAAAGTCTCAATACAAGTTGCATGCATAGACATTTAACCACCATGCATTTGCAAGCCTGGACTAACTACCAAACGTCCCTTAAGGTTGTAGCACCCTCGGCCAATGAAGCTAGTCAGCAACGCAACATCCCTTCCGGCAGTGTAGGGCCACCATTTTCCGCACCACCTGCAGTATCTGTGCAGGTTTCTTTGCCAGGCCAAAGCCGTCAGGGTCAGGGAATCACCAGTTTCGTAGTAGGAAGCACTGCATCTAGGGCACCGGTGGCAACAATACCATCTCCCACCGTCTCTCAGTCTGCCATGTCCACCGGCACCCCCGCTAGTTCCACGATCTCCAGCTCTCCAGTCCAGCTCACCCTACATGAGACTATGGTTAGAAAAAGGAAGTACTTAGCCTCGCATCCGCGTACACAGGGTTTGAACGCACACATAGCTAGACTAATCTCGTTAGAGATGATGCCCTACCGGTTAGTTGAAAGCGAAGCTTTCAAAGCCCTGATGGACTACGCTGTACCACGCTACGAGCTACCCAGTCGACACTTTTTTTCCAGAAAAGCCATCCCAGCCCTCCACCAGCATGTTAAAGAGCGCATCGTCCATGCACTCAGGCAATCTGTGAGCACAAAGGTGCACCTGACAACAGATGCATGGACCAGTAGGCATGGCCAGGGACGTTACGTGTCCATCACGGCACACTGGTTAAATGTGGTGGATGCAGGGTCCACAGGGGACAGCAAGTTTGGGACAGTTCTGCCTAGCCCACGGTCTAGGAAACAATTGGCTGTAGCCGTTCGCACCCCCTCCTCCTCCTCTTCGTCCTCCTGCAGAAGCGAGAGCTCGTCCACAGACCGCAGTCGCACAACCACTCCATCCGCAGCTGCCACTGTTGCACACCAGGTCTCCCATTATGGGGCAGCTACTGGCAAACGTCAGCAGGCTGTATTGGCTATGAAGTGTTTGGGCGACAACAGACACACCGCGGAAGTTCTGTCCGAGTTCTTGCAGAAAGAAACGCAGTCGTGGCTGGGCACTGTAGATCTTGAGGCAGGCAAGGTAGTGAGTGATAACGGAAGGAATTTCATGGCTGCCATCTCCCTTTCCCAACTGAAACACATTCCTTGCCTGGCTCACACCTTAAACCTGGTGGTGCAGTGCTTCCTGAAAAGTTATCCGGGGTTATCCGACCTGCTCCTCAAAGTGCGTGGACTTTGCTCACATATCCGCCGTTCGCCCGTACACTCCAGCCGTATGCAGACCTATCAGCGTTCTTTGAACCTTCCCCAGCATCGCCTAATCATAGACGTTGCAACAAGGTGGAACTCAACACTGCACATGCTTCAGAGACTGTGTGAACAGAGGCGGGCTGTTATGTTTTTGTGGGAGGATACACATACACGGGCAGGCAGTAGGATGGCAGACATGGAGTTGTCAGGTGTGCAGTGGTCGAAGATTCAAGACATGTGTCAAGTCCTTCAGTGTTTTGAGGAATGCACACGGCTGGTTAGTGCAGACAACGCCATAATAAGCATGAGCATCCCCCTAATGCGTCTGCTGATGCAAAGTTTGACGCACATAAAGGATCAGGCGTCTGCAGCTGAGGAAGAGGAAAGACTTGATGACAGTCAGCCATTGTCTGGCCAGGGCAGTGTACAGGACGAGGTAGCGGGCGAAGAGGAGGAGGAGGACGAGGAGGATGATGGGGATGATTATATTTTTAATGAGGAAGCTTTTCCGGGGCCACTGGAAATTGGTGGCGCGGCAAGGCCGGGTTCTGGTTTTTTGAGGGACACAAGTGACGTGGATTTGCCTGAAACTGCCCCTCAACCAAGCACAACCGCAGATTTGAGAACTGGAACTTTGGCCCACATGGCGGATTATGCCTTACGTATCCTCAAAAGGGACACACGCATAACTAAAATGATGAATGATGACGATTACTGGTTGGCCTGCCTCCTTGATCCTCGCTATAAAGGCAAATTGCAAAATATAATGTCACATGAGAACTTGGAACTAATATTAGCAACCAAACAATCAACTCTTGTTGACCGTTTGCTTCTGGCATTCCCTGCACACAGCGCCCGTGATCGTTCTCACACGAGCTGCAGGGGCCAGCAGACCAGAGGAGTTAGAGGGGCAGAAATCAGAAGTGGCGTTGGCCAGAGGGGTTTTCTGACCAGGTTGTGGAGTGATTTTGCTATGACCGCAGACAGGACAGGTACTGCAGCATCAATTCAAAGTGACAGGAGACAACATTTGTCCAGTATGGTTACAAACTATTTTTCATCCCTTATCGATGTTCTCCCTCAACCGTCATTCCCATTTGATTACTGGGCATCAAAATTAGACACCTGGCCAGAATTGGCAGAATATGCATTGCAGGAGCTTGCTTGCCCGGCAGCTAGTGTCCTATCAGAAAGAGTATTCAGTGCTGCAGGTTCAATACTAACAGAAAAAAGGACTCGTCTGGCTACCCAAAATGTAGATGATCTAACCTTCATTAAAATGAACCACAACTGGATTTCGAAATCTTTTGCCCCACCTTGCCCGGCTGACACCTAGCTTTCCTATGAAAAGGTCTTGCCTGTGGACTATTCTGAATGCCTTTTCCAATCTCGTAATTTTCAGCACCTGATTGTCCAGCATACGACATGTTTACACCTCACTAAATGGCCAAACTCCCCACACGGGGCCGTGGTATCGACACTTGGCGACAGCACCCGTGAGAGTGCAGTTTGTCTGAAGAGGTGGGTGAGCCCGCTTTTGGTCGACGGCACTGCCACTGGGTCCCTCCTAGTACAATAAAGTGTCTCTGGCGGTGGTAGTGCGCACCCAACGTCAGACACACCGTTGTAATATGAGGGGCCCTGGGCCTGTACCGCCGGCCACAAGACAGTTTCCCCCCACCCCAGCTCAAACAGTGCTCTACCACTTGCAAAATTATCTCACAGCTCCACCAATGTTTAGTCTATGCGCTGACATCCTTCAATGCCTGCCACTGACAATACCATTGTATTGACATTTTTGTTATGTTAGGCCTTCGATGCCTGTCTGTGGTCACTCCTTCCACTAGGCCTCCACTGACCACACCACTGCTGTCCGTGTACCCCTGGAACCAATTTAAAATTGCCTACAGCCATGTGTTATTATTTTAGGCCTTCGATGCCTGTCTGCGGTCACTCCTTCCACTAGGCCTCCACTGACCACACCACTGCTGCCCGTGTACCCCTGGAACCAATTTAAAATTGCCTACAGCCAGCCCAATTTTTTTATTTTAGGCCTTCGATGCCTGTCTGCTGTCCATTCTTTCAACTACTACTACACTGACCAGGTCACTGCTGCCCGTGTACCCCTGGAACCAATTTAAAATTGCCTACAGCCATGTGTTATTATTTTAGGCCTTCGATGCCTGTCTGCGGTCACTCCTTCCACTAGGCCTCCACTGACCACACCACTGCTGTCCGTGTACCCCTGGAACCAATTTAAAATTGCCTACAGCCATGTGTTATTATTTTAGGCCTTCGATGCCTTTCTGCGGTCCATTCTTTCAACTACTACTACACTGACCAGGTCACTGCTGCCTGTGTACCCCTGGAACCAATTTAAAATTGCCTACAGCCATGTGTTATTATTTTAGGCCTTCGATGCCTGTCTGCGGTCACTCCTTCCACTAGGCCTCCACTGACCACACCACTGCTGCCCGTGTACCCCTGGAACCAATTTAAAATTGCCTACAGCCAGCCCAATTTTTTTATTTTAGGCCTTCGATGCCTGTCTGCGGTCCATTCTTTCAACTACTACTACACTGACCAGGTCACTGCTGCCCGTGTACCCCTGGAACCAATTTAAAATTGCCTACAGCCATGTGTTATTATTTTAGGCCTTCGATGCCTGTCTGCGGTCACTCCTTCCACTAGGCCTCCACTGACCACACCACTGCTGCCCGTGTACCCCTGGAACCAATTTAAAATTGCCTACAGCCATGTGTTATTATTTTAGGCCTTCGATGCCTGTCTGCGGTCACTCCTTCCACTAGGCCTCCACTGACCACACCACTGCTGCCCGTGTACCCCTGGAACCAATTTAAAATTGCCTACAGCCAGCCCAATTTTTTTATTTTAGGCCTTCGATGCCTGTCTGCGGTCCATTCTTTCAACTACTACTACACTGACCAGGGCACTGCTGCCCGTGTACCCCTGGAACCAACATCAGAAAATATAAAAATAAGTATTTTGCTTACAAAAAAGAAAATACTGGAGAGATATCAAATGCAGACATTTTAACATTAAAAACAAACACACAACTAAAATCTGGTACAGTACTAAAAATGGCCACCAGCTACAATTACTTTCTCCTGCAAGTAGTTAACTGAAAGGTTTTTTAAATTGAAAACACACATATGGCATCCACCGAGTGTTGTCCTGTCGCGTCTTCTTTATATTATTGCCGAGAAGATGCAAAACAATGAAAATAATAAAATCATTAATTACCAAAATAATAGAGAAAGTCAACACCACATTGCAAATAAACATTCATTCCAAATAAAGAAGCAGGGCGCGTCCGAGGGTGAGTATATACCTAATAAGAATATAATCACCCTCGGACGCGCAATGCTTATTTCCAACAGCCTTCCTTCCTAAGAATCAGCCCTTCCGTGGTGTAGAGAGACGTTGTGTTACACTCCAAGGTGTTCCCCAGGTTGCCTTTCCTGAGCTTCGATCTTCCGGCTCTCGTTTAGTAGTTCTTGGAAACTACACTGCATTAGGCCTACAAATTGGGTATGGGGTGGAGAGAGATGGTGTGTTACACTCCAAGGTGTTCCCCAGGTTTCCTTGCCATTGCTTCGGTCTTCCGACTCTCGTTTAGTAGTTGTAGAAAAGTACACTGCATTAGGCCTACAAAATGGGTATGGGGTGGAGAGAGAGGGTGTGTTACACTCCAAGGTGTTCCCCAGGTTGCCTTTCCTGAGCTTCGATCTTCCGGCTCTCGTTTAGTAGTTGTTGGAAACTACGCTGCATTAGGCCTTCAAATTGGGTATGGGGTGTAGAGAGATGGTGTGTTCCACTCCAAGGTGTTCCCCAGGTTGCCTTTCCTGAGCTTCGAACTTCCGGCTCTCGTTTAGTAGTTCTTGGAAACTACACTGCATTAGGCCTTCAAATTGGGTATGGGGTGTAGAGAGAGGGTGTGTTACACTCCAAGGTGTTCCCCAGGTTGCCTTTCCTGAGCTTCGATCTTCCGACTCTCGTTTAGTAGTTCTTGGAAACTACACTGCATTAGGCCTTCAAATTGGGTATGGGGTGTAGAGAGAGGGTGTGTTACACTCCAAGGTGTTCCCCAGGTTTCCTTGCCATTGCTTCGGTCTTCCGACTCTCGTTTAGTAGTTGTAGAAAAGTACACTGCATTAGGCCTACAAAATGGGTATGGGGTGGAGAGAGATGGTGTGTTACACTCCAAGGTGTTCCCCAGGTTGCCTTTCCTGAGCTTCTATCTTCAGGCTCTCATTAAATTGTGGTTAAATGGAACAACTGCATTTGGCGTACTAGTTGGTTTGGGGCCTACTATCGGTGTCTGCCACTCCTTGCTGTTCTCCTGGTTTCCTGTCCTGAAATTCCATTTTCAGGCTCTCGTTAAGTAGTTGTTAATGTTAGACTGCATTTGGCCTACTAGTTGGGTTGGGGCCTACTATCGGTGTCTGCCACTCCTTGCTGTTCTCCTCCACTGAACAAAGCTGTGCCGCCTGTTTACTACGGTTGCCAATTTTGAACTGCATTTCGACTACTTACTGATTTGGCCCTACTCTCTGTGTCAGCCTCTCATTCCAGTTGTCCTCCACTGCAATGCCCCCTGGTTATTCCTGTGTTACCAATTTTGAACTGCATTTAGCCCACTTTATTCTTTGGGCCTATATCTGTGTTTCCACTTCATCGTGCCCATTGCCCAGCCAGTGATAGATGAGTCTGCTGGTACATTGACCCATAACGCAACATTCCCCGTGCATGCTACACAACAACATTGTGACCCTGCTGAAAGTCAGGTTGCTCTTCCCGCATACCATACCACCTTACACGGGGACAAAGAGGAAGGTGCAGATGAAAGTGCAGGTTCCTTCATCAGGTGGGGGGAGGAATACTAGTTGGCGACGTCACTGGCACAGGGCCTCTCATAGTACGCAAAAGTGTTGCTGCCGGTGGGAGGCGCCCCCGCCGTGCAAACACACCGCTGTACTTTGAGGGGCCCTGTGCCAGTGCCAATGCCAACAAGTGGGCCCCCCCTGCTTGCTCAGGATCACAGCACTTGCAAAGTTGAAATACTTACCTCTCCCTGCTCCACTGCCGTGACGTGGTCCAGATTTCCTGGGCCCACTAATTACTTGAACCAGCCCTACCCCACACAACTTTAGCCAAATGACCCCCAATTTCAAATGCCTTCCAATTATTATAAGGTAAATTACGCTTGACAAGCTTCATTAAGAAGAATGGATGGTTTTGACATTAAAATGGGCACTCTAGGTGTTTTCCTGGCCCCCACTCACTGCCGACTATGCTGCCCCATTGACTTGCATTGGGTTTCGTGTTTCGGTCGATCCCGACTTTACGTCATAATCGGCCGATTTCACTCGACCCGACTTTTGAGATAGTCGGGTTTCGCGAAACCCGGCTCGACTCTAAAAAGGTCAAGGTCGCTCAACTCTACTAGTCATGATATCAATTAAATACCCCTAAACCAGAAACCTTACCCTTGAACAAGTCATGGTTTACTGGGTTCTCGGGTCAGGTAGTTGCAGGGTTAACTCGGATGGCCTCTTTCTGGGTCCTGGGAGGCTTTTTATAGCCTCACTATGAGGCCAATATTTGTCTTTATACTCTGACCCTTGACTGAGTGTGTCTGACCCTGGTGTGCCTCTGTTTTGTGCATGTACTATTGTCTGTCTGGTTTCTGATCTGGTTCCGTCCCCGTTGTGATTCGTGCCTGCTGTTTCTGTACCGTCTATTGCCCGTTCTGGTTTACTGATCTCTTGCTATGTCCGGACTATTCTTCTGACTGCCCCTGTGTACTGTGCCGACCACCCTGTGTTTGACTTTAGCTTGTGTGACTACGTGTTTTCCTGTCACCCCTTTTAACATCCCGGCGTCTCCTCTCCCTTTAGCACTTTCCCCCGAAGCCGCTGCAGCCCCGTGCTGTAGGCTCATAGAGCGGCGCTAGGCTCCGCCTACCCCCTAATAGAGAGTTCTTTCAGTTCATCTTCACTATATGATTCATTGAACGTTTCTCAACCAATGGAATTTGAGAGGCTTTGCAAGAAACGCACATCAACTAAAGGGTTAATATCAGATATTCACAGGATCTTGGGGTCTCCGTGGACTGTTCCCCTTGAAACATTCCTATATGGTTAGATGAGAGTCTCTTCTGGGAATGATGTCTCCACAATGCTGGCGGAATATATGGGGAAAAGGCATCCAAATCCTCTATCAGCATCCTTTATAAGGAAAACCAATATAAAATGTTGATGTTTTGGTATCACACTCCAGAGCTCCTTCATAAACTGAACCACCAGCTCCCAAATATTTGATGGTGTTGCTGCTCAGCACGGGGTTCTCAGTTCCACATTTTCTGATCTTGTCCTGTGCTGGCTGGATTTTGGGAAAAGGTGAAAACCTTAATACAAAAGGTTCTATATGTGGATGCAGCGCCCCAGGGTCCTGGTCATTGCAGTAATGTCATTCTTCCACCAGGGGGAGTGATGTTACGTCTGAAGGCAATGAAGGAGATCACCTTACCAGGTAACAGAAACCACACAACACACTTCACACTTCAGTCCACCAGGGGGAGCTATGCTCCTATCTAGTAGGGCACTCCTCCCAATTAGGTAAAACTGGTAGTTTGGATAGGAAGTTAGGCAGAAGCTGACTGGTGGGCATTGACCCAGGCAAAAGCTGGCTGGGGATTGACCGAGTCAGAAGCTGACTGGGCGTCACCCAGGCAGCACCTGTCAGACAGACATGGGAAAGGAGGAACATCAAACCATTGCAGACAGAGAGGTCCCTGACAGGGGTGGGATCCTGTCACAGGCCTAGATAGAAGGCCACGGAGCTGCGCCTGCCCCACGTGCGGCAGCACCCTAAGAAAGGACAGGAATGGAATTGCGTTGCTGAGAGTGAGAAACGAAGTCATAGCACAAGGAGAGGAATCCAGAGGGAGTTCTGCCCTGCAATAGGCTGCCTCCCTCTGAGGCGCAGAAGCCGGTAGCCAGAACACCGAGGGAGCAATCGTCTCCAAGCCTTGCTTCAGAAACTGACAGGACAGTTAATTCCATGTTGGCTGCCCGACCATATAACCAGGAGGCACGGTGGCAACTTGTGGGGGCCGGGGCGTCTCTAGGGTCCCTATAAAAATCCTCAGGCCATCAGTCATACGGGTTTGTCCTATCCGTCAGGGGGACAGAGAGAAAGAGACTTAACACCTACGATAGTTGTGAGGACCTCACTGAGGAGCTCAGCAGGGAGGTACAACAACACTCAGGCGCTAGAGGAAGGCTGTTGAATTCCACCTAGATAAGGGGACTCTGGATTTGCCTTCAGACCGGCCTACCCTGTGGTCCCTACCCTGGACTGTGGATGCTGAAGCCTTCAGTAAAGGTAAAGAGACTGAAACCTTGTGTCCTCGTTATTCACTGTGCCTTACACCAGCCACCATCTACACTCTGGGAAGTCCTGGGGATACCATCTAGCTGCCATAACATCACCTCAGCGGACCCCTAAGCAGCATCGGTCACCCTGACCGAATACCACAGGTGGCGTCACGAACATTATCCTATAAACTTTCGTCCTTTTATTGGACGCCCCTCAAAGGGCCACGGACCGGGTCAGGCCACCATGACATCCCTGACGAGAACCGAAGGGCCCAGCTCCGAGTACCTCATTGCCCTACATATGGGGGCCAATCCATGGAGGTTGAGTTGGACCCTGCTATATACCTACTAAATGTTTCCCCTAGAGGGATGGGGAAGAATTCGACCAGACTGCTGTTAAATCTGTTGATGGAAGCTAGATGTTTGATTGTCTTCATTGGAGACAGACTACTTCCCCCTCTTATCAGAAGCTTTTTGATAGAATAGCTGACATTCCCAGGATGGAGCACATGACAGCCCTATTGAATGCGAGTTTGGACAAATTTCAGACCATCTGGGCTTCCTGGGACTATTTTAGGGCCGAAAAAAACAGTTAGGAGCATGTTGGTTTTTGAACAAGTTTCTTCTTCCCTTCACTTCCCTATGTGAATGTCTCGTCTCATTTAGTATTGTGATTTTATAAGAATTATAATATGTATATGGGGATAGAGTCACCTTAACTTGGCATTGTTTAGAACTGCTGTTGGACTTTCTATCTTTTTAAGTTCTATTGCACAATATGTTTTGATGCCACTAGGGGGAAACGTCTTCCTAGAGTTCATTCTAATTGTACTCCATTCTTTCTGATCCTCTAATTTGTAAGCCAAATTGTGATTGCTTTGTCCCCTTTGTGATTATATAATTTTATAAAATTTAATAAAAATGACATTTATTAAAAAAAGATGAATGACTGTCTTAACATCGTTAAATTACATAATCAAGCATTCTGTGCCTCATATCTCACAGTAAAGTTATATCTGTGTGTAGTAAAGTTACACATTTTAACTTCTTATTTTATTTTATTCGAATTCAAGAAATTGTTTATGTGGGCAGATTGAAAATGAGTTTAAAGTGCTATGGAGACCGACATCTTGTCAAGCCACGTCTTTTGATGTATTTTTCAGTTTTCTGGGTAGAACCGTAGAAAAACAAAACTAAATAAACTCTTCAGTTCAACATAAAAATAAGACTTTAATGGTTTGATCAGCATATGTAAAGTCGATTTTAAAACTTTAGATTTTTAGAGAACAAGCTAAGCTGTTTTCTAATGTTAAAGTGAATGTCATCCATCTATAAAACAGAATTAATATGTGTAGGAACTGCCTATTATATTATTAATACATACTAATATTAGTGAATTATATATTAATATTATTATATTATTTGAAGATAATTAAACATTTTAATATTATGATAATTTGTTGGCGAACCCAGCTCTGAATTATATTTATATTTTATACCATTTCCCTGTTGTAAAAATTAATTAATGAATTTTCTAGCAAATGAAAGTGTCTGGGAATTCATGAATTATAATTTGATTTACCCAGAGGTCCATAACTAATAAAAATGAAATCTACTAATTTACATTCATGTAGCACTAAGTAGGTGTCAAATTAATTTTAAATGTCTAAAGAATTAAAATGTATCTTCATGTAAAGTGGTAAGAATTTTTGTTAGCTATTTTAATGGCATTAGCAGAAAATGTATAAAATTGCAGGATTTTTTTTTCCTGTCATTCATTTGTATAGTTCAAAACTGGCCAAAGTCTTCAAAATAACACCAGTTTGGGTTTACTGTATGTTAAAGGGACAGCCAGTCTTTCAAGTCCCATAAGCACGCTAAAGACTGCTAGTTTGAAAATAGCTCAAAAGACTCTCATGAAAGTGTAACTGCCCAGTTCAGGTACGGTACTTTTTTGATTGATAGAAGCAGTCGAGAGTAGATGATCGCTAATCATCACAGTCATTGTCAATGGTCATAATCCAGAGTTATTTTTTGTGTTCTCTTAAAACAAAAGTTGTAAATCCTTTATTGTTTTGCTAACCAGTTTTATGTATTTTGTTAGTTTCTCTTCACAACGGTGGGCCCTGTCGGTAGGGAATGGGGAATGGGCACCTCTTGCACTCACCTGAGGCTGTGCCCTGATCTTGCTACCATCCCTATACGCGTTCTTTCAACCCATCGCCGACCAGGATACCTAGTCCTTCACTTGCCCTGCTCTAATCCCTATGGAAGGAACTGGCAGTTGAGAGCACTGGTCCCACCACTGCACTAATACAACACTGGGAAAGTTACAAACAACAAAGTGACAAAGAAACAATAACACCACACTTAGCATTCTCTGCTGCAATGCACCGCACAGCAGAGTAAGGCACCAGGAATAAGCATTCAGCTGTAGAACAACAGCACTCAGCAAGCTCCTATTCCAGCAAGGTTGGTATCCAAAGGATCTGTATAACCAACAGTCAGCTAATGCATCAGGTGACCTTTTAAATGAAGGTGGGAGTGGTCACCACCCACATCAGCAGAACAAGCTGCAATGCAATTATACCAGCGGCCACCGGGGAAAAACTGCATTAAAAAGGTTTTAATCTGAAGGAAACCAGATCTGCCACAGATCCAAACATGGATCGTGACACCATCCCTTGACCAAAACTGTGCTGCTAACTATAGACCCGTCTCTAATCTTCCCTTCATCTCTTATCTCCTGGAATGCTTGGTCCACACCCATCTCTCAGATCACTCTCTTCTTGACCATCTTCAATCTGGTATAGCTCTTTACACTGTACCCAAACTGCCCTCACTAACGTCTCTAATGGTCTACTAACAGCTACATCTAATGGTCACTACTCCATGCTAATTCTCCTGGATCTCTATGCAGCATTCAACACTGTGGATCATCAGCTCCTCCTCACTATGCACTGTTCCATCAGCCTCAAGGACACAGTTCTCTCCTGGTTCTCCTCCTATCTCTTTGACCACTCCTTCACTATATCTTTTGCTGGCTCCTCCTCCTCTCATCTTCCCCTTACTGTTGGGGTTCCTCAAGGATAAGTCCTAGGCCCCCTCCTCTTCTCCTTGTTCACTGCCCCATTTAGACAAACAATTAGTACTGTATTTTTCGGACTATAAGATGCACCTAGGTTTTAAAGGAGTAAATTTGGAAAAAAAATGGAGGCAAAAAATCTGGTCAATTTTATACTTAATATCCCCTATCCTGGTATATATGGTCCCTTCATCTCCATCCTGATACACATGGCCCCCTCATCTCTACCCTGGTTTGCATGGCCCCCTCATATCTATCCTAGTATACATTGATCCCTCATCCCTATCCTGGTATGCATTGGATCCCTCATCCCTATTCTGTCAGGAATGATCGCCCTCATCTCTATACTAGTATGCATGACCCTATCCCTATCCTGGCATGCATGGCCCCATTCCCATCCTGGTATGCAGGGCCCCCCATCTCATCCTAGTTTGCATGGCTCCTCATCCCTATTCTGGTATGCATGGCCCCCCTCATCCCTATCCTGGTACGCATGGCCCCATTCCTATCCTGGTATACAGGGCCCCCAACTCATCCTAGTATGCATGGTCCTATCCCTATCCTGGTATGCAGAGCCCCATCCCTATTCTGGTATGATTTCCCCAACCCCTGTCCTGGTATGCATTCCCCATCTTTATAATTGGCCCCACCTCCATCCCCATGCTGGTATGCATGGCCCCATCAGAAAACAGTTAAAAAACAAACCATTACACTTACCTACCTGGTGATCCCTTGCAGCGCCCTGCTCCGGTGTCAGCAACTGCTTTATGCTGGTAAGCAGCGCATAGCAGGGACATCATGCGCTGCTCACAAGCAGAGAACAGCTGCTGGAATACTCACTGGGACTGTGAGCACAAAGAGCAGCGGGTCTTCAGTGCTCTTCAGTAGCGCACAGTGTCAGCCACCGGCTTCCTGCTGCTGCCGGCGGTCACTTGTGCTGCTACTAACGAGAAATGAATATTCATGAATCACTGCCATGCACTGCTTACAAGCATAAAGCATTTGTTGGTTGCTGTTTTTTAAATATTTTCTGATGGGGCCATGCATACCAGGATGGGGATGGGGTGGGGGCCAATTATAAGGATGGGGCCGTGCATAACAGGACCTGGGTTGGAGTGAAATGATACCAAGATACTATTTTCAAAGAGAAAATAACGCCATTCCCCCACCTCCCACCACAGCCAGACTATACACCGTACCACACCGTACAACTGGACTATAAGATGCACCCCCACATTTTCCTCCACATTTTTGGCAGAAAAATAGTGAGTCTTATAGTCCAAAAAATACAGTTGATTTGGTTTCCAGTACCATCTCTACTGATGACACCCAGTTATACACCTAAACTCCTGACATCACACCTGCATTATTACAAAACACCAGTGATTGTCTTAACACTGTCTCCAACATCATGTCCTGACTCTATCTGAAATTGAACCTGTCAAAAACTGAACTCCTTGTGTGTCCTCACTCTACTGACCTACCTATGCCCGATATTGCCATTTCTGTGTGTGGTTCTACCATTACTCCCCAGCAACAAGCATGCTGTCTTGGGGTCATACTTGATTCAGAGCTTTCATTCACCCCCACATATGATTATTGGATCGCTCTTGTTATCTGCACTTAAAAAACATTTCTAGAATTCAACCTTTTCTTATGACTCTGCAAAAACTCTTCCTGTTGCTCTTATTCATTCTCATCTGGACTATTGTAACTCTTTACTAATTGGTCTCCCTCCTACCAAACTCTTCCCTCTCCAATCTGTTTTGAATGCTGCAGCCAGGATCCTAATCCTCATCAACCATTTCACCGATGCCTCTACCTTGTGCCCATCCACTCCAGAGTTCAATATAAACTTATCACTCTCACCCACAAAGTGATCCACAGTTCTGTACCACCCTCCATCTCCTCCCTCATCTTAGTCTACCACCCTACCTATACCCTCCATTCTGCTAATCGCCTAAGGGTAACATCCTCAATAATCAGAACCTCCCACTCCCGTCTCCAAGACTTCTTGCCTGCTGTGCCAATTCTTTGGAATACACTACCCAGGATAATTTGATTAATCCCCAATACCCACAGTTTTAAGCGTGCCCTAAAAACGCATTTCTTCAGACTGGCCTACCTCCTCAACACATTTATTTAACTATCTCGGTGTTGCCCATTAAAAATTTTCTTCATAACCATGACCCTCATATCATCTTCTCACACGCTTTTTGCATTTAATATCCCTCCCTGTCTTTGCTTTTACAAATTCTGACAGGTAACCGGTTCACACAGCATTACATGAACACCCGATTTATTGCATTATGGTTGGTCAGAACAATGAAAGCAATTGTTACCATCCACCTTTTGTGTCTCCCCTATTTCCTCATAGATTGTATGCTTGTGAGCAGGGCCCTCATTCCTCTTGATATCTGTTGTTTATGTGATTATTGATATTCTGTAATGTTTTTTATTGTCTGTACAAGTCCCCTCTTAAATGGAAAGTGCTGCGGAATATGTTGGTGCTATAGAAATTAAAATTATCATTATTATCTTATTAAATCTGTCAGTCTAGGGAAGTGGGGTAAGGAGGAGCCATATGGCTGGTGTTTTCAGTTACTGCTTACAGTATCCATAGATTGAGGATTTTACAATTTTTTTAACTGATTTTAAGTGTATTCACTTATATTACTAAACTCCGTCACATACAATATTCGGACTAACGAGTTCACATACAATGTGCCTGTCAGGCGCCTGCTGGAAAAATACCTATAATATCTAATGTTTGCAATTTCAGTGCTCTAAAAGTGATCAGTGACCTTCATAGGGATGTAATAAAAGAGACTACACATAATCAGTTGCAAAAAAAAACATTTACTTAACATAAAACTAATAACTATGAAATACAAACTTTTCAAAACTCCCGCCAAATAGTCCCCAGTTCGACTCTCTCAAAAAAATGTACAAAGAAAATTTTTGAACACAAACTTAATTTTAAGGTACCTTAAGTACTATTAAAAACATATTCAATCAGAAGTAGATGCTGAGGTTTCCCCAGAAAAGTCACACTTGCAGAGCAAATAGCAAGAATTACACACCATTTTTGCATGTGTCAGGCAAATTGCTTTATGACATTTGAGACATTCATAATTTGAAAGTCTTCTGGTTCCGCTTTCCGTTTGGCAGGTGGTGCATCTCCTTCTTTTGTGAGGTGGTGCAGATGGTGACTTTTCACCATCATCTTCTGGGCGGAACCTTTTGAGCTGAACTTGAAGGTGAGAGGGGATACCGATTGTTTTCACGCTTCTCCTGCGTAGCTCTCCAAGTACTAGTTCATGGGCCAATTTTTTCAGATACAATCGTCTACGGAGTGGTTCAAGCTTGTTTTCAAGATAAATTACTTGTGAATTTATACCACCCAAATTCAACATAGCAAAAAATATGACCATTGGCCAGCGTTTGATGTTTCTGCTGACGTTGAAAGTGGAGCACATCTGATCTGCTGTATCCACACCCCCTTTGGTGGCATTGTAAAATGTAATTATCTCCGGTTTTTTTTCTGCCCCAGTCCCAGGATCAATGGCAGCATCATCATGAAGTGTTGATAGAAGAAGTACGATTTTTTTGGCATGTGGTACATAGGAAACTAAAGCCTTTCCATTATGGAATGAAAACATACTGCTGTACTGTTGTCTCTCTTTCACACTTACAAACTGTGGCGGCAATTCCCTTTTGTTTTTTCTTACAGTTCCCACATATGACAGCTTCTGAATTTTCAGATAATCAATCAGATCACAACTTGTAAACCAATTGTCAGCTGTAATATTGTGACCCAATCCAAATAAGGGTTCAGCCAGTGTTTTTACAACATCAATGGGTTTGTTGCTCACACAGTAAGGACCTTCTGGTTGTTTTCCTGCATAAACTTCCAGGTTGTAAGTGTAGGTCTTACTGGCATCAACAAGGGCATACATTTTTATTCCATATTTGTTTGGCTTTGATGGAATATATTGACGAAAGGCACATCTACCACGAAAACCAGGGAGCATTTCGTCAATAGTGAGATTCTCTCCAGGGTAATAACTTTGTTTACAGTTTACAACAAATCTTTGAAATATATCACGAATTGGAGCAAGTCGGTCATGTGTTTTGCGTTCGGTTCGGGTAGTTGTGTCGTCAAACCGAAGGCAACGAATTAGAATCTTGAATCTGTTTATGGACATAACAAGGCTAAATTTTTCAACTCCATCCCCATCTTTACCCCAAAGTTCCTCCAAACTTTGTCTATTTGCCCTATAAGCTCCTGCAAGGTACAGTAATCGAAAAAAGCACGCAGTTCTATTTCATCTGTGGGCTTGATGGTTCTGTTGCAGATGTACTTGTCCTTTATAATGTCTATATATTGGTTGGTATATGTGACAATAGAGTCCAGAATGTTATCTGTAAATATACTGTTCCAGCATTCAACTGCAGTTTTTGCATTACGTGCAGTTCCTATTACTGCAGGAAGGTGAGTAATAATGTTTAAAGGTTCCCTACGTTTTTTCTGAAATGGCTTCTTGTTCCATTTAGTATTTTTATCTTTTCCAATATAATATGATCCAACTTCTTCATCCTCACCACTGTCACCATCTTGCTCTGTTTCAGAATCCAGGACACATTCTTCCACCTCATCATGAGAATCAATCTCACTTTCCTCTCCTAAATCCTCATTCAGTGTGAGGTCTCTATCATCTAACAGCATGTTTGTTACTTCCTCAACATCAAGTTGTTTGGATAAATTGTACATTTTCCTCTCCATTTCAGCAGATAATCTGAAGCAAGAGAAGGAATATGTTAGGGAACTACTGTATATGCCTGAGCAGCACACTTTCTTTTCTAAAATCTCCCTTATTTCTATGAAATATCCTCACATTTTGTGCTATACATTCATAAAACAAGCTAAATAAACTATTGTGATGAATAAAAACATAAAATACCAACCTTACTGAATGTGACGTATTCACATACAATGAGCCTGAGAGATCTGTGCAGCTATATCCTCTCCCCTGAAGCTCTGAAATCCAACGGTGATATCAGGTTTCACAGACCTTCAAGAGACAGGAGACTACCTGGAGGGAGGGGGTTTCCTCACAATCTGGTGAGGAAGGAGAAATGAAAGTAAAAGAGAAGCGCCTGTCAGATCAGTTGTATGTGACGGAGGGTTAAATGAAATTATTAACTATATTCTATTAATGTTGTGCACTTTTTTTGTATTTTTTTATATATATATACAGTTGTGCTCAGAAATTTACATACCCTGGCAACATATTTACTTTCTTGGCCTTTTTTCAGAGAATATGAATAATAACACCAAAACTTTTTCTTCATTCATGGGTTGTGGTTGGATGAAGCCATTTATTGTCAAACTACTATGTTTTCTCTTTTTAAATCATAATGACAACCCAAAATATCCAAATGACCCTGATCAAAAGTTCACATACCCTGGTGATTTTGACCTGATCTCACCATCCACTACAGCTTTGAACATGAGACTACTATCATTTTATAGACAATCATCTTAGCTACCTCATACATACTATAAATTTTACTTTGAACTATTTAGCACACGATTAGTTAAGCAAATTTTTGTCATGTCACAGCATTGTTACTGTTTTGCTCCTGGAGTTGGAAAAATCTTTTTCTTCCTGTATACTACAAAATACAACCTGTTCTCACATTCCCTAACAGCTCAGTGTGTTGTTAGGTTGATTTCCAAGTGAAAGGTCACTATTTGGAATCAGGGAGCCGCCATGGAGATTTCCCAAAAAAAGATAAACAGCATCATCTTGCTCATCGATAGCATTTTCCCAAGAAATTTGCCGAACTGCATCATGTGAGTTCTGTTGTGAATTCTGTGGCAGAGCTCCCTCCTGTGGTCACAAGTGGTAATTCGGCTGATTCTCTCTGTAAGCTTCCGTTGGTGGAGGGAAGTGGTACTGCGGCTTCTGAGTTTCCTCCCTCAGGTGATGTGGTGAGGTCGTTAGGTGCTGCTCTACTTAACTCCACCTAGTGTTTTGATCCTGGCTTCCTGTCAATGTTCCAGTATTGGACTTGTTTTCCTCCTGGATCGTTCCTGTGGCCTGCTGCTCTGCATAGCTAAGTTTTCCTTTGCTATTTTGTTTGCTTTTCTTCTGTCCAGCTTATCTATTTGTTTGCTGGAAGCTCTGGGACACAGAGGGTGTACCTCCGTGCCGTTAGTTCGGTACGGAGGGTCTTTTTGCCCCCTTTGCGTGTTTTTTAGGGTTTTGTGTTGACCGCAAAGTTACCTTTCCTATCCTCGCTCTGTTCAGAAAGTCGGGCCTCACTTTGCTAAATCTATTTCATCTCTACGTTTGTCTTTTCATCTTACTCACAGTCATTATATGTGGGGGGCTGCCTTTTCCTTTGGGGTATTTCTCTGAGGCAAGGTAGGCTTATTTTCTATCTTCAGGCTAGCTAGTTTCTCAGGCTGTGCCGAGTTGCATAGGTAGCGTTAGGCGCAATCCACGGCTGCCTCTAGTGTTGTTGGATAGGATTAGGGATTGCGGTCAATAGAGTTCCCACGTCTCAGAGCTCGTTCTATGTTTTTGGATTATTGTCAGATCACTGTATGTGCTCTGACCTCTATGTTCACTGTGGTACTGAATTGCCTAATCATAACAGTACAGGAAGCCAAAGTACTAATGATTCTCAATAGAGGGAAAAAAGAAGTTCTGAGACCATTTTTTTTTCTCTGCACTGTGTTTTGCCTTTTTTTCCCCCTAGACATTTGGGTGGTTCAGGACACAGGTGTAGCAATGGACATTAGAAGTCTGTCTTCATGTGTGGATCAGCTCACGGCAAGAGTACAAAAGATTCAAGACACTATTGATCAGAAATCTATGTTAGAACCAAGAATTCCTATTCCTGATTTGTTTTTTTGGTGATAGAACTAAGTTTCTGAGTTGCAAAAATAATTGTAAACTATTTCTGGCCTTGAAACCTCGCTCCTCTGGTGATCCAGTTCAACAGGTTTTGATCATTATTTCTTTTTTGCGTGGCGACCCTCAGGACTGGGCATTTTCTCTTGCGCCAGGAGATCCTGCATTAAGTAATATCGATGCGTTTTTCCTGGCGCTCGGATTGCTGTACGATGAGCCTAATTCTGTGGATCAGGCAGAAAAAAAATTTGCTGGCTCTTTCTCAGGGTCAGGATGAGATAGAGTTATATTGTCAGAAATTTAGAAAGTGGTCCGTGCTCACTCAATGGAATGAATCTGCGCTGGCAGCTATGTTCAGAAAGGGTCTCTCTGAAGCCCTTAAGGATGTCATGGTGGGATTTCCTATGCCTGCTGGTTTGAGTGAGTCTATGTCTTTGGCCATTCAGATTGGTCGACGCTTGCGTGAGCGTAAATCTGTGCACCATTTGGCGGTATTACCTGAGCTTAAACCTGAGCCTATGCAGTGCGATAGGACTTTGACCAGAGTTGAACGGCAAGAACACAGACGTCTGAATGGGCTGTGTTTCTACTGTGGTGATTCCACTCATGCTATCTCTGATTGTCCTAAGCGCACTAAGCGGTTCGCTAGGTCTGCCACCATTGATACAGTACAGTCAAAATTTCTTCTGTCCGTTACCTTGATCTGCTCTTTGTCATCGTATTCTGTCATGGCATTTGTGGATTCAGGCGCTGCCCTGAATTTGATGGACTTGGAGTATGCTAAGCATTGTGGGTTTTTCTTGTAGCCCTTGCAGTGTCCTATTCCATTGAGAGGAATTGATGCTATGCCTTTGGCCAAGAATAAGCCTCAGTACTGGACCCAGCTGACCATGTGCATGGCTCCTGCACATCAGGAGGTTATTCGCTTTCTGGTGTTGCATAATCTGCATGATGTGGTCGTGTTGGGGTTGCCATGGCTACAAGTCCATAATCCAGTATTAGATTGGAAATCCATGTCGGTGTCCAGCTGGGGTTGTCAGGGGGTACATGGTGATGTTCCATTTCTGTCAATTTCGTCATCCACCCCTTCTGAGGTTCCAGAGTTCTTGTCTGATTACCGGGATGTATTTGATGAGCCCAAGTCCGATGCCCTACCTCCGCATAGGGATTGTGATTGTGCTATCAATTTGATTCCTGGTAGTAAGTTCCCAAAAGGCCGATTGTTTAATTTATCTGTGCCTGAGCACGCCGCTATGCGCAGTTATGTGAAGGAGTCCCTGGAGAAGGGGCATATTCGCCCGTCATCGTCGCCATTAGGAGCAGGGTTCTTTTTTGTAGCCAAGAAGGATGGTTCGCTGAGACCTTGTATAGATTACCGCCTTCTAAATAAGATCATGGTTAAATTTCAGTACCCCTTGCCGTTGTTATCTGATTTGTTTGCTCGGATTAAGGGGGCTAGTTGGTTCACCAAGATAGATCTTCGTGGTGCGTATAATCTTGTGCGAATTAAGCGAGGCGATGAATGGAAAACTGCATTTAATACGCCCGAGGGTCATTTTGAGTATCTAGTAATGCCATTCGGACTTGCAAATGCTCCATCAGTGTTTCAGTCCTTTATGCATGACATCTTCCGAGAGTACCTGGATAAATTCCTGATTGTGTACTTGGATGACATTTTGATCTCGGATGATTGGGAGTCTCATGTGAAGCAGGTCAGAATGGTTTTTCAGGTCCTGCGTGCTAATTCTTTGTTTGTGAAGGGATCAAAGTGTCTCTTTGGTGTGCAGAAGGTTTCATTTTTGGGGTTCATCTTTTCCCCTTCTACTATCGAGATGGATCCTGTTAAGTTCCAAGCCATCCATGATTGGACTCAGCCTACATCTCTGAAAAGTCTGCAAAAGTTCCTGGGCTTTGCTAATTTTTATCGTCGCTTCATCTGCAATTTTTCTAGTATTGCTAAACCATTGACCGATTTGACCAAGAAGGGTGCTGATGTGGTCAATTGGTCTTCTGCTGCTGTGGAAGCTTTTCAAGAGTTGAAGCGTCGTTTTTCTTCTGCCCCTGTGTTGTGTCAACCAGATGTTTCGCTTCCGTTCCAGGTCGAGGTTGATGCTTCTGAGATTGGAGCAGGGGCTGTTTTGTCGCAGAGAGGTTCTGATTGCTCAGTGATGAAACCGTGCGCCTTCTTTTCCAGGAAGTTTTCGCCTGCTGAGCGAAATTATGATGTGGGCAACCGAGAGTTGCTGGCCATGAAGTGGGCATTCGAGGAGTGGCGTCATTGGCTTGAAGGAGCTAAGCATCGCGTGGTGGTCTTGACTGATCATAAGAACTTGACTTATCTCGAGTCCACCAAGCGGTTGAATCCTAGACAAGCTCGTTGGTCGTTGTTTTTTGCCCGTTTTGACTTTGTGATTTCATACCTTCCGGGCTCTAAAAATGTGAAGGCGGATGCTCTGTCTAGGAGTTTTGTGCCCGACTCTCCGGGTGTATCTGAGCCGGCGGGTATCCTCAAAGAGGGAGTAATTGTGTCTGCCATCTCCCCTGATTTGCGGCGAGTGCTGCAAAAATTTCAGGCTAGTAAACCTGATCGTTGTCCAGCGGAGAAACTGTTTGTCCCTGATAGGTGGACGAATAAAGTTATCTCTGAGGTTCATTGTTCGGTCTTGGCTGGTCATCCTGGAATCTTTGGTACCAGAGAGTTAGTGGCTAGATACTTTTGGTGGCCATCTCTGTCACGGGATGTGCGTACTTTTGTGCAGTCCTGTGGGATTTGTGCTCGGGCTAAGCCCTGCTGTTCTCGTGCCAGTGGGTTGCTTTTGCCCTTGCCAGTACCAAAGAGGCCTTGGACACATATCTCTATGGATTTTATTTCAGATCTTCCCATTTCTCAAAAGATGTCAGTCATTTGGGTGGTCTGTGATCGCTTTTCTAAGATGGTCCATTTGGTACCCTTGTCTAAATTGCCTTCCTCCTCTGATTTGGTGCCGTTGTTCTTCCAGCATGTGGTTCGTTTACATGGCATTCCAGAGAATATTGTTTCTGACAGAGGTTCCCAGTTTGTTTTGAGGTTTTGGCGAGCCTTTTGTGGTAGGATGGGCATTGACTTGTCTTCTTCCTCGGCTTTCCATCCTCAGACTAATGGCCAGACCGAACGAACCAATCAGACCTAGGAAACATATCTGAGATGTTTTGTTTCTGCTGATCAGGATGACTGGGTGTCCTTTTTGCCTTTGGCTGAGTTCGCCCTTAATAATCGGGCTCGCTCAGCTACCTTGGTTTCGCCATTTTTCTGCAACTCTGGGTTCCATCCTCGTTTCTCATCAGGACAGGTTGAGTCTTCGGACTGTCCTGGTGTGGATACTGTGGTGGACAGGTTGCAGCAGATTTGGACTCAGGTAGTGGACAATTTGACCTTGTCCCAGGAGAAGGCTCAACGTTTTGCTAATCGCAGACGCTGAGTGGGTCCCCGAC
The DNA here is from genome assembly GCF_032444005.1 of Ranitomeya imitator. Taxonomy (NCBI): domain Eukaryota; kingdom Metazoa; phylum Chordata; class Amphibia; order Anura; family Dendrobatidae; genus Ranitomeya; species Ranitomeya imitator. The sequence goes on along the minus strand of NC_091287.1, from coordinate 225,076,170 downwards.
TTCGTGTTGGGGATCTGGTTTGGTTATCTTCTCGTCATATTCCTATGAAGGTTTCCTCTCCTAAGTTTAAACCTCGTTTCATTGGTCCACATAGGATTTCTGAGGTTCTTAATCCTGTGTCTTTTCGTCTGACCCTTCCAGATTCTTTTTCCATACATAACGTATTCCATAGGTCATTGTTGCGGAGATACGTGGCACCTATGGTTCCTTCTGTTGACCCTCCTGCCCCGGTTTTGGTGGAGGGGGAGTTGGAGTATATTGTGGAGAAGATTTTGGATTCTCGTGTTTCAAGACGGAAACTCCAGTATCTGTGGAAGGGTTATGCTCAGGAAGATAATTCCTGGGTCTTTGCCTCTGATGTCCATGCTCCCGATCTTGTTCGTGCCTTTCATGTGGCTCATCCTGGTCGGCCTGGGGGCTCTGGTGAGGGTTCGGTGACCCCTCCTCAAGGGGGGGGGGTACTGTTGTGAATTCTGTGGCAGAGCTCCCTCCTGTGGTCACAAGTGGTACTTCGGCTGATTCTCTCTGTAAGCTTCCGTTGGTGGAGGGAAGTGGTACTGCGGCTTCTGAGTTTCCTCCCTCAGGTGATGTGGTGAGGTCGTTAGGTGCTGCTCTACTTAACTCCACCTAGTGCTTTGATCCTGGCTTCCTGTCAATGTTCCAGTATTGGACTTGTTTTCCTCCTGGATCGTTCCTGTGGCCTGCTGCTCTGCATAGCTAAGTTTTCCTTTGCTATTTTGTTTGCTTTTCTTCTGTCCAGCTTATCTATTTGTTTGCTGGAAGCTCTGGGACGCAGAGGGTGTACCTCCGTGCCATTAGTTCGGTACAGAGGGTCTTTTTGCCCCCTTTGCGTGGTTTTTAGGGTTTTGTGTTGACCGCAAAGTTACCTTTCCTATCCTCGCTCTGTTCAGAAAGTCGGGCCTCACTTTGCTAAATCTATTTCATCTCTACGTTTGTCTTTTCATCTTACTCACAGTCATTATATGTGGGGGGCTGCCTTTTCCTTTGGGGTATTTCTCTGAGGCAAGGTAGGCTTATTTTCTATCTTCAGGCTAGCTAGTTTCTCAGGCTGTGCCGAGTTGCATAGGTAGCGTTAGGCGCAATCCACGGCTGCCTCTAGTGTTGTTGGATAGGATTAGGGATTGCGGTCAACAGAGTTCCCACGTCTCAGAGCTCGTTCTATGTTTTTGGATTATTGTCAGATCACTGTATGTGCTCTGACCTCTATGTTCATTGTGGTACTGAATTGCCTAATCATAACAGAGTTCCATGATTGTTGGCAGAATATGAAATTACATTCCTCCATCCATTCAAAAGCCAAGAAAGGAAATCCAGGCCAAATATCAGAGTCAACAAGTCAGCTCATCACAAGGTCTATCAGTTCTGGCTCGACAAACACGACAGTGGAGATGGCCCGTATACTTCGTAATAGTGATATCACAGACATCCATGCAAGCACCGTGCGATGCACATTACACAAGTTTGAAATGGTGGCTCAAAAATCGCAAACTCAGTATTGTCATATGAAGCGTTGGCTCGAGTTTGCAAAAAAGTATGAAAAGAGGACAGCAGAAGATTAGAAATAGGTAATTTGGAGTGGTGAGATGGGTACAAATGGTTCTGGAAGAAACAAGGGAAAAAGGGGCTAAAGGGTCAAGAAATTGAAAGAACTGTCAAGTTCAGTGGAGGAAGCCTGATGATAGGCTTTGGATACTTGATCAGGATCAACGGTGGTGTCAATGCTGAGCTAAAAAAAGTGAGTACCCTACAAGGCGAGTTACTTTGTACACTCGAGTACTATAGGTATAAATAGGACAACATAATGTTGCAGCAGGACAATGACCAGAAGCATACATGGAGATTGGCAAAGAAATAGTACAATGACAATGAAGAAGAGGTGCTGGATTGGCCACCACAATTCCCAGACCTTAACCTAATAGAACACTTGTGGGTAGAGTTGAAGAAAAAACTTTATACATTTTCAAGTCAGATAACCAGTATGTACCAACTTTGGGAATTTGTAGAGGAGATCTGGGATCATCAGATTTCGGTCAAGAGTGTTTGAATCTGATCGAGAACATGCCCAGAAGGATTCAGGCAGTGTTGAAAATAATAATAAATAGCATTTAGATTTCAAGGTGCAAAACAGTAGCAATGCAATGACATGACAAGAATCTTCATTACTAATCATATGCAAATCATATGCAAAATACCTGGAAGTCAAATTTTTGTCTGAGATAGCCAAGATGATTGTCTATAAAATGATGACAGTTTCACGTTCAAAGCTGTACTGGATAGTGAGATATGAAGCCTGAAAGTCAGAAGTTCAAAACATTGTTACCCTTTTACCACTTTCATCACTGTATAACCCTCAAAAAACTTGATAAAAATGTATGGGTATTATAGTGCTCATCAATAGAATATTATGTGTTCTTGGGTACATTTTGGTGGCATACAACCCTCAAAAATCTTGTTCAAAAATCTATTGGTATAAAAATTCCTCATTCATACAGTATTACGTGTTCTTGGGCACATTTCGATGGTATCTAACCTTTAACCCCTTACCGACCTCCGCCGTACTATTACCGTGGAGGTCAGATCCCCTGCTTTGATGTGGGCTCCGGCGGTGAGCCCGCATCAAAGCCGGGACATGTCAGCTGTTTTGAACAGCTGACATGTGCCTGCAATAGCGGCGGGTGGATTTGCATCATTTAACTACCGCTTCAGGCCATCGGGCTGGAAAAGAGCACATCGCCGACCCCCGTCACATTATCGAGGGTCAGCGATGCGTCGGCATAACAGCTAGAGGTCTCCTTGAGACCTTTATGGTTGTTGATGCCGGATTGCTGTGAGCGCCACCCAGTGGTCGGCGCTCATAGCAATGCAGTAAATCTACTACATAGGGGCGATCTAACGATCGCTCAAATGTAGCAGAGCCGATCGAGTTGTACCAGCTTCTAGCCTCCCATGGATGGCTATTGAAGCATGGCAAAAGTAAAAAAAATGTTTTAAAAAATATGAAAAAAATATATAAAAGATTAAATCACCCCCCTTTCGCCCCATTCAAATTACAACAATAAAACAAAACAAACCTACACATATTTGGTATCGCCGTGTTCAGAATCGCCCGATCTATCAATAAAAAGGATTAACCTGATTGCTGAATGGCGTAGCGAGAAAAAAAATCAAAACGCCAGAATTACGTTTTTTTGATTGCCGCGACATTGAATTAAAATGTAATAACGGGCGATCAAAAGAGCGTATCTGCACCAAAATGGTATCAGTAAAAACATCAGCTCGGCACGCAAAAAATAAGCCCTCACCTGACCCCAGATAACGAAAAATGCAGACGCTACGGGTATTGGAACATTGCACAATTTTTTTTTTTTAGCAAAGTTTGGAATTTTTTTTTACCACTTAGATAAGATATAACCTAGACATGTTTGATGTCTATGAACTTGTAATCACCTGTAGAATACAAATGGCAGGTAAGTTTTAGCATTTAGTGAACCTAGCAAAAAAGCCAAACTAAAAACAAGTGTGGGATTGCACTTTTTTTATTGCAATTTCATCGCACTTGGAGTTTTTTTCCCGTTTCTCGTACAAGACAGGCTAAAACCAATGATGTCGTTCAAAAGTACAACGTGCCCCGCAAAAAACAAGCCCTCACATGGCAATATTGAAGGAAAAATAAAAAAGTTATGGCTCTGAGAAAGAGGGGAGCGAAAAACAAAAATGAAAAACCAAAAAAGAGCAAGGTCTTGAAGGGGTTAAAAAACTTGTTTAAAAATGTATCGGTATTATATTGCTCACCCATATAGTATTACATGTTGTTGGATACATTCCTTTGGTATATAACCCTCAAAACACTTGTTCAAAAATTTATCAGTATTATATTGCTCATCCATAGAGTTTTACGTGTTCTTGGCTAAATGTTTGTGGTATATAACCCTCCAAAAACTTGTTAAAATGTATTGCTATTATATTACTCATCCAATACAGTATTACTTGTTCTGGGGGACATTTGGTTAGTATATAACACTCAAAAAAAATCAAAAATGTTTTCCTGTCTCAATTTTAGTCATCTATATAGTTTAGCATGCTTTGGGTAAAATTAAAGTTGGTTAAAAAATTTATAAACTGCTTGTACTAATACAGTTAAGACATTTTTGTGCCAAAAATTGACTGTTGTCAAATGTACTCTATAATTTGTTTGCGTGAATTTTCTTTGGTTTGAACTAAAATCTAAAACTGGCCTGGTACAGGTGTAAAAATTTGGTTGTTCCAAAATTGACTACTCTCATACTGTAAATAGTCTAGACCTTGGTTTGTGTGAAATTTTATCTCTTTCAAATAAAAATAACATTTTGCCTGGTACAGATGTAGAAATTTGGCCCCTCGGTACTCGGCCCCCTGCAGCCACTATTTCTCCCATTGTGGCATCTTGTACCGACATGTGTCCAAAAACATCACCAGTACCCTTACGAACAAAGGTACTAGGATTGTCCACTTATTGACCGACATGTGGAAAAATGCTTGGGGCCAGGGACACTACATTTCCTGACACCACACTGGCTGAACATTGTGGAGGCCTGGACCAAATCCCTCCCTGGTACTGCACATGTTCTATCGACACCAAGGATTGCTGATCCTACTTCTATCAGGATTTCCTCCACCTACTACACCAATTACTGCAGTGTGGGATTGCACTTTTTTTACTGTAATTTCATCGCACTTGGAATTTTTTTCCCGTTTCTAGTACAAGACATGCTAAAACCAATGATGTTGTTCAAAAGTACAACGTGCCCCACAAAAAACAAGCCCTCACATTGCAATATTGAAGGAAAAATAAAAAAAAGTTATGGCTCTGAGAAAGAGGGGAGCGAAAAACGAAAATGAAAAACCAAAAAAGAGCAAGGTCTTGAAGGGGTTAAAAAACTTGTTTAAAAATGTATCGGTATTATATTGCTCACACATATAGTATTACATGTTGTTGGATACATTTCTTTGGTATATAACCCTCAAAACACTTGTTCAAAAATTTATCAGTATTATATTGCTCATACATAGAGTTTTACGTGTTCTTGGCTAAATGTTTGTGGTATATAACCCTCCAAAAACTTGTTAAAATGTATTGCTATTATATTACTCATCCATACAGTATTACTTGTTCTGGGGGACATTTGGTTAGTATATAACACTCAAAAAAATCAAAAATGTTTTCCTGTCTCAATTTTAGTCATCTATATAGTTTAGCATGCTTTGGGTAAAATTAAAGTTGGTTAAAAAATTTACAAACTGCTTGTACTAATACAGTTAAGACATTTTTGTGCCAAAAATTGACTGTTGTCAAATGTACTCTATAATTTGTTTGCGTGAATCTTCTTTGGTTTGAACTAAAATCTAAAACTGGTCTGGTACAGGTGTAAAAATTTGGTTGTTCCAAAATTGACTACTCTCATACTGTATATAGTCTAGACCTTGGTTTGTGTGAAATTTTATCTCTTTCAAATAAAAATAAAATTTTGCCTGGTACAGATGTAGAAATTTGGTCCCTCGGTACTCGGCCCCCTGCAGCCACTATTTCTGTCATTGTGGCATCTTGTACCAACATGTGTCCAAAAACATCACCAGTACCCTTACCAACAAAGGTACTAGGATTGTCCACTTATTGACCGACATGTGGAAAAATGCTTGGGGCCAGGGACACTACATTTCCTGACACCACACTGGCTGAATATTGTGGAGGCCTGGACCAAATCCCTCCCTGGTACTGCACATGTTCTATTGACACCAAGGATTGCTGATCCTACTTCTATCAGGATTTGCTCCACCTACTACACCAATTACTGCAGGCCCTCGTGCTCCTCCTCACCCTCCATCTCCCATGTGCTATCTCAGGATATGTTATTCACATCAACTGGAAGCTCAGCAGCACTGCCTCGGTGATGCGGCAACAGGCTCTGCTGAAGCTAATTTGTCCAGGAGACAAACTGCTCACCTTGGCGGAGTTACTTCAAGGAATAGCAAACCAGACAGATTGGTGTTTTTTTACCACTAAACCTCCAACCAGGCATGGTCGAGTGTGATAATGGGTGTAACCTGGTGGTAGCTGTGAAGTTTCGAAAGCTCACACACGTACCATGCGTGGCACATGTGCTGAACTTGGTAGCTCAGTAATTTCTAAATAGCTACTCAGATTTGACAGAGATTCTGGTCAAGGTACGCTACGTCAGCGCTAGTGATGAGCAAATTTGTTCGGAAAATGATTGGCAAACATAAATTTGGCATGAATATGGCACATTCGGATTCATGATCAGAATCAAGCTCAACATTTTATAAAATCGGTGAAAATCAATAATATTCAGTAAAATGTGTGGGAAAATATTTGCATTGCCACAAAAGTATTTTCAGCACTTTGTCAACTATAATGGTGATGTATCATCAGTGTTTTGCATGTGTTTGATAAGGGGAAGGGGTATTGCAGAGCTCAGAGGCGCGGCGTTTTTGTAAAAAAAAAATGTCCTAACTTTATGTTAGCACACTGTGGCTAGCCAACCAGGGCACAGGAAACATCCACAATGTCCTGACACTACAGCTTGAGTCATTAACTGCTGAAATAACATGTCCCTCTCAATATAAAGAGCGGACATCTTGTTTGAGCATCATTTTGCATAGCAGAGTGCGACGAACCAATAGACAACCCTGGCACAATAACATCACTAAAAAGCTTCGGGAAGTATCCAGAATTGCAGAACGGCGTTGGAAGAAAACTCATTCGCAAGATGATTTCACTGCACTCAAACAAGCAACACTCGCATTCAAATAATCTCTCACCTCTGCTAAACAGGCCTTCTTCACAACCCTCATATCTTCCCTATCCCACAACCCCAAACAGTTGTTCAACACTTTTAACTCCCTCCTCTGCCCACCACTACCCTGTTGTGAATTCTGTTATCGGGCTTCCTCCTGTGGTCGTGAATGGTACTTCGGTGAGTTCTGTTCGTGGACTCCCTCTGGTGGCTGTGAGTGGAGTTGCTGGATCTGAGGTTCCTTCCACAGGTGACCTAGGTTATTCTTAGGCTGGCTTCTCTATTTAACTCCACTCAGATCGTTACTCCATGCCAGCTGTCAATGTTCCTGTGCTGGTTCAGTTCGCTCTTGGATCTTTCTGGAGACCTGTCTCTTCCTGCAAGAAGCTAAGTCCCCGATTGTTATTTTCTGTTCATGGTTTTCTTGTCCAGCTTGCTTTCATGATTTTGTCTTGCTAGCTGGAAGCTCTAGGATGCAGGGTGGCGCCTCCGCACCGTGAGTCGGTGCGGGGGTCTTTTTGCACACTCTGCGTGGTCTTTTGTAGTTTTTTGTGCTGACCGCAAAGATACCTTTCCTATCCTCTGTCTATTTAGTTAGTCTGGCCTCCCTTTGCTAAAACCTGTTTCATTTCTGTGTTTGTGACTTTCATCTTAACTCACAGTTAATATTTATGGGGGGGCTGCCTTTTCCTTTGGGGAAATTTCTCTGAGGCAAGGTAGGCTTTTTTTTCTATCTCTAGGGCTAGCTAGTTCTTAGGCTGTGCCGAGGCGTCTAGGCCATGTCAGGTACGCTCCACGGCTATTTCTAGTGTGTGTGATAGGATTAGGGGTTGCGGTCAGCAGAGTTCCCACTTCCCAGCGCTTGTCCTGTATCGGTTTAACCATCAGGTCTTTCCAGGTGCTCCTAACCACCAGGTCATAACAGTACAGCTGGTCCAAAGTATTAATGCATCTCAATAGAGGGATAAGAGAAGTTCTGAGACAATTTTTTTTCTCTGCAGTGTGTTTTGTCTTTCTTTTCCCCTAGATCTCTGGGTGGTTCAGGACACAGGTGTATATATGGACATTCGAGGTCTGTCCTCTTGTGTGGATAATCTCACTGCAAGGGTACAAAGCATTCAAGATTTTGTAGTTCAGAATCCGATGTTAGAGCCTAGAATTCCAATTCCTGATTTGTTTTCTGGGGATAGATCTAGGTTTCTGAATTTCAAAAATAATTGTAAACTGTTTCTTGCTTTGAAACCCCGCTCCTCTGGTGATTCTGTTCAACAAGTGAAAATTATTATTTCTTTTTTGCGTGGCGACCCTCAAGACTGGGCATTTTCCCTTGCGCCAGGAGATCCTGCATTGCGTGATGTTGATGCGTTTTTTCTGGCGCTTGGATTGCTTTATGATGAACCAAATTCAGTGGATCAAGCAGAGAAAATCTTGCTGGCTTTGTGTCAGGGTCAGGATGAAGCGTAGGTATATTGTCAGAAGTTTAGAAAGTGGTCTGTGCTTACTCAGTGGAATGAGTGTGCCCTGGCGGCAATTTTCAGAAAGGATCTTTCGGAAACCCTTAAGGATACTATGGTGGGATTTCTCACGCCTGCTGGTCTGAATGAGTCTATGTCCTTGGCCATTCAGATCGATCGGCGTTTGCGTGAGCGCAAAGCTGTGCACCATTTGGCGGTACTCTCTGAGCATGGGCCTGAGCCCATGCAATGCGATAGGACTTTGACCAGAGCTGAACGGCAGGAACACAGACGTCAGAATGGGCTGTGTTTTTACTGTGGTGACTCCACTCATGCTATTTCCAATTGTCCTAAGCGCACTAAGCGGTTCGCTAGGTCTGCCACCATTGGTACTGTACAGTCTAAATTTCTTTTGTCCGTTACTCTGATTTGCTCTTTGTCGTCCTATTCGGTTATGGCATTTGTGGATTCAGGCGCTGCCCTGAATTTGATGGACTTGGAGTTTGCCAGGCGCTGTGGTTTTTTCTTGGAGCCCTTGCAGTATCCTATTCCTTTAAGAGGGATTGAAGCTACGCCTTTGGCCAAGAATAAGCCTCAGTAATGGACTCATTTGACCATGTGCATGGCTCCTGCACATCAGGAGGATATTCGCTTTTTGGTGTTGCATAATCTGCATGATGTGGTCATTTTGGGGTTACCATGGCTACAGGTCCACAACCCAGTATTGGATTGGAAATCAATGTCTGTGTCCAGCTGGGGTTGTCAAGGGGTACATGGTGATGTTCCATTGCTGTCAATTTCGTCTTCCACTCCTTCTGAGGTCCCTGAGTTTTTGTCGGATTACCGGGATGTATTTGATGAGCCCAAATCCGGTGCCCTACCTCCTCATAGGGATTGTGATTGTGCTATTGATTTGATTCCTGGTAGTAAGTTTCCTAAGGGTCGACTGTTCAATTTATCGGTGCCAGAACACGCCGCTATTCGGAGTTATATAAAGGAGTCCTTGGAGAAAGGGCATATTCGCCCCCGTCGTCATCACCGTTGGGAGCAGGGTTCTTTTTTGTGGCCAAGAAGGATGGTTCTTTGAGACCTTGTATTGATTACCGCCTTCTTAATAAGATCAAGGTCAAATTTCAGTACCCTTTGCCGCTACTGTCTGATTTGTTTGCTCGGATTAAGGGGGCTAGTTGGTTCACCAAGATAGATCTCCGAGGGGCGTATAATCTTGTGCGTATTAAACAGGGCGATGAATGGAAAACAGCATTTAATACGCCCGAGGGCCATTTTGAGTACCTGGTGATGCCATTCGGGCTTTCTAATGCTCCATATGTGTTTCAGTCCTTTATGCATGACATCTTCCGAAAGTACCTGGATAGATTCATGATTGTATATTTGGATAATATTTTGGTCTTTTCGGATGATTGGGAGTCTCATGTGAAGCAGGTCAGAATGGTGTTCCAGGTCCTTCGTGCGAATTCCTTGTTTGTGAAGGGGTCTAAATGTCTCTTTGGGGTTCAGAAGGTTTCATTTTTGGGTTTCATTTTTTCCCCTTCTACTATCGAGATGGACCCTGTTAAAGTTCAGGCCATTTATGATTGGACTCAGCCTACATCTGTGAAGAGCCTGCAGAAGTTCCTGGGCTTTGCTAATTTTTACCGTCGGTTCATCGCTAATTTTTCTAGTGTTGTTAAACCGTTGACTGATTTGACCAAGAAAGGTGCTGATGTGGTCAATTGGTCCTCTGCGGCCGTTGAGGCTTTTCAGGAGTTGAAGCGTCGTTTTTCTACTGCCCCTGTGTTGTGTCAGCCATATGTTTCGCTCCCGTTTCAGGTCGAGGTTGATGCTTCTGAGATTGGAGCAGGGGCTGTTTGTCTCAAAGAAGTTCGGATGGCTCAGTGATGAAACCATGTGCTTTCTTTTCTAGAAAGTTCTCGCCTGCTGAGCGCAATTATGATGTTGGCAATCGAGAGTTGTTGGCTATGAAGTGGGCATTCGAAGAGTGGCGACATTGGCTTGAAGGAGCCAAGCATCGCATGGTGGTCTTGACGGATCACAAGAATTTGACTTATCTCGAGTCTGCCAAACGGTTGAATCCTAGACAGGCTCGATGGTCACTGTTTTTCTCCCGTTTCGATTTTGTGGTTTCGTACCTTCCGGGCTCTAAGAATGTGAAGGCTGATGCCCTTTCAAGGAGCTTTGTGCCTGACTCTCCGGATGTTCCTGAGCCGGCTGGTATTCTCAAAGAGGAGGTAATTTTGTCTGCCATCTCCCCTGATTTGCGGCGGATGCTGCAGAAGTTTCAGGCTGATAGACCTGACCGTTGTCCAGCGGAGAAACTGTTTGTCCCTGATAGATGGACTAGTAGAGTTATCTCTGAGGTTCATTGTTCGGTGTTAGCTGGTCATCCTGGAATCTTTGGTACCAGAGATTTGGTGGCTAGATCCTTTTGGTGGCCTTCCTTGTCACGGGATGTGCGTTCTTTTGTGCAGTCCTGTGGGATTTGTGCTCGGGCTTAGCCCTGCTGTTTTCGTGCCAGTGGGTTGCTTTTGCCCTTGCCTTTCCCGAAGAGGCCCTGGACGCATATTTCCATGGATTTTATTTCAGATCTCCCTGTCTCTCAAAGGATGTCGGTCATCTGGGTGGTTTGTGATCGCTTCTCTAAGATGGTCTGTTTGGTACCCTTGTCTAAATTGCCTTCTTCCTCCGATTTGGTGCCATTGTTTTTCCAGCATGTGGTTCGTTTGCATGGCATTCCAGAGAACATCGTCTCGGACAGAGGTTCCCAGTTTGTTTCGAGGTTTTGGCGGTCCTTTTGTGCTAAGATGGGCATTGATTTGTCTTTTTCTTCGGCCTTCCATCCTCAGACAAATGGCCAAACCGAAGGAACCAATCAGACTTTGGAAGCATATCTGAGATGTTTTGTTTCTGCTGATCAGGATGATTGGGTGTCCTTCTTGCCTTTGGCTGAGTTCGCCCTTAATAATCGGGCCAGCTCGGCTACTTTGGTTTCGCCTTTCTTCTGTAATTCTGGTTTCCATCCTCGTTTTTCTTCAGGGCAGGTTAAGCATTCGGACTGTCCTGGTGTGGATTCTGTGGTGGACAGGTTGCAGCAAATTTGTACTCACGTAGTGGACAATTTGACATTGTCCCAGGAGAAGGCTCAACGTTTCGCTAACCGCCGTCGCTGTGTTGGTCCCCGACTTCGTGCTGGGGATTTGGTTTGGTTGTCGTCTCGTTATGTTCCTATGAAAGTTTCCTCTCCTAAATTTAAGCCTTGTTTCATTGGCCCTTATAAGATTTCTGAAGTTCTCAATCCTGTGTCATTTCGTTTGGCCCTTCCAGCTTCTTTTGCCATCCATAATGTTTTCCATAGGTCGTTGTTGCGGAGATATGTGGCGCCTATGGTTCACTCCGTTGACCCTCCTGCCCCGGTGTTGGTCGAGGGGGAGTTGGAGTATGTGGTGGAGAAGATTTTGGATTCTCGTATTTCGAGACGGAAACTCCAGTACCTGGTCAAGTGGAAGAGTTATGGTCAGGAAGATAATTCCTGGGTTGTTGCCTCTGATGTTCATGCTGCCGATCTGGTTCGTGCCTTTCATTTGGCTCATCCTGATCGGCCTGGGGGTTCTGGTGAGGGTTTGGTGACCCCTCCTCAAGGGGGGGTACTGTTGTGAATTCTGTTATCGGGCTCCCTCCTGTGGTCGTGAATGGTACTTTGGTGAGTTCTGTCCGTGGACTCCCTCTGGTGGCTGTGAGTGGAGTTGCTGGATCTGAGGTTCCTTCCACAGGTGACCTAGGTTATTCTTAGGCTGGCTTCTCTATTTAACTCCACTCAGATCGTTACTCCATGCCAGCTGTCAATGTTCCTGTGATGGTTCAGTTCGCTCTTGGATCTTTCTGGAGACCTGTCTCTTCCTGCAAGAAGCTAAGTCCCCGATTGTTATTTTCTGTTCATGATTTTCTTGTCCAGCTTGCTTTCATGATTTTGTCTTGCTAGCTGGAAGCTCTGGGATGCAGGGTGGCGCCTCCGCACCGTGAGTCGGTGCAGGGGTCTTTTTGCACACTCTGCGTGGTCTTTTGTAGTTTTTTGTGCTGACCGCAAAGATACCTTTCCTATCCTCTGTCTATTTAGATAGTTTGGCCTCCCTTTGCTAAAACCTGTTTCATTTCTGTGTTTGTGACTTTCATCTTAACTCACAGTTAATATTTGTGGGGGGCTGCCTTTTCCTTTGGGGAAATTTCTCTGAGGCAAGGTAGGCTTTTTTTTCTATCTCTAGGGCTAGCTAGTTCTTAGGCTGTGCCGAGGTGTCTAGGCCATGTCAGGTACGCTCCACGGCTATTTCTAGTGTGTGTGATAGGACTAGGGGTTGCGGTCAGCAGAGTTCCCACTTCCCAGAGCTTGTTCTGTATCGGTTTAACCATCAGGTCTTTCCAGGTGCCCCTAACCACCAGGTCATAAGACTACCCCCTCCGAGTTTCCTAATCGTGGCTGAGGACTTTGCCATGCACTTCAAAAATAAGATCGACCAAACTAGGCAAATCTTTGTCGTCAAACCACCACAACCCCTTTGTATACCAGACCATTGCCCAAACCCCATAACTTCCCTCTCCAAAATCACTGAAGGGAGCTTTCTCATCTTCTTTCAAAATCACACCTCACCACTTGTGCACTTAACCCCATCCCTTCCCACCTCCTCCCCAACCTCACCACCACACTAATCCCATCCCTAAACCCATCTCTTCAACCTATCACTAACTTCTGGTACCTTCCCCACTGCTTTCAAACATGCCACAATCACACCTATGCTCAAAAAGCCATCCCTAGACCCAAGCGCTATGTCCAGCTATCGTCCCATATCTTTGCTCCCATTTGCATCCAAACTCCTTGAGCAGCACGTCCATGCTGAACTTTCCTCTCACTTTGCATCTAACTCTTTCTTCGACAACCTACAATCTGGCTTCCGTCCCCACCATTCTATTGAGACAGCCCTGACCAAAATGACTAACGACTTACAGCTAAAGCTAACAGACAATTCTCTATACTAATATCATATCCTAATCTATCTATCCTAATAGACCTGTCCTCTGTCTTCGACACAGTTGACCACTGCCTCATACTATAGATCCTCTCTTCCTTTGGGGTCAAAGACCTTGCCCTATCTTGGATCTCCTCATACCTTACCAACCGCCCCCTCTCTGTTGGTGTCCCTCAAGGCTCTGTCCTTGTGCACTTACTCTTCTCAATCTATACACTCAGCCTGGGACAACTCATAAGGTCCTATGGCTTCAAGTATCATCTATATGCTGATGACACTCAGATCTACCTCTCTGGCCCAGATGTCACCTCTCTGCTCTCCAGGTTCCCGGAGTGTCTATCAGCCATATCCTCCTAATTCTCCTCTCACTTCCTCAAGCTCAATGTGGACAAATCTGAACTAATTATCTTTCCTCCATCTCGCATATCTTCCCTACCTGATCTATCAAAATTAATGAAATCACACTTTCCCCTGTCCCCAAAATCCGCTTCTTTGGAGAAACCCTGGACTCTGCCCTGTCCTTCAAACCGCACATCCAAGTTCTCGCCACCTTCTGTCGCCTCCAGCTCAAAAATATTTTCAGAATCTGTCCTTTCCTCAACACTCACTCTACCAAAATTCTTGTGCATGCCCTAATAGTAACATAGTAACATAGTAACATAGTTAGTAAGGCCAAAAAAAGACATTTGTCCATCCAGTTCAGCCTATATTCCATCATAATAAATCCCCAGATCTACGTCCTTCTACAGAACCTAATAATTGTATGATACAATATTGTTCTGCTCCAGGAAGACATCCAGGCCTCTCTTGAACCCCTCGACTGAGTTCGCCATCACCACCTCCTCAGGCAAGCAATTCCAGATTCTCACCGTCCTAACAGTAAAGAATCCTCTTCTATGTTGGTGGAAAAACCTTCTCTCCTCCAGATGCAAAGAATGCCCCCTTGTGCCCGTCACCTTCCTTGGTATAAACAGATCCTCAGCGAGATATTTGTATTGTCCCCTTATAAACTTATACATGGTTATTAGATCGCCCCTCAGTCGTCTTTTTTCTAGACTAAATAATCCTAATTTCGCTAATCTATCTGGGTATTGTAGTTCTCCCATCCCCTTTATTAATTTTGTTGCCCTCCTTTGTACTCTCTCTAATTCCATTATATCCTTCCTGAGCACCGGTGCCCAAAACTGGACACAGTACTCCATGTGCGGTCTAACTAGGGATTTGTACAGAGGCAGTATAATGCTCTCATCATGTGTATCCAGACCTCTTTTAATGCACCCCATGATCCTGTTTGCCTTGGCAGCTGTTGCCTGGCACTGGCTGCTCCAGGTAAGTTTATCATTAACTAGGATCCCCAAGTCCTTCTCCCTGTCAGATTTACCCAGTGGTTTCCCATTCAGTGTGTAATGGTGATATTGATTCCTTCTTCCCATTTGTATAACCTTACATTTTTCATTGTTAAACCTCATCTGCCACCTTTCAGCCCAAGTTTCCAACTTATCCAGATCCATTGGTAATCATCTCTCGCCTCGACTACTGCAACATCCCCCTCTGTGGCCTACCTTCTAACACTCTCGCATCCCTCCAGTCCATCCTTAACTCTGCTGCCCGACTAATTAATCTCTCTCCTCGCTACACTCCGGCTTCCCCTCTTTGCAAATCCCTTCACTGGCTCCCAATTTTCCAGAGTATCCAGTTTAAACTACTAGCACTGACCTACAAAGCCATCCATAACCTTTCTCCTCCGTATATTTCCAAACTAATGTCTCAATATCTTCCCTCACGTAATCTCCGGTCCTCCCAAGAACTCCTTCTCTCCTCCACGCTTATTCGCTCTTCACCCAATCACCTCCATGACTATCCCCCATCCTCTGGAATTCTGTGCCCCAACATGTCCAGTTATCCACCACATTTGGATCCTTCAAAAGAAACCTGAAAACCCACCTCTTCAAAGAAGCTTACAGCCTGTAAAGACCACACGGCCACCTCAACACCATCGGAGCTACTGCAACCCTCGACCTACTGTCTCCTTTCCCATAATCTTGTAGAATGTAAGCCCGCAAGGGCAGGGTCCTCTCCCCACTGTATCAGTCTGTCATTGTTAGTTTTGCTTACTGTAAGTGATATTTTCATTTTGATGTATCCCCTTCTCATGTACAGCACCATGGAATTAATCGTGCTATATAAATAAATAATAATAATAATAATAATAATTTTGACACAGTAACAGAGAGGCTGCTCCTGATGCTGGCACTGTTATCAGCAAGATTTTAGCTAGTTAGCTAGGCGGTTGTATATCCATCAGATAGTGTAGCTAGCTAGTGTCCAGTGTGGCGGTTAAATTTACCTTCCAGCACTGTTTTTTTTTGGGGGGGCATTACTAAGGTCCACAGAAAAGTCAGCAGGGCACATGACCTGCAAGTGTGTTGTGCACTGTTTCTATTGTGCTCCATGCATGAGTATAGCATTATAAATAATATTTTTTCACTAGCTAAATGTGAAATAGCCTGCAGTATCCCACCTTGTCATTTAGTGCTGTGGTTATATGAAACTGTCTGCAGACCTGATGCACATTAAAATACAATTTTTCAACTGCAAAAAGTTAGACAGCCCATTGAATCACACTTTGTCATTTTGTTGGGTTGAAACTAAGCTGTCTACAGTACAGATCTCACGCACATAACCAAATTTTTTTTCTGTTGCTAAATAGGACTCAAAAAATTTCTTGTGTTCTTAACGTCATACAGTAGGGGACCTGACTTTAAAATAGTTTGCAGCATCTATTGTGTTATAGAGGTCTGATCCAGAGGCCATAAAAATTCTTGTGTTCCTAACGTCATATAATAGGCAGGAACTGACTTTAAAATAGTTTGTATCATCTATTGTGTTATGGAGGCTTGATCCAGAGGTAAAAAAAATTCTTCTGTTCCTAGTGTCATACAGTAGGGCACCTGACTTTAAAATAGTTTGTAGTATCTAGTGTGTTATAGAGGCCTGATGCAAAGGCCACAAAAAAATTCTTGTGTTCCTAATGTCATACAGTAGGGGAGATCTCACTTTCAAATTGTTTGCAGCATATCTTCTTTTTCATACAGGTCTCATCTACACTCAAACAATTACGGTACAAGACAAAGTAGGATCCAAACAGCATCCTGACCCTTGTCATCAGATTTTAACCACTGGGGGAGGTGATCCTGATGAGGCTCAGATATCTGATGCTCTTGGAGTCTGTACTGTGCTGTCAGGGCAGAATGAGTAGGAGGGCGACTCCAATGGCGAGGAAGGTGATAACACAAAGGATTATGATGAGGTGTTACATCCCAGTTGGCGTGAACATACAGGCACACAGCTGAGTAGGTCATCTGAGGAGGAAGATGAGGTTACATTACGCCGTACGTTGCAGACACGTATTGATGCACCCATGATGAGCAATGTATCCTCAGCCACAACTGTGGCCATAACCAACAGCATCTGCAGGTCTGCAGTTTGCAAGGGTGGAAAGTATTGCCTAGCCTGGGCCTTTTTTGACACTGCAAAGGATAAGCCAACTCACTTAATGTGTCAACTTTGCGAAAAAAGAAAAACAGTAGAAGTAGAAAGTGCATTAATTTGACTTCTACATGTATGAACCTTTACATGAGCAATCAACATGCTTTACTGTGGGAATCCCACTGTGCAAAAATGCAGATCGACGGACCTCAACAATCATCAGCCACCTCATCAATCGCTTCTGTTGCACCTTCTTCCTCCTCTGTTACTGTGCCAACTATTGAGACACAGGTCTTTGACCACAGAACCTCAGGTTTTTTACCCACTCCAGTCACGCTGAGAGCCCGCTGTCAGCTGTAATGGAAGAGGACTGTGAAGAAACCAGATTGTATCTTAATTACCCAGACAGCTACGTTTTTGGCATAAACAAAAGAACTGTTTTTTTTTATCTGTATATTGGCTTGTGAATTTAAGTGTTTATGTCTGGTGGTTCAAGAAGACAGACTTGCAAACTGATACCAGTTAACATACAGTGTAAGTCTGTAATAGTGACTTGTACATTGTGAGTGTCTATCTTTGTTTATTGATGTGTGCTGATATGCAAATTGTACATTGAATTCCAGAACTAGCTTGGTGACTTCTAAAGCAGAGAAGGAAAGACTGTGCAAATAGATTGAGTGGTCAAGTAGTACTAGGTAATCTCATCACCATTGTTTGCCATATCTTGATGTTGAACTAAAGGACACTGGGTAATTCTAAAAATAGCTTACATGCCTTGGGTATAAAAAGACTGAGAGATCACATCCTGGGAGTCTGAAATAATACAGAGCTACCAGCCGGACATTCTGCAAACCACCCAAGAGGCAAGAGAAAGGCCTCCAGCCACTTCATGATGGCACCATCACGAGGGACAATGATCTAGGATTCTATAGGATACAACCAAGGAGTTTTCGGCTCCGGTTGGAAGGACACAGATCTGATCCAGTGACCATCTCTGCACCATGGACAGTTCTTGGTCATCTCCCTATGCTTGTCGCTGCCCCTTCTCTGCGCCTATGCTTGTCGCTGCCCCTTCTCTGTGCGTTCATCCACAGATGGAGTAGCGACCCTGGGAGCTCTGATATCATGTCAACTGGCTTTGGACCTTGTATAGACTCTATGGACAGTTCTTGGTCACCTCCTTTTGCTTGTCATTGCCCCTTCTCTGTGCGTTCATCCACAGATGGAGTAGTGACCCTGGGAGCTCTGGCATCATGTCATACTGGAAACACGTGGAGACGCAGTGATATTTTATATGCGCCCATGTACCCATACAATTCCAGGCATGTTGGGAATGCTCTGTTTGCTATTGTGTGCTGTGGTTCAATAAATTATTGCCACCCTGTTTTACCTTAACCCTGTGTTGTCTGTGTAGTGTATTGCCCACTGGGAGATAGAGCGGGCATTCAGTGGTATGAGCCGTGGTCCATGCAGTCTTGCTAAAGACAGCCGGGCCAGCGGACAAGAGCACCCACTGACCCCGCTTCTCCATAACAAGGACATTCCTGCTGTTTTTGACCAATCTCAGAGAATGAGCACACCACAACTTTCTCAATCCACCGTAACATGTCCACCTGCATCTCTCTCGCAGTCCAGCAATTTGTCCGGTTCACCATACTCCACCCTCTCTCAGCACTGCAGCCAACCCACGGTGCCACAGTTGTGGTCACAGAAAAGATTGTTTCCTGCTATGCATGACAAAGTTAAGAGGTTGAACTCCAACATTTCCAATCTATTGGCCAGGGAAATGCTGCCTTTCTGCCTGGTAGATACAGATGGTTCCCAAAAGCCAATGGCTGTCGCAGTCCCCCAGTACCAAATACCCAGTCGCCATTACTTTTCCAAATAAGCTGTGACTGCGCTACACCAGGATGTCGCAGACAACATCACCCATTCCTTGACTAAATCTATGTCTGCAGGGTGCATTTCACCACAGACACTTGGATGAATAAGTATGGCCAGGGGCATTACATCTTGCTGACTGGGCACTGGGTGACTCTGGTGGCTGTGTGTGCAGGCACTGCTCCACAAGTCTTGGAATCCCCAAGGCTTGCAGGACAAACCGATATGCCTTGGAGATCGAAGTCATACAGCTGAAGAGTTGTGGACAGCTCTCCAGTCTGAGTTTGATCAATGGATGTCTCCCCTGAACCTCCCAGGAAAATGTACCCAATAACAGTGCGAAACTGGTGGCGGCCCTACAGCGAGGCAAGCTGACACACATGCCTTGCATAGCTCACATCCTCAACCTGGTGGTACAGAATTTTCTCCGCCAATATATTGGTCTGGGTCAGCAGCTCCAGAAAGCACAGAAGCTGTGTGCTCATTTCTACTGTTTACACCCCTAATGTCATCAACTTCCATTGATATAGAGGTCTTTGTCCTTGCCAGTTAGGAGGTTGGCATGGGATGCGCTGACTTGGTGGAATTCCACTCTGCACATGTTGCAGCAACTATGGCAGCAGGAACGAGCCCTGACGCAGTATGCCATGTCGTATAGTCTGGGCCAAAGCGGTACTGATGTGGCGCATATAATGTTTACGGAGTGGACACAGATTAAGGACCTCTGCAACCTTCTGCACAGTTTCAAAATGGCTACTAAGATGGTTAGCGCTGACGAAATTATCATCAGCATCACTATTCCGGTCATCTAAATGCTGGAGTAGACTTTGAGCAGCCTGCAAGAGGAGATGGTGGTCCCAGAAGAAGAGGAAGCAGAGGAGGAATTGGAAGATATTGCATTGTCTCTAAGTTCCAGACTGTCTTCACACAGGCGGGTGCCAGGAAGGGCTGATTACTGCGATCTCTGGAGGTTGCTGATAACAGGTAAACTGTTATTGAAGGTGCAATATCTTCCTACATCCGGCGCATCAAGTCGTCAACGCTAAAAAATTAGCAGCAGCAGCTGTAGGGTAAGTGGAAGAAGCAATTTCTGTGAGTCCTTTGTCACTTTTTTTAGACCAGCTGGTGCATCAGCACAATAAAGTCTTGCATATGGTGAACAAATGGAAAAGATGGTGCAGGAGTATATAGAACTGAATATCAATACCATCAGGGAGGGTTTGGACCCTTTCACATTTTGGTCTTCCAAAATGTATGAGTGGCCTGAGCTCGCCTCACACGCCTTGGAGGTTTTATCGTGCTAGGCAGAGAGCATTTTCTCAGGACCCATCTTCAGTGCTGCTGGTGGTATCCTGATGGATAAGTGCAGCCTGCTGTCTCCCAGAAAGTGTAGACTGTCTAACTTTCATCAAGGTGAACAAATCATGGATCTCCAAGGACTTTTCCATCCCAATCGTAGACTGCACAGACTAGGTGATATTACATTTTTTAGTGTTCTGTATTAATGTCACATAGCTGCACTCTCTAATATCTTTAGTGAGCCTTCTATGCTTCCTGTGGCTGCTGCTGCTGCTGATGTTAACACATATTTGTGGAAATGTGAACATCCATGGTTGGTCTACATCTGCTGGGCTGGCTGTAGTGGTGTCATGCCCTCATTTTTTTAAATCTGAAAACTCCAGATTGGGTGTCCATCTGCTGGATTGGGCGTAGTGGAAGACCTGTCGGTCCCTCTTATACTATTTCTACTGTGGTGAAATTTATGCCACTTTGGTATGGTCTGCCACTAATTTTTGGAATTGTGAAAACTCCTGATTGGGTGTCAATCTGTTGGATTGGGTGTAGTGGAAGATCTATGGGTTCCTATTATACTATTTCTACTGTGGTGAAATTGATGCCACTTTGGTATTGTCTGCCAATAATTTTTGGAAATCTGAACACTCCTTGTTGGGTGTCCATCTGCTGGATTGGGTGTAGTGCAAGACCTGTCGGTCCCTATTATGCAATTTCTACTCTATGAAATTGATGCCACTTCTGTGGTGTAGGGCCTCCATTTGTTTAAATGTTAATACTCCTCGTTGGGTGTTCATCTACTGGATTTGACATAGTGGAAGATCTGCCCATCCCTATTATGCTATTTCTACTTTGGTGATGCCATTTGGTATAGTCTGCCAATCATTTTTGGAAATGTGAACACACTCCTATTTTGCTGTCCACCTGCTGGATTGGGGGTAGTGGAAGACCTGTCAGTCCCTAAAATACTATCTATACTGTGGTGAAATTGATGCCACTTTGATGGTGTCTGCCAATAATTTTTGAAAATGTGAACGCTCCTGGTTGGATGTCCATTTGCTGGATTGGGCGTAGTGATAGACCTGTCGGTCGCTAATATACTATTTCTTCTGTGATGAAATAATGACATTTTGGTAGTGTCTGCCTCTAATTTTTGAAAATCTGAAGACTCCTGGTTGGGTCTCCTTCATGCGTGTTGAAGGTAACAATAGGCCTCCGAGATCGTCAGGCCTCCACTTGCTTGGATTCAACTTCCCGTGTTACTATCCTTAAATTTTTCTGACAATGGTAGTCTATGAAACTGATATTTGTGCCACCTGAGTATGACTCAGAATGAAAGCAGGTAGAAGTGTTGCATGTGGTTTTAGGGCTCCCAGCAAAGGAGGCCTACACTGATCCCTCACCCACCTCATCATACTGTGATGTTCAATTGAAAGCTGTAAATGCTGTCCCAGACCCTGATACCTAATGCCTGGCTGATTGCTGTAGTGCCAAGCTACTGTTAGAATCTAATTAGTTTGTGACTATACGCCATTTTCTTGTGGAGTTCTGGCTGCTGGTCTTTTTCCTCTGGTGCTAGGTTTGTCTTGGGTCAGGTGTTTGTTTCACTCTTTATTAACCAGCACCTGCCTCCTAGTCCTTGCTGGACAACAGTGTTTATCTGCTTGAGTTCTAGCTTGGTGCTTTGCTTTTCTTCTGTGTGTTATTTGTGCAGCGCTGGTATCTCTGGTTCTGCTAGCCTTAGTTTCTGTTTTCTATTGGTTTCTTTAGCCTTCTCTTTGTTTTCTGTTAGGAGGTGACCTGTTTTTGTACCTAGTCCTTAGTTCTTTAGGGAACCCCTTCCCCTTATCTATAGGTCTTCGCTTGAGATTAACCTAGGTTCGTCGGTGGGTCTGTTTGCAAGGAATGGGTTGCCCACTCCATTGTTCGAACAGATGGACCACAAATCCGTTAATTAAAAGTTGTGCAGACACAATAGTTTTGTCTGCTTAAAAAAATAGTTTCAAATGCATTTGTTTTTGTAACATTGAAGTCTCTGGAAAACAGATATGTTAAATAGCCATCCATTTTCTCCAATTTGAAAAGGATACAATTGTTGCATAACCTAAATGCTATGGCCACCCTGATTCTTACACGGGTGCTGCTACTCCTCGCTCTGCTCTGTGCAGGTCCCATGCTGCATCTCCTCGGCACTTCCGATCCTTGGAGGGTTCACTGCCCGCCCAGGTGCATTGGGTCCCGGCCGCATGCTCTCCCTACGCTTCATCACACAGGAGGGTCGGGACCGGAAGCTCTGCCCTGTCATGGCAGTCGCCACCAAGTGCTTCAGGCTGCCTCCTGCTCGGGGTGAGTACCTGATGATCATTTGTTTGTCCATTCATTGGTTGTTGGTATCGCTTCGGACATCCCTTGTATTCATGTCCCGGTGCACTTGCCTTGTGCATTCTGCTCTGCTCTGCCCAGTCCTGGTCCAACACCTTCCTGTGTGTGCTCTGCCTTGTCCTGGTCCCATACCTCCCTGTGTGTGCTCTGCCCTGCCCTGGTCCTGGCACATCTCCCTGTGTGTGCTAAGCCCAGTCCTGGTCCTGCACCTCTCTGTGTGCGCTCTGCCCTCTCCTGGTCTCGGCGCATCTCCCTGTGTGCACTCTGTCCAGTCCTGGTCCTGAAACTCCTCTCTGTATCTGCTCTGCCCTGTCCTGGTCCTGGTGCACTCCCCAGTGTGCGCTTGACCCTATTCTAATCCAGGAGTTCTTTCTGGTCCTCCATCTCCTTCGAGCCGGCCCTCTAGTGTCAGCTATGGCGGTATACTTTCCCCCTGGGCCTGCCCTCGTCTTCTCTCTGGATCTATCTTCCCATAGACGAAATGTTCACCAAGTGTTGCAATGTTTAAAGGAGAACCGTCTCTATGGCAAGTTTGAAAAATGTATTTTCGAGCAGAAGTCCTTGCCATTTTTGGGATACATCATCTCCAGTGTGGGACTAAGGATGAATCCTCAGAAAATTTCCACCATCCTCAACTTTCCGCTACCAGGGTTAGGGCCATTCAAAGATTCCTTGGTTTTGCAAACTATTACTGTCAGTTTATACCTCATTTATCCTCATTGACTATGCCAATCTCAGCACTCATTCACAAAGGAGCCAATCCCAATGTTTGGTCTTCGGAGACTAAGGACGCCTTTTTGTCTTTGAAACAGGCATTTGCAAACGCTCCTGTTTTTCACCGCCCTGAAGCGAGCAGACCTGTTGTGAATTCTGTGGCTGAATTCACTTCTGTGGTCACAAGTGGTATTGCAGTCTCTGGGCTTCCTCCCTCAGGTGTTTTGGTGAGCTCGTTGGCTGCCTTGCTATTTAGCTCCACCTGAGTCTGTCTTCCTTGCTCCTTGTCAATGTTCCAGTGTTGGATCTGAGCTACTGCGTCTTTCCTTGGGCCTGCTGCTCTGCTAGATAAGTGCTTCTAGTTTGTTTTCTGTTTTTTCTGTCCAGCTTACTATTAACTTTTGCTGGAAGCTCTGAGAAGCAAAGGAGTGCACCGCCGTGCTGTTAGTTCGGCACGGTGGGTCTTTTTGCCCCTTTGCGTGGTTTTCGTTTTAGGGTTTTTGGTAGACTGCATAGTTCTCTTTGCTATCCTCGCTCTGTCTAGAATATCGGGCCTCACTTTGCTGAATCTATTTCATTCCTACGTTTGTCTTTTCATCTTGCTAACAGTCATTATATGTGGGGGGCTGCCTATTCCTTTGGGGTATTTCTCTGAGGTAAGTCAGGCTTGTATTTCTATCTTCAGGCTAGTCAGCTCCTCAGGCAGTGTCGAGTTGCATAGGTAGTGATAGGCGCAATCCACTGCTGCTTATAGTTGTGTGAGGATAGATCAGGTACTGCAGTCTACAGAGATTCCACGTCTCAGAGCTCGTCCTATTGTTTTTGGTTATTGCTAGATCTCTGTATGTGCGCTGATTACTGCACGCTGTGTTGCCTGATTGCCAGCCATAACACAGACCATTCATTCTCAAGGTGGATGCTTCGTCTATGGGAGCTGGGGTGGTGCTTTCTCAGAAGTCTCTGTCTGGTCGCCTAGTCACCTGCTGCTTTTTCTCTAAAAATAATGGCAGACTAGATGGCAGTATAATGTGAATACACACACGGGTTAGCTTCACCGGGTATGAAGGAAGTGAACCCTGTTGCATCACAGGGCCGCGATACCGCACAGAGAGTGCAAGTAAAGGGTCACAAAACTCTGTCCCAAGACACAGGGGAAGAGTTCCTCTAGACCTCTTACGCTTGACACCGTTACTGTGGTGTCAGGGGTAGAACTGAACTAATAATAATAATTTATCGCACAAGAGTGCGTACAACGCCCCTCTAGTGGACGCCACTAACCACCCTAACCAGGGCCCGGAAAGCGCACGGTGCCGCACTGGCAGTCACTGCTGAGAGACGCTGATTTGTGTGCTGGATGTGCAGAGTAGCGCTGTCTGGCGCTAGGTAGCTTCCACCATTCACAAGCAGTGAACACAGAGATGGGAATGATTCAGAGCTTTCATCCATCGACAGGCATTCATCTACACACACACAAGTAAATAAGTCTACACTAGCGCATGGCCAAGCGGCCATGCGAACCTTTTATAGCAATAGCGCTCCAGGACCTTCCTGATGGTCCAATAGGAGCCACAACAGGACCTGAGCATGTGACCCCCCGACCTCCAATGGGAGGTCGTCCTGTGCGCATTCTCAGTATGGGAAAAGCAGGACTTAGTTCCAGAAAGACCTGCTTGCTGCTGATCAGTGCTGGCTACAAAGGCAGAGCCTGGAAAGGCAGCAGTAACCATTCGCACAGTATCAGCTTGAGCCAGATGCTGGGACCGATGTCTCCGCTGAGCAGGTTCCACTATGGCTAGAGGAGAATGGGTGCAGCGGCGGGAACTTGACACCTAACATTACCACCCCCAGGGCCCCCTCCTCCTTGGGCCTTGTTATGCTCAAAGGCTGCAATGAGCAGCGGAGCCCGAATGTGCTCCACAGGTTCCCAGATTCTGTCCTCTGGGCTGTGACCCTTCCAGTCCACCAGATAGTATTTTTTGCCATGTACCACCTTGCACCCCAAGATAGAGTTCACCTCAGACTTGGAAAACTGGAACATAAAGACGGGCTTTAAGATGGATGCATGAAAAGTGTCAGTGATACCTAGGCGTGGAGGAAGAGCCAAACGGTAGACCACAGGGTTAACCTGTTCCAGAACCTTGAAAGGGCGCAAACTTAGTGGACTCAACTCGCAGCCTGATGTTACGGGCACACTAAGTCGCTAGGAGCAAAGGTCAGAGTGGGGCGCTGGTGCGCATCGGCAGAAACCCTCATTATCTCCTTGGAGGCCCGGATGGCATCCTGTGTGTGGTCCCAAATGTCGCGTGCCTCCACCGCCCAGTCTGCCACCCTAGAATCGGTGGATGACACGGGCATGGGCATAGGGACACGCGGATGTTGGCTGTAATTAATGAGGAATGGGGTCTGCCCAGTGGAGTCGGCTACGGCGTTGTTCAAAGCAAATTCCGCCCATGATAGCAAAGATGCCCAGTCATCCTGCCTGGAGGAGACAAAATGTCGCAGGTATGTGACCAGAGTCTGCATGGCCCTCTCTGCCAACCCATTTGTCTCGAGATGGTACACAGAAGAGAAATTCAGCTCAATGCTGAGAAAACGACAGAGCTCTCTCCAGAACCGATACGCAAACTGGGGACCCCGGTCACTGACAATTTTGTCAGGCATGCCATGTAGATGGAAAACATGTTTAATGAACAATGCCACCAAGTCCTGTGTAGAAGGTAACCGTGGAAGCAGAACCAAGTGCACCATTTTTGAATAATGGTCGGTGACAACTCAGGTAACAGTGCAGCTATGAAACTTGGGTAAGCCCACCACGAAGTCCATGCCAACCATCTCCCAGGGCCTGTCTGCCACCGGCATGGGGTAAAGTAGCCCAGCAGGCCAATGCCAAGGAGACCGATTCTTGGCGCAGAAGACACACTCCTGAATAAAGTCCCCGACCTCAAAAGCCATGTGCGGCCACAAGTTCGTTCTCGCCAGAAGCTCAGATGTCCTCTTGGTCCCAAAATGTCCACCCACCCTGGATGAGTGATCCCAAGAGAGAACCTCCGGTCGCAAATTAGGTGGAATGAATGTCTTGCCTGGGGGCACAGACTCTAGCAAAACCGGAGCCACAGTTCTCAGGCTCTCTGAAGGGACAATAAGTCCAGGCTCCTCCTCCTCTGATGACACTAAGGAGTGAGAGAGAGAGTTGGCACAAATGTTCTTCTCCCCGGAGACAAAATGGAGGATAAAGTGGAACTGGGAGAAAAACAGGGACCATCTGGCATGGCGACAGTTTAGCCGCTGAGCGGTTTGCAAATACACCAAATTTTTGTGGATGGTGAAAACTTGGAAGGAAAAGCAAGCCCCCTCCAGGAGGTGTCTCCACTCTGAAAAGGCCAATTTCATGGCTAGCAACTCCCTATCCCCGATGTAATAATTCCTCTCTGCCGGTGTGAAGGTCATGGAGAAGAAGAAGCAAGGATGCCTCCGACCTTGAGCATCCTTCTGGAAGAGGACTGCTCCAGTACCGACGGAAGAGGCATCCAACTCCATGATAAATGGTTTATCAACATCGGGGCGATGTAAAATGGGAGCGCCTGCGATGTGTGACTTGATAGAGAGGAAGGCCTTGGAGACCTCCTCCAACCACAATTTGGGATTAGCTCCCTTCTTGGTGATGGCAACCAGGGGAGCTACCAAAGTTGAGAAGTGGGGAATGAACTGGCCATAATAGTTGATGAACCCTTTAAAGCGCAGCATCGCTTTGAGAGATTTAGGTTCCTGCCAATCCATCACAGCCTGTAGCTTGGCAGGATCCATAGCCAATCCTTGGGCCGAGATGATATAGCCCAGGAAAGGCAAAGACTCCTGCTCAAACACACACTTCCCTCAACTTGGGATAGAGGGAGTTTGCCCGTAGGAGGTCAAAGACTTTGCAAACATCTCTCTGGTGGGAGTCTATATCTGGAGAGTAGATGAGAATATCATCCAGATAGACTACAACCGAGGTGGGGAGCATATCCCTGAAGATATCGTTTGCAAAGTATTGGAAAATGGCTGGGGCATTACAGCGCCCAAAGGGCATCATGCAGTATTCATATTGCCCATCCCTGGTGTTACAAACCGTCTTCCATTCGTCCCCCTCATGGATGTGAATCAGGTTGTAAGCACCCCACAGATCTAGTTTAGTAAATACCCTTGCTCCCCAAAGCCTATCATAGAGCTCAGATATCAGGGGCAGTGGGTACTTATTCTTAACAGTGATGGCGTTTAGACCCTTGTAGTCTATGCATGGATGTAGTTCTCCATTCTTCTGCACGAAGAACCCAGCCCCTGCGGGTGACACTGACTTCCTAATGAATCCTCTTGCCAGATTCTCCTGGATGTACTGAGACATAGCCTCCATCTCAGGGAGAGATAACGGATAGACTCAGCACCAGACAAGCAGTCAATAGGACAGTCATAGGGGCAGTGAGGCGGAAGGGTCTCCACAGCCCTCTTGGAGAACATGCCCACATAGGGCCAATAGTGCTTGGGGAGAGAGGAAAGATCTGCGGGTACCTCAGTAGTAGCAACCTGAACGCACTCCCTCTGACATCTACCCTCAGAAGATTCACTCCATCCTAAAATTCTGCCTGTGGACCACTCTATATGAGGGAAGTGCTACCATAGCCAAGGTATCCCTAACAGGACCTCATCAATTCCCTCAGGAATGACGAGTAAAAAGATAATCTCCTGATGGGATAGCGACATAGAAAGAGTAAATGGGATGGTCTGGTGTGTTATCTGTGAGGGCAGTTTCGACCCATTCATCACTCGTACGGTCACTGGTTTGGCGAGCATCACCAGAGGTATTGCGTGCCGTTTGGCAAAGGCAGAAGAAATTAAGTTGCCCTCCGCCCCAGAATCCACGCAAAGCTCTACCGTATGAGTGGATGGGCCTAAGGTATTTGTCCCCTTGAAGGACAATTTGGAGGCAAACATTGCCGTGTCTAGTGTACCTCCTCCTACTACCACTAGATGCTGACGTTTTCCCGATCGCTGGGGACATTCCCTGGCATAATGTCCCAACTGGTGCTAGACCGGACAGACCTTGAGTGCGCAAGTGGTCTGGGACTTAGATCCCGCTTGTGACATGTCCAAGGCCTCATATGGTTTGGACCTCTGTACTGGAGATTCCAGAGGTTTGGCGAAGGTGGGAGCCAGCCGAATTCTCTGCCTACACTGGGCTCACTCCAACCATCACTCGTTTAAATGAAGGTTGATGCGAGTAGATATAGTTATTAGCTCCTCCAGAGTGGCAGGAATCTCCCTAGTGGCCAAGGCGTCCTTCATATGGTCAGCCAGCCCTCTCCAAAATACATGGATGAGGGCTTTATCCGGCCACTCCAGCTCAGATGCCAAAGTCCGTAAGCGGACAGAAAAATGACTGACCATGGATGAACCCTGTGTCAATGCCAGCAGTTTGAGCGCCGTGTCATGGGTGACATGGGGTCCCAAAAAGAACTGTTTCAGAGTGCTCAGAAACCCCGGAGCACTCTGCACCACATGATCGTCACGCTCCCACAGCGGCGTAGCCCACTCCAATGCCCTGTCCGACAAGAGAGAAATAATGAATCCCACTTTAGCCTGCTCTGAGGGGAAACGTGCAGCCAGGAGCTCAAGGTGAATCGCACACTGGTTCATGAATCCCCTACAAGACTTGCTATCACCAGAGAATTTATCTGGCAGCGGGAGGCGAGATAAGTTCGGAACAGGGGTGGCAGTGGACAAAGTGGCTGCAGCCACGCTAGCAGCCTGAACAACTACTGCGGTAACATCCACAACTGAGGTTGTGCGCTCGAGAGCCGCCAACCTGCCCTCCAGATGCTGGATGTACCACTGCTGTCGCTGTTTGTCCACCATTACTAGCCAGACCCTGGCGCTAGTGTAATGTTAGGACTGGTGGAACGCATCAAATAACATTTAGAGAGGATATGAGGTGCGTTCGCAGTCCGGGGTCCACCGTGCAGAAAGGTCACCTGCTGCTCGGTAATGGCGGACTAGATAGTGGTATAATGTGAATACACACACGGGATAGCTTCACCCGGTATGAAGAAGGCAAACCCTGTTGCGTCACAGGGCCGCGATCCCGCTAGAGCGCAAGTAAAGGGTCACAGGACTCTGTCCCAAGACACAGGGAAAGAGTTCCACTAGACCTCTTATGCTTGACACCGTTACTGTGGTGTCAGGGGTAGAACTGAACTAATATTAATAATAATAATAATTTATCATACAAGAGTGCGTACAACGCTGCTCTGGCGGACGCCACTAACCACCCTAACCAGGGCCCAGAATGCGCACTAAGCACACGGCGTCGCACTGGCGGTCGCTGCTGAGAGACGCTGATTTGTGTGCTGGATGTGCAGAGTAGCACTGACTGGCGCTAGGTTGCTTCCAACATTCACAAGCAGGCAACAACACTAGGGATGGGAATGATTCGGAGCTTTCATCCATCGACAGGCATTCATCTACACACACAAGTAAATAAGTTTACACTAGCGCATGGCAGAGAGAGGCCATGCAAACCTTTTATAGCAGTAGCGCTCCAGGACATTCCTGATGGTCCTATAGGAGCTGCAACAGGACATGAGCATGTGACCCTGACCTCCAATGGAAGGTCGTCCCGTGGGCATGCTCAGTATGGGAAAATCAGGACTTAGTCCCAGAAAGGCCTGCTTGCTGCTGATCAGTGCTGGCTACAAAGGCAGAGACTGGAAAGGCAGCAGTAACCATTCTCACAGTATCAGCTTGAGCCAGACGCTGGGACCAACGTCCCCCCTGAGCAGGTTCCACTGTGGTTGGAGGAGAATGGGAGACCGCAGCGGACATGGTTTGAGATTCCTCCTGTGCAGTGGAGGGAATTCAACACCTAACAGGTATGAATACTTTCCGTAACCACTGTACAATACATCTATCTCCTTTCATATTAGGGCAAGATGTCAGTCCTTGAAGTCCCAACTCCACCACTCTGGAGTGCAGCGAGCTGAGGAAGCAAAAGGATGGCCAACCTATAGTGCAAAGAGCACATGAGAATCCCGGGGTGCCAGCAGACAGAAAGCCACATCAAAGGTAAGTAAACATTGCATTAAACAGAGATCACACTGTTGGATTTGATTTTTTTGCATTTATGTCCCTGCTTAAATTTTAACTTTCTAGTATGTTTCAATAAACTTTGTTAGATTATGGCATTTGCTTCCCTTTTTCTCTTGTTTTTGGTTTATACACTTATGGAAGTACAACTAATCTAGGCTGCATATGGCTTTATCTTGCTAATTTTTGTACTTAGTTTACAGTTCTTTTTGGCCACGGTGCATATAAATGCCAGAGACCAAACCTGGCTAACCTCTATGGATACTGTTTTTAGTGAGGACACTATGCAAAATAGTTCAAGGGAAAGTGGTCAAAAAATAGATTTAAAAATCCCATGAAATATTTATTTAAAAAAGAATATGTGCATGGGGAATAAAGCATCTTTAGAAAACTATTTAGCTAAAGGACTCATCCCTTGAAGGTTACATGTGCGAACTATGCTGTCATTCCCGGTTGAAGACATTTTGTTTAGGACAAGGTGGGAGGAATCATGTAACACGTTCACAATCCCTAATAGAATTTTTGATTGCTAATAATAAAAAAAATTCTGGACAAATTGAATGTTGACATTGAGAGCACTCGTTTAAAACTACTAGAGAACTTATCTATATCAGAGGTAGATGCCTTGAATGAAGACATCGACACTTAATTCCAAGTCTGGGAAAAAGAAGTAAAGGAAACTAAAACAAAGAAATTTCAAAAGGATCTTCATGACTTCATTAGTGGTACCATTTATAGATGGCAATCCACTAGCAGCAGTGAATCTAGTACCACCAGATCATTTTCTTTTTGATCCTTATCATCAAGAGAAGGTGATGATGAGGCAGCAAAATGGATGTACAACTTAAGTTAAAACAATAGGAAGAAAGGGGAAAATTATAGAAGATGTGATAAACGAACTGATAATCCCTAAAAGTCAAAACTCCAGGTGGTAAAACTTTCGGAGATTGAACTTACGCAACCTCAGTTAGAGGTATTAAGTTTGGGGCATCACCTTCTCACCAGTTTCCCCTTTAATTCTTTTCTAGCTGTAAAGGACCTCTAGCTATTCACACACCAGCTAGTGCTTAAAAAATAGCATGAGAAACTTCATATGGGAGAAAATTGGACTGAGAAAGTATTGCAAGCCATCTCCACACTAGAGGAGTTAGGTGGTGAACAGGAAAAGTCCACCAGCACAGGTAAGTTTATTCTGCCTATCTCCCCAAAATTTCCCCCTTTAAATCTGTACCCCAATGTTGAAATGTTTGTGAAACTGGTAACAAAAGAATTTGAACAGATCTCAAACAAGGAACTGATGACAACTTCACATTGGATCAGAAAACTGCATTAGGGGAACTAAAAAATCTAAGAGAGATTGTGATAAAAACAGCAGATAAAGGAGAAAATGTGGTGATATGGCTGACTAAAATGTATGAAAAAAAGCTTTCAGGCAATTGAAGGATGAGACATGTTATAAAAGGTTAACTTATAATCCCTCTCTGACTTTTCAGGAAGAGTTACAAAGAATCCTGGTTAAGGTATTCAATGAAGGAGTAATAACTGAAGACCTGAGAGACCATTTGATACCTTTTTATCCAAAGATGGCTTGCATTTATTTTATTCCGAAGATACATAAAAACTGTACCACACCCCCTGGATGACACATTGTTTCAGGCAACGGGAACCTCCGGGATGTAGTGTGCAAATATCTAGACTTCTATCTTAAACCACTGGTATACAACCTACCCTCTCATGTCAAAGATACTGGAGATGTGTTGAAAAAAGTGGAAGGAATGCCTATGGGCAATGACATGTGGCTTGTTACTTTAGACGTAGAGTCATTGTATACATCCATCCACCATCATGATGAAATCCAAGCAGTAAAGACCTTCTTAACAATGACTGATTACAATGCTGATTTGAATAATTTCCTCCTGATCCTCAAGTTTGCATTGTAACTAGTGATGAGTGAATATACTTGTTACTCGAGATTTCTTGAGTATGCTCGGGTGTCCTCCGAGTATTTTTTAGTGCGCGGAGATTTAGTTTTTCTTGCCTCAGCTGAATGATTTACATCTGTTAGCAAGCATATGTACATGTGGGGATTCCCTAGCAACCAGGCAACCCCCACATGTCTAAGAAAAACTAAATCTCCGAGCACTAAAAAATACTTGGAGGACCCCCGAGCGTGCTCGAGAAATCTCGAGTAACGAGTATATTCGCTTATCACTAATTGTAACACAATTTTTTTTTTACTTTTAAGGAAAGTATTTATTTGGAGAAACAAGGTACATAAATGGGGGTGACTTTTGCCCCCTCATATGCAAATTTATTTGTGTGTACGTGGGAGAGAGAAATTTTCTTTTCCAGGCCAATAGCATTTATTGAGAAGGTCCTGTTCTGGGTCTACTATATAGATAACATCCTTATGATCTGGCAGGCTACAGAACAGGATCTTCTCACTTTTCTGGAAATTTTGAATGATAATACCTTGAACATCAAATTAACCTGTGAATATAGCCAAACAATGATTGCTTTTCTGGACATTATAATAATCTTTTTTTTTTTTTTATATAGCGCTAACATATTCCACAGCACTTTAAAGTTTGCACACATTATAATCACTGTCACCGATGGGGCTCACAATCTAAATTCAAATTTCAGGAGGAAAAGAAGGACTCTTGGAAACCAACATATTTTGAAAAGACTCTGCTGTGAATTCCCATCTTCACGCGTCTTCATTAGTGTTGAGCATTCCGATACCGCAAGTATCGAGTATCGGCCGATACTTGCGGTATCGGAATTCCGATACCGAGATCCGATACTTTTGTGGTATCGGGTATCGGTATCGGATCAATAGGGATGTGTAAAATAAAGAATTAAAATAAAAAATATTGATATGCTCACCTCTCCGGCGGCCACTGGACATCACACTGCTAACCGGCCCGCTTCTTTGTTTAAAATGAGCGCCTTCAGGACCTGCGAATGACGTCGCGGCTTCTGATTGGTCGCGTGCCGCCCATGTGACCGGCACGCGACCAATCAGAAGCCGCGACGTCATTCTCATTCACAAAACTCCTAATTCTAGGAATTAAGGACCTGCAAATGACGTCGCGGCTTCTGATTGGTCGCGTGCCGCCCATGTGACCGGCACGCGACCAATCAGAAGCCGCGACGTCATTCGCAGGTCCTGAAGGCGCTCATTTTAAACAAAGAAGCCGGCCGGTTACCAGCGTGAAGTCCAGGGGCCGCCGGAGAGGTGAGCATATCAATATTTTTTATTTTAATTCTTTATTTTACACATCCCTATGGATCCCAGGGCCTAAAGGAGAGTTTCCTCTCCTTCAGACCCTGGGAACCATGAGAATACCTTCCGATACTTGATGTCCCATTGACTTGTATTGGTATCGGATATCGGTATCGGCGATATCCGATATTTTTCGGGTATCGGCCGATACTATCCGATACCGATACTTTCAAGTATCGGACGGTATCGCTCAACACTAGTCTTCATCACATCCATTTATTAATGGATACCCACTAAGCAATTCCTCAGAGCCAAACGAATTTGTTCTAATGATCAAGCCTTTTTTGAGCAGGCAGATACCCTCAATGCAAGAATGTGGGTACTCAAAAAGGAGTATCAAGTGGGGCCTGATTAAAGCCTCTTAAACCAAAGAAATTAATTTGCTACAACTACAAGTAAAACCCATGAATGATCAAAAGGTAAGATTCATTTCAACATACAGTAGCAAGTGGACTGAAATGAGAATTGCACTGGAAAAATACTGGCCAATATGAAAAATGGATCAATCTTTGACGAAATTGTTGCAGAGTGCGTCTTCTTGCAGTCACCGCTGTACTTAGGAGAGCTTCAATCAGCAAGATATCTTGAGTAAACAGTATTTACTTCATACTGGATAAACATGAGATACAATTCAGTGTCACACAGTCCGTGCACTGAAGACAACACATTCATGAAGAAAAGCAAAACCGAAAGTAAGAAAACAACCAACCACTGAGAGCTTCCCTCCCCACATTACAGCAAGTATATTACTTTACACACTATCGCCATCTGCTGTCTGATTAGTATACAGTCCTCCTTTCACTTATAATAAGTCCCAATCTGTTGCATATGCCAACACCCTTTCTCAACAGTAAGGACTTATTCAATCAAACCCAACTTTTTTATTAGTCTCTGATGTTTATCAGCATTCAACGCCTTCGTGAAAATGTCTGCTGTCATTTCTTCAGTAGGACAGTACTCTAACTTCAAGACTCCTTGTTCCTGATGATCTCTCAAGAAATGATATTTCACATCAATATGTTTGGTTCTTGGATTGACTCTTTCCATCTGAGCAAGAACAAGACATCCTTGATTGTCCTCTTTTAGTTTTGTTGGTGCCAACTGTGGTTGTCCTAATTCTGTCAACAATTGTCTTAACCACAGTACTTCTTGACTCGCATTTGCTGCTGCAACATATTCTGCTTCTGTTGAAGATAGTGTTACAATTGACTGTTTCTTACTTGTCCAACTTATTGGTCCACCTGAGAGGAAAAAAATATGTCCACTGGTAGATCTTCTGTCAGTTGGATCTCCAGCCCAATCTGCATCAACATATCCTGTTAAAATGCAATCATCGCTTGTGGGTAATTTCAGCTTAACATTGCTAGTTCCTTTCAAATAACGTATTACTCTCTTCACGGCATTCCAATCAGCTTTATTTGGTTTTGATACCTTTCTACTCAGGATTCCTACTGCTGCTGCGATGTCTGGTCTTGTAACGGTCGCTAGATACAGTAGTTTTCCTATTGCTGTTCTGTATTCTTCATTATTTGGTAGCATATTTTGTTCACTGTTCATCTCTTTGAGATAATTAGTTTCCATTGGAGACTTTACTGTTTTTGCATCTTTTAATCCAAATTTTTCTGTTATGTCTTGAATCATATGATTTTGATTCAGTAGGAAACTTCCATCTTCTTCTCTTTCTACTTGTATTCCTAGATATTGTTTTACATTTCCCAAGTCTTTGATTTCGAAATGTCGCTTCAGGATTTTTAGAATGTTTTCGTTATCCCTTTCTTGTTCAAAACAAATCAAAATGTCGTCTACATATATGAGTATGTAAATCCATCTATTAATCAGCTTTTTTGTGTATAAGCATGGATCAGCTTTGCTTCTTTGAAATTTTTCATTTGTAAGTACTTCCGTGATTTTGTCATTCCACGCTTTAGCTGCTTGCTTTAAACCATATATGCTTTTCTGTAGTTTACAAACTTTGTTTGGATTTATTTCATCTTTGAATCCTGGAGGTTGTTCCATATAAATGTCTTCTGTTAAATCTCCATTCAGAAAAGCTGTCTTTACATCCAGATGTCTCAGTTGCATCTGTTTCATTGCTGCAACTGTAAGTAAAGTTCTTATTGTAGTGTGTTTGACAACTGGAGCAAATGTCTCATCATAGTCTTCTCCATATTTTTGAGAATACCCTTTAGCTACGAGTCTTGCTCGGTATCTTTCAGCTGTGTCATCTGTTTGGTATTTAACTTTAAAAATCCATTTACATCCTATGGTTTTTCTTCCTTCTGGTAAATCTGTCAGTGTTCATGTATTTGAATCTTGCATGGATTTAATTTCTGTTTCTGTTGCTTCTATCCATTTATTAGCTTCTTCCACTGGAAGTTTAGATATTTCCTCCCAAGAAGTAGGCTCGTAGATTTTTCTTGTGCTTGTCTTGTATGAGAGACGTTTTGGTGGTTTTCCTTTGTTCTCTCTCATTGAACATCTTGGTTCTGTGTCTGTTTGTAGTTGTGATTCTTCACTTTCAGTATTTTGTTCTTCATTAATTTCTGCTTCTTTCTCATCAGATATTTCTTCAGTTGTGTCATTATTGGTTTTCTCATTTTTTGTTTCAACTGAAATCATAATGTCTTCATTTAAATCTTCAATGAATGTCACACTGTTACTCACTGTAACTCTGTCTGTTTTGGGATCTAGGATTCTGTATCCTTTGCAATTTTCACTATATCCAACAAATATTCCTTCCATGGATCTGTTTTGAAGTTTGGAACGTTTTTCTGTTGGAATGAATATGAAAACTTTACATCCAAAAACTTTTAAATGATTGACACTTGGTTTCATACCTTGCCACAGTTCATACGGAGTTTTCGTCAGTTTTCTGGAAAAAAGTCTGTTCTGTAGATAAGTAGCTGTCATTGCTGCCTCACCCCAATATTTCTCTGGTAGTTTGGAATCCGTCAGCATACATCTTATCATCTCTGTTAGAGTTCTGTTTTTTATTTCTGCTACTCCATTTTGTTCAGGTGTGTATGGAACAGTTTTCTGGTGTTCTATCCCATTTTGTCTTAAGTAGTCTTCTATTCTGTGACCTGTAAATTCACCTCCATTATCACTTCTGATGACAATTGGCTTCCTTTGAAATTTGTTACTTGATCTTGTTACATAGTCTACAAGTTTATCAAAAACTTCACTTTTGTTTTTAATTAAGTATGTGACTGTGTATCTTGAGTAATCGTCTATAAAAGTCAACATGTATCTATTGCCTCCTGATGTAGTCACTTTCATGGGTCCACATACGTCAGTATGCACCAAATCAAGTGGTCTTTCGCTTTTCATCTCACTTTCTTTTGGAATAGATATCCTTGTGGCTTTGGATTTTATACAACAATCACATCTTATGGTAATTGAGCAATCTGATATCTTTAAATCTTTTGTCAATTCTTTTCTCTGTAGTTCCCTTATACTGTCAAGGTGTCTATGTCCTAGACGTCTATGCCACATGTGAATACAGTTTTTGTAATCATGTGTACATACCTTCATCTGTTCCTTTGGTGTGTCAAAATGATATAATTGTTCATCTGCCTTGACTTTGGTTATCACCTTGTTTCCTGCAATAATTGCACACTCATTGTCTTTGAATTTCACTGTAAGTCCTTTTGCTGTTAAACGTTTCACAGATAATAATCCGCCTTCCAATTTTGGAACATACAACACATCTTGTACAAGTATCTTTGAATCTTGCCCGAACTTGTTTGAATAATTTAGCATACCTTGTCCGATACCTTCTGCGGTTATTTTGCTTCCATCTGCGAGATAAATTGCTTCTTTCTTATCTAAATCAAGATCAGTAAAGAAGTTCTTGTCACTTGTCATATGACTCGTTGCTCCTGAATCAATAAACCAACCAAGTGATGATTTCTTGTCTGTTACTTTAAATGTGCCATTCCAATTATTCTCACATGAATCGGAAATTGTGTTTTTTACTTTCTCTGTATGCTTTTTATGTTGTAATTTTTGTTGTTCTGCTTTCCATATGGTACAGTCTTTCTTTAAATGACCTTTTTTCTTACATCTGAAGCATTCTCTTGTCTCTTTATTATAGGGTTTTTGGAATTCTGTAGCTTTAAGAGCGTTTTCACTGTCCTTTTCAGTAGAAGAATCATTTCTTTGTTCTTTTCTTCTCTGATATTCATCTATTAGTCTTGTTTTCACAAAATCTAATGTAATGTCAGTTTCTGGTCTCGTCTCAAGGGCATTTATCAAGGCTGTATACGAATCTGGTAAACTGCACAACAATATAGCTGCTACATGACTTTCTTTAATATCTTCACCAATAGATCTTAGCTGTGATATCACTTCCATCATTGAGAACATGTGCTTCTGCATATCGTCATTTGCACTCAATCTCATACTGTACAGCTTTCTTAATAAAAATAACTTGTGATTCAAGCTAGGTCTTTCATACAGTTTTTTTAATGCTTCCCACATTCCCTTAGCTGTTTCTTCATTTCTTATATGTATTAATTGAGCATCATCCACTAATAAGCTAATGGTGGCTCTCGCTTGTATATCCTTCTTATCCCATGTCTGATTATCTTGATCTGGTCTTGCTGTAACAATTACTTCCCATAGATCATCCTTAGATAACAACATCTCTACTTTGAATTTCCATAACTGATAATTTTCACTATTCAGTTTAGCTACTGTAAATTTCAGTTCTGTGTTACTCATCATCTTTATATAGTCTTACTTGTTTAGAGAGTTGTACTGAAGATATTCTCCTGTATGTCCTGTGAATTCTCTGCAATTATATCCAGCTCCTGGGATGCTGAATTCCTCTGTCACTCTGTATCTGGATTTAGTTCCTTCGGTTTACAGAGCTTATCTGTGTGCTCCGTTATCTGGGCTATAAACCAGGATCCATCTGCCTGAGCTTGTAGTGCAGACCTGTAGTGTCTGGGGTGCCTGGGTTGCCTGGAGTTATCTGGGGTGCCTGGGATGTCTGGGGTTATCTGGGGTGCCTGGGCCCATAACCTGTTGCAGAGTGCGTCTTCTTGCAGTCACCGCTGTACTTAGGAGAGCTTCAATCAGCAAGATATCTTGAGTAAACAGTATTTACTTCATACTGGATAAACATGAGATACAATTCAGTGTCACACAGTCCGTGCACTGAAGACAACACATTCATGAAGAAAAGCAAAACCGAAAGTAAGAAAACAACCAACCACTGAGAGCTTCCCTCCCCACATTACAGCAAGTATACTACTTTACACACTATCGCCATCTGCTGTCTGGTTAGTATAAAGTCCTCCTTTCACTTATAGTAAGTCCCAATCTGTTGCATATGCCAACAGAAATATCTGTATGATCAACCATCAGTCACCTACAGGAGGTCTTCCAAACTTAAGGATCAACTTGTCCTCAGTTACTACCCTGGACCTAGCCAGGAGAAAGTCTGCGGCTCCAAAGGACACAAGTGGGGATTTTTTCCCTGCAAGAATTGTATTGCTTACCCCAACATGTCCCGTACCTCCACATTCGAATCTAGCAATAGTAAAAAATTTTTTACCATTACTCAACATTTCACAAGTAATACGATTGGCATTGTGTATTATGCAGTATGCCCATGTCCTAAAATTTATGTAGGCCTTGCTTACCAGGTACTTACCATTCATGTGGTCGGTGTGGCTTTCTGTCTGCTGGTACCCTGGAATTCTAATGTGCTCTTTGCACTATGGATGGTCTATCTTTTTGCTTCTTTGGCTTGCTGCATTTTGGAGAGGTGGAGTCGGGGATTCAAGGACTGACATCTTGCCCTAATATGAAAGGAGATGGACGTACTGTATTACAATCAAATCTTAAACTAATATTTACAAACTGGAACATTCTGTATATATTTTTTAACTTTATTATGTGTATACATTTTTTGTATTTACCACCATTATCTACGTCTTTCTTATAGCCTTATGATACTAATATGTTAACTAATAGGTGTATTTTTATCTGTTTTCATTTGTGATATCTAATTTATTCATCCACTTATTCAACACATTTCTCAACACACATTTTAAGTGCACACCTCTTTTATTTACAGAGTATATATTTCTTTTATATTTTTCACTTTATTTATGAGCCCTTTAGCTCATAAAATATACATTTTATACATTTTTTATGCACTTCCATGCATTTCAAGCATTCTATTATTCACTTATTATCATTACTCTTCTTATTCTTTACAAATCAATGCAAGCACTAATCTTCCATGCACCTTTACAGTATGCCCCACAGCCACTTTGCAAATAAATCAGCGTATTATCACTTTAACTTATATTTATTAATTTTAACACATCAACAAACTATGAATCAGACATAGAATTCCTGAAATCCATCTTAATTAATCCCCTAGCTTATTTAAACTATTTCTTTGACAGCTCTTAATTATTATTACAACACACCTATAGTGCATATTACACACAACTCCTTATATCCATTGCTAGTTATACCTGAAGGTTTTGATATGCAGTTAATCTAAAGTGCCCAGTCTCTTTCTAATACTATGCATCTATCATGCGCATTATGTAGCTGAATCACCAACTGTGAGCACCCACGGAAGTAAGCGCTACTGTTGGCTTCCTGTCTGGAGTTGCCATGGAGATGCATCTCAGTTGCTACTTGTTCCATCCCCTCATTCTGATGCATCGAATGGGGGCATGGACAAGCGTCACATGATGCTAATCAGCGGTAACATAATGCCCGTCCGCCGGTGGAAGCGCCACATCCAAGCCGCAACCATCACTGATTAAAACACCGTATATAAGAACCACATATCAGTACCTCTAGACACATGCACCCCTAAGAAGAAGCTAAACACGAAACCAGCGTCAGTGTTCCTCTGCCATTCTAAGGTTAATCCACCTTTTCTGCACCTCTTGTATTACTATCTTATTGTTTGCATTTCTTACTGCTACAACATATATATGCTTGATCTAAGGTTGCTCACCTATCCTATATATATTTTTTCTTGTTATACTTTAGATCTAAATTAAGCTATGTGGCACTATTCATTACACTTTATTATATAAAGCAGCCAGGTATAGGGCACTATTGGAATACTTTGCCTAATATGATGATAATTGACTTTATGTAAGATTGTATACCATGCAGTTTATATTAACTCTTTCCAGGCTGCAATTCCCTTACTGGGTGGAACCTGTCTCAGGCTCACCCCGATATTCAATTTATCTAAGTAGACCATCCTTTTAGTCTGTGAAACCTTCACAGCCTTATAAATGCATTGATATATCCTAGTGTTAAGTTTGCTACTGAGTTAAGCCTGAATTCATTTATTTAAGGTGCTTTTCTTGTAACTTTTGGTGTACTACATGTGGTGTACTCCTTATAAAAGTGGTCCTTTTTTTCTTGGATTTAAGTCCCTGCTTAAATTGTCTCTTCCTAGTTTGTTTCAATAAACTTTGTTATTTTATGGCATTTGCTTCCCTTTTTCTCTTGTTTTTGGTTTATACACTTATGAAAGTACCACTAATCTAGGCTGCCTATGGGTTTATTCAATTATGGCCTGTGATTATTAGTACTACAGCCCGTGTGGCTGGTATTAGTACAATGGCTTGCGACAAGTGGGTCTCCACTCCTGCATCATATTTGGTCATTGTTCCTAGGCTCCACTACTTCATTCTATATATTTTGGATTCATATTACCTCAAAATTACTGAGGCCTATAGACTTGAAGAGCATGTTCATGTCTTATATTCTTCCATTTACTAATAGACCCTCTATATGCACCATTTGGTTGCTTTTTGGCATTATTGATTATATTTGATTTGTTGACATATTCAAGACTTATTTTACTCATATCGGCTTAATGGGTCTTTTTCCCTTAAAGCTTTAATGCCTTCATACTGTATATATTTAACTTGGCTTCATTATAGGTTTCTGTGTTGATAGATTTACCTTAAAAATATATAGGTATTATGCATACAGTACAGACCAAAAGTTTGGACACACCTTCTCATTTAAAGATTTTTCTGTATTTTCATGACTATGAAAATTGTACATTCACATTGAAGGCATCAAAACTGTGAATTAACACATGTGGAATTATATACTTAACAAAAAAATTTGAAACAACTGAAATTATGTCTTATATTCTAGGTTCTTCAAAGTAGCCACCTTTTGCTTTGTTGACTGCTTTGCACACTCTTGGCATTCTCTTGTGAGCTTCAAGAGGTAGTCAATGGGAAATGGTTTTCACTTCACAGGTGTGCCCTGTCAGATTTAATAAGTAGGATTTCTTGCCTTATAAATGGGTATGGATCCATCAGTTGTGTTGTGCAGAAGTCTGGTGGATAAACAGCTGATAGTCCTACTGAATAGACTGATAGAATTTGTATTATGGCAAGAAAAATGCAGCTAAGTAATGAAAACGAGTGGCCATCATTACTTTAAGAAATGAAGGTCAGTCAGTCCAAAAATTTGGGAAAACTTTGAAAGTGCAGTGGCAAAAACCATCAAGCGCTACAAAGAAACTGGCTCACATGAGGACCGCTTTAGGAAAGGAAGACCAAGAGTCACCTCTGCTTCTGAGGATAAGTTTATCCGAGTCACCAGCCTCAGAAATCGCAGGTTAACAGCAGCTTAGATTAGAGACCAGGTCAATGCCACACAGAGTTATGGCAGCAGAAACATCTCTACTAGGGTTGAGCGAAACCGGTCGGCCAGATTCAGAAGTCGCCGACTTTTGGCATAGTCGGGTTTCATGAAACCCGACCCGACCCCTGTGTGGGGTCGGCCATGAGGTCGGCGATCTTCTGATCTGAAATCGGAATTCCAATACCGAGTTCCGATATGTTTAAGATATCGGGAATCGGTATCGGAATTCATATTTAAGTGTAAAATAAAGAATAAAAAAAAAAAATATTGATATACTCACCCTTGGACGCTCCCTGGTTCTCTCCGGCAGCCTTCCTTCCTAGGAATGCGTGCCTGAAGGGCCTTCGATGACGTCGCGGCTTGTGATTGGTCGCGTGACGCCCATGTGACCGCTCACGCGACCAATCACAAGCCGTGACGTCATCAAAGGTCCTTCAGGTGCTCATTCTTAGGAAAAAAGGGTGTCGGTGAGAACCAGGGCGCGTCTGAGGGTAAGTATATCAATATTTTTTATTTTGATTCTTTATTTTACACTTAAATATGGATCCCAGGGCCTGAAGGAGAGTTTCCTCTCCTTCAGACCTTGGGAACCACTAGAAACCCAATGCACTGCATTGGGTTTTGTGTTTCGGCCGACCCCGACTTTTCTATAGGATCGGCCGATTTCACTCGACCCGATCCTATAGAAAGAAAAGTTGCTCAACCCTAATCTCTACAGCAACTGTTAAGAGGAGACTATATGCAGCAGGCTTTCATGGTAAAATAGCTGCTAGGAAACCACTGCTAAGGACAGGCAACAAGCAGAAGAGACTTGTTTGGGCTGAAGAACAGAAGGAATGGACATTAGACCAGTGGAAATCTGTGATTTGGTCTGATGAGTCCAAATTTGAGATCTTTGGTTCCAACCACTGTGTCTTTGTGCGACGCAGAAAAGGTGAACGGATGGACTATACATGCCTGGTTCCCACCGTGAAGCATGGAGGAGGAGGTGTGATGGTGTGGGGGTGCTTTGCTAGTGACACTGTTGGGGATTTGTTCAAAATTGAAGGCATACTGAACCAGCATGGCTACCACAACATCTTGGCATGCTATTCCATCCGGTTTGCGTTTAGTTGGACCATCATTTATTTTTCAACAGGACAATGACCCCAAACACACCTCCAGGCTGTGTATGGGCTATTTGACCAAGAAGGAGAGTGATGGGGTGCTACACCAGATGACCTGGCCTCCACATTCACCAGACCTGAACCCAAGATGGTTTGGGGTGAGCTGGACCACAGATTGAAGGCAAAAGGGCCAACCAGTGCTAAGCTTCTCTGGGAACTCCTTCAAGATTGTTGGAAGACCTTTCCCGGTGACATCCTCTTGAAGCTCATCAAGAGAATGCCAAGAGTGTTCAGAGCAGTCATCAAAGCAAAAGGTGGCTACTTTGAAGAGCCTAGAATATAAGATATAATTTCAGTTGTTTCACACTTTTTTGTTAAGTATATAATTCCACATGTGTTAATTCATAGTTTTGATGCCTTTAGTGGGAATGTACAATTTTCATAGTCATGAAAAAACAGAAAATCTTTAAATGAGAAGGTGTGTCCAAACCTTTGGTCTGTACTGTATATATGCAGCGCCCCAGAGACCTGGTCGTTGCAGTATGACACTCTGCCACTAAGGGGAGTGATGGTACGTCTGATGGCACTAAAGGAGTTCTTCTGACCAGGTATCACCAGCACACATTACACTTCACACTCCGGCCACTAGGGGGAGCAAAAGGTTTTATTTACTAGGCCACTCCTCACACTGGTAAAACTAGGGGTTGGATAGGAAGTTAGTCAGAAGCTGACTGGGTTGGATTCAGGCAACATCCCGTGGCAGGGGGTGTTGCAGGGAGAAGATTCAGGGGGGTCCCTGTCAGGCGTGGTAACCTGGCAGGTACCTAGCGACCAGAATAGAACGTTACGGAACCGTGCCTGCACACCCCGCGGCGGTATCCTAAGAAAGAGACACGAAGCGAAGGATATTGTGAACGGTGAGAAACGAGATCAAGCACAAAGGAGAGCAAGTAGGAGTCGTGCCCAGAGAATGGCAACATCCTACTGAGGCACGTAGCCGTTGGCCGGAACACCGAGGAAGTAACTGACTCTATGCCTTACTTCAAACTCCGCAGGACAGTTAATTATAGGTTGGCTGTCTACCTTACATCACCTAAGCAGACATAGGGGGCAACGCATGGAGAGGGGCATCTCTAGGGTCCCAGAAGCGCTCCGAGCCTACCCATCAAACGGGTGCATCCTAGCCATAACATACCTGGGGGACGGAGAACTAGAACGAACTGGA
This sequence comes from Ranitomeya imitator, assembly GCF_032444005.1. Lineage (NCBI taxonomy): Eukaryota > Metazoa > Chordata > Amphibia > Anura > Dendrobatidae > Ranitomeya > Ranitomeya imitator. The sequence continues at coordinate 225,031,712 of NC_091287.1, read as the reverse complement.
ACGAATTAGAAAGAATGAACGAACGGGAATAGAAGTTGTGAGGACTATTCCGAATGCTCAGCAGGGTAGCACTACAACACACAGGCGCTATTGGTAGGCAACGATTTCCACCTGTAAAGGGAACTCTGGATATGCCATCGGACCGGCCGGTCTCAGACAGCCCTGTTAACTGTGCTCTGGATTGCGGATCCTGAAATCTTCAGTAAAGAGGTAAAGAGACTGCAACCCTGTGTCCTCGTTATTGTCTGCACCTCATACCATCGCCATTCACACTACTGGGAAGCCCTGGGGACATACTTCACCTGTGGGAAGGTATACCATCTAGCTGCCATTCCATCACCCCAGCGGACCCCAAGCAGCGTCGGTCGCCCTGACCGAACACCACAGGTGGCGTCACGAAACCTTGACAAACTATCATCACCCCTTTTATTGGATTCCCCTTAGCAGGGTCACGGACCGGGTCCAGCCACCGTGACAACCCCAGAACTGAGACAGAAAGGACTGGTACTGAGTAACCTTTGGCCCTGTGTCTGGGGGCGCTCCATATACTGTGGCTAATATTTTAAATTGTTCAGTGGGTTACCTAGTAGTGGACATTGGAGGTGGAGTGTTAGTCCTAATATGGACACACAAAGTGGATTTTTATTATCATAGATGTGTTGCTTTTTTAAATGTTGTTTTTATGACATGTTATTGTTTGTTCATGTCTTTTCAATAAAGCATTTAATTATTTTATTCAGTTATCCTGACTATGTAGCACGCTTCTTTCTTAATTATAATCAAGAACCCTATCTAACAGTGATTTCAGATATACTGTATTTTCTGCAAAAAACATTGTGCTGTCTTGCTTTCGCTTTCTAGTGCATTACCTATGAAGAAAAAATGTTTAATTAAAATTCAAATGCAATAGGACAGATATCCGCTACACCTTTTTACCAATTCATCACGCTACGTCTGATACTGCTGCTGGCACAACCCCCATGTCTCTCTTCCATTACCAACTATATCTTTGTATTATTCCAAAACTTAGCCTCTCACCTGTTTCAGTGCTGCAGTTATACAGCACTTTATTGTCTGGAACATTTTTCCAATGTTTTAGGTCTTTCCCTTGCTATCTCTGTTGCTGATATCTTACATATTCTCTCAATTCTAAAATCACCCTAAAATGGCTGTTGCATTCCAGCCTTAGGCTTTATATGAGTTATGATAGACCCTTCTGATTGGCGGCAATATACCATATGATATTGTAATTGTAAAGAATTAAAGAATTAGGGGGACTCTTGTGCGACCATGTGTGAGGTCATGTCAACCTTTTTTAACTGATGCAGTCTTCTGCAATGTGTAAAAAGGTGACAGGCATCTGCTGGTAATTTGTGTCATTTGAATGGTATATTGTTTGAATTCGCTGAGACCTGTAAATTTTGTGTCGTTTCTCAGCAGATCCTTCCAAATTAAGCTGGATTTGCAATGATATGTTGATAAGTACTTTATGTGTATGACCAACTTTAGCTTTTCTAACCTTGACAATTTCTAAAACTTTCATTCTTTAACTTTTCAAAGTTAGACAAATAGTCCTTTAAAATGTATGTTCTTGCAAATAAACTGATATGTTATCAGTAGATAAAACACTTAAGAGCTTATGCTAGGTGTTGTTATACATATTCTTGGTAATGTTTTCATTCTGCCTCCTTCTCCAGACTTTTTGCTGCATATAAAATCAAGGACATGGATAGAATTTGTTCAATACAAATTTTCTGGAAATATTGAGATACCTTTGGTTACAACACAGGGCATGGGAGCTTATTATAATGCTCGTGTCTTGTGTTGCAGCCAGAGGTGATCAAGCTGTCCATCCTCATTTCATTATGGATCCAACAAGCTAAAAGAAAGACACCAAGAATGAAGATCTTGAGGTTAAACTGGTATTGTAGTTCTTCATAATAATGGTAGACTTTGCATTACGCTGTTTACAGGTTAAATGTAGCTTGCTTCAAAAGTCTTTAATGAAAAATACAAAATATCTATTTTCACTATTTTTCATGTACTTGCATCTTGTATTAGCACATATTTGTAATCTAACACTTTTGTGATATCAGAAGTATATGTATAGATGCTTAAGATTAATAATAAATGATAAATAGTTATGGATATTTTTGCCTTTAAGATAAAAAATAAAATTGGTATTATCATGAAATATTTCTGTGAATTATTAGCAAAACTTTAATTTTTATAATGAATGGATACAGTTGTGTTCTGATTTGAAATTACCATTTGCCTTCTTTATACACATTACGGTAAGTCTAATAGTATGGCTTTTATTTAGCATCGCATTTTTCATTTATAACAGAGCCAAGTCAGCTTTTGGAGATATAGTTACATAATATATTTCAAGATACTTGCAATAAATTGTGCTGGAACTCCTAATGGAAAGTAAATAATGCTAGTATTAACAAAATCGAAAAGTAATGAAGATCAATGGCTACAATGTGAAAATTAGTGTGCAAACATAGACTATCACAATATTTCGTTTTTTTAAAGAGTTACATTTATTTATGATGTTGATCATTGCATTGAAAAAGTATGTCTCTATTTAATTTAAATTCTTTGTAAAGCTATGTGCACACGTTCAGGATTTTTCGCATTTTTTTCGTGTTTTTCACTATAAAAACATGATAAAAATGCTTTAAAAATGCTTATATATGCATCCCATCATTCATAATGCATTCCGCAATTTTTGTGCATATGTTGCATTTTTTTCCGCGAAAAAAACGCATCGCGGTAAAAAATGCAGCATGTTCATTAATTTTGCAGATTTTTTGCGAATTTCCCACTATATTATTGCATTGGGAAATCTCTGGAAAAAAACACAAAAAATCCGCAAAAAAACTACACAAAAAACGCGAGAAAAACGCGAAAAAAACACATGCGGATTTCTTGCAGAAAATGTCCGGCTTTGTTCAGGATGTTTCTGCAAGAAATCCTGACGTGTGCACATAGCCTGAGCATTTAAATTAAATATATCAAAAACCATGACTTACATTACTCGATATCTAGTGCTAGAAAATTAGTTGCCTTTATTTTACTAAAGTATTTCATTTTTTTCAAACATTGATGCTATAGGCTTGAGAGAATGCATGAGAAAATCAGAGTATGATCAAAGTGTGATCCAATATTCTCGGATGTGGAGAAGATGGAAAAAAAAGTCTCCATATTCTCCATTGTTTTAGTCTGTGAAAATCTGACCACAGACCACACTCGTATATCATATGACTGTGGTCGTTTTTTTTTTTTACAGACCCATTGACTAGTATGGCTAAGTGTTATCCGATTTACTGATGCAAGTCGTACATTCTGCAATTATTTCCACAGACAGACTCGACCCAAGGAAAAGTGCGGTCATATGCATAGCCCCATTGAATAACATTGGTCCTAGTGCAATCCAATGGTTTGTCACATCGCACTTGAGCCAAAAATACAGTCGTCTGCATGAGCCTTTTCATCAAACTTTATCTTACAAAACCAAGGTCTTTACATGGTGTTATCCTAAGAATTCTATTCAATATAGTATGTGAAATTAAAAAAAAAAATTGTTACTACTCAGGCCACTCCATATCAATAACTATATTTTATCATGTAAATAAAAATGTCCTGCACTCGTCTCCAATGCCAGCGCATCCAGCGATGTTGGCTTCAGGTCTCACATGGCATTGTAATGACAAGTGAACACTGCAGCTATGAAACCAAAGGAAGTGAAAGTGAAGCGGCTCATTAGTGGAAGCTGATTAACTATAGTGCTCAGATATAAAAGATCTTCACAGAGAGACCAGGTGCCAACATCGCTGGAATGGTGTCAGTACTGGAGGTAATTACAGGCTGTTTTTATTTTAACCCCTTAATGACAGCCAATACGTCTTTTAACTGACGTGAGATATACGAGATTACCCTTCCCATAGAGGTGACAATCCAGCAGCTGCCAGCTCTACAGTATAGCTGACAACTTGCTGTATCAGCCACGATCAGTGTTTGCACCATCCAAATCTGTTTAACCCCTTAAATGCTGCTGTCAATAGTGACTACATCATATAAATGCTTAATGGAGTGTGAGGGCTTCCTCTTTACCCAATTGGTGCCCTCAGATCATGATTTTGTGGTCCTGATGTTTGCCATGGCAATTCTCGACCAAATAGCGGCCTTAGAGTCTGACGGCTGTTGTAACCTGCTCAGAAGTTAGAGGCATTAAGGTGGTAAAAATACACTTTTTCATTTCTGTCATGCCACTTTGCATTAATTCCTGAAAAGGACTTCAAGGGTTAATAAACTACCTGACTGCAGTTTTCAATATGTCAGGGGGTGCTGTTTTTAAAATGGTATCATTTGGGGGGGGGGCTTCCCAATATATGGGACCCCCAAAGGCACTTCAAATATGGATAGGTCCGTACAAAAATTAATTTTGTAAATTTCCTTGAAAAAATGAAAAATTCCTGCTACATTTTTAAACCTCCTAAAATGCTAACAAAATAAAATAAAATTTTACAAATGGTGCTGATGTAAAGCCGACATGTGGGAAATGTTATTTATTAATATTTTTCTATAATAAGACTATCTGGATTAAAGGGATAATCATTCAAAGTTTGAAAATTGCTAATTTGTTTACATTTTTCTCAAATTTCTGCTTTTTTTAATAAATAAACACAAAACATATTGTTAGGGCTGGTGGAACGCACCAAATATATAGATATGTTATTAAAGGTGCATTCACAGCCCGCGGTCCACCGTGCAGGAGAGGAACATGCTGCTAGCAATTGGCAGCACTTTATGGTGGTATAAGTGAACTCTGTTACTTCACAGAGTCACCTAGATAGGAAAACGCTGTGTTCTGTTAACCTCACAGAGGATCAAAGCTTCCTAACAGAGCAGAAAGCAATTAGTGGTCATGCAGTCAGTTTAGCACACAAACAACTCCTCTCCGGTAGAGCCGGAATTCTAGTGGCTATACGCCTGCCCTGAATTCAAACACACAAAACTCCTCACCGGAGGTGCCAGTATTCTAGGGGCTTATTTCAGCCAAACCTGACCACAAACAGAAATGACGATCAAATAGCAAAGCTCATAACATAAGCTGATAATAGTGCTTGGCCGTGCGGCCTTGCAAACCTTTTATAGCTGCAGCAGACAAGGACCTTCTGAGAGAACCAATGGGCGTTGCTACAGGACCTGAGCTTTTGACCCCCGACCTCCAATGAGAAGTCTTCCTTTGGGCATGCTCAGAAGGGGAAAAGCAGGACTTAGTCCCAGAGGCGTCTGCTCACCGCTGACCAGTACTGGCTACAATAGCTGAAAAAAAGAGTTACAATTCCCAACTGCAAATCAAATAAATGATAACAAATATCAAAAGGATAAACTGATTTAGAAAAAAGTACAAAACTTTATTACCACATACAGAGGCGTATCTAGGGTTTCTGGCACCCGGGGCAAGAATTCATTTCGGCGCCCCCCCCAGGACATATGTGATTTTCACACTTAGTCATGTACCCACGAGCTCCTCTCCCTAATGCTCTCAATATTCAGTGAAAAACTGAGAGAAGCAGAAGAGAAGCTCGTTGTCACAGGACCACAAGTCTGAAAGTCGCATATGAGTGAAGTGTCCATGTGACGACTACTGGAACCTGCAGAGCTGAATCCTGACATCGCAGCTTCTGAATTCTTTTAGGATTCTCCCTTGCCGGTGGACGGTCATGTCAGCAAAAGCATGTGATTAGTATACTTCTGACCACATTCCGACTAGACGTGCCGGCCTCGCTCAGTTCATTTTCATTGAGTGAGGCCACACATGTCTAGTCAGCACGTGACCGCATGTATGTAAATCACCAGCACGAGAGAATCCTGACAGCGTGCAGGGCGCACTGTGAGAATTCAGAAGTCTGCAGTCACAAAGAATGACTGCAGACTCATTACAAACCTGGACAACCCCTTTAATGCTCCTAACATAAATAAAAACATGAGTTAGTCAGTATCACAATGTTATGATTAGGTAATTCAGAACCACAATGGACCTTGAAGTTCAGAGCACACAAGTGACCTGACAAAACCCACAAAACATAGGACGAGCTCTGAGACGTGGGAACTCTGCTGACCGCAATCCCTAATCCTATAATACCACACTAAAGGTAGCCGTGGAGCGCTCCTGACAGACCTAGGCGCCTTGGGCACAGCCTGAGAAACTAGCTAGCCCTGAAGGTAGAAAAATAAGCCTACCTTGCCTCAGAGAAATTCCCCAAAGGAAAAGGCAGCCCCCCACATATAATGACTGTGAGTAAGATGAAAATACAAACACAGAGATGAAATAGGTTTAGCAAAGTGAGGCCCGACTTACTGAATAGATCGAGGACAGGAAAGATAGCTTTGCGGTCAACACAAAAACCTGCAAACAACCACGCAGAGGGGCAAAAAGACCCTCCGCACCGACTAACGGTACGGAGGTGCTCCCTCTGCGTCTCAGAGCTTCCAGCAAGCAAGCAAAACCCAAAAAGCAAGCTGGACAGAAAATATAGCAACAAAATAAACACAAGCAGACTTAGCTTATGCTGAGCAGACAGGCCACAGGAAAGATCCAGGAGGAAGCAAGACCAACACTAGAACATTGACTGGAGGCCAGGAGCAAAGCACTAGGTGGAGTTAAATAGAGCAACACCTTACGACTTCACCACATCACCTGAGGAAGGAAACTCAGAAGCCGCAGTACCACTTGTGACCACAGGAGGGAGCTCTGCCACAGAATTCACAACACACAAATAACATTTACATCCAGGTACCTTATAGATGTCGTCATCTCTGGAGTCGTTCTACTTCTTTTCTTCATCTTGTCCAGACCCCATGATGAGTTTTCTCATCCACAGCCGTCTCTGCAGACTTCCATCTTGTCCGCTCTTTTGCAGAAAATCTCCACATGACGCCCTTAAAGATACAAGTGTCATTATAATGCTCCTGAATAAAAAATTGCCCCTCACTATATTGTCTGCCCAAAATATGACCCCCACACTGTCCCTCTTATGGTACATACTCTTCACTCTAACCTCTCCTTTCCATACCGGTCCCCTCTTCACACTGTCCTCTCACACTGTGTCCCCCTCTATAGGGCCCAGTATTTGTACTGTACTCTGATTACACTCCCCCCTCCTTGGTATACCGTCCTCTGCTGGCTGTGCCCTTACACTGTCCCCTCATTCTACACCCCTACTGCTCAGTTTCTATTCTGTGCCCACTCACTTTTCTCCCGCATACTGTCTCCTCACACTATTCCCTTCCCTCCTCATACTGTCTCCTCTCACATCCCTCCTGTTCACCAAACTGTCTCCTCATATATTTACCCCCTCGCTTTCTATACTGCCTGCTCACCTGACTCCCTATATTGTGTCTGCACACATCCCATCACCCTCACTCCCCGTACTCTGTCCACATACATTTTTCACATTGCTACTCATACTGTGTCCACATACATTCCCCCGTTCGCTCCTCATACTGTCTGCACCCATCCCCCATACTGTTTCCTCAGATATGCCCCCCATTCTCCTGAACTGTTTCCTCATATATGCCCATTATTTTCCTCTACCCCACCCCATCATTGCTCTCTTCACCACCTCCATCTTTACTTTCTCCACCACCACTATAATTGCTTTCTCCCCCACCACCCCATAATTTCCCATTCCACCACCTCCATCATTTCCTCCTTTGCCTTTTCTACCATATCCATCATTTTCTTTTCCCCCACCATCTCCATCTTTGCCCTTTCCACCACCATCATCATTGTCCTTTCCACCATCACCATACTTGCCCATTCCACCACCTCCATCATTTTCTCCCCCTCCAATATCATCAGTGTGCTTTCCACCACCACCATCCTTGTCCATTCTACTACCTCCATCATTTCTTCCCCCCCTCATTATTGCCCATTCCACCACATCCATCATTTCCTCCTCCCCCTCCATCCCAATTATTGCCCTCTCCCCGTCAGTCCCATCATTGCCCTCGCCTCTCCTCTCCGTACACACACAAAACCATTTACGTCTCTGCACATTCACCCGCAGCGCTACGCATGCACGCACAAACACACACACACACACTGAGTACAGTAATGTAATGGCCACACCTAGTTACTCCTACACACGTGGCTGAGCTCCGTACACCTTGCACACACGGCTCCGCTCCGTACACACGTGGCTCCACTCCATACACCTCGTATACACACGGCTCAGCTCCGTACACCTTGCACACACGGCTCCGCTCCGTACACCTCGTACACACACGACTCCGCTATGTACACCTCGTACACACACGGCTCCGCTATGTACACCTTGCACACACGCAGTTCAGCTCTGTACACCTCGTACACACACACACGGCTCCGCTCCGTACACACACACACGGCTCCGCTCCGTACACACACACACACGGCTCCGCTCCGTACACACACACACGGCTCCGCTCCGTACACACACACACGGCTCCGCTCCGTACACACACACACGGCTCCGCTCCGTACACACACACACGGCTCCGCTCCGTACACACACACACGGCTCCGCTCCGTACACACACACACGGCTCCGCTCTGTACACACACACACGGCTCCGCTCCGTACACACACACAGCTCTGCTCCGTACACATATGGCTCCGCTCCGTACACACATGGCTCCGCTCCGTACACACATGGCTCCGCTCCGTACACACACACACGGCTCTGCTCCGTACACACACACAGCTCTGCTCCGTACACACATGGCCCCGCTCCGTACACACATGGCTCCGCTCCGTACACACACACACGGCTCTGCTCCGTACACACACACAGCTCTGCTCCGTACACACATGGCTCCGCTCCGTACACACATGGCTCCGCTCCGTACACACATGGCTCCGCTCCGTACACACACACACGGCTCTGCTCCGTACACACACACAGCTCTGCTCCGTACACACATGGCCCCGCTCCGTACACACATGGCTCCGCTCCATACACACACACGGCTCCGCTCCGTACACACACACGGCTCCGCTCCGTAAACACACACGGCTCCGCTCCGTACACACATGGCTCCGCTCCGTACACACACGGCTCCGCTCCGTACACACACACACACAACTCCGCTCCGTACACACACACGGCTCCGCTCCGTACACACACGGCTCCGCTCTGTACACAGACACGGCTCCGCTCCGTACACCTTGCAGACACGGCTTCCGCTCTGTACACCTAGTACACACATGGCTCTGCTACATCCACACAAACCACTCCTGACCCTTACCCTCGTCCAGCACCGAGCACCATGACAATCAGCAGAGTCCTGCACTACACAGAAGCCCTTCATCATGTGACTCCTGACTCCTCCCCCCCGTGACCTCATCACAGGTCCTGTGAGCACAGAGCTGCACAAGCAATAGCTGTGGTGTGCGGCTCTCTGCGGTGGAGGGGCTCTGCTCAGCTGCGGGACAAGTGCAGTCCCACCCGAGCCTCCTTGGACCGCCGCATCATCAGGCGGCCCGCTGGCGCCCCCCTGTCGGCTGCGCCCGGGGCACATGCCCCGGCTGCCCCCCCCTGGATACGCCACTGACCACATAATACACAAATATAGAAACACACAATAAAATCCAAAATGACTGGACAGGTAATCTAAGCAATGATGCATATATGACTGCTCCCTGAAGAAGCGGAAGCGAAACACGTGTTGTTCAGTGCTGTCCTATGGGTGAGAAATTCCTTATCCAGCATCTGCTCCTGACTTACTTTTGATCTGTATGGATAATGGGGACATAATGTGCGGTTACTATACCTATTTACTTAGATTGTCCTGAGAGCAAGCTGGTGGTTATATATTCCTCTCACCCATTTATGTACTCTTACAGTTGGGGTTACTTATATATGTATTGTTAGACACTGTTATCAGATGATGTTACGGTTAGAGTACCCCTGTACTTTGGATAGCCTGTCACTGCCTATATGCATCATTGCTTAGATTACCTGTCCAGTCATTTTGGATTTTATTGTGTGTTTCTATATTTGTGTATTATGTGGTAATAAAGTTTTGTACTTTTTTCTAAATCAGTTTATCCTTTTGATATTTGTTATCATTTATTTGATTTGCAGTTGGGAATTGTAACTCTTTTTTTCTTATGGTTACTGCATTGCTCTTTAGAGTTTTCCCCTAATATGGTCCTTACATATTATCAGTTCTGGTATATGTATATGGCTACAATAGCTGAGCCTGGAAGAGCAGCAGCAACCAAGCTCAGAGTATCTGCCTGAGCCAGACACTGGGACCGGCGTCTTCACTGCAGCTGGAGAAGAATGGGAGACCGCAGCGGAGGTGGTTCGAGATTCCTCCTGTGCAGCGGCAGGAACATGACACCTAACACATATCAACCTAAATTTACCATTATCATAAAGTATAATGTGTCACGAAAAATCTCAAAATCACGGGATTTGTTGAAGCATTCTAGAGTTATTACCACATATAGTGACTAGTGTTGAGTGATTACTTCCGATATTCAAAGGTATCGGTATCGGATGGTATCGGCCGATATCCAAAAAATATTGGATATCGCCGATACCGATACCCGATACCAATGCAAGTCAATGAGACACAAATATCGGAAGGTATCCTGGATGGTTCCCAGGGTCTGAAGGTAAGGAAACTCTCCTTCAGGCCCTGGGATCCATATTCATGTAAAAAATAAAGAATAAAAAAAAAATATGGATATACTCACCCCTCCGAAGGACCCTGGCTGTCACCGCTGCGAGCGCCTGCTTCCGTCCCTAAGAATTCAGTGAGTGAAGGACCTTCGATGACATCGCGATCTGGTGACCGGTCACCTGACCGCTCACCTGACCATGACATCATCGAAGGTCTTTCACTCACTGCATTCTAAGGAACGGAGGCAGACGCTCGCAGCGGTGACAGCCAGGGTTCGCCGGAGGGGTGAGTATAGCCATATTTTTTATTTTTATTCTTTATTTTTTACATGAATATGGATCCCAGGGCCTGAAGGAGAGTTTCCTCTCCTCCAGACCCTGGGAACCATACGCACCGCACACGCCGAAGATGACTGGGAACACTTCCGATTCCGATTTCCGATATTGCAAAAATATCGGAATGCTCAACACTAATAGTGACATGTAGGGTTGAGCGAAACGGATCGTTCATTTTCAAAAGTCGCCGACTTTTGGCAAAGTCGGGTTTCATGAAACCCGACCCGATCCCTGTGTGGGGTCGGCCATGAAGTACGCGACTTTCGTGCCAAAGTCGCGTTTCGTATGACACGCTTGGCGCCATTTTTTCAGCCAATGAAGGAGCGTGGGCAGAGTGATGACATAGGTCTTAGGGGCGTGGACGCCTATCGTCATCTTGTCGATTGTGCGCAGTAGCGATTTGCAATGTGTAACACCAGCTTTTCTGTTCAGGGACGGAGGGAAGAGAGAGAGAGAGAGAAAGAGGGGGGAGAGAGAGAGGGAGAGAGAGAGGGAGAGAGAGAGGAAGAGGGAGAGAGAGAGAGAAAATAAAATAAAACAAAAATAAAAAAAAATAAAAAATTCCCATTGACTTTGCATTGGGTTTCGTGTTTCGGTCGATCCCCAACTTTTCGCCATAATCGGCTGATTTCACTCGACTCGACTTTAGAGATAGTCGGGTTTCGCGAAACCCGACTCGACCCTAAAAAAGTAAAAGTCGCTCAACCCTAGTGACACTGATCAGATTTCAAAAATTTGGCTTTGTCTCTAAGGGGTTAAAGGGTGGAATATAGTAATTGAGACGGAGTAGTCTGAGTTGTGGATGATCCCTTATATTTTGTCCTATGAAATTATTATGTTTAGTTCTTTAGGAATAAAGTATAGGTACCTGTGTGTTGATAATGAAGGAATTAGTGTCTATTTGCATGATATTGATTTGCTGGAAGAATTTCAAAGACTAAAAATGTGTTTCATACATGAATAAACTGCATAGATTTTTACAATCTCCATTACATATAAAGGACATTCTGAGATATTTATATGTGAAATATGTCATGTTGATATTAAATGAGTAGAGATCACCTGGTTGAATAAGTGAGGGACATTAAGCATAAATGGGAGCTGGCTATGCATTATAAAATCCTAATGCTTAACTCATATTAGTTTTAAATTATGCAGTTAAAATATTTAATTTGCTGAAATTACAAAAAATCATTCCATAATTGAAAAATAGTTCAGTACATGAACTTAACCTTCGAACACTGGTTTGACTTTCAGAATACAGATAAGCTTACTCCCTCAAGACTTTTTATTTGCATATTTCTTTGGACAGAGTTAGCAGAATTCTAATATGATATTTGCTTTTATAGTTCATGTAAATTTACTACTCTGTATTTTTAGGCCAAATAATGTTTGGTTACTGGCATAATATGACAAAACATGATTTTTATTAAAGGGACACTGTCACCTGAATTTGGAGGGAACAATCTTCAGCCATGGAGGCGGGGTTTTGGGGTTTTTGATTCACCCTTTCCTTACCCGCTGGCTGCATGCTGGCTGCAATATTGGATTGAAGTTCATTCTCTGTCCTCCATAGTACATGCCTGCACAAGGCAAAATATTGGATTGAAGTTCATTCTCTGTCCTCCATAGTACATGCCTGCACAAGGCAAGATTGCCTTGCGCAGGCGTGTACTATGGAGGACAGAGAATGAACTTCAATCCAATATTGCAGCCAGCATGCAGCCAGCGGGTAAGGAAAGGGTGAATCAAAAACCCCAAAACCCCGCCTCCATGGCTGAAGATTGTTCCCTCCAAATTCAGGTGACAGTGTCCCTTTAAGTCCTCAGTCTGTGATTATAATTATAACTTTAAGAGGTGATTTATGTTATATACCCTTAAGATGCTCATTTTCCAATAACATTGATTAAAATTAATCAATACTGTCTTTATGTAAAACAAGTCATCTACTGTAGATACTAATGGACTGTAGAAAGTGAAGCATTCAAATACTCATTAGGGAATTGTGAACAGAAGTGTAAGCAGAGCTTGCCATAAACAAAGCACATGACCCATCTTCTGGTTCAGATAAATTGAGATTTTCATACTACTGCCCAGAAGCACCTAACAACACACTTTCTGTATACAATGGGTTGCAAAGAAAGTCTGCCCGGTCCCCCGCCTCAACTTAAAACCTTTTGATGCAGAAATGAGTGGAGCAGGGCACTGTCAGGGTATGTGCACACGTCAGGATTTCTTGCAGAAATTTTCCTGACAAAAAACGGAGATTTCTGCCAGAAATCCGCATGCGTTTTTACCGCGATTTTGACGCATTGTTGGTGCGTTTTTTGTGAGTTTTTTCCCGAAATGCATAGAATTGCGGGAAAAATGCAGAAAATCCACAAAAATAATGAACATGCTCATTTTTTTACCGTGATGCGTTTTTTTCACGGAAAAAAACGCATCCATGTGCACAAAACATGCAGAATGCATTCTAAATGATAGAATGCATAATGTATGCGTTTTTAATGAGTTTTTATATCGTTTTTAGCACGATAAAACCTGTACGTGTGCACATAGCCTCAATGGGTTTTTGCTATGTAATCTGAGAACAGAACGATGTTGGGTCTGAGACACTGATTTCAGAGATGTATCACTTTGTTTGGTGTACTTTTGTTAGAATCCCTGTTGTAGATGGAGCAGTGGTCAGAATGTTGATCTGTTTATAACCTCGCCCATACACCTGATGTACCCTGCCCTTTGAATATCTTGCATTGTCAGCAATCTGCCAAATAGTGAGAAAGCGGGGTTATCTCGAATGCCTTACTTATGACACCTAGTCTTCTAGTGATAATGTCCCACTTATAAAACACAGATTGTATTGAAACTACAGCAAGCTGCTGAGAAAAAGACACATCCCTGTAATCAATGAATCTACCTCTAAACTATACGGCTCTCAGAATCAATTTAACCCCTTTGAGACGAAGCCTGTTTTCACCTAAATGACCAGGTCAATTTTTACAATTCTGACCACTGTCACTTTATGAGGTAATAACTCTAAAACGCTACAAACAGATCCTGGTGATTCTGAGAATGTTTTCTCGTGACATATTTTGCTTTATGATAGCAGTAAAATTTCTTTGATATGACTTGCGTTTATTTGGGAAAAAAAGGCAATTTGACAAAAAATTTGAAAATTTTGCAATTTTCTAATTTTGAATTTTTCTGCTCTTAAATCAGAGTCATATCGCACAAAATCTAATATATAAAGCTGAATGTGTGTGTGTGTGTATGTACAGTTAGGTCCATATATATTTGGACATAGACAACATTTTTCTAATTTTGGTTATAAACATTACCACAATGAATTAAAAAAAAAACAATTCAGATGCAGTTGAAGTTCAGACTTTCAGCTTTCATTTGAGGGTATCCACATTAAAACTGGATGAAGGGTTTGGGAGTTTCAGCTCCTTAACATGTGCCACCCTGTTTTTAAAGGGACCAAAAGTAATTGGACAATTGACTCCAAGGCTATTTCATGGACAGGTGTGGGCAATCCCTTCGGTATGTCATTCTCAATTAAGCAGATAAAAGGCCTGGAGTTGATTTGAGGTGTGGTGCTTGCATTTGGAAGGTTTTGCTGTGAAGTAAACATGCGGTCAAAGGAGCTCTCCATGCAGGTGAATCAAGCCATCCTTAAGCTGCGAAAACAGAAAAAAAACCATCCAAGAAATTGCTACAATATTAGGTGTGGCAAAATCTACAGTTTGGTACATCCTGAGAAAGAAAGAAAGCACTGGTGAACTCATCAATGCAAAAAGACCTGGGTGCCCACGGAAGACAACAGTGGTGGATGATCGCAGAATAATCTCCATGGTGAAGAGAAACCCCTTCACAACAACCAACCAAGTGAACAACACTCTCCAGGAGGTAGGCGTATCAATATCCAAATCTACCATAAAGAGAAGACTGCATGAAAATAAATACAGAGGGTTCACTGCACGTGCAAACCACTCATAAGCATCAAGAATAAAAAGGCTAGATTGGACTTTGCTTAAAACATCTAAAAAAGCCAGCACAGTTCTGGAAGAACATTCTTTGGACAGATGAAACCAAGATCAACCTCTACCAGAATGATGGAAAGAGAAAAGTATGGAGAAGGCATGGTACAGCTCATGATCCAAAGCATACCACATCATCTGTAAAACACGGCGGAGGCAGTGTGATGGCTTGGGCATGCATGGCTGCCAGTGGCACTGGGTCACTAGTGTTTATTGATGATGTGACACAAGACAGAAGCAGCCCAATGAATTCTGAGGTATTCAGAGCCATACTGTGTGCTCAGATCCAGCCAAATGCAGCAAAACTGATTGGTCGTCGTTTCATACTACAGATGGACAATGACCCAAAACATAAGGCCAAAGCAACCCAGAAGTTAATTAAAGCAAAGAAGTGGAATATTCTTGAATGGCCAAGTCAGTCACCTGATCTCAACCCAATTGAGCATGCATTTCACTTGTTAAAGACTAAACTTCAGACACTAAGACCCACAAACATACAGCAACTGAAAACCACTGCAGTGAAGGCCTGGCAGAGCATGAAAAAGGAGTAAACACAGCGTCTGGTGATGTCCATGAGTTCAAGACTTCAGGCAGTCATTGCCAACAAAGGATTTTCAACCAAGTGCTAGAAATGAACATTTTTTTTAAAATTGTAGAATCTGTCCAATTACTTTTGGTCCCTTTAAAAACAGGGTGGCACATGTTAAGGAGCTGAAACTCCTAAACCCTTCATCCAATTTTAATGTGGATACCCTCAAATAAAAGCTGAAAGTCTGTACTTCAACTGCATCTGAAATGCTTTGTTTAAAATTTATTGTGGTAATGTCTATAACCAAAATTAGAAAAATGTTGTCTCTGTCCAAATATATATGGACCTAACTGTATGTATGTGTGTATGTCCGGGATTGGCATCTGCACCGTCGCAGCTACAGCCACAAAATTTTGCACAGTCACACGTCTGGACCCTGAGAGAGTCATAGGCTATGTTGTGAGGCGAAATTTTAACCCCGTGCATTCCAATTCACCAAACAATTTTGCCCCTATCTACATAATGGGGAAAAAGTGAGAGGAAAAGTGTTGGAGGCACTTGTGAACAAAGGGGACTTAAAGAATGAGAGTGATAGCGCCAAAGAGTATATACCATACAGTTGCTAAGGTGGGGCCCTGACATGGGATACTCACCACACACGGGGATATGAACACACATACAAAATGCGCCACACACTACTACGTGCTTGAACACATATACCACCCTCAGCACACATTTCACCACACATACACCAACCTCGCCACATAAAAGTTGAAACACAAAAGTCGCCACTCAAAACTCGCCATGCGCAAAACTCGCCACATGCAAAACTCACCACATGCAAAACTAGGTTCACGCAAAACTCGCCACATGTGCAAAACTCACCTCATGGAAAACTCACCACATGCAAAACTTGCACACCCGGAAAAATTGCCACATGTACAAAAGTTGCAACACATGCAAAGATTGCCTCACACAAAACTTGCACATAATCCAAACGCACCACACATAAAGCTCGCCATGCACAAAATGTGCTGCACACAACTTGGTACACTAACCTGTCACATGCAACTCGACACACAAAAAGTTAGTACACGCATGTCGCCACACAAAACTCATCTCACAAAAGTCCCTACATGCATGTCGCCATTCGCAACTTAACACACACAACTTGACACATGAAACTTGCCCTAAAACACACAAAAGTCTGGTATTATCCTTCAAAAATAAAAATGTGATTAATAAGCAAACAAACTACAAGAGCAACAAATGTACCACATAGGAAATACGGCCGCAGTCAGTCACGTGACGTGTCTATTATGTTTATGTGTGAGCTAATATATACTGCCAGGGGGAGGGCTTCCTGTTGGCTGGGGATTTATCAGGCTGCCAATTTAGCTTACAAATACTGAGGTAAAAATACTGACCAAATAACGTGTGACAGAGGTCTAATACAGGAGGAGATGACACACAGATATATAGTATATACAGTAGGAGATGTCATACAGGTACATACTATTTACAGGGAAGATGAAACACAGGTATATACTATATACAGGAGCAGATAACACACAGGTATATACTATATACAGGAGAAGATGACATACAGGTATATACTATATATAGGAGGAGATGACATACATGTATATACTATATACAGGAGGAGATGACATACAGGTATATTCTATGTATAGGAGGAGATGACATACAGGTATATACTATATACAAGAGCAGATGACACACAGGTATATACTATATACAGGAGGAGATGACTTAAATGTATATACTATATACAGGAGGAGATGACATACAGGTATATACTATATATAGGAGGAGATGACATACAGGTATATACTATATAAAAGAGGAGATGACACATAGGTATATACAGGAGGAGATGAAATACAGCAGGTATATTGTTGTGAATTCTGTTATCGAACTCCCTCCTGTGGTCATGAATGGTACTTCTGCGAGTTCTGTCCATGGACGCCCTCTGGTGGCTGTGAGTGGAGCTGCTGCTTCTGAGGTTCCTTCCACAGGTGACGTAGTTTATTCTTTGGCTGGCTGCTCTATTTAACTCCACTTAGATCATTACTCCATGCCAGCTGTCAATGTTCTTGTACTGGTTCAGTTCGCTCTTGGATCTTTCTGGTGACCTGTCTACTCCAGCAGAAGCTAAGTCCCTGCTAGTTAATTATTTGTTCATTGTTTCCTTGTCCAGCTAGCTATCATGATTTTGCCTTGCTAGCTGGAAGCTCTGTGATGCAGAGTGGCACCTCCGCACCGTGAGTCGGTGCGGAGGTCTTTTTGCACACTCTGCGTGTTTTTTTGTAGTTTTTTGTGCTGACCGCAAAGATACCTTTCCTATCCTCTGTCTGTTTAGTAAGTCTGGCCTCCCTTTGCTGAAACCTGTTTCATTTCTGTGTTTGTGACTTTCATCTTAACTCACAGTCAATATATGTGGGGGGCTGCCTTTTCCTTTGGGGAATTTCTCTGAGGCAAGGTAGGCTTTATTTTCTATCTCTAGGGCTAGTTAGCTCTTAGGCTGTGAAGAGGCGTATAGGCAGAGTTAGGTACGCTCCACGGCTATTTCTAGTTGTGTGATAGGATTAGGGGTTGCGGTCAGCAGAGCTCCCACTTCCCAGAGCTTGTCCTGTGTGAGTTTAACCATCAGGTCGTTCCGGGTGCTCCTAACCACCAGGTCCATAACAGTATATACTCTATACAGGGGAGATGACATACAGGTATATACTATATACATGAGATGACAAACCGGTATATACTATATATAGGAAGATATGACATACAGGTATATACTATATACAGAAGAGATGACATACAGGTATATACTATATACAGTAGGAGATGACACATAGGTATATACAATATACAGGAGGAGATGACATACAGCAGGTATATACTATTTACAGGGGAGATGACATACAGGTATATACTATATACAGGGGAAATGACATACAGGTGTATACTATATATAAGGGAGATGACAAACATGTATATACTGAGCGGAAAATGAGAGGTGTGAGTTGAAAATGAGAGGTGTGAGGTGAAAATGAAAAGGTGTGAGTGCAAAATGAGAGGTGTGAGGGAAAATAGCTGAGTGATCGTAAAATGACAGATGTGAGGTCGAAATGACAAAAGTTAAGGGGGGAATGAGAGGAGTGAGGGGGGAATGAGTGAGGGGGAAAAAAGAGGAGTGTGGGGGAAAATGAGAGGTGTGAGGGGGAAAATGAAAGATGTGAGGGGGAAAATAAGAGGCATGATGGGAAAATGAGAGAAGTGAGGAGCTAAATGAGAGGCATGATTGGAAAATAAGAGAAGTGAGGTGCTATAACTAACCACAGATATTAATTATACCCAGGCAATGCAGAGCTATCCAGCTAATAGTTAATAAATAACATTTCCTACATGTCTTCTTTACATGATCACAAGTTGCAACCAAATTTTTTTTTTTGTTAGGAAGTTATAAGGGTTAAAAGTTGACCAGCGATTTCTAATTTTTTCTACAACTTTTACAAAACCATTTTTTTAGGGACCACACCACATTTGAAGTCACTTTGAGGGGCCTATATGATATAAAGTAGCCAAAAGTGACACCATTCTAAAAACTGCACCCCTCAAGGTGCTCAAAACTAGAGATGAGTGAATTTGATCGGAAAACAATCATCAAACATAAATTAGGCACGAATATGGCACATTCGAATTCATGATCGGAAACCTGGGCAAAATTTTATAAAATCAGTAAAAATCGGTAACATTCGGTAAAAGTGTGGAAAAATATTTGTGTTGCCATAAAAATATTTTCCTCACTTTAGCAACGATAATGGTGGTGTATCATGAGCGTTTGGCACGTGTTTGTTGAGGGGAGGGGGTTTGCAGAGCTCAGAAGTGCCGTGTTCTTGGAAGCACAGCACAGCAGTCATTTTTTTTTACCTAACTTTATGTGTACACATTACGGCTAGCCAATAAGGGCACAGGAAACACCCACAATGTATTGACACTACGGCTTGTGTCATTGGCTGCTGAATTCACATGTCCCTCTCCATATAAATAGCGGACATGTTGTTTTAGTGCCATTTTGACATTGATACAGCGCAGAAAGGCTGCTCCTGACACGGCCAATAGATTTCAGTTTTAGTTAGGCGGCTGTAGATCAGTCAAATAGTGTAACTAGATAGCGTCCAGTGTGGCTGTAAAATTAACCTTCCGGATTTTTTTTGGGGGGAGGGCATCACTGAGGTTCTCAGACAAAGCCGCCAGGGTGCATGTCCTACAAGTGTGTTGTGCACTGCTTCTATAGTGCTCCATGCACAAGTATAGCATTCTAAATGATATTATTTCAGCAGCTAAATGTGAAAAAGCCTTCTGCATCCCACATTGCAGCTACAGTAGTTAGAGAGGTGGTTGTACATCAGTCAGATACTGTAGGTAGTTAGTGTCCATTGTGGCTGTAAAATTTAAACAAACAAATTCAGCAGGGCACGTGTTGTGCACTGCTTCTATTGTGATCGATGCATGAGTATAGCATTCTAATTCACATATAGCTAGAGAAAAAATATAAAACAGCCTGCTGTATCCCACCTTGTCATTTAGTGCTGTGTTGTGAGTTCTGTTTTTGGGCTCCCTCTGGTGGTTACTGATGGTACTGGGTGACTTGTGTTCTCTGCGGTCTCTGGTGTCCACCTGTTCCATCAGGTTATGGGAGTTTCCTATTTAACCTGGCTTTTTTGTCATTTCCTCGCCGGCTATCAATGTAATCAGCGTGTCATTTTACCTCTGCTCCCTGCGTCTGTTATCTTCAGGACAAGCTAAGTTTTGATTTTCCTGTTTCACGTTTTGCTTAATTTTTGTCTTAGTCCAGCTTGCAGAGATGTGATTCCTTGCTGCTGGTTGCTCTAGTGGGCTGAAATTACTCCTCATGTTCCATGAGTTGGCACATGAGTTCAAGTAATTTCAGGATGGTTTTTTGAAGGGTTTTTCGCTGACCGCGCAGTTCACTTTTGTATCCTCTGCTATCTAGCTTTAGCGGGCCTAATTTTTGCTGATTCTATTTTCATAACTACGTATGTGCTTTCCTCTCATTTCACCGTTATTACATGTGGGGGGCTGCTATTTCTGTGGGGTGTTTCTCTGGAGGCAAGTGAGGTCTGTGTTTCTTCTTATAGGGGAAGTTAATCCTTCGGCTGGCGCGAGACGTCTAGGAATCATCGTAGGCACGTTCCCCGGCTACTGCTAGTTGTGTGTTTAGGTTCAGGATCGCAGTCAGCTCAGGTTCCATCACCCTAGAGCTTGTTTTGTTTTTGTGCTTGTCCTTTTGTGATTCCCTGCCATTGGGATCATGACAGTATAGCCGGCCCAGAAAAAATTGGTCATCGTTTTAGCTGAAGTAGGAGGAAAAGTAGTCTGAGGAAGTTTTTTTTTTTTTTTTTTTTTTCCTCCTCAGTGTTTGCTGTCTAGCCTTAATTGCAGCTTGACTGCTTCTTTCCTCCTCTTAATCCTTGAATGGCTCTGACCTCAGCTGTTTATCATGGACGTCCAGAGTTTGGCTTCCAGCCTGAATAATCTTGCTGCTAAGATTCAAAATATACAAGATTTTGTTGTACATACGCCTATGTCTGAACCTAGAATTCCTGTCCCAGAGTTTTTTTCTGGAGATAGATCTAGTTTTCTGGATTTTAGGAACAATTGCAAGTTGTTTCTTTCCTTGAAATCTCGCTCCTCTGGAGACCCTGCTCAGCAGGCAAAATTGTTATATCTTTCCTGCGGGGTGACCCTCAGAATTGGGCATTTGCATTGGCACCAGGGGATCCTGCGTTACTCAATGTGGATGCGTTTTTTCTGGCATTGGGTTGGCTCTATGAGGAACCTAACCTAGAGATTCAGGCTGAAAAAGCTTTATTGGCTCTCTCTCAGGGGCAAGATGAAGCAGAAATATATTGTCAGAAATTTCGGAAGTGGTCGGTGCTTACTCAGTGGAATGAGTGCGCTCTGGCTGCAAAATTCAGAGATGGCCTTTCTGAGGCCATTAAAGATGTTATGGTGGGGTTCCCGGCGCCTACAGGTCTGAATGAGTCCATGACTATGGCTATTCAGATTGATCGGCGTTTACGGGAGCGCAAACCTGTGCACCATTTGGCGGTGTCTTCTGAACAGGCACCTGAGATAATGCAATGTGATAGAATTCAGTCCAGAAGTGAACGGCAAAATTATAGGCGGAAAAATGAATTGTGTTTTTATTGTGGTGATTCAGCTCATGTTATATCAGCATGCTCTAAACGCACAAAAAAGGTTGATAAGTCTGTTGCCATTGGTACTTTACAGTCTAAGTTCATTCTGTCTGTGACGCTGATTTGTTCATTATCATCCATTTCCGTCGATGCCTATGTGGATTCAGGCGCTGCCCTGAGTCTTATGGATTGGTCATTTGCCAATCGCTGTGAGTTTAGTCTGGAGCCTCTGGAAGTTCCTATTCCTTTGAAAGGAATTGACTCTACACCTTTGGCTATGAATAAACCTCAGTACTGGACACAGGTGACCATGCGTATGACTCCCGTTCATCAGGAGGTGATTCGCTTCCTGGTACTGTATAATTTACATGATGTCTTAGTGCTTGGTCTGCCATGGTTACAAATTCATAACCCAGTCCTGGACTGGAAAACAATGTCTGTGTTAAGCTGGGGATGTCAGGGGGTTCATGATGATGCATCTCCGATTTCTATCGCTTCATCTACTCCTTCTGAGGTTCCGGTATTTTTGTCTGATTATCGGGAGGTTTTTGAGGAGCCTAAGCTCAGTTCGCTTCCTCCTCACAGGGATTGCGATTGTGCTATAGATTTGATTCCCGGCAATAAATTCCCTAAAGGTCGTTTGTTCAATCTGTCAGTGCCAGAGCATACTGCTATGCGGAATTATGTTAAGGAGTCCTTGGAAAAGGGACATATCCGTCCATCTTCGTCCCCTTTGGGAGCAGGTTTTTTTTTTGTGGCCAAAAAAGATGGTTCCTTGAGGCCTTGCATAGATTATCGTCTTTTGAATAAGATTACAGTCAAATATCAGTATCCTTTGCCATTGTTGACTGATTTGTTCACTCGCATTAAGGGGGCTAAATGGTTCACTAAGATTGATCTTCGGGGTGCGTATAATCTTGTGCGGATAAGGCAGGGTGATGAGTGGAAAACCGCATTTAATACGCCTGAGGGCCATTTCGAGTATTTGGTGATGCCTTTTGGACTTTCTAATGCTCCTTCTCTCTTCCAGTCTTTTATGCACGATATTTTCCGTGAATATCTGGATAAATTTATTATCGTGTATTTGGATGATGTTTTGGTTTTTTCTGATGACTGGAAGTCTCATGTTCAGCAGGTCAGGAAGGTGTTTCAGGTCCTGCGGGCCAATTCTTTGTTTGTAAAGGGTTCTAAATGTCTCTTTGGAGTCCAGAAGATTTCTTTTTTGGGGTATATTTTTTCCCCTTCTACTATTGAGATGGATCCCGTCAAGGTTCAGGCTATTTGTGACTGGACGCAGCCTACATCTCTTAAGAGTCTGCAGAAGTTCTTGGGCTTTGCTAATTTTTATCGTCGCTTCATAACTAATTTTTCTAGTGTTGTTAAGCCTTTGACGGATTTGACTAAAAAGGGTGCTGATGTTACTGATTGGTCTCCTGCGGCTGTGGAGGCCTTTCAGGAACTTAAGCGCCGGTTTTCTTCTGCTCCTGTGTTGCGTCAGCCAGATACGTCGCTTCCTTTTCAGGTTGAGGTCGATGCTTCCGAGATCGGAGCGGGGGCGGTTTTGTCACAGAGAAGCTCCAATGGCTCAGTGATGAAGCCATGTGCGTTCTTTTCTAGAAAATTTTCGCCCGCTGAACGGAATTATGATGTTGGTAATCGGGAGCTTTTGGCCATGAAGTGGGCA
Organism: Ranitomeya imitator; assembly: GCF_032444005.1. Taxonomy (NCBI): domain Eukaryota; kingdom Metazoa; phylum Chordata; class Amphibia; order Anura; family Dendrobatidae; genus Ranitomeya; species Ranitomeya imitator. Next base: position 225,008,189 of record NC_091287.1, on the reverse strand, counting down.
TTTGAGGAGTGGCGTCATTGGCTTGAGGGTGCTAGACATCGTGTGGTGGTCTTGACTGATCACAAAAATCTGATGTACCTTGAGTCTGCCAAGCGTCTGAATCCTAGACAGGCTCGTTGGTCACTGTTTTTCTCCCGTTTCAATTTTGTGGTTTCATACCTGCCAGGTTCAAAGAATGTGAAGGCGGATGCTCTTTCTAGGAGTTTTGTGCCTGACTCCCCTGGAAATTCTGAGCCCACTGGTATCCTTAGGGATGGGGTGATTTTGTCGGCTGTCTCCCCAGACTTGCGACGTGCTTTGCAGGAGTTTCAGGCGGATAAACCTGATCGTTGTCCGCCGGAAAGACTGTTTGTTCTGGATAATTGGACCAGTAGAGTCATCTCCGAGGTCCATTCTTCTGTGTTGGCAGGTCATCCTGGAATATTTGGTACTAGAGACTTGGTGGCCAGGTCTTTTTGGTGGCCTTCCTTGTCGAGGGATGTGCGTTCTTCGTGCAGTCTTGTGGAGTTTGCGCTCGGGCTAAGCCTTGCTGTTCTCGGGCCAGTGGATTGTTGTTACCTTTGCCTATCCCGAAGAGGCCTTGGAGGCACATTTCCATGGACTTTGTTTCGGATCTCCCTGTCTCTCAAAGAATGTCCGTCATATGGGTTGTGTGTGACCGCTTTTCTAAGATGGTTCATCTGGTACCCTTGCCTAAGTTACCTTCCTCCTCTGAGTTGGTCCCTCTGTTTTTTTAAAACGTGGTCCGTCTGCATGGCATTCCGGAGAACATCGTTTCTGACAGGGGATCCCAGTTTGTGTCTAGATTTTGGCGGACGTTCTGTGCTAAGATGGGCATTGATTTGTCCTTTTCGTCTGCATTCCATCCTCAGACGAATGGCCAGACGGAACGAACTAATCAGACTTCAGAAACTTATTTAAGGTGTTTTGTTTCTGCTGATCAAGATGACTGGGTTTCCTTTTTGCCGCTTGCCGAGTTTGCCCTTAATAATCGGGCTAGTTCTGCTACCTTGGTGTCTCCTTTCTTTTGTAATTCGGGGTTTCATCCTCGTTTTTCCTCTGGTCAGGTGGAGCCTTCTGATTGTCCTGGAGTGGACATGGTGGTGGATAGGTTGCATCGGATTTGGAGTCATGTGGTGGACAATTTGAAGTTGTCCCAGGAGAGGGCTCAGCAGTTTGCTAATCGCCGTCTCCGCGTGGGTCCTCGACTTCTTGTTGGGGACTTGGTGTGGTTGTCTTCTCGTTTTGTTCCTATGAAGGTCTCTTCTCCTAAGTTCAAGCCTCGGTTCATCGGTCCCTATAGGATCTTGGAAATTCTTAACCCTGTGTTGTTTCGTTTGGATCTCCCGGCATCGTTTGCTATTCATAATGTGTTCCATCGGTCGTTGTTGCGGAAGTATGAGGTACCTGTCGTTCCTTCGCTTGAGCCTCCTGCTCCGGTGCTGGTGGAGGGTGAATTGGAGTATGTTGTGGAGAAGATCTTGGATTCTCGTGTTTCCAGACGGAAACTCCAGTATTTGGTCAAGTGGAAGGGTTATGGTCAGGAGGATAATTCTTGGGTGATTGCCTCTGATGTTCATGCTGCCGATTTGGTCCGTGCTTTTCATAGGGCTCATCCTAGTCGCCCTGGTGGTTCTCGTGAGGGTTCGGTGACCCCTCCTCAAGGGGGGGGTACTGTTGTGAGTTCTGTTTTTGGGCTCCCTCTGGTGGTTACTGATGGTACTGGGTGACTTGTGTTCTCTGCGGTCTCTGGTGTCCACCTGTTCCATCAGGTTATGGGAGTTTCCTATTTAACCTGGCTTTTTTGTCATTTCCTCGCCGGCTATCAATGTAATCAGCGTGTCTTTTTACCTCTGCTCCCTGCGTCTGTTATCTTCAGGACAAGCTATGTTTTGATTTTCCTGTTTCACGTTTTGCTTAATTTTTGTCTTAGTCCAGCTTGCAGAGATGTGATTCCTTGCTGCTGGTTGCTCTAGTGGGCTGAAATTACTCCTCATGTTCCATGAGTTGGCACATGAGTTCAAGTAATTTCAGGATGGTTTTTTGAAGGGTTTTTCGCTGACCGCGCAGTTCACTTTTGTATCCTCTGCTATCTAGCTTTAGCGGGCCTCATTTTTGCTGATTCTATTTTCATAACTACGTATGTGCTTTCCTCTCATTTCACCGTTATTACATGTGGGGGGCTGCTATTTCTGTGGGGTGTTTCTCTGGAGGCAAGTGAGGTCTGTGTTTCTTCTTATAGGGGAAGTTAATCCTTCGGCTGGCGTGAGACGTCTAGGAATCATCGTAGGCACGTTCCCCGGCTACTGCTTGTTGTGTGTTTAGGTTCAGGATCGCAGTCAGCTCAGGTTCCATTACCCTAGAGCTTGTTTTGTTTTTGTGCTTGTCCTTTTGTGATTCCCTGCCATTGGGATCATGACAGTGCTGTGATGATATAAAACTGTCTGCAAAGGCACATTAAAAAAAGTTATCATTTTTTCTGTTGCTAAATGTTGCTGTATCCCACGTAGTCATTTTGTGGCGGTGAAATGAACCTGACTGCAGACCTAAGGCACATAAAAAAAATTATAATTTTTCAGTTGCAAAAAGTTAGACAACCCACTGTATCACACGTTGTCATTTGTTTGGGTTTAAATTAAGCTGTAGAGGCCTGATCCAGAGGCCACAAACAAATTTTGTCAGTAAGAGACCTGACTTGAAAAATAGTTTGTAGCATCTGATGTGTTATAGTGGCCTGATACATAGGCCTCCCCCAAAAAAATTATTTTGTTATTAACGTCATACAGTAAAGGAACTGCCTTTAAAAAGAGTTTGCAGCATCTAGTGTGTTATACAGGCCTGATACATAGGCCACAAAAAATTGTTCTGTTATTATCGTCATACAGTAAGGGACCAGAGTTTAAAAAGAGTTTGTAACATCTACTGTGTTGTATAGGCCTAATATATAGGCCACAAAAAAGTATTGTGTTATTAACGTCATACATTAAGGGACCTACCTTTATAGAAGATTTGTAGCATCTAGTGTGTTATAAGGGCATGATACATAAGCCACAAAAAAAAATTACTCTTTTATTAACATCATACAGTAAGGGAACTGACTTGAAAAACAGTTTGCAGCATCTAATGTGCTATACAGGACTGATCCTTGGTCCAAAGAAAAAATCTTTTTCTCTGACTAACACGATACAGCATGCCATATTTCAAATATGCAAAGAATGAGCCAACTCACATAATTTGCCAAATTTGCAAAAAAAAAACAGTCCAGGTAAAAAATGCAATTTGACTACTACATGTATGAACCTTCACATGCGCAATCAACATGCTTTCGTTTGGGAATCCAACTGCGCAAAAATGCGGATCAGCGGACATAAACCACCATCAGCCGCCCCATCAATCGCATCTGCTGCTTCTTCCTCTTCCTCTGTTACTGTGCCAACTATTGAGACGTAGGTCTTTGTCCGCAGAACCTAAAGTTCTTTACCCTATCGAGTCAAGCTGACTGAGAGGCCGCCTTCAACTGTAACAGAAGGTGGACATGCATGCTGTTTTTGACCAATCTCAGTGAACGATTACAGCAAAAGTGTCTCAATCCATAGTAACATCTCACCCTGCACCTCTCTCATGGTCCAGCAGTTTGTCCGGTTCACCATACTCAGCCCTCTCACAGCACTACAGCCAGCCCACGGTTCTGGAAAAGATTGTTTCCTCCTATGCATGGCAAAGCTAAGAGGTTGAACTCCACCATCACCAATTGGTTGGCAACAGAAATGCTGCCTTTCTGACTGGTGGATACTGACTGTTTCCGAAAGCTGATGGCTGTCGCAGTCCCCAAATACCAATACCTACACCATCATGTAGCAAACAACAGCACCCGTTCCTTGACAAAATCTCTGTCTGCCAGGGTACATTTCACCACAGACACTTGGACAAGTAAGCATGGCTAAGGGCGTTACATCTCGCTGACTGGGCATTGGGTGACTTTGGTGGCTGTGGGGACAGGCTCTGCTCCACAAGTCTTTGGATCCCCAAGGCTTGCAGGCAAAACCTCTACATTTAACACTTCCTCAACTGCTTCTGCTTCCTCTATCTCTGCTAGGGCCTCCACCTGCACTCTCAATCTCTGCCTTCACGAGACAATCGATCCAACCATGCACAGCGAACCCCCACCACCTCAGTACTGCGCAGCCAGGGTCCAACGCAATCAGGCAGTCTTAGAATTGACATTTTTTCATAGTCCTAATAATTAGTGGCTCATGAGTCATGAGTCACTCCAACACGTATATACAACCATAATCCTCTACGGGGTACACCAATCAGAGGATAAGAAGTGAAATGAACAAAGGGTAAAGTTAAAAATAACTGTTTATTAATACATTATTAAAAAGGCAAGGGGGGGGAAAGGAGGGGAAAAAATGGACCAAAGAATAAAAGTAAAAAAGACACAAAATGGGACTTCCAAGTGGTAAAGGGAGAGAGAAGCCAGCACAGATGAATATATAGTTGGAATGATATTTATGCCGCCTGAACAAATGTCCCCTCCAAAACAGACTATAGGAGGTCTATACAACACAAGTGTGATTACCAGTTTTTTTGGGGACCGTACATATAGAACAGGCATAAGCTACCACCTAAAATTATTGTCACGATTGTGCCACATATGAGAGACAAAGGGGGGGAAGCCAGAGATAAAGCAATCATAGGGGATATCCCAAAGTACCAAGACCGCAGAGGCTGAATCATTAAACAGCTACTCATAAGGCTGATGAGAAAAAATCCCTATATAATAGCAGAATAATGGCTGTGAAAATGACGTGGATAAGGTGGCTTATATTACCTGTAAAATATCGTGGAGGAGATGGAGGCAAGTGCCGAGAGGTCAGGTAGGCATGCAGAGGCATGCGGCTGTGTATGGCTGCGCTCTCCCGACGCCCGACGAGCGCCGTTTCGCAAGGATGCTTCTTCCGGGGGCGGGTACTGGGGTTTAGAAGAGGCCGGTGTTTTATGGGGAAGGGGGTGTACTGATAGGCGGAGAGGTATAGGGGTGTATCGTGGTGCGGCTGCCTGGACCAATCTGAGCGCAGGCGTCAGGAAAAGCCCCCTGTTGCTAAGGGGACCTCCGGAAATGCACTCCTGTGGCACGCAGTGGAACGCACTGCGGTCACAGAATGGAGCGCTTCCGGAGGTCAGAGGGGGCTAGGAATCTCCCAGCGCATGCGCGTCAAGGTCGCAGAAGAGGACGCCAAGGAAAAAGTAAGAGGCGTGATATGAGGCGAAGTAGGAACGCCCATAAGGAGGAGGGCGCCGCACATGGGTTACTAGTGATGGGAAATCTAGTTCATTTTGGTGATTAGTTCACCATGAACTAGTTCACTGAAAAGATTAGTTCAAAAGATTAGTTCATTTAGTTCATTTAGTTCAGTATTTCTCTGGATTCTGCTGAGAAGAGATGGATCAGTTCTAGTTCGTTACACAGAAGCTGTGGCTCCTAGGATGAGTTATAGTTTAGTTAAAATGATCAGAAATAGTTAATACATCTGATCATTACATAACAAACTCTTGTTAAAGGGGTACTCAGTCTGGAGAAAAAAAAATTCAGAAGTTATTTATTCAAGTTAGTAATTTCTTTTTTTTCTTTGTGAAATATTTATTATTATTAATATTATTTAAATGGCGTGACAGATTACCCACTGAACCGCAAGCTACACTTATCACATTGGAGCTGTAGGAACATTTTGCTTTCTTCTGATCTTCACTAAGTGTGAAATGATTCCATACCTGGCTTCTTTCTCTTCAGTGTATTATCTGCACACATTATGGTCACTTGCAGTCTCTGGTATTGAGCACTGAGCAGTCAGACAGTATTCATTTCACACCACTGCAATAGGTTGCAAAAGGAAGAGATGTGGTGAAACTACATAGAACTACAGATTTACCAAGCTGCCTCACAGTAAATGGATCTTTTGCTGCCCACAGCAACCAATCACAGCTCATATTTCACTTGCCAGAACACTGCACTGCACTACTGCAGTATCAGAAAGCTGACCTGTGATTGGTTGCTATGGGGCAAAGAAAATCTTCCTATTAGACAGCCTGATAATTCTCCACCCTATCCTGGGAGGAGCTGAGAGGGAATGCATCATGTCATGTGACCTGTGAACTAAATGAACTATATGAACTGCTGAACTAGATGTTCTGTTGAGGCTGATCTTATCACAAAGACTGGTGAGGGGCATGAACCACCGCAGAAACACTCTCTCTCATAGACACATGAGCTGTGTCTGTCTACTCTACAATTTCAGTTTTTATTATTACTATTATATTTGTATTTACTATTTGATGTATGGTATAATGTTTTACTACCTTCTTTTCCAGCATCAGGAGCTATAAAGAGCAAGTGTGAGACCAGGGATCTTCAGTGTGAGGAGCTGTGTGAGGGATCACTCTCTGTCTCCTCCCACTTGCTGTTTAGTTCATAATGAACTAATCTCTGTCAGGATGGTGAACTAGATGAACTAGTTCACTCTGAAGATTAGTTCATTTTGAACTACTCACTGTCACGCACGCGCCCAGACTGGTTGGCGCGGGCATACGGGGGTGTGGCCCCACTGGACCACAGACCAAACTTCCCTGGAAGGGGCGTAACTAAGTAGCTTCCTAGGTGTTCGCTGGAGCCTCTGATGGTGAGGTCAGACTTGTGCAATAGGAAGCTACCAGGTGCCACTCCAGGGTAATGTCTGGCTGTGGCTGCTGATCCCACTAAGGAACGGAGCGGGCACGGCTGGCACTCTGGCTGACAGGCGGGCACGGCTGGGACACAGGCAGGCAGACGGGTACAACAGAGACACTGGCGAGCAGGCGGACACGACTGGCTCTCTGGTAGGCAGGCAGGTACGAGAAACAGGTTGGAACCTGTTCAGACAGGAGGACTAAGTAACAAGTAGAGAAAGACCGCAAGAGCGGATGCAGAGCGAAAGCACAAGAGCTAGAACCAAGAACAGAAACGCAGGAGGCTGAGTACGAGTAGAAGGTGGAACGAAGAGAAGGAGAAGGCAGAGCCAAGGGCGGAGCCGCAAGAGGCGGAGCCAAGGGCGGAGATGCTGGAGGCGGAGCCAAGAGCAGAGACGCTGGAGGCGGAGCCAAGAGCGGAGACGCTGGAGGCGGAGCCAAGAGCGGAGATGCTGGAGGCGGAGCCAAGAGCGGAGACGCTGAAGGCGGAGCCAAGAGCGGAGACGCTGGAGGAGGAGCCAAGAGCGGAGACGCTGGAGGCGGAGCCAAGAGCGGAGACACTGGAGGCGGAGCCAAGAGCGGAGACGCTGGAGGTGGAGCCAAGAGCGGAGACGCTGGAGGCGGAACCAAAAGCGGAGACGCTGGAGGTAACACCAAGAGCGGAGACGCTGGAGGCGGAGCCAAGAGCAGAGACGGAGCCAAGTGCAGAAACACAGGAGGCGGAGCCAGATAGAACCGCAAAGAGCGGAGCCAGATAGAACCGCAAAGAGCGGAGCCACAGAGCAAAGCCAGAGAGTGTGAAGCAAGGTCTGAGTGCAGAGCTGCAAGAGTGCGGAGTGTAAGCAGACTGAGAACACAAGGAAAGAAAGCAGGGAAGGAAGCCCCAGACAAGGAGACCGAGAAAAGACAAAGTACAGACAAGGCAATGGAACAAGACACAGGGACAAAGACACAGGGACCAGGATATTCTGCCTCCTGGAGGGCGGACTACAAGATCAAGGCAATAGCACAGAGAAAAGCCTCCAGAGAGGGAGTAACTCAGAGCAAGGCCAGGCAAACTCAGCAGCTAAACACTAACTGAGCTAACACATTGCACAGGCCCAGACCACAGGGTGGAGCTGCACTATATACAGGAGGCCTCTTGATAATTTGTCAGGAACTGATTAGACAGATGCACCTGATTCCTATAAGAACCAGAGAATTCAGGCGCCGGCCCCCTATACACATAGCCATGAAGCATGCACAGAGCAGAGACACAGAACATGGAGCTGGCATTAAACAGAAACCACATCATGGCCTGGAGCAGTGGGTAAGATTGTGTGAGAGATGTGAGGCCATGCTGTGATGCCAGCAGAGTTGTTACACTCACTCACGAACTACTCATCACTACTGAAGATAGGGGCGGCAGCTCCTAAGGACAATGGAATAGTTATTAGAGTAGAGATATAATATTAAGGAGAGCGGAGGATATGAACCTGGATAGAGGGAGGGAGGAGGGCGAGCACAGGGGCACTGGTTAATAAGAAATGGGCAGGGGGGGGGCCGATGAATACGACACGTGCACCCAGGGGAATCCCTATACCTGCATGATCCCATTCAGTGGTGGCAGCGGAGACGAGGGGAATAGGGATATGTGTAAATCAAGGGAGTGGGACAGTGGTGAATAAACTAACTGAAAGTTGGATAGGAAAGATGGGTAGTGTAGTTATAAAGCTACCAGGGGGTGGTATGTAGAAATACATAAGAGAAGGTGCAGCAGTGCACCGGGGGTGACCAGAAATAAGGGAATATTAGGATTGATATTAGCCTCAGAAATAACAAGTCTGGAGCGGCAGTGCACTAGGGGGGGGAGAGTGACGATAAAAAAGGGGGGATATTAATATGATAATAGCCCCCGAATAGATAAATATGATAACATAAATAATAAATAAATAAAGCAACTATCCATAGATATAAGTGATGGGTAAGGTAAATACATATATATACATAATCCTTGAAGTAAAAAAGATATATATATCAAGAAGGTGGTATATATGCCACGTATATCAAGGTGCTAGAGTGCGACATTAAGAAAAAATAAATAATAAAAAAGTAATATATAAATATAAAAAATTAAAAAATTACTAAAATAATAATAAAATAAAGATGTGAAAAAATATTATATATATTTTATAGGGGAAAAAAAGGGGGACGGAGTGTGTTGTGAATTCTGTTGTCGGGCTCCCTCCTGTGGTCATGAATGGTACTTCGGCTGGTTCTGTCCATGGACTTCCTCTGGTGGGTGTTTCTGAGTTTCCTTCCACAGGTGACGAGGTTAATTCGTTAGCTGGCTGCTCTATTTAACTCCACTTAGATCTTTGCTCCATGCCACCTATCAATGTTCCAGTATTGGTCTAGTTCACTCCTGGATCTTTCTTGTGACCTGCCTTCCCAGCAGAAGCTAAGTTCCAGCTTGTATTTCTTTGGTTTGCTATTTTTCTGTCCAGCTTGCTATTTTTATTGTTGTCTTGCTTGCTGGAAGCTCTGGGACGCAGAGGGAGCGCCTCCGCACCGTGAGTCGGTGCGGAGGGTCTTTTTGCGCCCTCTGCGTGGTCGTTTTGTAGGCTTTTGTGCTGACCGCAACGTAACCTTTCCTATCCTCGGTCTGTTCAGTAAGTCGGGCCTCACTTTGCTAAATCTATTTCATCTCTGTGTTTGTATTTTCATCTTTACTCACAGTCATTATATGTGGGGGGCTGCCTTTTCCTTTGGGGAATTTCTCTGAGGCAAGGTAGGCTTTATTTTTCTATCTTCAGGGCTAGCTAGTTCCTTAGGCTGTGCCGAGTTGCATAGGGAGCGTTAGGCGCAATCCACGGCTATTTCTAGTGTGTTTGATAGGATTAGGGATTGCGGTCAGCAGAGTTCCCACGTTCCAGAGCTCGTCCTTTATTATCAGTAACTATCAGGTCATTCTGTGTGCTCTTAACCACCAGGTCCATTATTGTCCTGACCACCAGGTCATAACAGTACAGGTGGCCCAAAGTACTAATGCATCTCAATAGAGGGATAAGAGAAGTTCTGTGTTGTGAATTCTGTGGCAGAGCTCCCTCCTGTGGTCACGAGTGGTACTTCGGCTGATTCTCTTTGTGAGCTTCCGTTGGTGGAGGAAAGTGGTACTGCGGCTTCTGAGTTTCCTTCCTCAGGTGATGTGGTGAAGTCGTTAGGTGCTGCTCTATTTAACTCCACCTAGTGCTTTGATCCTGGCCTCCAGTCAGTGTTCTAGTATTGGACCTGTTTCCTCCTGGATCGTTCCTGTGGCCTGCTGCTCTGCATAGCTAAGTTCCACTTTGCAATTTTGTTTGCTGTTTTTTTTGTCCAGCTTGTATATTTGTTTTCTCCTGCTTGCTGGAAGCTCTGGGACGCAGAGGGTGTACCTCCGTGCCGTTAGTTCGGTACGGAGGGTCTTTTTGCCCCCTTTGCGTGGTTTTTGTAGGGTTTTGTGTTGACCGCAAAGTTATCTTTCCTATCCTCGCTCTGTTTAGAAAGTCGGGCCTCACTTTGCTAAATCTATTTCATCTCTACGTTTGTCTTTTCATCTTTACTCACAGTCATTATATGTGGGGGCTGCCTTTTCCTTTGGGGTATTTCTCTGAGGCAAGGTAGGCTATTTTTCTATCTTCAGGCTAGCTAGTTTCTCAGGCCGTGCCGAGTTGCATAGGGAGTGTTAGGCGCAATCCACGGCTGCCTTTAGTGTGGTTGGAGAGGATTTGGGATTGCGGTCAACAGAGTTCCCACGTCTCAGAGCTCGTTCTTGTTTTTTGGGTTATTGCCAAGTCACTGTATGTGCGCTGACCTCTATGTCCATTGTGGTACTGAATTACCTTTCATAACAGTACTGGAGGCCAAAAGTGCTAATGATTCTCAATAGAGGGAAAAAAGAAGTTCTGAGACCATTTTTTTTTCTTTGCACTGTGTTTTGCCTTTTTTTTCCCCTAGACATTTGGGTGGTTCAGGACACAGGTGTATGTTGTGAATTCTGTGGCAGAGTTCACTCCTGTGGTCACAAGTGGTACTTCGGCTGATTCTCTCTGGGAACTTCCGTTTGTGGAGGAAAGTGGTACTGCAGCTTCTGAGTTTTCTCCCTCAGGTGATCTGGTGAGCTCGTTAGCTTCTTCTCTACTTAACTCCACCTGATGCTTTGATCTATGCTTCCTGTCAATGTTTCAGTGTGGGACTTGTTTTTTCCCTGGATCATTCCTGTGGCCTGCTGCTCTGCAAAGCTAAGTTTTGCTTATGTTATTTTGTTGCTATTTTTCTGTCCAGCTTTCTTTATTGGTTTTTTTCGCCTGCTAGAAGCTCTGAGACGCAGAGGGACCACCTCCGTACCGTTAGTCGGTGCGGAGGGTCTTTTTGTCCCCTCTGCGTGGTTTTTTATAGGTTTTTGTGCTGACCGCAAAGTTATCTTCCCTATCCTCGTTCTGTTCAGCTAGTCGGGCCTCACTTTGCTAAATCTGTTTCATCTCTATGTTTGTGTTTTCATCTTACTCACAGTCATTATATGTGGGGGGCTGCCTTTTCCTTTGGGGAATTTCTCTGAGGCAAGGTAGGCTTATTTTTCTATCTTCAGGATTAGCTAGTTTCTCAGGCTGTGACGAGGCGCCTAGGTTCTGGTCAGGAGCGCTCCACGGCTACCTTTAGTGTGGTTTGATAGGCTTAGGGATTGCGGTCTGCAGAGTTCCCACGTCTCAGAGCTCGTTCTATTATTTTGGGTTATTGTCAGTTCACTGTATGTGCTCTGACCTCCATGTCCATTGTGATTCTGAATTGCCTTTCATAACAGTACAGGAAGCCAAAAGTGCTAATGATTCTCAATAGAGGGAAAAAGAAGTTCTGAGACCATTTTTTTTTCTTTGCACTGTGTTTTGTCTTTTTTTTCCCCTAGACATTTGGGTGGTTCAGGACACAGGTGTAGCAATGGACATTAAAGGTCTGTCTTCATGTGTGGATCAGCTCACGGCAAGAGTTCAAAATATTCAAGATTTTGTGGTCCAGAATTCTTTGCTTGAACCGAGAATTCCTATTCCAGATTTGTTTTTTGGAGATAGAACTAAATTTCTGAGTTTCAAAAATAATTGTAAACTATTTCTGGCTTTGAAACCTCGCTCTTCTGGTGACCCAATTCAACAGGTTAGGATCGTCATTTCTTTTTTGCGCAGCGACCCTCAGGACTGGGCGTTTTCTCTTGCGTCAGGAGATCCTGCATTGAGTAATATCGATGCGTTTTTCCTGGCGCTTGGGTTGCTGTACGATGAGCCTAATTCAGTGGATCAGGCAGAAAAAAATTTACTGGCTCTTTGTCAGGCTCAGGATGAGATAGAGGTATATTGTCAGAAATTTAGAAAGTGGTCAGTGCTCACTCAATGGAATGAATCTGCGCTGGCAGCAATATTCAGAAAGGGTCTCTCTGAAGCCCTTAAGGATGTCATGGTGCGATTTCCTATGCCTGCTGGTTTGAATGAGTCTATGTCTTTGGCCATTCAGATCGGTCGACGCTTGCGTGAGCGTAAACCTGTGCACCATTTGGCGGTATTACCTGAGCTTAAACCTGAGCCTATGCAGTGTGATAGGACCTTGACCAGAGTTGAACGGCAAGAACATAGACGTCTGAATGGTCTGTGTTTCTACTGTGGTGATTCCACTCATGCTATCTCTGATTGTCCTAAGCGCACTAAGCGGTTCGCTAGGTCTGCCACCATTGGTACTGTACAGTCAAAATTTCTTCTGTCCGTTACCTTGATCTGCTCTTTGTCATCATATTCTGTCATGGCATTTGTGGATTCAGGCGCTGCCCTGAATTTGATGGACTTGGAATATGCTAAGCGTTGTGGGTTTTTCTTGGAGCCCTTGCAGTGTCCTATTCCATTGAGAGGAATTGATGCTACGCCTTTGGCCAAGAATAAGCCTCAATACTGGACCCAGCTGACCATGTGCATGGCTCCTGCACATCAGGAGGTTATTCGCTTTCTGGTGTTGCATAATCTGCATGATGTGGTCGTGTTGGGGTTGCCATGGCTACAAGCCCATAATCCAGTATTAGATTGGAAATCCATGTCGGTGTCCAGCTGGGGTTGTCAGGGGGTACATGGTGGTGTTCCATTTCTGTCAATTTCGTCATCCACTCCTTCTGAGGTCCCAGAGTTCTTGTCTGATTACCGGGATGTATTTGATGAGCCCAAGTCCAATACCCTACCTCCGCATAGGGATTGTGATTGTGCTATCAATTTGATTCCTGGTAGTAAATTCCCAAAAGGTCGATTGTTTAATTTGTCCGTGCCTGAGCACACCGCTATGCGCAGTTATGTGAAGGAATCCCTGGAGAAGGGGCATATTCGCCCGTCATCGTCGCCATTAGGAGCAGGGTTCTTTTTTGTAGCCAAGAAGGATGGTTCGCTGAGACCATGTATAGATTACCGCCTTCTTAATAAGATCACGGTTAAATTTCAGTACCCCTTGCCATTGTTATCTGATCTGTTTGCTCGGATTAAGGGGGCTAGTTGGTTCACAAAGATAGATCTTCGTGGTGCGTATAATCTGGTGCGAATTAAGCAAGGTGATGAATGGAAAACTGTATTTAATATGCCCGAGGGTCATTTTGAGTATCTCGTGATGCCGTTCGGACTTGCCAATGCTCCATCAGTGTTTCAGTCCTTTATGCATGACATCTTCCGAGAGTACCTGGATAAATTCCTGATTGTGTACTTGGATGACATTTTGATCTTCTCGGATGATTGGGAGTCTCATGTGAAGCAGGTCAGAACGGTTTTTCAGGTCCTGCGTGCTAATTCTTTGTTTGTGAAGGGATCAAAGTGTCTCTTTGGTGTGCAGAAGGTTTCATTTTTGGGGTTCATCTTTTCCCCTTCTACTATCGAGATGGATCCTGTTAAGGTCCAAGCCATCCATGATTGGACTCAGCCGACATCTCTGAAAAGTCTGCAAAAGTTCCTGGGCTTTGCTAAACCATTGACCGATTTGACCAAGAAGGGTGCTGATGTGGTCAATTGGTCTTCTGCTGCTGTGGAAGCTTTTCAAGAGTTGAAGCATCGTTTTTCTTCTGCCCCTGTGTTGTGTCAACCAGATGTTTCTCTTCCGTTCCAGGTCGAGGTTGATGCTTCTGAGATTGGAGCAGGGGCTGTTTTGTCGCAGAGAGGTTCTGGTTGCTCAGTGATGAAACCATGCGCTTTCTTTTCCAGGAAGTTTTCGCCTGCTGAGCGTAATTATGATGTGGGCAACCGAGAGTTGCTGGCCATGAAGTGGGCATTCGAGGAGTGGCGTCATTGGCTTGAAGGAGCTAAGCATCGCGTGGTGGTATTGACTGATCATAAGAACTTGACTTATCTCGAGTCTGCCAAGCGCTTTAATCCTAGACAAGCTCGTTGGTCGTTGTTTTTTGCCCGTTTTGACTTTGTGATTTCGTACCTTCCGGGCTCTAAAAATGTGAAGGCGGATGCTCTGTCTAGGAGTTTTGTACCCGACTCTCCGGGTTTATCTGAGCCGGCGGGTATCCTCAAGGAAGGAGTAATTGTGTCTGCCATCTCCCCTGATTTGCGGCGGGTGCTGCAAAAATTTCAGGCTAATAAACCTGATCGTTGCCCAGCGGAGAAACTGTTTGTCCCTGATAGGTGGACGAATAGAGTTATCTCTGAACTTCATTGTTCGGTGTTGGCTGGTCATCCTGGAATCTTTGGTACCAGAGAGTTAGTGGCTAGATCCTTTTGGTGGCCCTCTCTGTCGCGGGATGTGCGTGCTTTTGTGCAGTCCTGTGGGATTTGTGCTCGGGCTAAGCCCTGCTGTTCTCGTGCCAGTGGGTTGCTTTTGCCCTTGCCGGTCCCGAAGAGGCCTTGGACACATATCTCTATGGATTTTATTTCTGACCTTCCCGTTTCACAAAAGATGTCAGTCATTTGGGTGGTCTGTGATCGCTTTTCTAAGATGGTCCATCTGGTACCCTTGTCTAAATTGCCTTCCTCCTCTGATTTGGTGCCTTTGTTCTTCCAGCATGTGGTTCGTTTGCATGGCATTCCGGAGAATGTTTTTTCTGACAGAGGTTCCCAGTTTGTTTCGAGGTTTTGGCGAGCCTTTTGTGGTAGGATGGGCATTGACTTGTCTTTTTCCTCGGCTTTCCATCCTCAGACTAATTGTCAGACCGAGCGAACCAATCAGACCTTGGAAACATATCTGAGGTGCTTTGTTTCTGCTGATCAGGATGACTGGGTGTCCTTTTTGCCTTTGGCTGAGTTCGCCCTTAATAATCGGGCCAGCTCGGCTACCTTGGTTTCACCATTTTTCTGCAATTCTGGGTTCCATCCTCGTTTCTCTTCTGGACAGGTTGAGTTTTCGGACTGTCCTGGTGTGGATACTGTGGTGGACAGGTTGCAGCAGATTTGGACTCAGGTAGTGGAGAATTTGACCTTGTCCCAGGAGAAGGCTCAACTTTTCGCTAATCGCAGACGCCGTGTGGGTCCCTGACTTCGTGTTGGGGATCTGGTTTGGTTATCTTCTCGTCATATTCCTATGAAGGTTTCCTTTCCTAAGTTTAAACCTTGTTTTATTGGTCCGTATAGGATTTCTGAGGTTCTTAATCCTGTGTCTTTTCGTCTGACCCTTCCAGATTCTTTTTCCATACATAACGTATTCCATAGGTCATTGTTGCGGAGATACGTGGCACCTATGGTTCCATCTGTTGAGCCTCCTGCCCCGGTTTTGGTGGTGGGGGAATTGGAGTATATTGTGGAGAAGATTTTGGATTCTCGTGTTTCAAGACGGAAACTCCAGTATCTGGTTAAATGGAAGGGTTATGCTCAGGAAGATAATTCCTGGGTTTTTGCCTCTGATGTCCATGCTCCCGATCTTGTTCGTGCCTTTCATGTGGCTCATCCTGGTCGGCCTGGGGGCTCTGGTGAGGGTTCGGTGACCCCTCCTCAAGGGGGGGGTACTGTTGTGAATTCTGTGGCAGAGTTCACTCCTGTGGTCACAAGTGGTACTTCGGCTGATTCTCTCTGGGATCTTCCGTTTGTGGAGGAAAGTGGTACTGCGGCTTCTGAGTTTCCTCCCTCAGGTGATCTGGTGAGCTCGTTAGCTTCTTCTCTACTTAACTCCACCTGATGCTTTGATCTATGCTTCCTGTCAATGTTTCAGTGTGGGACTTGTTTTTTCCCTGGATCATTCCTGTGGCCTGCTGCTCTGCAAAGCTAAGTTTTGCTTATGTTATTTTGTTGCTATTTTTCTGTCCAGCTTGCTTTATTGGTTTTTCTCGCCTGCTGGAAGCTCTGAGACGCAGAGGGACCACCTCCGTACCGTTAGTCGGTGCGGAGGGTCTTTTTGTCCCCTCTGCGTGGTTTTTTTATAGGTTTTTGTGCTGACCGCAAAGTTATCTTCCCTATCCTCGTTCTGTTCAGCTAGTCGGGCCTCACTTTGCTAAATCTGTTTCATCTCTATGTTTGTGTTTTCATCTTACTCACAGTCATTATATGTGGGGGGCTGCCTTTTCCTTTGGGGAATTTCTCTGAGGCAAGGTAGGCTTATTTTTCTATCTTCAGGATTAGCTAGTTTCTCAGGCTGTGACGAGGCGCCTAGGTTCTGGTCAGGAGCGCTCCACGGCTACCTTTAGTGTGGTTTGATAGGTTTAGGGATTGCGGTCTGCAGAGTTCCCACGTCTCAGAGCTCGTTCTATTATTTTGGGTTATTGTCAGTTCACTGTATGTGCTCTGACCTCCATGTCCATTGTGATTCTGAATTGCCTTTCATAACAGGTGTAGCAATGGACATTAAAGGTCTGTCTTCATGTGTGGATCAGCTCACAGCAAGAGTACAGAGTATTCAAGACTTTGTGGTTCAGAATTCTATGTTAGAACCGAGAATTCCTATTCCTGATTTGTTTTTCGGAGATAGAACTAAATTTCTGAGTTTCAAAAATAATTGTAAACTATTTTTGGCTTTGAAACCTCGCTCCTCTGGTTACCCAGTTCCACAAGTTAGGATCGTTATTTCTTTTTTGCGTGGCGACCCTCAGGACTGGGCATTTTCTCTTGCGTCAGGAGATCCTACATTAAGTAATATCGATGCGTTTTTCCTGGCGCTCGGATTGCTGTACGATGAGCCTAATTCTGTGGATCAGGCAGAGAAGAATTTGCTGGCTCTGTGTCAGGGTCAGGATGAAGTAGAGGTATATTGTCAGAAATTTAGAAAGTGGTCCGTACTCACTCAGTGGAATGAAGGTGCGCTCGCAGCTATTTTCAAAAAAGGTCTCTCTGAAGCCCTTAAGGATGTCATGGTGGGATTTCCTATGCCTGCTGGTCTGAATGAGTCTATGTCTTTGGCCATTCAGATCGGTCGACACTTGCGTGAGCGTAAATCTGTGCACCATTTGGCGGTATTACTTGAGCTTAAACTCGAACCTATGCAGTGCGATAGGACTTTGACCAGAGTTGAACGGCAAGAGCACAGACGTCTGAATGGGCTGTGTTTCTACTGTGGTGATTCCACTCATGCTATCTCTGATTGTCCTAAGCGCACTAAGCGGTTCGCTAGGTCTGCCACCATTGGTACGGTACAGTCAAAATTTCTTCTGTCTGTTACCTTGATCTGCTCTTTGTCATCTTATTCTGTCATGGCATTTGTGGACTCAGGCGCTGCTCTGAATTTGATGGACTTGGAGTATGCTAGGCGTTGTGGATTTTTCTTGGAGCCCTTGCAGTGTCCTATTCCTTTGAGAGGAATTGATGCTACGCCTTTGGCCAAGAATAAGCCTCAGTACTGGACCCAGCTGACCATGTGCATGGCTCCTGCACATCAGGAGGTTATTCGCTTTCTGGTGTTGCATAATCTGCATGATGTGGTCATGTTGGTGTTGCCATGGCTACAAGTCCATAATCCAGTATTAGATTGGAAATCCATGTCTGTGTCCAGCTGGCGTTGTCAGGGGTACATGGTGATGTCCCATTTCTGACTATTTCGTCATCCATCCCTTCTGAGGTTCCTGAGTTCTTGTCAGATTACCGGGATTTATTTAATGAGCCCAAGTCCGATACCCTACCTCCACATAGGGATTGTGATTGTGCTATCGATTTGATTCCTGGTAGTAAATTCCCTAAAGGTCGACTGTTTAATTTATCTGTGCCTGAGCATGCCGCCATGCGGAGTTATGTGAAGGAGTCTTTGGAGAAGGGGCATATTCGCCCGTCATCGTCGCCATTAGGAGCAGGGTTCTTTTTTGTAGCCAAGAAGGATGGTTCACTGAGACATTGTATAGACTACCGCCTTCTAAATAAGATCACGGTTAAATTTCAGTACCCCTTGCCATTGTTATCTGATTTGTTTGCTCGGATTAAGGGGGCTAGTTGGTTCACCAAGATAGATCTTCGTGGTGCGTATAATCTTGTGCGTATTAAGCGAGGCGATGAGTGGAAAACTGCATTTAATACGCCCGAGGGCCATTTTGAGTATCTAGTAATGCCATTCGGACTTGCCAATGCTCCATCAGTGTTTCAGTCCTTTATGCATGACATCTTCCGAGAGTACCTGGATAAATTCCTGATTGTGTACTTAGATGACATTTTGATCTTCTCGGATGATTGGGAGTCTCATGTGAAGCAGGTCAGAATGGTGTTTCAGGTCCTGCGTGCTAATTCTTTGTTTGTGAAGGGATCAAAGTGTCTCTTTGGTGTTCAGAAGGTTTCATTTTTGGGGTTCATCTTTTCCCCTTCTACTATCGAGATGGACCCTGTTAAGGTCCAAGCAATCCATAATTGGACTCAGCCGACATCTCTGAAAAGTCTGCAAAAGTTCCTGGGCTTTGCTAATTTTTATCGTCGCTTCATCTGCAATTTTTCTAGTATTGCTAAACCATTGACCGATTTGACCAAGAAAGGTGCTGATGTGGTCAATTGGTCTTCTGCTGCTGTGGAAGCTTTTCAAGAGTTGAAGCGTCGTTTTTCTTCTGCCCCTGTGTTGTGTCAACCTGATGTTTCGCTTCCGTTCCAGGTCGAGGTTGATGCTTCTGAGATTGGAGCAGGGGCTGTTTTGTCGCAGAGAGGTTCTGATTGATCGGTGATGAAACCATGCGCTTTATTTTCCAGGAAGTTTTCGCCTGCTGAGCGAAATTATGATGTGGGCAATCGAGAGTTGCTGGCCATGAAGTGGGCACTCGAGGAGTGGCGTCATTGGCTTGAAGGAGCTAAGCATCGCATGGTGGTCTTGACTGATCATAAGAACTTGACTTATCTCGAGTCTGCCAAGCGGTTGAATCCTAGACAAGCTCGTTGGTTGTTGTTTTTTGCCCGTTTTGACTTTGTGATTTCATACCTTCCGGGCTCTAAAAATGTGAAGGCGGATGCTCTGTCTAGGAATTTTGTGCCCAACTCTCCGGGTGTATCTGAGCCAGCGGGTATCCTCAAAGAGGGAGTAATTGTGTCTGCTATCTCCCCTGATTTGCGGCGGGTGCTGCAAAAATTTCAGGCTAATAAACCTGATCGTTGCCCAGCGGAGAAACTGTTTGTCCCTGATAGGTGGACGAATAAAGTTATCTCTGAGGTTCATTGTTCGGTGTTGGCTGGTCATCCTGGAATCTTTGGTACCAGAGAGTTAGTGGCTAGATCCTTTTGGTGGCCATCTCTGTCGCGGGATGTGCGTACTTTTGTGCAGTCCTGTGGGATTTGTGCTCGGGCTAAGCCCTGCTGTTCTCGTGCCAGTGGGTTGCTTTTGCCCTTGCCGGTCCCGAAGAGGCCTTGGACACATATCTCTATGTATTTTATTTCAGATCTTCCCGTCTCTCAAAAGATGTCAGTCATTTGGGTGGTCTGTGATCGCTTCTCTAAGATGGTCCATTTGGTACCCTTGTCTAAATTGCCTTCATCCTCTGATTTGGTGCCATTGTTTTTCCAGCATGTGGTTCGTTTACATGGCATTCCAGAGAATATCGTTTCTGACAGAGGTTCCCAGTTTGTTTCGAGGTTTTGGCGAGCTTTTGTGGTAGGATGGGCATTGACTTGTCTTTTTCCTCGGCTTTCCATCCTCAGACTAATGGCCAGACCGAACGAACCAATCAGACCTTGGAAACATATTTGAGATGCTTTGTTTCTGCTGATCAGGATGACTGGGTGTCCTTTTTGCCTTTGGCTGAGTTCGCCCTTAATAATCGGGCCAGCTCGGCTACCTTGGTTTCACCGTTTTTCTGCAACTCTGTGGGTTCCATCCTCGTTTCTCTTCAGGGTAGGTTGAGTCTTCGGACTGTCCTGGTGTGGATACTGTGGTGGACAGGTTGCAGCAGATTTGGACTCATGTGGTGGACAAATTGACTTTGTCCCAGGAGAAGGCTCAGCGTTTCGCTAATCGCAGACGCTGCGTGGGTCCCCGACTTCGGGTTGGGGACTTGGTTTGGTTATCTTCTCGTCATATTCCTATGAAGGTTTCCTCTCCTAAGTTTAAACCTTGTTTTATTGGTCCGTATAGGATTTCTGAGGTTCTTAATCCTGTGTCTTTTCGTTTGACCCTTCCAGATTCTTTTTCCATACATAACGTATTCCATAGGTCATTGTTGCGGAGATACGTGGCACCTATGGTTCCATCTGTTGATCCTCCTGCCCTGGTTTTGGTGGAGGGGGAGTTGGAGTATATTGTGGAGAAGATTTTGGATTCTCGTGTTTCAAGGCGGAAACTCCAGTATCTGGTTAAGTGGAAGGGTTATGCTCAGGAGGATAATTCCTGGGTCTTTGCCTCTGATGTCCATGCTCCCGATCTTGTTCGAGCCTTTCATATGGCTCATCCTGGTCATCCTGGGAGCTCTGGTGAGGGTTCGGTGACCCCTCCTCAAGGGGGGGGTACTGTTGTGAATTCTGTGGCACAGCTCCCTCCTGTGGTCACGAGTGGTACTTCGGCTGATTCTCTTTGTGAGCTTCCGTTGGTGGAGGAAAGTGGTACTGCGGCTTCTGAGTTTCCTTCCTCAGGTGATGTGGTGAAGTCGTTAGGTGCTGCTCTATTTAACTCCACCTAGTGCTTTGATCCTGGCCTCCAGTCAATGTTCTAGTATTGATTAAGTAAATAAGGCAGCACACTGCAGCGCTAGAACATACAAACTTGAAATACGAAATTTGAACTGCATTACTGCACTAGAAATATGAAAAATGAGAGCTTTTAGCGCATAAAAATGGCCAATTTTATGTGTACCTGGTAGCCCCTTTACGGCATCTCTCTTATACCAGGTCCTAAACTTGCCTTACCTCGCTGAGAATAAACGTCTCCATCTGAATGGGTACATGTGAAACCTCTTCCTAGACTAAAATTCTCTCTCTGTGGAGGGGTATTGGACCTGCTGTAATTAAAACACCTGTGGCTAGGAGGCGGAGTGCACGATCAGAAGGCTAAAGAATACATTTCAAAAACCTGACCGGCACATCCAAACATACACTCAGTGTGAACAGGTGCTGAACCTAGAGTCGCCAACTCGTATATAGTTAAGTAAATAAGGCAGCACACTGCAGCGCTAGAACATACAAACTTGAAATACGAAATTTGAACTGCATTACTGCACTAGAAATATGAAAAATGAGAGCTTTTAGCGCATAAAAATGGCCAATTTTATGTGTACCTGGTAGCCCCTTTACGGCATCTCTCTTATACCAGGTCCTAAACTTGCCTTACCTCGCTGAGAATAAACGTCTCCATCTGAATGGGTACATGTGAAACCTCTTCCTAGACTAAAATTCTCTCTCTGTGGAGGGGTATTGGACCTGCTGTAATTAAAACACCTGTGGCTAGGAGGCGGAGTGCACGATCAGAAGGCTAAAGAATACATTTCAAAAACCTGACCGGCACATCCAAACATAGACTCAGTGTGAACAGGTGCTGAACCTAGAGTCGCCAACTCGTATATAGTTAAGTAAATAAGGCAGCACACTGCAGCGCTAGAACATACAAACTTGAAATACGAAATTTGAACTGCATAACTGCACTAGAAATATGAAAAATGAGAGCTTTTAGCGCATAAAAATGGCCAATTTTATGTGTACCTGGTAGCCCCTTTACGGCATCTCTCTTATACCAGGTCCTAAACTTGCCTTACCTCGCTGAGAATAAACGTCTCCATCTGAATGGGTACATGTGAAACCTCTTCCTAGACTAAAATTCTCTCTCTGTGGAGGGGTATTGGACCTGCTGTAATTAAAACACCTGTGGCTAGGAGGCGGAGTGCACGATCAGAAGGCTAAAGAATACATTTCAAAAACCTGACCGGCACATCCAAACATAGACTCAGTGTGAACAGGTGCTGAACCTAGAGTCGCCAACTCGTATATAGTTAAGTAAATAAGGCAGCACACTGCAGCGCTAGAACATACAAACTTGAAATACGAAATTTGAACTGCGTTACTGCACTAGAAATATGAAAAATGAGAGCTTTTAGCGCATAAAAATGGCCAATTTTATGTGTACCTGGTAGCCCCTTTACGGCATCTCTCTTATACCAGGTCCTAAACTTGCCTTACCTCGCTGAGAATAAACGTCTCCATCTGAATGGGTACATGTGAAACCTCTTCCTAGACTAAAATTCTCTCTCTGTGGAGGGGTATTGGACCTGCTGTAATTAAAACACCTGTGGCTAGGAGGCGGAGTGCACGATCAGAAGGCTAAAGAATACATTTCAAAAACCTGACCGGCACATCCAAACATAGACTCAGTGTGAACAGGTGCTGAAATGTTCTAGTATTGGACCTGTTTCCTCCTGGATCGTTCCTGTGGCCTGCTGCTCTGCATAGCTAAGTTCCACTTTGCTATTTTGTTTGCTGTTTTTTTTCTGTCCAGCTTGTATATTTGTTTTCTCCTGCTTGCTGGAAGCTCTGGGACGCAGAGGGTGTACCTCCGTGCCGTTAGTTTAGTACGGAGGGTCTTTTTGCCCCCTTTGCGTGGTTTTTGTAGGGTTTTGTGTTGACCGCAAAGTTATCTTTCCTATCCTCGCTCTGTTTAGAAAGTCGGGCCTCACTTTGCTAAATCTATTTCATCTCTACGTTTGTCTTTTCATCTTTACTCACAGTCATTATATGTGGGGGCTGCCTTTTCCTTTGGGGTATTTCTCTGAGGCAAGGTAGGCTATTTTTCTATCTTCAGGCTAGCTAGTTTCTCAGGCCGTGCCGAGTTGCATAGGGAGCGTTAGGCGCAATCCACGGCTGCCTTTAGTGTGGTTAGAGAGGATTTGGGATTGCGGTCAACAGAGTTCCCACGTCTCAGAGCTCGTTCTTGTTTTTTGGGTTATTGCCAGGTCACTGTATGTGCGCTGACCTCTGTGTCCATTGTGGTACTGAATTTCCTTTCATAACAGTTCTGAGACCATTTTTTTTTCTTTGCAGTGTGTTTTGTCTCTCTTTTCCCCTTTACCTCTGGGTGGTTCAGGACACAGGTGTAAACATGGACATTCAAGGTCTGTCCTCTTGAATGGATAATCTCATTACAAGGGTACAAAACATTCAAGATTTTGTGGTTCAGAATCCGATGTCAGAGCCTAGGATTCCAATTCCTGATTTATTTTTGGTGATAGATCTATGTTCTTGAATTTCAAAAATAATTGTAAATTGTTTCTTGCCTTGAAACCTCGCTCCTCAGGTGACCCTGTTCAACAAGTAAAGATCATTATTTCTTTGTTACGTGGTGACCCTCAAGACTGGGCATTTTCCCTTGCGTCAGGAGATCCAGCATTGCGTGATGTTGATGCGTTTTTCCTGGCGCTTGGATTGCTTTATGACGAACCTAATTCAGTGGATCAGGCAGAGAAAATCTTGCTGGCTCTGTGTCAGGGTCAGGATGAAGTGGAGATATATTGTCAGAAGTTTAGAAAGTGGTCTGTGCTCACTCAGTGGAATGAATGTGCCCTGGCAGCAATCTTCAGAAAGGGTCTCTCTGAAGCCCTTATGGATGTCATGGTGGGATTTCCCATGCCTGCTGGTCTGAATGAGTCTATGTCCTTGGCCATTCAGATCGATCGACGCTTGAGTGAGCGTAAAGCTGTGCACCATTTGGCGGTACTATCTGAGCATGGGCCTGAGCCTATGCAATGTGATAGGACTTTGACCAGAGCTGAACGGCAAGAACACAGACATCGGAATGGGCTATGTTTTTACTGTGGTGATTCCACTCATGCTATCTCCGATTGTCCTAAGCGCACTAAGCGGTTCGCTAGGTCTGCCACCATTGGTACGGTACAGTCTAAATTTCTATTGTCCGTTACTCTGATTTGCTCTTTGTCATCCTATTCTGTTATGGCATTTGTGGATTCAGGCGCTGCCCTGAATTTGATGGACTTGGAGTATGCTAGGCGCTGTGGTTTTTTCTTGGAGCCCTTGTAGTATCCTATTCCATTGAGAGGAATTGATGCTACGCCTTTGGCCAAGAATAAGCCTCAGTACTGGACCCAATTGACCATGTGCATGGCTCCTGCACATCAGGAGGATATCCGCTTTCTGGTGTTGCATAATTTGCATGATGTGGTCGTTTTGGGGTTGCCATGGCTACAGGTTCATAATCCAGTATTGGACTGGAAATCTATGTCTGTGTCCAGCTGGGGTTGTCAGGGGGTACATGGAGATGTTCCATTTTTGTCTATTTCGTCTTCCACTCCTTCTGAAGTTCCAGAGTTTTTGTCGGATTATTGGGATGTATTTGATGAGCCCAAAGCCAGTGCCCTACCTCCTCATAGGGATTGCGATTGTGCAATTTATTTGATTCCTGGTAGTAAGTTTCCTAAGGGCCGATTGTTCAATTTATCTGTGCCAGAACATGCGCTATGCAGAGTTATATAAAGGAATCCTTGGAGAAAGGCCATATTCGCCCGTCGTCATCACCGTTAGGAGCAAGGTTCTTTTTTTGTGGCCAAGAAGGATGGTTCTTTGAGACCTTTTATTGATTACCGCCATCTTAATAAAATTACAGTCAAATTTCAGTATACTTTGCCATTGCTGTCTGATTTGTTTGCTCGTATTAAAGGGGCTAGTTGGTTCACCAAGATAGATCTTCGAGGGGCGTATAATCTTGTACGTATTAAACAAGGCGATGAATGGAAAACAGCATTTAATACGCCCGAGGGCCATTTTGAGTACCTGGTGATGCCATTCGGGCTTTCCAATGCTCCATCAGTATTTCAGTCCTTCATGCATGACATCTTCCGAGAGTACCTGGATAAATTCCTGATTGTGTATTTGGATGATATTTTGGTCTTTTCGGATGATTGGGAGTCTCATGTGAAGCAGGTCAGAATGGTGTTCCAGGTCCTTCGTGCGAATTCCTTGTTTGTGAAGGGGTCAAAGTGTCTCTTTGGAGTTCAGAAGGTTTCATTTTTGGGGTTCATTTTTTCCCCTTCTACTATCGAGATGGACCCTGTTAAAGTCCAGGCCATTTACGATTGGACTCAGCCGACATCTGTGAAGAGCCTGCAAAAGTTCCTGGGCTTTGCTAATTTTTATCAGCGCTTCATCGCTAATTTTTCTACTGTTGCTAAACCGTTGACTGATTTGACCAAGAAGGGTGCTGATGTGGTCAATTGGTCTTCTGCAGCTGTGGAGGCTTTTCAGGAGTTGAAGCATCGTTTTTCTTCTGCCCCTGTGTTGTGCCAGCCAGATGTTTCGCTCCCGTTTCAGGTTGAGGTTGATGCTTCTGAGATTGGAGCAGGGGCTGTTTTGTCGCAAAGAAGTTCTGATGGCTCGGTGATGAAGCCATGTGCTTTCTTTTCTAGAAAGTTTTCGCCTGCTGAGCGTAATTATGATGTTGTTAATCGTGAGTTGTTGGCCATGAAGTGGGCATTCGAGGAGTGGCGTCATTGGCTTGAAGGAGCCAAGCATCGCGTGGTGGTCTTGACAGATCACAAGAATTTGACTTATCTTGAGTCTGCCAAACGGTTGAATCCGAGACAGGCTCAATGGTCGTTATTTTTCTCCCGTTTTGATTTTGTGGTTTCGTACCTTCCGGGCTCTAAGAATGTGAAGGCTGATGCCCTGTCAAGGAGTTTTGTGCCTGACTCTCCGGGTGTTCCTGAGCCGGCGGGTATTATCAAAGAGGGGGTAATTTTGTCTGCCATCTCCCCTGATTTGCGGCGGGTGCTGCAAAAATTTCAGTCTGATAGACCTGACCGTTGCCCAGCGGAGAAACTGTTTGTCCCTGATAGATGGACTAGTAGAGTTATCTCTGAGATTCATTGTTCAGTGTTGGCTGGGCATCCTGGAATCTTTGGTACCAGAGATTTGGTGGCTAGATCCTTTTGGTGGCCGTCTTTGTCACGGGATGTGCGTTCTTTTGTGCAGTCCTGTGGGACTTGTGCTCGGGCTAAGCCCTGCTGTTCTCGTGCCAGTGGGTTGCTTTTGCCCTTGCCGGTCCCGAATTGGCCCTGGACGCATATTTCTATGGATTTTATTTCGGATCTCCCCGTCTCTCAAAAGATGTCGGTCATTTGGGTGGTTTGTGATCGCTTTTCTAAGATGGTCCATTTGGTACCTTTGTCTAAATTGCCTTCCTCCTCTGATTTGGTGCCATTATTTTTCCAGCATGTGGTTCGTTTACATGTTATCCCAGAGAACATAGTTTCTGACAGAGGTTCCCAGTTTGTTTCGAGGTTTTGGCGATCCTTTTGTGCAAGGATGGGCATTGATTTGTCTTTTTCCTCGGCTTTCCATCCTCAGACAAATGGCCAAACCGAACGAACTAATCAAACTTTGGAAACATATCTGAGATGCTTTGTTTCTGCTGATCAGGATGATTGGGTGTCCTTTTTGCCGTTGGCTGAGTTCGCCCTTAATAATCGGGACAGCTCGGCTACTTTGGTTTCGCCGTTTTTCTGCAATTCTGGTTTCCATCCTCGTTTCTCTTCAGGGCAGGTTGAGTCTTCGGACTGTCCTGGTGTAGATACTGTGGTGGATAGGTTGCAGCAGATTTGGACTCATGTGGTGGACAATTTGACATTGTCCCAGGAGAAGGCTCAACGTTTCGCTAACCGCCAGCGCTGTGTGGGTCCCCGACTTCGTGTTGGGGATTTTGTTTGGTTGTCGTCTCGTTATGTTCCTATGAAGGTTTCCTCTCCTAAGTTTAAGCCTCGTTTCATTGGTCCGTATAAGATTTCTGAGGTTATCAATCCTGTGTCATTTCGTTTGACCCTTCCTGCTTCTTTTGCCATCCATAATGTGTTCCATAGGTCGTTATTGCGGAGATACGTGGCGCCTGTGGTTCCATCCGTTGATCCTCCTCCCCTGGTGTTGGTTGAGGGGGAGTTGGAGTATGTGGTGGAGAAGATTTTGGATTCTCGTGTGTTAGGAGTCGAGTTTCCTCTGCTGCACAGGAGGAATCTCGATCCGTGTCTGCTGCGGTCTCCCATTCTGCATCGGCCGCAGTGGGGTCTGCTCAGCGGAGGCGTCGCTCCCAGCGTCTTGCTGGGACTGATTCTGTGCAGAGGGTTACTACGGCCTTTTCTGGCTCTCCTGTTGTACCCTGCACTGATCTGAGCAGGCTTCTCTGGGACTAAGTCCTTATTTTCACACACTGAGCATACCCAGGGCAAGATCTCCCATTGGAGATCAAGGGTCACATGCTCAGGTACTGCAGCACATTCCATTGGTCCTCCAGGAAGGTCCTGAAAGGGCAAAACTTCGGTAGCAGCTTCCTGTGCTGCAACTATATAAACTGCGCATGACCGCACGGCCATGCGCTAGTATTGTCTTGATAATATGTGTGTGTGTTGTGAGTGAAAGTCGCTCTTTAAAATACCCTCCCTATTGGATGACTGTTCGCGGAAGGTGTATGTTTGCTATCTAGCGCCCGACTTATCCAACAGCACGTTACACACATAACAGCGTCTAGTTGCTGTGACCGCCTGTACGGCGCTGTGCGCTTCCTCTGCGCTTTCCTTACCCAAGCCTGGGTGGTTAGTGGCGTCCGTCAGTGCGGCACTGCATGCACTCTCGTGCCTTTATATACTATTTTTATAGTTTCCTTACACACCCAGTTGCGGTGTTGTGCCAGCAAGTGGTCTAATCGGACTTCAATCCTGTGTTGGGGTTGTGTTCGCTGACTTCTTGCTCGCGCTCTATGTGCGGTACCGCGGTCCTGTGACTCAACAGGATCGCTTCCTTCACGCAGGGTGAAGTTAACCCGTGCGTGTATACTTATAGTACCGCCATATAGTCCGTCTTACTAGCAGCAGGGTTTTTACCTGCACGGTGGACCTCGGACTGCGAACGCACCTAGTTTCATATCATCTATACTTGGTACGTTCCGCCAGTCCTTAACATAATACTAGCGTCAAGGTCTGGCTAGTAAATGGCGGACATTCAGCAATCTTTGCGGTATATCCAGCAGCTGGAGGGTAGGTTGACGGCTTTCGAGAGCTCAACCTCAGCTGTGGATGTTACCGCAGTTGCTGTACAGGCTGCTAGCATGGCTGCAGCAACCTTGTCCACTGCCACCCCAGTTCCGACATTATCCCGCCTCCCGTTGCCAGAAAAATTTTCTGGAGATTGCAAAACTTGTAGGGGATTCGTGAGTCAGTGCTCTATCCATCTCGAGCTCCTGGCTGCACGTTTTCCTACAGAGCATGCTAAGGTGGGATTTATTGTCTCTGTCTTGTCGGACAGGGCGTTGGAGTGGGCTACGCCGCTGTGGGAGCGTGGTGATCATGTGGTGCAGAGTGCTCCGTTGTTCCTGAACATTCTGAAAAAGGTCTTTTTAGGACCTCAAGTCACCCATGACACAGCGCTCCAACTACTGGCTTTAACTCAGGGTGAGTCCTTGGTCAGCCATTTTTCCGTCCGCTTCCGTACTTTAGCTTCCGAGCTGGAGTGGTCGGATAAGGCCCTTATCCCCATATTTTGGAGGGGCTTGGCTGATCACGTTAAGGACGCTCTGGCCACTAGGGAGACTCCTGCCACACTGGAGGAATTAATAACTGTCTCTACTCGTATTGACCTCTGTTTTAACGAGCGGAGGTTAGAGCGAGCCCAGTGTAGGCAGAGGTTTCGGCTGGCTCCCACCTTCGCCAAACCTTTGGAATCTCCAATCCAGGCATCCAAATCACATGAGGCCTTAGAGGTGACACGAGCGGGATCCAAATCTCTGTCCGCCCGTGCACATAAGGTCCGTCATGTTTGCCAGCAGTCAGGACATCTTGCCTCCAAGGGTCCTCAGCGGTCGGGGAAACGTCAGCGTCTAGTGGCAGTTGGAGGAGGTACACTAGACACGGCGACGTTTGCCTCAAAGTTGTCCTTCAAGGGGACAATTACCATAGGCCCATCCACTCTTATGGTCAAGCTATGCGTGGATTCTGGGGCAGAGGGTAACGTTATGTCTTCCGCTTTTGCCCAGCGTCACGCAATACCCTTGGTGATGCTTGCCAAGCCAGTAACCGTTCGAGTGGTAAATGGGTCAACACTACCTTCACAGATTACCCACCAAACCATTCCTTTCATGCTATCTGTGTCTCCATCACATCAGGAGATAATCTCCCTATTAGTCATTCCTGAGGGAATTGATGAGGTCCTGTTGGGGATACCATGGCTTCGCTACCATTCTCCTCATATTGAGTGGTCCTCTGGGAGAATTTTGGGATGGAGTAAATCCTGCGAGGGTAGATGTCAGAGGGAGTGCGTTCAGGTTGCTACTACACAGGTACCCGCAGATCTTTCCTCTCTCCCCAAGCACTATTGGCCCTATGCAGACGTGTTCTCCAAAAGAGCTGCGGAGACCCTTCCGCCTCACCGCCCCTATGACTGTCCTATTGACCTCTTGCCTGGTGCTGAGCCTCCCCGGGGTCGAGTCTATCCGTTATCTCTCCCGGAGACAGAGGCAATGTCTCAGTATATCCAAGAGAATCTGGCAAGAGGATTCATTAGGAAGTCAGTGTCACCGGCAGGGGCTGGGTTCTTCTTCGTACAGAAGAAGACTGGAGACTTACGTCCATGCACAGACTACAGGGGTCTTAACGCCATCACCGTTAAGAACAAATACCCATTACCCCTGATATCTGAGCTGTTTGATAGGCTACGGGGAGCGAGGGTATTTACAAAGTTAGATCTGCGGGGTGCTTACAACCTGATTCGCATCCGTAAGGGGGATGAATGGAAGACGGCTTTTAACACCAGGGATGGGCACTATGAATATCTGATGATGCCCTTCTGGCTCTGTAATGCCCCTGCCGTTTTCCAAAACTTTGTGAACGACATCTTCCGAGATATGCTCACCACCTCGGTCGTAGTCTATCTGGATGATATTCTCATCTTCTCTCCAGATATTGACTCCCATCGGAGAGATGTTCGCAAAGTCTTCGACCTCTTACGGGCAAACTACCTCTACGCCAAGTTGGAGAAGTGTGTGTTTGAGCAGGAGTCCTTGCCATTCCTTGGTTATATCATCTCTGCCCAGGGTTTGGCTATGGATCCTGCCAAGCTACAGGCTGTAATGGACTGGCAGGAACCCCATTCTCTTAAAGCGGTGCAGCGCTTTATGGGGTTCATTAATTACTATCGCCAGTTCATTCCACACTTCTCAACTTTGGTAGCTCCCTTGGTTGCACTCACCAAAAAGGGAGCAAATCCCAAGTTGTGGTCAGAGGAGGTCTCCAAAGCCTTTCTCTCGATCAAGTCTCATTTCACTAGCGCTCCCATCCTACATCGCCCCAATGTTGATAAACCATTTATCTTGGAGGTGGATGCCTCATCTGTTGGTGCTGGAGCAGTCCTTTTCCAAAAGGATGCTCAAGGTCGGAAGCATCCTTGCTTCTTCTTCTCCAAGACCTTCACACCAGCGGAGAGGAATTATTCCATCGGGGACAGGGAGTTGCTAGCCATGAAGTTGGCTTTTTCAGAGTGGAGACATCTCTTGGAGGGAGCTCGCTTTCCCTTCCAAGTCTTCACTGACCACAAGAACTTGGAATATCTACAAACGGCCCAGCGGCTGAATTCTCGCCAGGCTAGATGGTCCCTGTTCTTCTCCCGGTTCCATTTTACTCTCCATTTTCTCTCCGGGAGAAGAACGTTCCTGCCGACGCTCTCTCCCGCTCCGTAGTGTCATCTGAGGAGGAGGAGGAGGAGCCTCGGCTTATTGTCTCTTCTGAGAGCCTGAGAACTGTAGCTCCGGTTTCGCTAGAGTCTGTGCCCCCGGGCAAGACTTTCGTGCCAGCTAACTTGCGACCGGAGGTTCTCTCTTGGGCTCATTCCTCCAGAGTGGGTGGGCATTTTGGGACCAAGAGGACATCTGAGCTTTTGGCGAGCACATACTGGTGGCCGCATATGGCCCGAGATGTCAGGGACTATATTCAATGTATTGATGTGACAAAAAAAAAAGACTCGCACATCCAAACTAGTGTGAATAGGTGCATACCAGGAGCAGCTACCTCCATACATAAATATACAAAAAAGGTTGCACTCTATTGTGCAAAAGCATGTCTAATCTGAAATATATGAAATATGAATAGCAAAATGGCTTTTGAACATTAGGAAAATATTTAAGAGACGCTTTGCACAGAATTTGATATAATCAAATAGTGTGAGCCCATCAACCGTCGTCAAGGTGGTCTCATAAAACTGATGGGTCCCTGACCGCCCTGTCCAAATGTGAACACTTACCGAAGGCCAATGTCTGTATGCCTGGGTGAATGTGGACACCTCTGTTCAGCAAAGCCTACATATGAGTTAGCCGGGACCAAGTGTGATGAGATGCAATTAAAAACCACATGGTGATGGGAGGAGTGCTGAGTCAGTCAGCTACCATAGAAATGACAAAAAAAAGACTCGCACATCCAAACTAGTGTGAATAGGTGCATACCAGGAGCAGCTACCTCCATACATAAATATACAAAAAAGGTTGCACTCTATTGTGCAAAAGCATGTCTAATCTGAAATATATGAAATATGAATAGCAAAATGGCTTTTGAACATTAGGAAAATATTTAAGAGACGCTTTGCACAGAATTTGGTATAATCAAATAGTGTGAGCCCATCAACCGTCGTCAAGGTGGTCTCA
The DNA here is from genome assembly GCF_032444005.1 of Ranitomeya imitator. Taxonomy (NCBI): domain Eukaryota; kingdom Metazoa; phylum Chordata; class Amphibia; order Anura; family Dendrobatidae; genus Ranitomeya; species Ranitomeya imitator. The sequence goes on along the minus strand of NC_091287.1, from coordinate 224,976,449 downwards.
TAAAACTGATGGGTCCCTGACCCCCCTGTCCAAATGTGAACACTTACCGAAGGCCAATGTCTGTATGCCTGGGTGAATGTGGACACCTCTGTTCAGCAAAGCCTACATATGAGTTAGCCGGGACCAAGTGTGATGAGATGCAATTAAAAACCACATGGTGATGGGAGGAGTGCTGAGTCAGTCAGCTACCATATACATGACAAAAAAAAAGACTCGCACATCCAAACTAGTGTGAATAGGTGCATACCAGGAGCAGCTACCTCCATACATAAATATACAAAAAAGGTTGCACTCTATTGTGCAAAAGCATGTCTAATCTGAAATATATAAAATATGAATAGCAAAATGGCTTTTGAACATTAGGAAAATATTTAAGAGACGCTTTGCACAGAATTTGATATAATCAAATAGTGTGAGCCCATCAACCGTCGTCAAGGTGGTCTCATAAAACTGATGGGTCCCTGACCCCCCTGTCCAAATGTGAACACTTACCGAAGGCCAATGTCTGTATGCCTGGGTGAATGTGGACACCTCTGTTCAGCAAAGCCTACATATGAGTTAGCCGGGACCAAGTGTGATGAGATGCAATTAAAAACCACATGGTGATGGGAGGAGTGCTGTGTCAGTCAGCTACCATAGAAATGACAAAAAAAAAAAGACTCGCACATCCAAACTAGTGTGAATAGGTGCATACCAGGAGCAGCTACCTCCATACATAAATATACAAAAAAGGTTGCACTCTATTGTGCAAAAGCATGTCTAATCTGAAATATATGAAATATGAATAGCAAAATGGCTTTTGAACATTAGGAAAATATTTAAGAGACGCTTTGCACAGAATTTGATATAATCAAATAGTGTGAGCCCATCAACCGTCATCAAGGTGGTCTTATAAAACTGATGGGTCCCTGACCGCCCTGTCCAAATGTGAACACTTACCGAAGGCCAATGTCTGTATGCCTGGGTGAATGTGGACACCTCTGTTCAGCAAAGCCTACATATGAGTTAGCCGGGACCAAGTGTGATGAGATGCAATTAAAAACCACATGGTGATGGGAGGAGTGCTGAGTCAGTCAGCTACCATAGAAATGACAAAAAAAAGACTAGCACATCCAAACTAGTGTGAATAGGTGCATACCAGGAGCAGCTACCTCCATACATAAATATACAAACAATGTTGCACTCTATTGTGCAAAAGCATGTCTAATCTGAAATATATGAAATATGAATAGCAAAATGGCTTTTGAACATTAGGAAAATATTAAAGAGACGCTTTGCACAGAATTTGATATAATCAAATAGTGTGAGCCCATCAACCGTCGTCAAGGTGGTCTCATAAAACTGATGGGTCCCTGACCCCCCTGTCCAAATGTGAACACTTACCGAAGGCCAATGTCTGTATGCCTGGGTGAATGTGGACACCTCTGTTCAGCAAAGCCTACATATGAGTTAGCCGGGACCAAGTGTGATGAGATGCAATTAAAAACCACATGGTGATGGGAGGAGTGCTGAGTCAGTCAGCTACCATAGAAATGACAAAAAAAAAGACTCGCACATCCAAACTAGTGTGAATAGGTGCATACCAGGAGCAGCTACCTCCATACATAAATATACAAAAAAGGTTGCACTCTATTGTGCAAAAGCATGTCTAATCTGAAATATATGAAATATGAATAGCAAAATGGCTTTTGAACATTAGAAAAATATTTAAGAGACGCTTTGCACAGAATTTGATATAATCAAATAGTGTGAGCCCATCAACCGTCGTCAAGGTGGTCTCATAAAACTGATGGGTCCCTGACCCCCCTGTCCAAATGTGAACACTTACCGAAGGCCAATGTCTATATGCCTGGGTGAATGTGGACACCTCTGTTCAGCAAAGCCTACATATGAGTTAGCCGGGACCAAGTGTGATGAGATGCAATTAAAAACCACATGGTGATGGGAGGAGTGCTGAGTCAGTCAGCTACCATAGAAATGACAAAAAAAAAAGACTCGCACATCCAAACTAGTGTGAATAGGTGCATACCAGGAGCAGCTACCTCCATACATAAATATACAAAAAAGGTTGCACTCTATTGTGCAAAAGCATGTCTAATCTGAAATATATGAAATATGAATAGCAAAATGGCTTTTGAACATTAGGAAAATATTTAAGAGACGCTTTGCACAGGGACTATATTCAGGCGTGTGTTTCACAGTATCGGTCTCCTCGGCAACGGCCTGCTGGATTGCTTTACCCTCTACCGGTGGCAGACAGGCCCTGGGAGATGGTCGGGATGGACTTTGTTGTGGGCTTACCCAAGTCGCGTGGCTGCTCCATTATTTGGGTTGTCACCGACCATTTCTCTAAGATGGTGCATTTGGTGCCGCTTCCTTGGTTACCTTCAGCACGGGCCTTGGCGGTGTTGTTCATTAAGCACGTTTTCCGATTGCATGGTATGCCTGATAAGATTGTCAGCGATCGGGGTCCCCAGTTCGCGTCTCGGTTTTGGAGAGAGCTCTGCCGTTTACTCAGCATAGAGTTAAACCTCTCCTCTGCATACCATCCCGAGACGAATGGGTTGGTGGAGAGAACCAACCAGACTCTGGTGACATATTTGCGTCATTTTGTCTCTGCTAGGCAGGACGACTGGGCATCTTTGCTACCTTGGGCGGAATTTGCCTTGAACAACGCCGTAGCCGATTCCACTGGTCAGACTCCTTTTCTCCTTAATTACGGCCAGCATCCGCGTGTCCCTGTGGCCATGCCCGTGTCATCCACCGATTCTAGGGTGGCAGACTGGGCGGTGGAGGCACGTGACATCTGGGACCGCACACAGGATGCCATCCGGGCCTCCAAGGAGAGAATGAGGGTTTCGGCTGATACACACCGGCGCCCCGCTCTGGTCTTTGCTCCTGGCGACTTAGTGTGGCTCTCTGCCCGTACCATCAGGCTGCGAGTTGAGTCCACTAAGTTTGCTCCTCGCTACATTGGCCCGTTTAAGGTTCTGGAACAGGTCAACCCTGTAGTCTACCGTTTGGCTATTCCTCCACGCCTTGGTATCACCGATACTTTTCACGTTTCCCTCTTCAAGCCCGTTCGTTTGTCCCGGTTTTCTGAGTCATCTGCTGGGACATCGGGTTCATCCACGGATGAGTTTGAGGTGAATGCTATTGTGGGGTGCAAGGTGGTACGTGGCAAGAAATTTTATCTGGTGGACTGGAAGGGTCACGGCCCAGAGGATAGAACCTGGGAGCCTGTAGAGCACATTCAGGCTCCGCTGCTTATTGCAGCTTTTGAGCGTAGTGAGGCTCAAGGAGGGGGGCCCTAGGAGGGGGGGTAATGTTAGGAGTCGAGTTTCCTCTGCTGCACAGGAGGAATCTCGATCCGTGTCTGCTGCGGTCTCCCATTCTGCATCGGCCGCAGTGGGGTCTGCTCAGCGGAGGCGTCGCTCCCAGCGTCTTGCTGGGACTGATTCTGTGCAGAGGGTTACTACTGCCTTTTCTGGCTCTCCTGTTGTACCCTGCACTGATCTGCGGCGAGCAGGCTTCTCTGGGACTAAGTCCTTATTTTCACACACTGAGCATGCCCAGGGCAAGATCTCCCGTTGGAGATCAAGGGTCACATGCTCAGGTACTGCAGCACATTCCATTGGTCCTCCAGGAAGGTCCTGAAAGGGCAAAACTTCGGTAGCAGCTTCCTGTGCTGCAATTATATAAACTGCGCATGACCGCACGGCCATGCGCTAGTATTGTCTTGATAATATGTGTGTGTGTTGTGAGTGAAAGTCGCTCTTTAAAATACCCTCCCTATTGGATGACTGTTCACGGAAGGTGTATGTTTGCTATCTAGCGCCCGACTTATCCAACAGCACGTTACACACATAACAGCGTCTAGTTGCTGTGACCGCCTGTACGGCGCCGTGCGCTTCCTCTGCGCTTTCCTTACCCAAGCCTGGGTGGTTAGTGGCGTCCGTCAGTGCGGCACTGCATGCACTCTCGTGCCTTTATATACTATTTTTATAGTTACCTTACACACCCAGTTGCGGTGTTGTGCCAGCAAGTGGTCTAATCGGACTTCAATCCTGTGTTGGGGTTGTGTTCGCTGACTTCTTGCTCGCGCTCTATGTGCGGTACCGCGGTCCTGTGACTCAACAGGATCGCTTCCTTCATGCAGGGTGAAGTTAACCCGTGCGTGTAAACTTATAGTACCGCCATATAGTCCGTCTTACTAGCAGCAGGGTTTTTACCTGCACGGTGGACCTCGGACTGCGATCGCACCTAGTTTCATATCATCTATACTTGGTGCGTTCCGCCAGTCCTTAACATAGTGTTTCGAGACGGAAACTCCAGTACCTGGTCAAGTGGAAGGGTTATGGTCAGGAAGATAATTCCTGGGTTTTTGCCTCTGATGTTCATGCTGCCGATCTGGTTCGTGCCTTTCATTTGGCTCATGCTGGTCGGCCTGGGGGCTCTGGTGAGGGTTCGGTGACCCCTCCTCAAGGGGGGGTACTGTTGTGAATTCTGTTGTCGGGCTCCCTCCTGTGGTCATGAATGGTACTTCGGCTGGTTCTGTCCATGGACTTCCTCTGGTGGGTGTTTCTGAGTTTCCTTCCACAGGTGACGAGGTTAATTCGTTAGCTGGCTGCTCTATTTAACTCCACTTAGATCTTTGCTCCATGCCACCTATCAATGTTCCAGTATTGGTCTGGTTCACTCCTGGATCGTTCTTGTGACCTGTCTTCCCAGCAGAAGCTAAGTTCCAGCTTGTATTTCTTTGGTTTGCTATTTTTCTGTCCAGCTTGCTATTTTTATTGTTGTCTTGCATGCTGGAAGCTCTGGGACGCAGAGGGAGCGCCTTCGCACCCTCTGCGTGGTCTTTTTGTAGGTTTTTGTGCTGACCGCCAACTAACCTTTCCTATCCTCGGTCTGTTCAGTAAGTCGGGCCTCACGTTGCTAAATCTATTTCATCTCTGTGTTTGTATTTTCATCTTTACTCACAGTCATTATATGTGGGGGGCTGCCTTTTCCTTTGGGGAATTTCTCTGAGGCAAGGTAGGCTTTATTTTTCTATCTTCAGGGCTAGCTAATTCCTTAGGCTGTGCCGAGTTGCATAGGGAGCGTTAGGCGCAATCCACGGCTATTTCTAGTGTGTTTGATAGGATTAGGGATTGCGGTCAGCAGAGTTCCCACGTTCCAGAGCTCGTCCTTTATTATCAGTAACTATCAGGTCATTCCGTGTGCTCTTAACCACCAGGTCCATTATTGTCCTGACCACCAGGTCATAACAGGAGTGCGGGGAATTGGGGGATACCACCGAAGTGATGTGGAGGGGAATGTCCATTATTTTTATCTCTTGTCTCTTCTCTCTTTTCCTGTGCTGCCATCATATCCTCCATCCCATATGACATTTTCTCCTTCTTTCTTCCAGTATGAGGACTCCATGGGCGCTCATATAACCGTAGTGTCCACTCAGGCAGCCACAGCCTCGGAGGAAACCATCCCGAATATCAGACACAGAGGGCAGTGAATGGTAAGTATGGGGACCTTAAAATAATAAAATCATAAAAATTAGTATTTTATATATAAGAAAAAAAGGGGGGGGGTACGGGGAAGGGAAGGGAAAATGTGGACAAAAATCAAGTTAGTAATACATATATGTTAAAAACACCTTAAAAGCATCTAAAGAAAAAAACCCGTTACAAGACTACAGTTTAATACTAGTTATTACAAAAAGGAATTAAAGCCAAAACTTTCATTTAGGCCCTGAGGGGTGATGGTACCTAGGCGGTATATCCACTTGCTTTCCAGTTGGGCAAGGGATCTGCCCAGGTCACCACCTCTTAAGGTACCGTCACACTTAGCGACGCTGCAGCGATACCGACAACGATCCGGATCGCTGCAGCGTCGCTGTTTGGTCGCTGGAGAGCTGTCACACAGACCGCTCTCCAGCGACCAACGATGCCGGTAACCAGGGTAAACATCGGGTAACTAAGCGCAGGGCCGCGCTTAGTAACCCGATGTTTACCCTGGTTACCATCCTAAAAGAAAAAAAAACAAACACTACATACTTACCTACAGCCGTCTGTCCTCCAGCGCTGTGCTCTGCACTCCTCCTGTACTGTCTGTGTGAGCACAGCGGCCGGAAAGCAGAGCGGTGACGTCACCGCTCTGCTTTCCGGCTGACCGACGCTCACAGCCAGTACAGGAGGAGTGCAGAGCACAGCGCCGAGGACAGACAGCTGTAGGTAAGTATGTAGTGTTTGTTTTTTTTACTTTTAGGATGGTAACCAGGGTAAACATCGGGTTACTAAGCGCGGCCCTGCGCTTAGTTACCCGATGTTTACCCTGGTTACCAGTGAAGACATCGCTGAATCGGTGTCACACACGCCGATTCAGCGATGTCTGCGGGGAGTCCAGCGACCAAATAAAGTTCTGGACTTTCTTCCCCGACCAGCGACAGCACAGCAGGGGCCTGATCGCTGCTGCCTGTCACACTGGACGATATCGCTAGCGAGGACGCTGCAACGTCACGGATCGCTAGCGATATCGTCTAGTGTGACGGTACCTTTATACCCAGTTTAACCTGATCAATGGCTTTAAAGATTAGGCCCTTGGGATTGGAGTTATGATGGATTTTAAAATGACGCTGCAGAGTTTTTAAGGCTGAAAAATCTTCAATATTCCTGGCTTTCTCAATATCACGGATGTGTTCACCAATGCGTATTTTAAATTCTCGAGATGTAAGCCCAGTGTACACTAAATCACAAGGACAAGTGGCGTGGTATATAATTCCTTGAGAGGAACAGGTGAGATGTTCCCTAATTTCAAAGGTCCTAGATTTGTCAAAATTAGAAAAGGAAAAGGATTTTTTTGTATTCAAACACGCTTTACATGTACCACATGGGAAAAAGCCTTTTGGTACCGAGCCAGAGTTGGATTTGGAGGAAGTGGGGTTATAGTGACTATGCACTAGTAAATCCCTCAAGTTACGACTTCTTCTGGCTACAAGGGACGGAGAGGAGGGAAGGATTTTGCGTGGAGTTGGGTCCGTCATGAGGATTTTCCAATGTTTTTTGAAAATCATTTTCATGTCCTCCCATTGGTTATTAAAAGTGAAGATGAACCTAATTTGATCTGTAGGATTTTCCTTACGTTTGCTGGGTATAGAATAGAGGAGATGTTCCCTAGGCGTTTTTTTAGCCCTTCTGTAGCCATTCCTAATAGAGCGTTTGCTATAGCCCCTATTGAGGAATCTTTGTGTCAGGTCTGCTGATTGATGTTCAAACACCTGATCGTCCGAGCAGATGCGTCTAGCTCTTAAGAATTGGCCTATTGGAATGGCCTTGATAGTTGCTGATGGATGTGCAGAAGTGGCATTTAACAGTGAGTTGGTGGCCGTGGGTTTTCTATATAGGTCAGTTTCAATGATGCCATTCTCAGCGACCTTAATCTTTAGATCCAAGAACTCTAGTTCCCTGCCTGATTTGTATGTAAGGTTGATGTTAAGACTATTGGTGTTTAATTTAGTCATTAGTGATTTGAGCCCCTCTGTCGTTCCTTCCCATATGAACCACACATCGTCGCCTTCCCATATGAACCACACATCGTCGCCTTCCCATATGAACCACACATCGTCGCCTTCCCATATGAACCACACATCGGCATAGAGATATTTACTAAAATCATCACTGCAGAAATCGAGGCCCTCCCAAAAAAACCTTCCTGGACATCTAACCTAAACAGAGAGGAAAAACAAGCCCTGACTAACCTACAATCCTTAAAGGATGTAGTCTTTAAACCTGTGGATAAAGGCGGAAACCTGGTGGTATGGCCCGTTAAATTATATGAAAAACAAGCACATAAATTACTGTCAGACCCTCATTGCTATCAAAAGGTATCTTATAATCCACTCCCGAAACATCAGGGTGAACTCCAATCAATTGTGGAAAAGGCTTTCGAACAAGGCATCATATCCAAAAATATGGTGGAAACCATCCGCAAACTTCATCCCAAACTACCTACTCTCTATTTAATGCCAAAACTCCACAAAGACCCGATAGACCCACCGGGTAGACCCATTATTTCGGGCAATGGGAGCCTATGCGAGGTTATCTCCCATTTTATTGATTTTTTTCTTAAACCTCTGGTCTTGACTCTACCCTCCTACATTCAGGATACTACCTTGGCCCTACAGAAATTAAATAACCTTTGGCTGGATGACCATATGACTATGGTTACGGCCGATGTAGAGGCTTTATACACCTCTATCAGACACAGTGATGGCCTAAAAGCGGCAGCCTGGTACTTAAAAACTAGTAGCTTGGACCCCCTAATGATTGAACTAATTCTCTCCCTACTAGAATTTGTTTTAAAACATAATGTTTTTACCTTCAACAGACAAATCTATCTACAAACACAAGGGACTGCCATGGGGGCTTCATGTGCCCCCTCTTACGCTAATTTGTTTTTGGGGGCCTGGGAAAGGGAAATCTTCCATGGAGACTCTATTGCAGAAATTCAACAGGTCCAGGGGTGGATGAGGTATATCGACGATGTGTGGTTCATATGGGAAGGAACAACAGAGGGGCTCAAATCACTAATGACTAAATTAAACACCAATAGTCTTAACATCAACCTTACATACAAATCAGGCAGGGAACTAGAGTTCTTGGATCTAAAGATTAAGGTCGCTGAGAATGGCATAATTGAAACTGACCTATATAGAAAACCCACGGCCACCAACTCACTGTTACATGCCACTTCTGCACATCCATCAGCAACTATCAAGGCCATTCCAATAGGCCAATTCCTAAGAGCTAGACGAATCTGCTCGGACGATCAGGTGTTTGAACATCAATCTGCAGACCTGACACAAAGATTCCTCAATAGGGGCTATAGCAAACGCTCTATTAGGAATGGCTACAGAAGGGCTAAAAAAACGCCTAGGGAACATCTCCTCTATTCTATACCCAGCAAACGTAAGGAAAATCCTACATATCAAATTAGGTTCATCTCCACTTTTAATAACCAATGGGAGGACATGAAAATGATTTTCAAAAAACATTGGAAAATCCTCATGACGGACCCAACTCTACGCAAAATCCTTCCCTCCTCTCCGTCCCTTTTAGCCAGAAGAAGTCGTAACTTGAGGGATTTACTAGTGCATAGTCACTATAACCCCACTTCCTCCAAATCCAACTCTGGCTCAGTACCAAAAGGCTTTTTCCCATGTGGTACATGTAAAGCGTGTTTGAATACAAAAAAATCCTTTTCCTTTTCTAATTTTGACAAATCTAGGACCTTTGAAATTAGGGAACATCTCACCTGTTCCTCTCAAGGAATTATATGCCACGCCACTTGTCCTTGTGATTTAGTGTACATTTGGGCTTATATCTCGAGAATTTAAAATACGCATTGGTGAACACATCCGTGATATTGAGAAAGCCAGGAATATTGAAGATTTTGCAGCCTTAAAAACTCTGCAGCGTCATTTTAAAATCCATCATAACTCCAATCCCAAGGGCCTACTGTTATGACCTGGTGGTTAGGAGCACCCGGAATGACCTGATAGTTAAAACTCCCACAGGACAAGCTCTGGGATGTGGGAGCTCTGCTGACCGCAATCCCTAATCCTATCACACACACTAGAAATAGCCGTGGAGCGCTCCTGTCACTCCCTAGGCGCCTCGTCACAGCCTAAGAGCTAGCTAGCCCTAGAGATAGAAAATAAAGCCTACCTTGCCTCAGAGAAATTCCCCCAAGGAAAAGGCAGCCCCCCACATATATTGACTGTGAGTAAAGATGAAAGTCACAAACGCAGAAATGAAACAGGATTCAGCAAAGGGAGGCCAGACTTACTAAATAGACAGAGGATAGGATAGGTAGCTATGCGAACAGCACAAAAAACTACAAAAGACCACGCAGAGTGTGCAAAAAGACCTCCACACCGACTAATGGTGCGGAGATGCCACTCTGCATCCCAGAGCTTCCAGCTAGCAAGACAAAATCATGATATCCAGCTGGACAAGAAAACAATGAACAAATTAGATACTATCAGGAACTTAGCTTCTGCTGGAGTAGACAGGTCACCAGAAACATCCAAGAGCGAACTGAACAAATGCAGAAACATTGACTGCTGGCATGAAGTAACGATCTAAGTGGAATTAAATAGAGCAGCCAACCAAAGGATAAAGCACGTCACCTGTGTAAGGAACCTCAGAAGCAGCAGCTCCACTCACAGCCACCAGAGGGAGCCCACGGACAGAACTCACCGAAGTACCATTCACAACCACAGGAGGGAGCTCGACAACAGAATTCACAACAGTACCCCCCCTTGAGGAGGGGTCACCGAACCCTCACCAGAGCCCCCAGGCCGATCAGTATGAGCCAAATGAAAGGCACAAACTAAATCGGCAGCATGAACATCAGAGGCAAAAACCCAGGAATTATCTTCCTGACCATAACCCTTCCACTTGACCAGGTACTGGAGTTTCCGTCTTGAAACACGAGAATCCAAAATCTTCTCCACCACATACTCCAACTCCCCCTCGACCAACACCGGGGCAGGAGGATCAACGGAGGGAACCATAGGCACCATGTATCTCCGCAACAATGACCTATGGAACACATTATGGATGGCAAAAGAAGCTGGAAGGTCCAAACGAAATGATACAGGATTAAGAACTTCAGAAATCTTATATGGCCCAATGAAATGAGGCTTAAACTTAGAAGAGGAAACCTTCATAGGAACATGACGAGATGACAACCAAACCAAATCCCCAACCCGAAGTCGGGGACCAACACAGCGCCGGCGGTTAGCGAAACTTTGAGCCTTCTCCTGGGACAATGTCAAATTGTCCACCACATGAGTCCAAATCTGCTGCAACCTGTCCACCACAGTATCCACACCAGGACAGTCCGAAGACTCAACCTGCCCTAAAGAGAAACGAGGATGGAAACCAGAATTGCAAAAAAAAGGAGAAACCAAAGTAGCCGAGCTGGCCCGATTATTAAGGGCGAACTCAGCCAAAGGCAAGAAGGACACCCAATCATCCTGATCAGCAGAAACAAAGCATCTCAGATATGTTTCCAAAGTCTGATTAGTTTGTTCGGTTTGGCCATTAGTCTGAGGATGGAAAGCCGAAGAAAAAGACAAATCAATGTCCATCTTAGCACAGAAGGACCGCCAAAATCTTGAAACAAACTGGGAACCTCTGTCCGAGACGATGTTCTCTGGAATGCCATGCAAACGAACCACATGCTGGAAAAACAATGGCACCAAATCAGAGGAGGAAGGCAATTTAGACAAGGGTACCAAATGGACCATCTTAGAGAAGCGATCACAAACCACCCAAATGACCGACATCCTTTGAGAAACAGGGAGATCAGAAATAAAATCCATGGAAATATGCGTCCAGGGCCTCTTCGGGACCGGCAAGGGCAAAAGCAACCCACTGGCACGAGAACAGCAGGGCTTAGCCCGAACACAAGTCCCACAGGACTGCACAAAAGAACGCACATCCCACAAAGATGGCCACCAAAAGGATCTAGCCACCAAATCTCTGGTACCAAAGATTCCAGGATGACCAGCCAACACCGAACAATGAACCTCAGAGATAACTCTACTAGTCCATCTATCAGGGACAAACAGTTTCTCCGTTGGACAAAGGTCAGGTCTATCAGCCTGAAACTTCTGCAGCACGCGCCGCAAATCAGGGGAGATGGCAGACAAAATTACCCCCTCTTTAAGAATACCCGCCGGCTCCGGAACACCCGGAGAGTCAGGCACAAAACTCCTTGACAGGGCATCAGCCTTCACATTCTTAGATCCCGGAAGGTATGAAACCACAAAATCAAAACGGGAGAAAAAGAGCGACCATCGAGCCTGTCTAGGATTCAACCGTTTGGCAGACTCGAGATAAGTCAAATTCTTGTGATCCATCAAGACCACCACGCGATGTTTAGCTCCTTCAAGCCAATGTCGCCACTCCTCAAATGCCCACTTCATGGCCAACAACTCTCGATTGCCAACATCATAATTGCGCTCAGCAGGCGAGAATTTTCTAGAAAAGAAGGCACATGGTTTCATCACAGAGCCATCAGAACTTCTTTGCGACAAAACAGCCCCTGCTCCAATCTCAGAAGCATCAACCTCGACCTGAAACGGGAGCGAAACATCTGGCTGGCACAGCACAGGGGCAGAAGAAAAACGACGCTTCAACTCCTGAAAAGCCTCTACAGCCGCAGAGGACCAATTGACCACATCAGCACCTTTCTTGGTCAAATCAGTCAACGATTTAGCAATACTAAAAAAATTAGCGATAAAGCGACGGTAAAAATTAGCAAAGCCCAGGAACTTCTGTAGGCTCTTCACAGATGTCGGCTGAGTCCAATCATAAATGGCCTGAACTTTAACAGGGTCCATCTCGATACTAGAAGGGGAAAAAATGAAACCCAAAAATGAAACCTTCTGAACTCCAAAGAGACACTTAGACCCCTTCACAAACAAGGAATTCGCACGAAGGACCTGGAACACCATTCTGACCTGCTTCACATGAGACTCCCAATCATCCGAAAAGACCAAAATGTCATCCAAATATACAATCATGAATCTATCCAGGTACTCTCGGAAGATGTCATGCATAAAGGACTGAAACACAGATGGAGCATTAGAAAGCCCGAATGGCATAACCAGGTACTCAAAATTGCCCTCGGGCGTATTAAATGCTGTTTTCCATTCATCGCCCTGTTTAATTCACACAAGATTATACGCCCCTCGAAGATCTATCTTGGTAAACCAACTAGCCCCCTTAATCCGAGCAAACAAATCAGACATCAGCGGCAAAGGATACTGAAATTTGACTGTGATCTTATTAAGAAGGCGGTAATCAATACAAGGTCTTAAAGAGCCATCCTTCTTGGCCACAAAAAAGAACCCTGCTCCCAATGGTGACAACGACGTGCGAATATGACCCTTCTCCAAGGATTCCTTTATATAACTCCACATAGCAGTGTGCTCTGGCACAGATAAATTAAACAGTCAAGCCTTAGGAAACTTACTACCGGGAATCAAATTAATAGCACAATCACAATCCCTATGAGGAGGTAGGGCACCGGATTTGGGCTCCTCAAATACATCCCGGTAATCTGATAAAAACTCAGGGACTTCAGAAGGAGTGGAAGGCGAAATTGACAACAATGGAACATCACCATGTACCCCTTGACAATCCCAGCTGGACACAGACATAGATTTCCAATCCAATACTGGATTATGGACCTGTAGCCATGGCAACCCCAAAACGACCACATCATGCAGATTATGTAACACCAAAAAGCGAATATCCTCCTGATGTGCAGGAGACATGCACATGGTCAATTGCGTCCAGTATTGAGGTTTATTCTTGGCCAAAGACGTAGCATCAATTCCTCTCAATGGAATAGGATACTGCAAGGGTTCCAAGGAAAAACCACAGTGCCTGGCAAACTCCAAGTCCATCAAATTCAGGGCAGCGCCTGAATCCACAAATGCCATAACAGAATAGGGCGACAGAGAGCAAATCAGAGTAACGGACAAAAGAAATTTAGACTGTACCGTACCAATGGTGGCAGACCTAGCGAACCGCTTAGTGCGCTTAGGACAATTGGAGATAGGATGAGTGGATTCACCACAGTAAAAACACAGTCCATTCCGACGTCTGTGTTCTTGCCGTTCAGCTCTGGTCAAAGTCCTATCACACTGCATAGGCTCAGGCCTATTCTCAGAGAACACCGCCAAATGGTGCACAGCTTTGCGCTCATGCAAGCGCCGATCGATCTGAATGGCCAAGGACATAGACTCATTCAGACCAGCAGGCGTGGGAAATCCCACCATGACATCCTTAAGGGCTTCAGAAAGACCCTTTCTGAAGATTGCCGCCAGGGCACATTCATTCCACTGAGTAAGCACAGACCACTTTCTAAACTTCTGACAGTACACCTCTGCTTCATCCTGACCCTGACACAATGCCAGCAAGATTTTCTCTGCCTGATCCACAGAATTTGGTTCATCATAAAGCAATCCAAGCGCCAGAAAAAACGCATCAACATCACGCAATGCCGGATCTCCTGGCGCAAGGGAAAATGCCCAGTCTTGAGGGTCACCACGCAACAAAGAAATAATTACTTTTACTTGTTGAGCGGGGTCACCAGAGGAGCGGGGTTTCAAAGCTAGAAACAGTTTACAATTATTTTTGAAATTCAGAAACTTAGATCTATTCCCAGAAAATAAATCAGGAGTAGGAATTCTAGGCTCTAACATCGGATTCTGAACCACAAAATCTTGAATGTTTTGTACCCTTGCAGTGAGATGATCCACACAAGAGGACAGACCTTGAATGTCCATATCTACACCTGTGTCCTGAACCACCCAAAGGTTTAGGGGAAAAGAAAGACAAAACACAGTGCAAAGAAAAAAATGGTCTCAGAACTTCTCTTATCCCTCTATTGAGATGCATTTATACTTTGGGCCAGCTGTACTGTTATGACCTGGTGGTTAGGAGCACCCGGAATGACCTGATAGTTAAAACTCACACAGGACAAGCTCTGGGATGTGGGAGCTCTGCTGACCGCAATCCCTAATCCTATCACACACACTAGAAATAGCCGTGGAGCGCTCCGGTCACTCCCTAGGCGCCTCGTCACAGCCTAAGAGCTAGCTAGCCCTAGAGATAGAAAATAAAGCCTACCTTGCCTCAGAGAAATTCCCCCAAGGAAAAGGCAGCCCCCCACATATATTGACTGTGAGTAAAGATGAAAGTCACAAACGCAGAAATGAAACAGGTTTCAGCAAAGGGAGGCCAGACTTACTAAATAGACAGAGGATAGGAAAGGTAGCTTTGCGATCAGCACAAAAAACTACAAAATACCACGCAGAGTGTGCAAAAAGACCTCCGCACCGACTAACGGTGCGGAGATGCCACTCTGCATCCCAAAGCTTCCAGCTAGCAAGACAAAATCATGATATCCAGCTGGACAAGAAAACAATGAACGAATTAGATACTATCAGGAACTTAGCTTCTGCTGGAGTAGACAGGTCACCAGAAAGATCCAAGAGCGAACTGGACAAATGCAGAAACATTGACAGCTGGTATGGAGTAACGATCTAAGTGGAGTTAAATAGAGCAGCCAACCAAAGGATAAAGTACGTCACCTCTGTAAGGAACCTCAGAAGCAGCAGCTCCACTCACAGCCACCAGAGGGAGCCCACGGACAGAACTCACCGAAGTACCATTCACGACCACAGGAGGGAGCTCGACAACAGAATTCACAACAGCCTAATCTTTAAAGCCATTGAACAGGTTAAACTGGGTATAAGAGGTGGTGACCTGGGCAGATCCCTTGCCCAACTGGAAAGCAAGTGGATATACCGCCTAGGTACCATCACCCCTCAGGGCCTAAATGAAAGTTTTGGCTTTAATTCCTTTTTGTAATAATTAGTATTAAACTGTTGTCTTGTAACGGGTTTTTTTCTTTAGATGCTTTTTAGGTGTTTTTAACATATATGTATTACTAACTTGATTTTATCCACTTTTTCCCTTCCCTTCCCCGTACCCCCCCTTTTTTTCTTATATATAAAATACTAATTTTTATGATTTTATTATTTTAAGGTCCCCATACTTACCATTCACTGCCCTCTGTGTCTGATATTCGGGATGGTTTCCTCCGAGGCTGTGGCTGCCTGAGTGGACACTACCGTTATATGAGCGCCCATGGAGTCCTCATACTGGAAGAAAGAAGGAAAAAAATTTAATATGGGATGGAGGATATAATGGCAGCACAGGAAAAGAGAGAAGAGACAAGAGATAAAAATAATGGATATTCCCCTCCACAACACTTCGGTGGTATCCCCCAGTACCCCGCACTCCGTCCCCCTTTTTTTCCCCTATAAAATATATATAATATTTTTTCACATCCATTCTTTATTTTATTATTATTTTAGTAATTTTTTAATTTTTTATATTTATATATTACATTTTTATTATTTATTTTTTCTTAATGTCGCACTCTAGCACCTTGATATACGTGGCATATATACCACCTTCTTGATATATATATCTTTTTTACTTCAAGGATTATGTATATATATACAGTGGGGCAAAAAAGTATTTAGTCAGTCAGCAATAGTGCAAGTTCCACCACTTAAAAAGATGAGAGGCGTCTGTAATTTACATCATAGGTAGACCTCAACTATGGGAGACAAACTAAGAAAAAAAAATCCAGAAAATCACATTGTCTGTTTTTTTTAACAATTTATTTGCATATTATGGTGGAAAATAAGTATTTGGTCAGAAACAAACAATCAAGATTTCTGGCTCTCACAGACCTGTAACTTCTTCTTTAAGAGTCTCCTCTTTCCTCCACTCATTACCTGTAGTAATGGCACCTGTTTAAACTTGTTATCAGTATAAAAAGACACCTGTGCACACCCTCAAACAGTCTGACTCCAAACTCCACTATGGTGAAGACCAAAGAGCTGTCAAACGACACCAGAAACAAAATTGTAGCCCTGCACCAGGCTGGGAAGACTGAATCTGCAATAGCCAACCAGCTTGGAGTGAAGAAATCAACAGTGGGAGCAATAATTAGAAAATGGAAGACATGCAAGACCACTGATAATCTCCCTCGATCTGGGGCTCCACGCAAAATCCCACCCCGTGGGGTCAGAATGATCACAAGAACGGTGAGCAAAAATCCCAGAACCACGCGGGGGGACCTAGTGAATGAACTGCTGGGAGCTGGGACCAAAGTAACAAGGCCTACCATAAGTAACACACTACGCCACCATGGACTCAGATCCTGCAGTGCCAGACGTGTCCCACTGCTTAAGCCAGTACATGTCCGGGCCCGTCTGAAGTTTGCTAGAGAGCATTTGGATGATCCAGAGGAGTTTTGGGAGAATGTCCTATGGTCTGATGAAACCAAACTGGAACTGTTTGGTAGAAACACAACTTGTCGTGTTTGGAGGAAAAAGAATACTGAGTTGCATCCATCAAACACCATACCTACTGTAAAGCATGGTGTTGGAAACATCATGCTTTGGGGCTGTTTCTCTGCAAAGGAGCCAGAACGACTGATCCGGGTACATGAAAGAATGAATGGGGCCATGTATTGTGAGATTTTGAGTGCAAACCTCCTTCCATCAGCAAGGGCATTGAAGATGAAACGTGGCTGGGTCTTTCAACATGACAATGATCCAAAGCACACCGCCAGGGCAACGAAGGAGTGGCTTCGTAAGAAGCATTTCAAGGTCCTGGAGTGGCCTAGTCAGTCTCCAGATCTCAACCCTATAGAAAACCTTTGGAGGGAGTTGAAAGTCCGTGTTGCCAAGCGAAAAGCCAAAATCATCACTGCTCTAGAGGAGATCTGCATGGAGGAATGGGCCAACATACCAACAACAGTGTGTGGCAACCTTGTGAAGACTTACAGAAAACGTTTGACCTCTGTCATTGCCAACAAAGGATATATTACAAAGTATTGAGATGAAATTTTGTTTCTGACCAAATACTTATTTTCCACCATAATATGCAAATAAATTGTTAAAAAAACAGACAATGTGATTTTCTGGATTTTTTTTTCTCAGTTTGTCTCCCATAGTTGAGGTCTACCTATGATGTAAATTACAGACGCCTCTCATCTTTTTAAGTGGTGGAACTTGCACTATTGCTGACTGACTAAATACTTTTTTGCCCCACAGTATGTATTTACCTTACCCATCACTTATATCTATGGATAGTTGCTTTATTTATTTATTATTTATGTTATCATATTTATCTATTCTGGGGCTATTATCATATTAATATCCCCCCCTTTTTTATTGTCACTCTCCCCCCCCCCCAGTGCACTGCCGCTCCAGACTTGTTATTTCTGAGGCTAATATCAATCCTAATATTCCCTTATTTATGGTCACCCCCGGTGCACTGCTGCACCTTCTCTTATGTATTTCTACATACCACCCCCTGGTAGCCTTATAACTACGCTACCCATCTTTCCTATCCAACTTTCAGTTAGTTTATTCACCACTGTCCCACTCCCTTGATTTACACATATCCCTATTCCCCTCGTCTCCACTGCCACCACTGAATGGGATCATGCAGGTATAGGGATTCGCCTGGGCGCACGTGTCGTATTCATCGGCCCCCCCCTGCCCATTTCTTATTAACCAGTGTCCCTGTGCTCGCCCTCCTCCCTCCCTCTATCCCGGTTCATATCCTCCGCTCTCCTTAATATTATATCTCTACTCTAATAACTATTCCATTGTCCTTAGGAGCTGCCGCCCCTATCTTCAGTAACCCATGTGCGGCGCCCTCCTCCTTATGGGCGTTCCTACTTCGCCTCATATCACGCCTCTTACTTTTTCCTTGGCGTCCTCTTCTGCGACCTTGACGCGCATGCGCTGGGAGATTCCTAGCCCCCTCTGACCTCCGGAAGCGCTCCATTCTGTGACCGCAGTGCGTTCCACTGTGTGCCACAGGAGCGCATTTCCGGAGGTCCTCTTAGCAACAGGGGGCTTTTCCTAACGCCTGCGCTCAGATTGGTCCAGGCAGCCGCACCACGATACACCCCTATACGTCTCCGCCTATCAGTACACCCCCTTCCCCATAAAACACCGGCCTCTTCTAAACCCCAGTACCTGCCCCCGGAAGAAGCATCCTTGCGAAACGGCGCTCGTCGGGCGTCGGGAGAGCGCAGCCACACACAGCCGCACGCCTCTGCATGCCTGCCTGACCTCTCGGCACTTGCCTCCATCTCCTCCACGATATTTTACAGGTAATATAAGCCACCTTATCCACGTCATTTTCACAGCCATTATTCTGCTATTATATAGGGATTTTTTCTCATCAGCCTTATGAGTAGCTGTTTAATGATTCAGCCTCTGTGGTCTTGGTACTTTGGGATATCCCCTATGATTGCTTTATCTCTGGCTTCCCCCCCTTTGTCTCTCATATGTGGCATAATCGTGACAATAATTTTAGGTGGTAGCTTATGCCTGTTCTATATGTACGGTCCCCCAAAAAACTGGTAATCACACTTGTGTTGTATAGACCTCCTATAGTCTGTTTTGGAGGGGACATTTGTTCAGGCGGCATAAATATCATTCCAACTATATATTCATCTGTGCTGGCTTCTCTCTCCCATTACCACTTGGAAGTCCCATTTTGTGTCTTTTTTACTTTTATTCTTTGGTCCATTTCCGCCCCCCTTCCCCCCCCCTTGCCTTTTTAATAATGTATTAATAAACAGTTATTTTTAACTTTACCCTTTGTTCATTTCACTTCTTATCCTCTGATTGTTGTACCCCGTAGAGGATTATGGTTGTATAGTCTTAAAATTGATATGCCTTTGGGATCGCAGTCATACAGCTGAAGGCAGCTCTCCAGGCTGAATTTGATCAATGGCTGTCTCTGCTGAACCTGCATCAAGGGAAGGCCATATCCGATAATGGTTCGAAATTTGTGGCAGCCCTATGGTGAGGCAAGCTCACACACATGCCTTGCATGGCTCACATTCTCAACCTGGTGGTGCAGCGTTTTCTCAGCCACTATCCTGGCCTGGGTGACCTGCTCCAGGAAGCATGTAAGCTGTGTGCTCATTTCTACCGTTCGCACCCCTCTGCTCGTCGACTTGCATCGATACAGATGTCTTTGTCCATGCCAGTTAGCAGATTGATATGCAATGTGCCGACAAGGTGGAAATACAGCAGCAACGAGCCCTGATGCAATATGTCATGACGCATAGCCTGGGCCAATGCAGTATGGAGGTGGCGAATATCACGTATACATAGGGGCACAGATTAAGGCCGTCTGCAACCTTCTGCACAGTTTTGAAATGGCTACTAAGATGGTTAGCGCTGATGACGCGTCATCCCAATCACTATTCTGGTAATTTATATGCTGGAGCAGGCTTTGAATAGCTTACTGGAGGAGATGGTGGTCCCAGAAGAAGAGGAGGAAGCAGAGGAGACTCCAGAAGGGATAACATTGTCTCGAAATTCAAGACTGTCATCACACGGGGGGGTGCCGAAGGAGGGTGGAGCACTGTGATCGAGGGGGGCTGGTGATGATAACAGGCAAACTGTTATCGAAGGTGCAAGATCCGAGGAACAAATGGAGGAGGAAGAGGTGATGGGCGCGCAACTGTCAGATGAAGATCATAATCCTCCCCTCTCTGTTGTTCGGGGTTGGCGGGAGGGGATGAAGGAAAAAAGCCTCATTGTTACCCTGCTACCAACACAGCATGGGCTCAGAGCTCATGGTAGAGCCCAACATATGAGTGCCTTCTTTCTGCAACATAATCCCCATATAGTAATGATTAGGAATAATGCTGATTACTGGGTTTCCACTTTATTAGACCCACATTATAAAACCAAATTTTGCCAGATGATTCCCACCCTAGTAAGGGACCCACAAATGCAGCAGTATCGAAACACGCTTTTATACAACCTTAAGAGAGCTTTTCCCCAAGACAACAGTGAAGCACACAGTTCATATCGCAGCGGTAGACTTCCATCCTCCTGCAATTCGTCAACGCCAAATCATTAGCTGCAGCAGCAGCAGTATTGGAAGAGGAAGAAGCAATTTTTGTGAGTCCTTCTGTGAGGCGTGCCCAGCAGCCAGCGTTCTCTGAGATTGTGTCTTCAGTGCTGCTGGTGGAGTCCTGACGGATAAGCGCATACGGTTCTCCCCTGAAAGTGTTGACCACCTAACTTTCATTAGGATGAACAAGTAATGATTCTCCAAGGACTTTTGCTCCAAAATTGCAGACTGTACAGACTAGGTGATATTGCATTTTTTAGCGTGATGCATTAATTTCACGTAACTGCACTCTGTGATATCTTTAGTGTCGCTTCTGTGGCTGCTACTGCTGATGTTAACACAAATTCTACTATTTCTACTGTAATGAAATTGATGCCACTTTTGTAGTGTAAGGCCCTCATTTCTTTAAATGTGAACACACCTTGTAGGATGTTCATCTGCTGGATTGGGTGTAGTGAAAGACCTGTTGTCCCTATTCTGCTATTTCTACTGTGGTGAAATTGATGCCATTTTGGTGGTCTCTGCCAATAATTTTTATCCTGGTTAGGTCTCCTTCATGCGTGTTGCCTATAGCAGTAGGCCTCCAAGACCTTCAGGCATCCACTTCCTTGCACTCAACTACCCATGTTACTGAAAAAATATAGAAAAAAGTCAGCTCACCCATCCATCAGTCCCAGTATCCAAGCACGGAAGCTGCAGTGTAGCAGGAACAAGTGAATCATGAAGGTATAGTCCATCTCAGAAAGGTCCACTAAAATAAACAAATAAATAAATAAATCTTTATTAGAAAAATATCTTTCATAAAAAAAAGTTACATATCTTAAAAAATCACAACTTCCATTGTCATGATCCCAATGGCAGGGGATCACAAAAGGACAAGCACAAAAACAAAACAAGCTCTAGGGTGATGGAACCTGAGCTGACCGCGATCCTGAACCTAAACACACAACTAGCAGTAGCCGGGGAACGTGCCTACGATGATTCCTAGACGTCTCGCGCCAGCCGAAGGATTAACTTCCCCTATAAGAAGAAACACAGACCTCACTTGCCTCCAGAGAAACACCCCACAGAAATAGCAGCCCCCCACATGTAATAACGGTGAAATGAGAGGAAAGCACATACGTAGTTATGAAAATAGAATCAGCAAAAATGAGGCCCGCTAAAGCTAGATAGCAGAGGATACAAAAGTGAACTGCGCGGTCAGCGAAAAACCCTTCAAAAACCCATCCTGAAATCACTTGAACTCATGTGCCAACTCATGGAACATGAGGAGTAATTTCAGCCCACTAGAGCAACCAGCAGCAAGGAATCACATCTCTGCAAGCTGGACTAAGACAAAAATTAAGCAAAACGTGGAACAGGAAAATCAAAACTTAGCTTGTCCTGAAGATAACAGATGCAGGGAGCAGAGGTAAAAAGACACGCTGATTACATTGATAGCCGGCGAGGAAATGACAAAAAAGCCAGGTTAAATAGGAAACTCCCATAACCTGATGGAACAGGTGGACACCAGAGACCGCAGAGAACACAGTCACCCAGTACCATCAGTAACCACCAGAGGGAGCCCAAAAACAGAACTCACAACAGTACCCCCCCCTTGAGGAGGGGTCACCGAACCCTCACGAGAACCACCAGGGCGACCAGGATGAGCCCTATGAAAAGCACGGACCAAATCGGCAGCATGAACATCAGAGGCAATCACCCAAGAATTATCCTCCTGACCATAACCTTTCCACTTGACCAAATACTGGAGTTTCCGTCTGGAAACACGAGAATCCAAGATCTTCTCCACAACATACTCCAATTCACCCTCCACCAGCACCGGAGCAGGAGGCTCAAGCGAAGGAACGACAGGTACCTCATACTTCCGCAACAACGACCGATGGAACACATTATGAATAGCAAACGATGCCGGGAGATCCAAACGAAACGACACAGGGTTAAGAATTTCCAAGATCCTATAGGGACCGATGAACCGAGGCTTGAACTTAGGAGAAGAGACCTTCATAGGAACAAAACGAGAAGACAACCACACCAAGTCCCCAACAAGAAGTCGAGGACCCACGCGGCGACGGCGATTAGCAAACTGCTGAGCCCTCTCCTGGGACAACTTCAAATTGTCCACCACATGACTCCAAATCCGATGCAACCTATCCACCACCATGTCCACTCCAGGACAATCAGAAGGCTCCACCTGACCAGAGGAAAAACGAGGATGAAACCCCGAATTACAAAAGAAAGGAGACACCAAGGTAGCAGAACTAGCCCGATTATTAAGGGCAAACTCGGCAAGCGGCAAAAAGGAAACCCAGTCATCTTGTTCAGCAGAAACAAAACACCTTAAATAAGTTTCTAAAGTCTGATTAGTTCGTTCCGTCTGGCCATTCGTCTGAGGATGGAATGCAGACGAAAAGGACAAATCAATGCCCATCTTAGCACAGAACGTCCGCCAAAATCTAGACACAAACTAGGATCCCCTGTCAGAAACGATGTTCTCCGGAATGCCATGCAGACGGACCACATTTTGAAAAAACAGAGGGACCAACTCAGAGGAGGAAGGTAACTTAGGCAAGGGTACCAGATGAACCATCACAGAAAAGCGGTCACACACAACCCATATGACGGACATTTTTTGAGAGACAGGGAGATCCGAAATAAAGCCCATGGAAATGTGCGTCCAAGGCCTCTTCGGGATAGGCAAAGGTAACAACAATCCACTGGCCCGAGAACAGCAAGGCTTAGCCCGAGCGCAAACTCTACAAGACTGCACGAAAGAACGCACATCCCTCGACAAGGAAGGCCACCAAAAAGACCTGGCCACCAAGTCTCTAGTACCAAATATTCCAGGATGACCTGCCAACACAGAAGAATGGACCTCGGAGATGACTCTACTGGTCCAATTATCCGGAACAAACAGTCTTTCCGGCGGACAACGATCAGGTTTATCCGCCTGAAACTCCTGCAAAGCACGTCGCAAGTCTGGGGAGACAGCCGACAAAATCACCCCATCCCTAAGGATACCAGTGGGCTCAGAATTTCCAGGGGAGTCAGGCACAAAACTCCTAGAAAGAGCATCCGCCTTCACATTCTTTGAACCTGGCAGGTATGAAACCACAAAATTGAAACGGGAGAAAAACAGTGACCAACGAGCCTGTCTAGGATTCAGACGCTTGGCAGACTCAAGGTAAATCAGATTTTTGTGATCAGTCAAGACCACCACACGATGTCTAGCACCCTCAAGCCAATGACGCCACTCCTCAAATGCCCACTTCATGGCCAAAAGCTCCCGATTACCAACATCATAATTCCGTTCAGCGGGCGAAAATTTTCTAGAAAAGAACGCACATGGCTTCATCACTGAGCCATCGGAGCTTCTCTGTGACAAAACCGCCCCCGCTCCGATCTCGGAAGCATCGACCTCAACCTGAAAAGGAAGCGACGTATCTGGCTGACGCAACACAGGAGCAGAAGAAAACCGGCGCTTAAGTTCCTGAAAGGCCTCCACAGCCGCAGTAGACCAATCAGTAACATCAGCACCCTTTTTAGTCAAATCCGTCAAAGGCTTAACAACACTAGAAAAATTAGTTATGAAGCGACGATAAAAATTAGCAAAGCCCAAGAACTTCTGTAGACTCTTAAGAGATGTAGGCTGTGTCCAGTCACAAATAGCCTGAACCTTGACGGGATCCATCTCAATAGTAGAAGGGGAAAAAATATACCCCAAAAAAGAAATCTTCTGGACTCCAAAGAGACATTTAGAACCCTTTACAAACAAAGAATTGGCCCGCAGGACCTGAAACACCTTCCTGACCTGCTGAACATGAGACTCCCAGTCATCAGAAAAAACCAAAACATCATCCAAATACACGATAATAAATTTATCCAGATATTCACGGAAAATATCGTGCATAAAAGACTGGAAGACAGAAGGAGCATTAGAAAGTCCAAAAGGCATCACCAAATACTCGAAATGGCCCTCAGGCGTATTAAATGCGGTTTTCCACTCATCACCCTGCCTTATCCGCACAAGATTATACGCACCCCGAAGATCAATCTTAGTGAACCATTTAGCCCCCTTAATGCGAGCGAACAAATCAGTCAACAATGGCAAAGGATACTGATATTTGACTGTAATCTTATTCAAAAGACGATAATCTATGCAAGGCCTCAAGGAACCATCTTTTTTGGCCACAAAAAAAAAACCTGCTCCCAAAGGGGACGAAGATGGACGGATATGTCCCTTTTCCAAGGACTCCTTAACATAATTCCGCATAGCAGTATGCTCTGGCACTGACAGATTGAACAAACGACCTTTAGGGAATTTACTGCCGGGAATCAAATCTATAGCACAATCGCAATCCCTGTGAGGAGGAAGCGAACTGAACTTAGGCTCCTCAAAAACCTCCCGATAATCAGACAAAAATACCGGAACCTCAGAAGTAGTAGATGAAGCGATAGAAATCGGAGATGCATCATCATGAACCCCCTGACATCCCCAGCTTAACACAGACATTGTTTTCCAGTCCAGGACTGGGTTATGAGTTTGTAACCATGGCAGACCAAGCACTAAGACATCATGTAAATTATACAGTACCAGGAAGCGAATCACCTCCTGATGAACGGGAGTCATACGCATGGTCACTTGTGTCCAGTACTGAGGTTTATTCATAGCCAAAGGTGTAGAGTCAATTCCTTTGAAAGGAATAGGAACTTCCAGAGGCTCCAGACTAAACCCACAGCGATTGGCAAATGACCAATCCATAAGACTCAGGGCAGCGCCTGAATCTACATAGGCATCGACGGAAATGGATGATAATGAACAAATCAGCGTCACAGACAGAATGAACTTAGACTGTAAAGTACCAATGGCAACAGACTTATCAACCTTTTTTGTGCGTTTAGAGCATGCTAATATAACATGAGCTGAATCACCACAATAAAAACACAATCCATTTTTCCGCCTATAATTTTGCCGTTCACTTCTGGACTGAATTCTATCACATTGCATTATCTCAGGTGCCTGTTCAGAAGACACCGCCAAATGGTGCACAGGTTTGCGCTCCCGTAAACGCCGATCAATCTGAATAGCCATAGTCATGGACTCATTCAGACCTGTAGGCGCCGGGAACCCCACCATAACATCTTTAATGGCCTCAGAAAGGCCATCTCTGAATTTTGCAGCCAGAGCGCACTCATTCCACTGAGTAAGCACCGACCACTTCCGAAATTTCTGACAATATATTTCTGCTTCATCTTGCCCCTGAGAGAGAGCCAATAAAGCTTTTTCAGCCTGAATCTCTAGGTTAGGTTCCTCATAGAGCAAACCCAATGCCAGAAAAAACGCATCCACATTGAGAATCGCAGGATCCCCTGGTGCCAATGCAAATGCCCAATTCTGAGGGTCACCCCGCAGGAAAGATATAACAATCTTGACCTGCTGAGCAAGGTCTCCAGAGGAGCGAGATTTCAAGGAAAGAAACAACTTGCAATTGTTCCTAAAATTCAGAAAACTAGATCTATCTCCAGAAAAAAACTCTGGGACAGGAATTCTAGGTTCAGACATAGGCGTATGTACAACAAAATCTTGTATATTTTGAACCTTAGCAGCAAGATTATTCAGGCTGGAAGCCAAACTCTGGACGTCCATGATAAACAGCTGGGGTCAGAGCCATTCAAGGATTAAGAGGAGGAAAGAAGCAGTCAAGCTGCAATTAAGGCTAGGCAGCAAACACTGAGGAGGAAAAAAAAAAAAAAAACTTCCTCAGACTACTTTTCCTCCTACTTCAGCCAAAACGATGACCAATTTTTTCAGGCCGGCTATACTGTCATGATCCCAATGGCAGGGGATCACAAAAGGACAAGCACAAAAACAAAACAAGCTCTAGGGTGATGGAACCTGAGCTGACCGCGATCCTGAACCTAAACACACAACTAGCAGTAGCCGGGGAACGTGCCTACGATGATTCCTAGACGTCTCGCGCCAGCCGAAGGATTAACTTCCCCTATAAGAAGAAACACAGACCTCACTTGCCTCCAGAGAAACACCCCACAGAAATAGCAGCCCCCCACATGTAATAACGGTGAAATGAGAGGAAAGCACATACGTAGTTATGAAAATAGAATCAGCAAAAATGAGGCCCGCTAAAGCTAGATAGCAGAGGATACAAAAGTGAACTGCGCGGTCAGCGAAAAACCCTTCAAAAAACCATCCTGAAATCACTTGAACTCATGTGCCAACTCATGGAACATGAGGAGTAATTTCAGCCCACTAGAGCAACCAGCAGCAAGGAATCACATCTCTGCAAGCTGGACTAAGACAAAAATTAAGCAAAACGTGGAACAGGAAAATCAAAACTTAGCTTGTCCTGAAGATAACAGACGCAGGGAGCAGAGGTAAAAAGACACGCTGATTACATTGATAGCCGGCGAGGAAATGACAAAAAAGCCAGGTTAAATAGGAAACTCCCATAACCTGATGGAACAGGTGGACACCAGAGACCGCAGAGAACACAAGTCACCCAGTACCATCAGTAACCACCAGAGGGAGCCCAAAAACAGAACTCACAACATTCCATATGGGAATGTAATATTGGCAGACGCGTTTCGAACAATAGTTTTTAGTCTTTGCATCGACTAAGGACTGTTGTTCGAAATGCGTCTGCCCACATTACATTTCCATATGGAGGTTGTGATTTTTTTAGGATATGTAACTTTTTTTTATGAAAGATATTTTTCTAACAAAGATTTATTTATTTATTTTAACGGACCTTTCTGAGCTGGATTATACCTTCATGATTTACCTGTGTTATTATCCTTAAATATTTCTTACAATGGTAGTCTAGAAAACTGATATTTGTGCCACCTGAGTGTGGCACAGCATGAAAGCAGGTAGAGGTGTTCCATGTGTTATCAGGGCTCCCAGCAAAGGGGCCCTACACCGATCCCTCACCCACTTCGTCTTACTGTGACGTTCATTGCAAAGCTGTAAATGCTGCATCAGTCCCAGATACCTCAAGCCTGGCTGATTGCTGCAGTTCCATGCTGCAATTTGTACTGTGGGTGAATTGAGGCCACTTTCCTGATGTCTGTACCTCATTTTATGTGTTTTGGCAGCATTTAGGGCCATTCTAAGATGTTGGACAGGTGTTTGTTTTTGCCTCCCATTGACTATAATGGTGTTTGGATATGTTCGGTGAATATTCGACAAATTAATAAGCAAATATTGTAAATTCGGCTATTTTAATCCGAATCGAGCATTGAAATATTTGCTCATCTCTGCTCAAAGCCACATTCAAGAACTTTATTAACCCTTCAGATGCTTCACAGGAGTTAATGGAATGTGGAAGGAAAAAATGATCTTTCAGCAATGAATTTTTTATTTTCATAAGGATAAAAGGAGAAAATGGTCTGCTAAAGTTGTTGAGCAATTTCTCCTGAGTATACCGATACCCCATATGTGCGGACGCACGGCGGGGCTCAGTAGGGAAGAAGCACCTTTTGACTTTTTGAACACAAAATTAGCTGGAATTGAGAGCAGACAACATATCGCTAGACCCTTCAAGGATCTTATGTAGCTGTGTGGTGAGCACTTTGAACCCCCAGCTGCTTCACAGAAATTTATAACATAGAGCCATGAAAATAAAAACTTACATTTTTTCCCAAAAAATGATATTTTAGCAACCATTTTTTTTATTTTAACTAGTGTAAAAGGATAAAATGGACACTACAGTTGTTGTGCAATTTCTCCTGAGTACGCCGATAACCCATATGTGGAGGAAAACCACTGTTTGGGCGAATGGCAGTGCTCAGAAGGGAAGGAGCACCTTTTTTACTTTTTGAATGTAAAATTGGCTGGAATTGACAGCAGACACCATGTCTCATTTGAAGAGCCCCTGATGTGCCTAAACATTGGAAAAACCCCAGATGTTTCACACAAGTTTAGAACGTAGAGCCGTGAAAATAAAAAAAATCTATTTTTTTTCCCCAAAAATGATCTTGTAGCAATGATTTTTTTGTTTTAAGAAGTGTAAACGGAGAAAATGGACCACTTAAGTTGTCGTGCAATTTCATCCGAGTAGGCCGATACCCCATATGTGGAGGAAAATCACTGTCTGGGCGCATGGCAGGGCTCGGAACAGAAGGAGTGATGTTTTGGATTGCAGACTTTGATGGAATGGTCTGCCGGCGTCATGTTGCATTTGTAGAGCCCCTTATGTGCCTAAATAGTGGAAATCTCCCACAAGTGACCCCATTTTGGAAACTAGACCTCCCAAGGAATTTATTTAGCTATGTGGTGAGCACCGTAAATCTCTAAGTGCCTCACAGAAAAATTATAATGTTGAGCCATGAAAAAACAAACAAACACATTTTTCCACAAAAATTATATTTTACCCCCCGATTTTTTTATTTTCACAAGGGCAATAGGATGTTAAGGACCGGCGGAACGCGCCAAGTATAGATGATATGAAACTAGGTGCGTTCGCAGTCCGAGGTCCACCGTGCAGGTAAAGACCCTGCTGCTAGTAAGACGGACTATATGGCGGTACTAAATATACACACATGGGTTAACTTCACCCTGCGTGAAGGAAGCGATCCTGTTGCGTCACAGGACCGCAGTACCGCACATAGAGCGTGAGCAAGAAGTCAGCGAACTCAACCCCTACTCAGGATTGAAGTCCGATTAGACACTTGCTGGCACAACACCGCAACTGGGTGTGTAAGGAAACTAATAAATAGAATATAAAGGCACGAGAGTACGTGCGGTGCCGCACTGTCGGACGCCACTAACCACCCAGGCTTGGGTAAGGAAAGCGCAGAGGAAGCGCACGGTGCCGTACTGGCGGACACAGCAACTGGACGCTGTGATGTGTGTTACGTGCAGATGGCTAGTCGGGCGCTAGATAGCTACCATCATCCGCGAGCAGTCAACAACACTAGGGAGGGATACTTAGGAGCTTTCATCCATCGACATACATCCATCTACACACACACATTATCAAGACAATACTAGCGCATGGCCGTGCGGTCATGCGCAGTTTATATAGTTGCAGCACAGGAAACAGCTACAGAAGTTTTGCCCTTTCAGGACCTGCCAAATGGACCAATGGGATGTGCTGCAGTGCCTGAGCATGTGACCCTCGATCTCCAACGGGAGATCTTGCCCTGGGCATGCTCAGTGTGTGCAAATAAGGACTTAGTCCCAGAGAAGCCCGCTCGCCGCAGATCAGTGCAGGGTACAACAGGAGAGCCAGAAAAGGCAGCAGTAACCCCCTGCACAGAATCAGTCCCAGCAAGACGCTGGGAGCGGCGCCTCCGCTGAGCAGAGCCCACTGCGGCCGAAGCAGAATGGGAGACTGCAGCAGACACGGATCGAGATTCCCCCTGTGCAGCAGAGGAAACTCGACTCCTAATATTGGAGAAATGAGACCTCTAACGTTGTTGCGTAATTACTCCTAAGTACACCGATACCCCATATGTGGAGGAAAAC
Organism: Ranitomeya imitator; assembly: GCF_032444005.1. Classification (NCBI taxonomy): domain Eukaryota; kingdom Metazoa; phylum Chordata; class Amphibia; order Anura; family Dendrobatidae; genus Ranitomeya; species Ranitomeya imitator. The sequence continues at coordinate 224,946,407 of NC_091287.1, read as the reverse complement.
TACTGTTTGGGCGCACAACAGGGCTCAAAATGGAAGGAGTGATGTTTTGGATTGCAGACTTTGATGAAATGGTCTGCGGGCATCATGTTGCATTAGCAGAGCCCCTAATGTATTTAGCTATGTGGTGAGCACTTTGAACCTCCAAGTGCCTCACCGAAAATTATAACGTTGAGTCGTGAAAAAACAACACTTTTTTTACGCAAAAATGATCTTTTAGACCCGATTTTTGGAAGGAGTGATGTTTTGAATTGCAGACTTTCATGGAATGTTGTGTTTGCAGAGCCCGTGATGTGCCTAAACAGTGGAAATCCCCCACAATTGACATCATTCTGGAAACTACAACCCTTTGATTGAACTTATCTAGAGGCATAGTTTTATGTAATGATTACAATGCTTTTGATTTTACGGGTGTATGAATTTATAATGTGGTGTTATGTGTAAGGCCAGGTTCACACTGCGTTGCAGACGGACTACGTTACACCGCGGCATAACGTGGTGTAACGCAGTCCGTTAACGCCGCTATTAATTCCTATGTCGGACGCATCGCTAGCGCACGACCACAATGAACGTGCGCTAGCAATGTGCCGTCATTGAGTGACGGACCCTGGGACACGGGCTGCAGCGTGGGTGCAGCAATTCCCACACAATTTTCCCACTCACCCCTAGGATGGGGGGCATTCAGGGGGGTTAATCTGGGTGTGCTTGCACTCGTTGCTAGTGTTGAGCGATACCTTCCGATATCGGAATGTATCGGTATCGGTTGGGATCGGCCGATATTCAAAAAATATCGGATATCGCCGATACCGATACCCGATCCCAATGCAAGTCAATGGGACCAAAATATCGGAATTAAAATAAACCCTTTCTTTCCTTGTAGGTTCATTCTACATCAAGGAAAACAACTAAGAATAATGTAGGATGTATTGTGGGAGGTGGCGGAGACATTAAAGGCAATGAGGTTTAGCCCAATCAAATAGAATAGCATGTTTTTTTTTTTTTAAAGACGGTCGGAGTGAAAAAGATATTGAGTATGTAAATTTTTTTTTATTTTGTCAGATATTGATGTTTCACTATTCCACGCCCTTCCCCTTCTTTTTTTTCTTTTTTTTTTTTTACTTTTCCCACACTTTCATCTTCATCATCATCAGCATCTTTGACATCAACTTCTTCTTCACCTTATTCATCTTCTTCTTCATCTTCTACCTATTTTTTTTTTTTATTACATTCTTCATATTCATTTTATTCAACTATTATTATTCTTCCTATTCTACATATTCTTTTTATTCCACTGTTATTATTCTTCCTATTCTACTTCTTCATCATATTCTCATTTGTGACAGGCATTCCCGTAGTTGTTATCTATAAAAGTTGGAAGATTACACCTTCCGTTCTGCCAGTCACAAAAGTTACATTTGTCCGCGTTCAGTTTGGCCTGCAGCATCAGGCTTTATCCAGGGGCACCACGAGGAGGAACGGACTCACCCCCATACACTGCTTAGTCTTCTTCTGCATATAATTTAGATAATATCTTTTGCTCTGATATTAAGTCTTATGCTTAATGTTCTTCTGCTCTTTGTTCTGCAGCCTCTTGTTCTTCTGCTTCTCGGTCTTCCATGTCGTCGTCTCCAGGGTCGTCGTCTCCAGTGTCGTCATCTCCGCCGTCGTCGTCTCAGCCGTCGTCGTCTCCGCCGTCGTCGTCTCCGCCGTCGTCATCGGGGTGGTCTTCCGGGTCGTCGTCGTCGTCATCGGGGTGGTCTTCCGGGTCGTCGTCATCGGGGTGGTCTTCCGGGTCGTCGACTTTAGGGTCTTAAACTTGGAAATGTAGCAGAAGGTACAAGAAGGCTGAGAAAATGCCAAGAACCAGCTGATGGAACTGGAACTCGGATGGCTACCCGAAGGTTCAAGAGCCTATGGAACTACCGAGGACCAGCTGACGTTACTGGAACCCGGTTACTAAGCAGGAGGTACCCGTGCTAAAAAGCACTACCAAGGACCGCCTGGCGTTGGCGGAACTCGGATACCCAGAAGGAGGCACCTAAGCCAAAGGCTCTGCCCGGAACCAGCTGACGTTACTGGAACCAGGATGGGGAGCAGAAGGTACAAGAGCAAAAGACACTGCCGAGAACCAGCTGACGGTACTGGAACCCGGATGGGTAGCCGAAGGTCCAAGAGCCAATGGAACTACCGAGGACCAGCTGACGTTACTGGAACCCGGTTACTAAGCAGGAGGTACCCGTGCCTGAAAGCACTACCAAGGACCACCTGACATTGGTGGAACTTGGATACCCAGAAGGAGGCACCTAAGCCAAAGGCTCTGCCCGGAACCAGCTGACGGTACTGGAACCAGGATGGGGAGCAGAAGGTACAAGAGCAAAAGACACTGCCAAGAACCAGCTGACGGTGCTGGAACCAGGTGGTGGACCCGAAGGCCCACAGGAGAGGAGAGAACAGCTAGGCCGCGAGGCAGCCGCAGTTACCGAACCCCAACAGTCCTACAGGGGGAGCTGGGCCTACTGGCACTACAGAACCAGCCTTGACTACCAGTTCACGCAGCCCACATAGGAAGCTCCTAAACTGGAGGCACCCTGGAGTTGGCTAACCCGACTGCAACACGACGGGGCAAACATAGGCGTCTCAGCGAGTTTGACACACCCCGGAAACAGCTGACGGTGCTGAAACCAGGTTTGGCACGAGGGAGTACCTGTGACAAAAACACTGCTGAGAACCAGCTGGCGGTGCTGGAACCCAGATGCGTTGCCCCAGTGTGCAAGAGCCAATGGCACGACCGAGGACCAGCTGGCGGTGCTGGAACACGGTTACTAAGCTGTAGGTGCCCGCGCTTAAAAGCACTACCAAGGACCGCCTGACGTTGGCGGAACTCGGATACCCAGGAGGAGGCACCTAAGCCAAAGGCTCGGCCCGGAACCAGCTGACCGAGGACCAGCTGGCGGTGCTGGAACACGGTTACTAAGCTGTAGATGCCCGCGCTTAAAAGCACTACCAAGGACCGCCTGACGTTGGCGGAACTCGGATACCCAGGAGGAGGCAGGTGCTGGAACCAGGTGGTGGACCCCAAGGCCCACAGGAGAGGAGAGAACAGCTAGGCCGCGAGGCAGCCGCAGTTACCGAACCCCAACAGTCCTACAGGGGGAGCTGGGCCTACTGGCACTACAGAACCAGCCTTGACTACCAGTTCACGCAGCCCACATAGGAAGCTCCTAAACTGGAGGCACCCTGGAGTTGGCTAACCCGACTGCAACACGACGGGGCAAACATAGGCATCTCAGCGAGTTTGACACACCCCGGAAACAGCTGACGGTGCTGAAACCAGGTTTGGCACGAGGGAGTACCTGTGACAAAAACACTGCCGAGAACCAGCTGGCGGTGCTGGAACCCAGATGCGTTGCCCCAGTGTGCAAGAGCCAATGGCACGACCGAGGACCAGCTGGCGGTGCTGGAACACGGTTACTAAGCTGTAGGTGCCCGCCCTTAAAAGCACTACCAAGGACCGCCTGACGTTGGCGGAACTCGGATACCCAGGAGGAGGCACCTAAGCCAAAGGCTCGGCCCGGAACCAGCTGACGGTGCTGGAACCAGGTGGTGGACCCCAAGGCCCACAGGAGAGGAGAGAACAGCTAGGCCGCGAGGCAGCCACAGTTACCGAACCCCAACCGTCCTACAGGGGGAGCTGGGCCTACTGGCACTACAGAACCAGCCTTGACTACCAGTTCACGCAGCCCACATAGGAAGCTCCTAAACTGGAGGCACCCTGGAGTTGGCTAACCCGACTGCAACACGACGGGGCAAACATAGGCGTCTCAGCGAGTTTGACACACCCCGGAAACAGCTGACGGTGCTGAAACCAGGCTTGGCACGAGAGAGTACCTGTGACAAGAACACTGCTGAGAACCAGCTGGCGGTGCTGGAACCCAGATGCGTTGCCCCAGTGTGCAAGAGCCAATGGCACGACCGAGGACCAGCTGGCGGTGCTGGAACACGGTTACTAAGCTGTAGGTGCCCGCGCTTAAAAGCACTACCAAGGACCGCCTGACGTTGGCGGAACTCGGATACCCAGGAGGAGGCACCTAAGCCAAAGGCTCGGCCCGGAACCAGCTGACGGTGCTGGAACCAGGTGGTGGACCACAAGGCCCACAGGAGAGGAGAGAACAGCTAGGCCGCGAGGCAGCCGCAGTTACCGAACCCCAACAGTCCTACAGGGGGAGCTGGGCCTACTGGCACTACAGAACCAGCCTTGACTACCAGTTCACGCAGCCCACATAGGAAGCTCCTAAACTGGAGGCACTCTGGAGTTGGCTAACCCAACCGCACCACGACGGGGCAAGCATAGGCGTCTCAGCGAGCTTGACACAACCCAGAAACAGCTGACGGTGCTGAAACCAGGCTTGGCACGAGGGAGTACCTGTGACAAGAACACTGCCGAGAACCAGCTGGCGGTGCTGGAACCCAGATGCGTTGCCCCAGTGTGCAAGAGCCAATGGCACGACCGAGGACCAGCTGGCGGTGCTGGAACCCGGTTACTAAGCTGTAGGTGCCCGCGCTTAAAAGCAGTACCAAGGACCGCCTGACGTTGGCGGAACTCGGATACCCAGGAGGAGGCACCTAAGCCAAAGGCTCGGCCTGGAACCAGCTGACGGTGCTGGAACCAGGTGGTGGACCACAAGGCCCACAGGAGAGGAGAGAACAGCTAGGCCGCGAGGCAGCCGCAGTTACCGAACCCCAACAGTCCTACAGGGGGAGCTGGGCCTACTGGCACTACAGAACCAGCCTTGACTACCAGTTCACGCAGCCCACATAGGAAGCTCCTAAACTGGAGGCACCCTGGAGTTGGCTAACCCAACCGCACCACGACGGGGCAAGCATAGGCGTCTCAGCGAGCTTGACACAACCCGGAAACAGCTGACGGTGCTGAAACCAGGCTTGGCACGAGGGAGTACCTGTGACAAGAACACTGCCGAGAACCAGCTGGCGGTGCTGGAACCCAGATGCGTTGCCCCAGTGTGCAAGAGCCAATGGCACGACCGAGGACCAGCTGGCGGTGCTGGAACCCGGTTACTAAGCTGTAGGTGCCCGCGCTTAAAAGCACTACCAAGGACCGCCTGACGTTGGCGGAACTCGGATACCCAGGAGGAGGCACCTAAGCCAAAGGCTCGGCCTGGAACCAGCTGACGGTGCTGGAACCAGGTGGTGGACCCCAAGGCCCACAGGAGAGGAGAGAACAGCTAGGCCGCGAGGCAGCCGCAGTTACCGAACCCCAACAGTCCTACAGGGGGAGCTGGGCCTACTGGCACTACAGAACCAGCCTTGACTACCAGTTCACGCAGCCCACATAGGAAGCTCCTAAACTGGAGGCACCCTGGAGTTGGCTAACCCGACCGCACCACGACGGGGCAAGCATAGGCGTCTCAGTGAGCTTGACACAACCCGGAAACAGCTGACGGTGCTGAAACCAGGCTTGGCACGAGGGAGTACCTGTGACAAGAACACTGCTGAGAACCAGCTGGCGGTGCTGGAACCCAGATGCGTTGCCCCAGTGTGCAAGAGCCAATGGCACGACCGAGGACCAGCTGGCGGTGCTGGAACCTGGTTACTAAGCTGTAGGTGCCCGCGCTTAAAAGCACTACCAAGGACCGCCTGACGTTGGCGGAACTCGGATACCCAGGAGGAGGCACCTAAGCCAAAGGCTCGGCCTGGAACCAGCTGACGGTGCTGGAACCAGGTGGTGGACCCCAAGGCCCACAGGAGAGGAGAGAACAGCTAGGCCGCGAGGCAGCCGCAGTTACCGAACCCCAACAGTCCTACAGGGGGAGCTGGGCCTACTGGCACTACAGAACCAGCCTTGACTACCAGTTCACGCAGCCCACATAGGAAGCTCCTAAACTGGAGGCACCCTGGAGTTGGCTAACCCGACTGCAACACGACGGGGCAAACATAGGCGTCTCAGCGAGCTTGACACAACCCGGAAACAGCTGACGGTGCTGAAACCAGGCTTGGCACGAGGGAGTACCTGTGACAAAAACACTGCCGAGAACCAGCTGGCGGTGCTGGAACCCAGATGCGTTGCCCCAGTGTGCAAGAGCCAATGGCACGACCGAGGACCAGCTGGCGGTGCTGGAACACGGTTACTAAGCTGTAGGTGCCCGCGCTTAAAAGCACTACCAAGGACCGCCTGACGTTGGCGGAACTCGGATACCCAGGAGGAGGCACCTAAGCCAAAGGCTCGGCCCGGAACCAGCTGACCGAGGACCAGCTGGCGGTGCTGGAACACGGTTACTAAGCTGTAGATGCCCGCGCTTAAAAGCACTACCAAGGACCGCCTGACGTTGGCGGAACTCGGATACCCAGGAGGAGGCAGGTGCTGGAACCAGGTGGTGGACCCCAAGGCCCACAGGAGAGGAGAGAACAGCTAGGCCGCGAGGCAGCCGCAGTTACCGAACCCCAACAGTCCTACAGGGGGAGCTGGGCCTACTGGCACTACAGAACCAGCCTTGACTACCAGTTCACGCAGCCCACATAGGAAGCTCCTAAACTGGAGGCACCCTGGAGTTGGCTAACCCGACTGCAACACGACGGGGCAAACATAGGCATCTCAGCGAGTTTGACACACCCCGGAAACAGCTGACGGTGCTGAAACCAGGTTTGGCACGAGGGAGTACCTGTGACAAAAACACTGCCGAGAACCAGCTGGCGGTGCTGGAACCCAGATGCGTTGCCCCAGTGTGCAAGAGCCAATGGCACGACCGAGGACCAGCTGGCGGTGCTGGAACACGGTTACTAAGCTGTAGGTGCCCGCGCTTAAAAGCACTACCAAGGACCGCCTGACGTTGGCGGAACTCGGATACCCAGGAGGAGGCACCTAAGCCAAAGGCTCGGCCCGGAACCAGCTGACGGTGCTGGAACCAGGTGGTGGACCCCAAGGCCCACAGGAGAGGAGAGAACAGCTAGGCCGCGAGGCAGCCACAGTTACCGAACCCCAACCGTCCTACAGGGGGAGCTGGGCCTACTGGCACTACAGAACCAGCCTTGACTACCAGTTCACGCAGCCCACATAGGAAGCTCCTAAACTGGAGGCACCCTGGAGTTGGCTAACCCGACTGCAACACGACGGGGCAAACATAGGCGTCTCAGCGAGTTTGACACACCCCGGAAACAGCTGACGGTGCTGAAACCAGGCTTGGCACGAGAGAGTACCTGTGACAAGAACACTGCTGAGAACCAGCTGGCGGTGCTGGAACCCAGATGCGTTGCCCCAGTGTGCAAGAGCCAATGGCACGACCGAGGACCAGCTGGCGGTGCTGGAACACGGTTACTAAGCTGTAGGTGCCCGCGCTTAAAAGCACTACCAAGGACCGCCTGACGTTGGCGGAACTCGGATACCCAGGAGGAGGCACCTAAGCCAAAGGCTCGGCCCGGAACCAGCTGACGGTGCTGGAACCAGGTGGTGGACCACAAGGCCCACAGGAGAGGAGAGAACAGCTAGGCCGCGAGGCAGCCGCAGTTACCGAACCCCAACAGTCCTACAGGGGGAGCTGGGCCTACTGGCACTACAGAACCAGCCTTGACTACCAGTTCACGCAGCCCACATAGGAAGCTCCTAAACTGGAGGCACCCTGGAGTTGGCTAACCCAACCGCACCACGACGGGGCAAGCATAGGCGTCTCAGCGAGCTTGACACAACCCGGAAACAGCTGACGGTGCTGAAACCAGGCTTGGCACGAGGGAGTACCTGTGACAAGAACACTGCCGAGAACCAGCTGGCGGTGCTGGAACCCAGATGCGTTGCCCCAGTGTGCAAGAGCCAATGGCACGACCGAGGACCAGCTGGCGGTGCTGGAACCCGGTTACTAAGCTGTAGGTGCCCGCGCTTAAAAGCAGTACCAAGGACCGCCTGACGTTGGCGGAACTCGGATACCCAGGAGGAGGCACCTAAGCCAAAGGCTCGGCCTGGAACCAGCTGACGGTGCTGGAACCAGGTGGTGGACCACAAGGCCCACAGGAGAGGAGAGAACAGCTAGGCCGCGAGGCAGCCGCAGTTACCGAACCCCAACAGTCCTACAGGGGGAGCTGGGCCTACTGGCACTACAGAACCAGCCTTGACTACCAGTTCACGCAGCCCACATAGGAAGCTCCTAAACTGGAGGCACCCTGGAGTTGGCTAACCCAACCGCACCACGACGGGGCAAGCATAGGCGTCTCAGCGAGCTTGACACAACCCGGAAACAGCTGACGGTGCTGAAACCAGGCTTGGCACGAGGGAGTACCTGTGACAAGAACACTGCCGAGAACCAGCTGGCGGTGCTGGAACCCAGATGCGTTGCCCCAGTGTGCAAGAGCCAATGGCACGACCGAGGACCAGCTGGCGGTGCTGGAACCCGGTTACTAAGCTGTAGGTGCCCGCGCTTAAAAGCACTACCAAGGACCGCCTGACGTTGGCGGAACTCGGATACCCAGGAGGAGGCACCTAAGCCAAAGGCTCGGCCTGGAACCAGCTGACGGTGCTGGAACCAGGTGGTGGACCCCAAGGCCCACAGGAGAGGAGAGAACAGCTAGGCCGCGAGGCAGCCGCAGTTACCGAACCCCAACAGTCCTACAGGGGGAGCTGGGCCTACTGGCACTACAGAACCAGCCTTGACTACCAGTTCACGCAGCCCACATAGGAAGCTCCTAAACTGGAGGCACCCTGGAGTTGGCTAACCCGACCGCACCACGACGGGGCAAGCATAGGCGTCTCAGTGAGCTTGACACAACCCGGAAACAGCTGACGGTGCTGAAACCAGGCTTGGCACGAGGGAGTACCTGTGACAAGAACACTGCTGAGAACCAGCTGGCGGTGCTGGAACCCAGATGCGTTGCCCCAGTGTGCAAGAGCCAATGGCACGACCGAGGACCAGCTGGCGGTGCTGGAACCTGGTTACTAAGCTGTAGGTGCCCGCGCTTAAAAGCACTACCAAGGACCGCCTGACGTTGGCGGAACTCGGATACCCAGGAGGAGGCACCTAAGCCAAAGGCTCGGCCCGGAACCAGCTGACGGTGCTGGAACCAGGTGGTGGACCCCAAGGCCCACAGGAGAGGAGAGAACAGCTAGGCCGCGAGGCAGCCGCAGTTACCGAACCCCAACAGTCCTACAGGGGGAGCTGGGCCTACTGGCACTACAGAACCAGCCTTGACTACCAGTTCACGCAGCCCACATAGGAAGCTCCTAAACTGGAGGCACCCTGGAGTTGGCTAACCCGACTGCAACACGACGGGGCAAACATAGGCGTCTCAGCGAGTTTGACACACCCCGGAAACAGCTGACGGTGCTGAAACCAGGTTTGGCACGAGAGAGTACCTGTGACAAAAACACTGCCGAGAACCAGCTGGCGGTGCTGGAACCCAGATGCGTTGCCCCAGTGTGCAAGAGCCAATGGCACGACCGAGGACCAGCTGGCGGTGCTGGAACCCGGTTACTAAGCTGTAGGTGCCCGCGCTTAAAAGCACTACCAAGGACCGCCTGACGTTGGCGGAACTCGGATACCCAGGAGGAGGCACCTAAGCCAAAGGCTCGGCCTGGAACCAGCTGACGGTGCTGGAACCAGGTGGTGGACCCCAAGGCCCACAGGAGAGGAGAGAACAGCTAGGCCGCGAGGCAGCCGCAGTTACCGAACCCCAATAGTCCTACAGGGGGAGATGGGCCTACTGGCACTACAGAACCAGCCTTGACTACCAGTTCACGCAGCCCACATAGGAAGCTCCTAAACTGGAGGCACCCTGGAGTTGGCTAACCCGACCGCACCACGACGGGGCAAGCATAGGCGTCTCAGTGAGCTTGACACAACCCGGAAACAGCTGACGGTGCTGAAACCAGGCTTGGCACGAGGGAGTACCTGTGACAAGAACACTGCCGAGAACCAGCTGGCGGTGCTGGAACCCAGATGCGTTGCCTATTAAAGATTGTCTTCCTAGAGCCCCAACTAGCGGTGTTGGAGCTAAGGGTAAGCAGGGGGAGCAGAGTGTAGGCCGAAGCCTGCACTGGAGGCAGCTTTGTGTCTGCGTTGCGTTTGCAGGACACTTTGCCGGCTACACAGTGGGGGAACAGCTGGCGTTGCTGAACCCCACTAACACAATGGCGTGTGTTTTTCTCTGTGCAGCTAGCACTTGCGGTCAAAAACTAGCGATGTTAGAGCCCGTGTTGAAGCAGGAGGAGGAGGAGAGGAGCAGAGTGTAGGCCGAAGCCTATTTGAACCAATTTCAAAGGAAACCTTTAACCCCCCTCAGGTGTTACAAAGTACAAGAGACACACCTTGTGCAGTATTAATGCTGCACAAGTGAAAGGTTGCTCTATTAATTTGTCTACTTGCACACGCTGAATGAAAGACGTACACAATTTAGCCCATTCTACAGTCAAACTGTAGTGGATGCGTGACTTGGCTTTTTAAGGAGACGCAGCACAGGTGTCCCAAATAACGCCTTGGTGCTTGGCGCAGCTTCCTGAGCGTTGTTAATTGCTGTACAGGAGTCTGCGCTCTTGTGTTATCCCTTGGCAATGCCCTGTTAGAGCTGCCCATCTTATGACCTCATTTCATGTTGGCCGGTGCGGTTAACGATGGCCATAAATCCCAGACCCACAGTGCCTTTTCATAAAGTCACACTGCGGTGCTGTGATTCGTGGCCTTGAGCAGTAAATATTTTGGCCGCTCACACACGTCCTTACACCTGCTTCAGACTGGGCGGCCTCTGCTGATCCCTTCTCGCATGCCGCGGCCATGAGGCTGCACAGTCTGAAGAAGGCGGAAGGAGATGAGTTAAGACAGGTGAAGATATGCACTGCTCGTGCCCATCAATCACACCCTCGCAGTCAAAATAAGACAACGAGGAGCATTGTTTCAGGCAGGGCGGACGCACAGGCGCAACAAGCCAACCAATGATGTCAGAAGACGGGAAGCGCTACCAAGGGGGGTGCTTCGTATCATTAGAAAGGAAAGTCACACCTCAGGGACAGTGGAATGGTCTCAATGAGACACATTTTGTACGTTTTGAGTTCCACGTGGGCAAGGACAAAAAGTCAGCCACCTTGTACAAATGCAGCAGTACTGCTGTAGAAGGTGGCTGTTATACATAGAAACACCTGGGGGTGGGGGGCAGGCTCCCTTCAATTTCAGTTCATGTGCCTGCGTGGCGTTTGCAGGACACGTTGCCAGCTACACAGCAGGGGAACAGCTGGCGGTGCTGAACCCCACTAACACATTGGCTGGTGTTTTTCTCTGTGCAGCTAGCATGTCCGGGCAGAAACTGGCGTTGTTTGAGCCCAGGGTCAGCAGGAGGAGGAGAGGAGCAAAGTGTAGGCCGAAGCCTGCACTGGTGGCAGCTTTTGGTCAGTTGTTCCAGCGTGGCTTGTGCTGGACACGATGCCGACTACACAGCAGGGGAACAGCTGGCGGTGCTGAACCCCACGAACACATTGGCTGGTGTTTTTCTCTGTGCAGCTAGCATGTCCGGGCAGAAACTGGCATTGTTTGAGCCCAGGGTCAGCAGGAGGAGGAGAGGAGCAAAGTGTAGGCCGAAGCCTGCACTGGTGGGAGCTTTTGGTCAGTTGTGCCAGCGTGGCTTGTGCTGGACACGATGCCGACTACACAGCAGGGGAACAGCTGGCGGTGCTGAACCCCACTAACACATTGGCTGGTGTTTTTCTCTGTGCAGCTAGCATGTCCGGGCAGAAACTGGCGTTGTTTGAGCCCAGGGTCAGCAGGAGGAGGAGAGGAGCAAAGTGTAGGCCGAAGCCTGCACTGGTGGCAGCTTTTGTTCTGTTGTGCCAGCGTGGCTTGTGCTGGACACGTTGCCGACTACACAGCAGGGGAACAGCTGGCGTTGCTGAACCCCACTAACACATTGACTGGTGTTTTTCTCTGTGCAGCTAGCAGTTCCGGGCAAAAACTAGCGGTGTTTGAGCCCAGGGTCAGCAGGAGGAGTAGAGGAGCAGAGTGTAGGCCGAAGCCTAGTTGAACCAATTTCAAAGGTTACCTTTAACCCCCCCCTCAGGTGTTGCAAGGTACAAGAGCCACACCTTGAACAGCATTAATGATGCACAAGTCAAAGGTTGCTCTATTTAATTTTGCTCCTTGCACACGCTGAATTAAACACGTACACTATTTAGCCCATTATACTGTCAAACAGTAGTGGAGGCGTGACTACTAGTCTTTTTAAGGAGACGCAGCACAGGTGTACAAATTTACACCTAGGTGCTGTGCGCAGATTCCTTACCGTTGTTATTTGCAGTACAGGAAACTGCGCTCTTGTGTTATCCCTTGGCAATACCCTGTTAGTGCAGGCCGTCTCATGACCTCATTTCATGTTGGCCGGTGCGGTTAACGATGGCCATAAATCCCAGACCCACAGTGGCTTTTCCTAAAGTCACACTGCGGTGCTGGGATTCGTGGCCTTGTGCAGTAAATATATTCGCCGCTCACACATGTCCTTACACCTGCTTCAGACTGGGCGGCCTCAGCTGATCCCTTATCGCATGCCGCGGCCATGAGGCCGCACAGTCAGAAGAAGGCGGAAGGAGGGGAGTGAAGACAGGGGAACATATGCACTGCTCGTGCCCATCAATCACACCCTCGCAGTCAAAATATATGAGACAACGGGGGGCGTTGTGTCGGGCAGGGGGGACGCACAGGCACAGCCAGCCAACCAATGATGTCAGGAGACGGGCAGCGCTAACAATGGGGGTGCTGCGTGTCATTAAAAAGGAAAGTCACACCTCAGGGACATTGTAATGGTCTGTAATGAGACACATTTTGTACTTGTTGAGTTCCACGTGTGCAAGGAGAAAAAGTCAGCCACCTTGTACAAATGCAGCAGTACTGCTGTACAAGGTGGCTGTTATACATAGAAACACCTGGGGGGGTGGGGGGCAGGCTCCCTTCAATTTCAGTTCATGTGCCTGCGTGGCGTTTGCAGGACACGTTGCCAGCTACACAGCAGGGGAACAGCTGGCGGTGCTGAACCCCACTAACACATTGGCTGGTGTTTTTCTCTGTGCAGCTAGCATGTCCGGGCAGAAACTGGCGTTGTTTGAGCCCAGGGTCAGCAGGAGGAGGAGAGGAGCAAAGTGTAGGCCGAAGCCTGCACTGGTGGCAGCTTTTGGTCAGTTGTGCCAGCGTGGCTTGTGCTGGACACGATGCCGACTACACAGCAGGGGAACAGCTGGCGGTGCTGAACCCGACTAACACATTGGCTGGTGTTTCTCTCTGTGCAGCTAGCATGTCCGGGCAGAAACTGGCGGTGTTTGAGCCCGGGGTCAGCAGGAGGAGGAGAAGAGCAGAGTGTAGGCCGAAGCCTGCACTGGTGGCAGCTTTTGGTCGGTTGTGCCAGCGTGGCTTGTGCTGGACACGATGCCAACTACACAGCAGGGGAACAGCTGGCGGTGCTGAACCCCACGAACACATTGACTGGTGTTTTTCTCTGTGCAGCTAGCAGTTCCGGGCAGAAAATAGCGGTGTTTGAGCCCAGGGTCAGCAGGAGGAGTAGAGGAGCAGAGTGTAGGCCGAAGCCTAGTTGAACCAATTTCAAAGGTTACCTTTAACCCCCCCCTCAGGTGTTGCAAGGTACAAGAGCCACACCTTGAACAGCATTAATGATGCACAAGTCAAAGGTTGCTCTATTTAATTTTGCTCCTTGCACACGCTGAATTAAACACGTACACTATTTAGCCCATTATACTGTCAAACAGTAGTGGAGGCGTGACTACTAGTCTTTTTAAGGAGACGCAGCACAGGTGTACAAATTTACACCTAGGTGCTGTGCGCAGATTCCTTACCGTTGTTATTTGCAGTACAGGAAACTGCGCTCTTGTGTTATCCCTTGGCAATACCCTGTTAGTGCAGGCCGTCTCATGACCTCATTTCATGTTGGCCGGTGCGGTTAACGATGGCCATAAATCCCAGACCCACAGTGGCTTTTCCTAAAGTCACACTGCGGTGCTGGGATTCGTGGCCTTGTGCAGTAAATATGTTCGCCGCTCACACATGTCCTTACACCTGCTTCAGACTGGGCGGCCTCAGCTGATCCCTTATCGCATGCCGCGGCCATGAGGCCGCACAGTCAGAAGAAGGCGGAAGGAGGGGAGTGAAGACAGGGGAACATATGCACTGCTCGTGCCCATCAATCACACCCTCGCAGTCAAAATATATGAGACAACGGGGGGCGTTGTGTCGGGCAGGGGGGACGCACAGGCACAGCCAGCCAACCAATGATGTCAGGAGATGGGCAGCGCTAACAATGGGGGTGCTGCGTGTCATTAAAAAGGAAAGTCACACCTCAGGGACATTGTAATGGTCTGTAATGAGACACATTTTGTACTTGTTGAGTTCCACGTGTGCAAGGAGAAAAAGTCAGCCACCTTGTACAAATGCAGCAGTACTGCTGTACAAGGTGGCTGTTATACATAGAAACACCTGGGGGGGTGGGGGGCAGGCTCCCTTCAATTTCAGTTCATGTGCCTGCGTGGCGTTTGCAGGACACGTTGCCAGCTACACAGCAGGGGAACAGCTGGCGGTGCTGAACCCCACTAACACATTGGCTGGTGTTTTTCTCTGTGCAGCTAGCATGTCCGGGCAGAAACTGGCGCTGTTTGAGCCCAGGGTCAGCAGGAGGAGGAGAGGAGCAAAGTGTAGGCCGAAGCCTGCACTGGTGGCAGCTTTTGGTCAGTTGTGCCAGCGTGGCTTGTGCTGGACACGATGCCGACTACACAGCAGGGGAACAGCTGGCGGTGGTGAACCCCACGAACACATTGACTGGTGTTTTTCTCTGTGCAGCTAGCAGTTCCGGGCAGAAACTAGCAGTGTTTGAGCCCAGGGTCAGCAGGAGGAGTAGAGGAGCAGAGTGTAGGCCGAAGCCTAGTTGAACCAATTTCAAAGGTTACCTTTAACCCCCCCTCAGGTGTTGCAAGGTACAAGAGGCACACCTTGAACAGCATTAATGATGCACAAGTCAAAGGTTGCTCTATTTAATTTTGCTCCTTGCACACGCTGAATAAAACACGTACACTATTTAGCCCATTATACTGTCAAACAGTAGTGGAGGCGTGACTACTAGTCTTTTTAAGGAGATGCAGCACAGGTGTAAAAATTTACACCTAGCTGCTGTGCGCAGATTCCTGAGCGTTGTTATTTGCTGTACAGGAGTCTGCGCTATTGGGATCCCTTGGCCATGCGCTGTGAGCGCTTCCTGTCTTCTGACCTCATTTAATGTCGGCCGTTACGGTTAGCGATGGACATGAATCCCAGACCCACAGTGTGTTTTCAAAAAATCACACTGCGTGGCTGGGATTCGTGGCCTTGTTCAGTAAATATGTTTGACGCTCACACATGTCCTTACACCTGCTTCAGACTGGGCGGCCTCATCTGATCCCTTATCGCCTGCCGCGGCCATGAGGACACCCAGTCTGAAGAAGGCGGAAGGAGATGAGTGAACACAGGCAAACATATGCACTGCACATGCCCATCAATCACACCCTCGCTGTTCAAAAAAATAAGACACCGAGGGGCGTTGTTTCGAGCAGGGTAGACGCACAGGCGCAGCCAGCTAACCAATGATGTCAAAAGACGGGCAGCGCTAACAAGGGTGGTGCTGCGTATCATTAGAAAGGAAAGTCACACCTCAGGGACAGTGGAATGGTCTCAATGAGACACATTTTGTACGTGTTGAGTTCCACGTGGGCAAGGAGAAAAAGTCAGCCACCTTGTACAAATGCAGCAGTACTGCTGTACAAGGTGGCTGTTTTACATAGAAACACCTGGGGGTGGGGGGCAGGCTCCCTTCAATTTCAGTTCATGTGCCTGCGTGGCGTTTGCAGGTCACGTTGCAAGCTACACAGCAGGGGAACAGCTGGCGGTGCTGAACCCCACTGACACATTGACTGGTGTTTTTCTCTGTGCAGCTCGCATGTGCGGGCAAAAACTGGCGGTGTTAGAGCCCAGGGTCAGCAGGAGGAGGAGAGGAGCAATGTGTAGGCCGAAGCCTGCACTGGTGGCAGCTTTTGGTCAGTTGTGCCAGCGTGGCTTGTGCTGGACACGATGCCGGCTACACAGCGGGGGAACAGCTGGCGGTGCTGAACCCCACTAACACATTGGCTGGTGTTTTTCTCTGTGCAGCTAGCACTTCCGGGCAGAAACTGGCGGTGTTTGAGCCCAGGGTCAGCAGGAGGAGGAGAGGAGCAGAGTGTAGGCCGAAGCCTGCACTGGTGGCAGCTTTTGGTCAGTTGTGCCAGCGTGGCTTGTGCTGGACACGATGCCGACTACACAGCAGGGGAACAGCTGGCGGTGCTGAACCTCACTAACACATTGACTGGTGTTTTTCTCTGTGCAGCTAGCAGTTCCGGGCAAAAACTAGCGGTGTTTGA
The DNA here is from genome assembly GCF_032444005.1 of Ranitomeya imitator. Taxonomy (NCBI): domain Eukaryota; kingdom Metazoa; phylum Chordata; class Amphibia; order Anura; family Dendrobatidae; genus Ranitomeya; species Ranitomeya imitator. The sequence goes on along the minus strand of NC_091287.1, from coordinate 224,930,008 downwards.
GCCCAGGGTCAGCAGGAGAGGAGCAGAGTGTAGGCCGAAGCCTAGTTGAACCAATTTCAAAGGTTACCTTTAACCCCCCTCAGGTGTTGCAAGGTACAAGAGCCACACCTTGTGCAGCATTAATGCTGCACAAGTAAATGGTTGCTCTATTTGTTTTGCTCCTTGCACACGCTGACTAAAACACGTACACTATTTAGCCCATTATACTGTCAAACAGTTGTGGAGGCGTGACTTGTCTTTTTAAGGAGACGCAGCACAGGTGTCAAAATTTGCACCTAGGTACTGGGCGCAGATTCCTGAGCGTTGTTATTTGCAGTACAGGAGTCTGCGCTATTGTGATCCCTTGGCCATGCGCTGTGAGCGCTTCCTGTCTTCTGACCTCATTTCATTTCGGCCGTTGCGGTTAGCGATGGACATGAATCCCAGACCCACAGTGTGTTTTCAAAAAATCACACTGCGTGGCTGGGATTCGTGGCCTTGTGCAGTAAATAGGTTTGCCGCTTACACATGTCCTTACACCTGCTCCAGACTGGGCGGCCTCAGCTGATCCCTTATCACCTACCACGGCCAGGAGGCCGCACAGTCTGAAGAAGGCGGAAGGAGATGAGTTAAGACAGGCGAACATATGCACTGCTCGTGCCCATAAACCACACCCTCGCTGACAAAATAAATATGACAATGAGGGGCGTTGTTTCTAGCAGGGCGGATGCACAGGCGCAGCCAGCTAACCATGATGACAAAAGACGGGAAACGCTACCAAGGGGGGTGCTGCGTATCATTAGAAAGGAAAGTCACACCTCAGGGACAGTGGAATGGTCTCAATGAGACACATTTTGTACGTGTTGAGTTCCACGTGGGCAAGGAGAAAAAGTCAGCCACCTTGTACAAATGCAGCAGTACTGCTGTACTAGGTGGCTGTTATACATAGAAACACCTGGGGGGGTGGGGCCAGGTTCCCTTTAATTTCAGTTCATGTGCCTGCGTGGCGTTTGCAGGTCACATTGCCGGCTACACAGCAGGGGAACAGCTGGCGTTGCTGAACCCCACTAACACATTGGCTGGTGTTTTTCTCTGTGCAGCTAGCACTTCCGGGCAAAAACTAGCGGTGTTTGAGCCCAGGGTCAGCAGGAGGAGGAGAGGAGCAGAGTGTAGGCCGAAGCCTGCACTGGTGGCAGCTTTTGTTCTGTTGTGGCAGCGTGGCTTGTGCTGGACACGTTGCCGACTACACAGCAGGGGAACAGCTGGCGGTGCTGAACCCCACTGACACATCACCTAGTGTTTTTTCTGTGTAGACAACACTTCCAGGTGGCAACTGACAGTGTTGAAACCCAGGGAATCAAAGAGGAGCAGAGTGTAGGCCGAAGCCTGCAGTGGAGCAAGTTGAAAGGGAACCTTTAACCCCCCCCCAGGCATTTGTTGCTGAAAGAGCCATCTTGTACAGCAGTAATACTGCACATGGAAAATGGTGGCTCCGAAAATTATGCTCCTTGCAAACGCTGAAGTACACACTCATATAATGTGTCCCCTCACACCGTCAAACCATCCCGGAAGTGGGACTTTCCTTTGTAATGTGACACAGCACAGCCGTCATTCCAACCCCCTTGGTGCCGGGCGCCACCTCCTCAACGTTGTTTGGTTCTGTCACGGAGCCCGCGCTGTAATGTTATCCCTTGGCCATGCACAGTTAGCGGTGCCCGTCTTCTGACATCATGTAGGTGTCAGGCTGGCAGTGCCTGTGCGTCCAAGCTGCCCGAGATCCAACCTTGCAGTGTCATCTAATGTAGTCCCACTGCGGGCCAGGGATCCATGGGCATGCGCAGTGCATATCATCGCCTCTCACTCACCTCCTTCCTGCTTCTTCAGACTGTGCGGCGTCACGGCCGTGGCATGCTATTAGGGATCAGCTGACGCCGCCTAGTCTGAAGAAGCGTGAAGAAGGGGAGTGAGAGGCTAGTATATGCACTGCGCATGGCCATGGATACCAGGCCCACTGTGGGATCACATTAGACAACACTGCGAGGTGTGATTTCGGGCAGCGTGGACGCACAGGCGCAGCCAGGACGACAACAAATGATGTCAGAGGACGGGCAGCGCAAACTGTGCATGGCCAAGGGATAACATAACAGCGCAGGGTCCATGACGGAATCAAACAACGCTAAGGAGGCAGCGCACGGTGCCAAGGGGGTAGCAATGACGGCTGTGCTGCGTCACATTACAAAGGAAAGTCCCACCTCCGGGACGGTTGGACGGTGTGAGGGGACACATTACATGAGTGTGTAGTTCAGCGTTTGCAAGGAGCATAATTTCAAGAGCGACCTTTCCCTTGTGCAGTATTAGTGCTGCACATGGTGGCTCTTTCAGTAACAAACGCCTGGGGGGGGGGGACAGGTCCCCTTACATTTTAGTTGTGCCAGCGTGGCGGTCGCATGACACGTTGCCGGATACACAGCTGGGGATCAGCTGACGTTACTGAACCCCAATAACAGAGGAGCGACTGTTGACTGTGCACACAGCACTTCCAGGCACCAACTGGCGGTGTTAGAGCCCCGGGACAGCAGGAGGAGCAGATTGGAGGTATTGCCGCACACACAGCTGGGGCAAACATATTCCTAGGTGAGGGCAATAGCTACCCAGGAAAAACGAAGTGCAGTGGAGAGAGTGTAGTTAAAATATATATTTATTAACAAATAATAAAAACATATCAGTTACATATACTGTGTAAGGGAAGGGGAAGACAGGGGAAATATATACCACCAGACAAACACTGGGGAGACGAACCTACTCCGGCCCCTGTATAATTAGAACCCCAAATAGTAATGTGAATGTACACTCAGTACATACAGAAAAAAAGCACAATATGGCACAAAGGTGATCTCCACACTACGGATATAGGTACTGTATGGCCATAGACAGGTAACATCCCGATAGATAACACATGAGAGTCCGTAATTTTAATCCAGTTGAGCGAGAGTGCTAACAGGCTGGAAGGTGGATTCCCCGTGAGAGAATGTGAGAGGAAAAAATTCCTGCTAGGGAGTAAGTAATGGAAAGGAGACCTGGGCAGCTGGTCACAAAATTGTTTTACCTGTGTGGAGGTGCACAGCAGTGCAGGGGCACAGATGGCGAGCAGTAGGTGCGGATCCCCGGGCGCCCGACAAGCGCTGTTTCGCCTTAGCTTCTTCTATTGGGGGCGAGGACAAGGAAGGAAGGTGTGGGGAGGGTTTTAGTAGAGGACGCTGGGTGACGCAAGATCCGGGGCGTCTTCAGAGGTCTCCTAGCAGCGCACGCAGCGGTGCCGTCCCACTCAGCTAATGGGACTTCCGGGATTGCGCGCCGTGACACGCAGTGGAGCGCACTGCGGTCACGTGGTTTGGCGCCTCCCGGAAGTCATGGCGGGCGTACGGACCCTGCGCGTGCGCAATCAACCTCAAGACGCAGAAGCTCAAATTAGAAGACGCGCAGGCGCACTATAAAGAGGGGCTGTGGGTGAGTATATCGCTGATCGCTAAGTGCAGGCAAGGGGGGGGGGGGAATCACTATACGGAATGTGCCATGGGTCTTAATAAATGGGCAGTAATGAATAATGTGAGATCTGAATAGAAGACGCGCTGGCACATCATAAAAAAAGGGGCTGAAGGGGAGTATGTTACTAATCGCTAAGTGCAGACAGAGAAAAAAAGGGGGGAGGGGTTGGAGGATCACTATATTGAATGTGTCATGAGTCACAGTGATAAGTAATGTGAATAATAATAAAAAGTGGAAAAAGAATTACTTGAACACAATTACTGGATAAATATATGCAGTGGTTTATGTGTGTAAATAATAAAAAAAAAAAAAATAGCCTTATAGCCTTATCCTTATAAGGGTAAGAGGTTCAAAGGAGTAAATTGATGAAAAATAATAAAGGATGTCAATGAGTGAAAAAAGTGTGAAGTGACGATCATGAGTATAGAGTGATTGGTGTTGTATGTAAACCAATCATAGGTATAGAGTGGTTGGTATTGTATGTAAACCAATCATAGGTATAGAGTGGTTGGTATTGTATGTAAACCTGAGGGAAGGGGCTGCAAAAGAACAACTGTGGGGGGAAGAGGTGAAGCGTGAAGGGGGCAGGTACGTGAATGAAATCAATATATGTATATGCGTTAGCTCATATCTACCAAATGGGAAGCATAATAGATACCACATGTGAATGTGATGGATCCAATAACCATGCCCTTACAGCTGAATCCACTGTGACAACCCCTGGGATATAAATCAAAACCTGAAGGTCCCATAGAGTGGACCATAAATATAAAAGTCCATAGTGAATCCGCCGTCCTTTAGAAAGTAAATGTTGTATATGGTCTTCAACTGTTGTTTGTGTTGATATAGGACATCCAGTACACAGAAGGATCCCAAAGACTTCAACGACATCCATGACGATCACACAAAGAGAAGAGGCGGAGACTTGAGATGAAAGAGGCCCGGAAATTGCATCATACAGGTAATAAATCTGAAGATAAAAATATTAATTATTATATGTTCAAAAAACATTAAAAACCATGGGGGAAATAAATACAAAGGTTAAAAAACAAAGAAGGGAAACACCTTAAAACCTGGTCTCAATAAATATTTTAAAAGAGGATTAGTTACAGAAATGAATTGAAGCCAAAGCTTTCATTGAGGCCCCGTGGGGTGACCGTGCCAAGCCTATAAATCCATTTGCTTTCCAGTTGTGCCAAAGACTTGGCCAGGTCACCTCCACGTGATCCCAAATTAACCTGATCGATGGCTTTAAAAAGGAGTCCTTTAGGATTGCAGTCATGTTTGATTTTAAAATGACGTGGCAGTGTTTTTAGAAGTGCAAAATCATTAGTAGTTTTGGCTTTTTCAATGTCCCTAATATGTTCGCGTACTCGAATTTTTACCTCACGGGTGGTCATGCCAATATAGATCTGACCGCAGGGGCATGTGGCGTGATATATTACTCCCTGGGATGAGCATGTTAGATGTTTGCGGATTTCAAAGAATTTAGTCCCTTCTGAATTGGAGAAGTTAACGGCTTTTTTCATGTTGAGACATGCTTTGCACATCCCACAGGGAAAGAAACCCTTTTGGAATGGTTTCTGAATTGATTCCTGGGTTGGATCATAATGACTGTGCACCAATAGATCTCGTAGGTTCTTACTACGTCTTGCTACCATTGATGGGCCGGGGGGGAGGATTTTTTGTAGGATTGGATCGGTCATCAGAATATTCCAGTGTTTTTTAAAAATTAGTTTAATCTCATTCCATCGGTTATTATATGTACTGATGAATCTTACCTGATCACTATTTTCTATTGGTTTCTGTCGATTAGAATAGAGGAGGGTATTTCTAGATGTATTTTTGGCTCTCCTGTAGCCTTTGCGAATATTCCTTTTACTGTACCCACGGTGTAAAAACCTACTTGTAAGATCAGCGGCCTGTTTTTCAAAATTGGACTCATCAGAACAGATACGTCTAGCCCTGAGAAATTGTCCCACTGGTATTCCCTTAATGATTGAAGGTAAATGGGAGGAGGTAGCGTGAAGAAGAGAATTGGTTGCCGTGGGTTTCCGATAGAGATCAGTACAAATTATACCATCTGATACATTGATTTTTATGTCCAGGAATTCTAGATCCAATCCTGATTTGAAGGTTAAGAAGATGTTACGGTTGTTATTATTCAGTTTGGCCATCAGTATATCTAAGTCCTGTAATGTACCTTCCCAGATGAACCATACATCATCGATGTATCTCATCCACCCTTGGACTTGCTGGATCTCTGGAATAGTGTCCCCTAGAAAGATCTCTCGTTCCCAGGCTCCTAAGAAAAGGTTAGCATATGAGGGGGCACAAGAGGCCCCCATAGCTGTACCTTGGGTCTGCAAATACGTATTTTTATTGAATGTAAAAATATTGTGGGTTAAAACGAATTCCAAAAGGGTCAAAATTAAAGGGATTATGCTCTTGTCCAGGTCACTACTCTGAAGATACCATTCAACTGCTTCAAGGCCGTCCTTATGTCGAATGGAAGTATACAAGGCCTCTACGTCGGCAGTAACCATTAGCATATCAGAATCTAGAGTCAAATTGTTGAGTCTCTGGAGGGCTGATGTGGTGTCCTGAATGTATGATGGTAAGGATGGCACCAGTGGTTTGAGGAAGAAATCCACGAAATCTGAGATTATTTCGCAAAGGCCTCCATTTCCGGATATGATGGGTCTTCCGGGAGGGTCAGAAGGGTCTTTATGTAGTTTGGGGATAAGGTATAGGGTGGGAAGCTTGGGGTGTAATTTTTGAATGGTTTCGACCATCTTTCTGGTGATGATCCCCTGATCAAAGGCTTTTTCAAGAATTATCAAGAGGTCTGCCTGATATTTCCGAAGGGGGTTATGTGATAGTTTACGATAGCAATGTGGTGTGTTAAGTAATTTGTAAGCTTGCTTCTCATACATATTTACAGGCCATATCACTAAGTTCCCCCCTTTGTCGGCTGGTTTAAAGACCACGTCCTTTAAGGACTGTAGATGAATCAGGGCCTGTTTCTCCTCCTTATTCAGATTTGAAGACCAAGCTGGTTTTTCGGATAAGGCTTCAATTTCAGCCATGAGGACTCTTGTAAATACATCGATTGCAGGGCAAGTGTTGATTGGAGGGAATTTTTTGGACTTGTTAAACAGATTATGAGGGAATTTGCTTACCTGTGTAGAGGCATTCTCCTCCAAAAGTTCCTCAAGATTTCTTAGCGTTTCGCTCTCTTCCACTGTGGAAAGGTTATCATAGGCATCATTTTTGAAGTGGAATTTTTTGAGGATGAGCTTCCTGGAGAAGAGGTGTAGATCCCTGACCGCTGTGAAGGTATCCAACCGACACGTCGGTGAGAAGGTCAAACCCCTCTCCAGGAGTCTCACCTCTGCCATAGATAGTTCATGTTTGGAGAGGTTAATTACCTTTAATTGCTCTCCTTGCGTCCGTAGAGTCTTGGATCTGGTAAATATACAGGGGCCGGAGTAGGTTCGTCTCCCCAGTGTTTGTCTGGTGGTATATATTTCCCCTGTCTTCCCCTTCCCTTACACAGTATATGTAACTGATATGTTTTTATTATTTGTTAATAAATATATATTTTAACTACACTCTCTCCACTGCACTTCGTTTTTCCTGGGTAGCTATTGCCCTCACCTAGGAATATGTTTGTTACTGATATTTGAAGTGTTTTTCAGCCTGTCTGAAATAGGACTATGAAAATTATATGTGCTTCTGTTTTTTATAGACAGATTGTCCGCCTTTTTCCTCACAGAATGGATTCTAAAGCCAGGGAAAAAACCTGGCAAGCCAAGGCATCCGATTTGTTTAGACAGGGGGCCACCAAGGCAAATGAGGATGTAGTTACAGCTAATAAGGACCTGATTAAACTGTATAGGAGTGCCTTATACAAAAAAACAAAGACGTGGTGGAATCGGTCCGCTCTGGAGAATTATATGGACAAACAGATCATTCCCAGAGGATTGAGGGTCCAATTATACCCGTCATTTGAATTGGAAGATGATGTGCTTATTAAACGATGGCTCTCTACAGCTACCACATGTTCGCTAGAGTTCATTCAGATCATCATCGACAAGAATACGATTTCCTTAACATCTTTGGACTCTGAAATTGAAGAATACGAACAACGACTAATGAAGGATATCCCAGTGGAAAATTTCGATCAAATAATGACCGAAATTAATAAAGATGTAGATAAATGGGAAAAAGATGTATGCCAAAATAAAATCCGAAAATTTCAGAGAGATCTGAACGACTATGACACTGACAAAATATATCGTTGGCAAAACAAAAAAGCCAACTATCCTGGCAGAAGTAAACAGAATGATAAAAAAACAACGAGACAAAATCTCCATAGGAGTCCTTCGGCAAGTTCAGCCGTATCCACCTCTGACGTGAATACCTCACAGAGTGATGGGGAAAACGCGATAGGCGAAACCTCCAAAAATGACAAGCGTTTACCGGATATATTTACCAGATCCAAGACTCTGCGGACGCAAGGAGAGCAATTAAAGGTAATTAACCTCTCCAAACATGAACTATCTATGGCAGAGGTGAGACTCCTGGAGAGGGGTTTGACCTTCTCACCGACGTGTCGGTTGGATACCTTCACAGCGGTCAGGGATCTACACCTCTTCTCCAGGAAGCTCATCCTCAAAAAATTCCACTTCAAAAATGATGCCTATGATAACCTTTCCACAGTGGAAGAGAGCGAAACGCTAAGAAATCTTGAGGAACTTTTGGAAGAGAATGCCTCTACACAGGTAAGCAAATTCCCTCATAATCTGTTTAACAAGTCCAAAAAATTCCCTCCAATCAACACTTGCCCTGCAATCGATGTATTTACAAGAGTCCTCACGGCTGAAATTGAAGCCTTATCCGAAAAACCAGCTTGGTCTTCAAATCTGAATAAGGAGGAGAAACAGGCCCTGATTCATCTACAGTCCTTAAAGAACGTGGTCTTTAAACCAGCCGACAAAGGGGGGAACTTAGTGATATGGCCTGTAAATATGTATGAGAAGCAAGCTTACAAATTACTTAACACACCACATTGCTATCGTAAACTATCACATAACCCCCTTCGGAAATATCAGGCAGACCTCTTGATAATTCTTGAAAAAGCCTTTGATCAGGGGATCATCACCAGAAAGATGGTCGAAACCATTCAAAAATTACACCCCAAGCTTCCCACCCTATACCTTATCCCCAAACTACATAAAGACCCTTCTGACCCTCCCGGAAGACCCATCATATCCGGAAATGGAGGCCTTTGCGAAATAATCTCAGATTTCGTGGATTTCTTCCTCAAACCACTGGTGCCATCCTTACCATCATACATTCAGGACACCACATCAGCCCTCCAGAGACTCAACAATTTGACTCTAGATTCTGATATGCTAATGGTTACTGCCGACGTAGAGGCCTTGTATACTTCCATTCGACATAAGGACGGCCTTGAAGCAGTTGAATGGTATCTTCAGAGTAGTGACCTGGACAAGAGCATAATCCCTTTAATTTTGACCCTTTTGGAATTCGTTTTAACCCACAATATTTTTACATTCAATAAAAATACGTATTTGCAGACCCAAGGTACAGCTATGGGGGCCTCTTGTGCCCCCTCATATGCTAACCTTTTCTTAGGGGCCTGGGAACGAGAGATCTTTCTAGGGGACACTATTCCAGAGATCCAGCAAGTCCAAGGGTGGATGAGATACATCGATGATGTATGGTTCATCTGGGAAGGTACATTACAGGACTTAGATATACTGATGGCCAAACTGAATAATAACAACCGTAACATCTTCTTAACCTTCAAATCAGGATTGGATCTAGAATTCCTGGACATAAAAATCAATGTATCAGATGGTATAATTTGTACTGATCTCTATCGGAAACCCACGGCAACCAATTCTCTTCTTCACGCTACCTCCTCCCATTTACCTTCAATCATTAAGGGAATACCAGTGGGACAATTTCTCAGGGCTAGACGTATCTGTTCTGATGAGTCCAATTTTGAAAAACAGGCCGCTGATCTTACAAGTAGGTTTTTACACCGTGGGTACAGTAAAAGGAATATTCGCAAAGGCTACAGGAGAGCCAAAAATACATCTAGAAATACCCTCCTCTATTCTAATCGACAGAAACCAATAGAAAATAGTGATCAGGTAAGATTCATCAGTACATATAATAACCGATGGAATGAGATTAAACTAATTTTTAAAAAACACTGGAATATTCTGATGACCGATCCAATCCTACAAAAAATCCTCCCCCCCGGCCCATCAATGGTAGCAAGACGTAGTAAGAACCTACGAGATCTATTGGTGCACAGTCATTATGATCCAACCCAGGAATCAATTCAGAAACCATTCCAAAAGGGTTTCTTTCCCTGTGGGATGTGCAAAGCATGTCTCAACATGAAAAAAGCCGTTAACTTCTCCAATTCAGAAGGGACTAAATTCTTTGAAATCCGCAAACATCTAACATGCTCATCCCAGGGAGTAATATATCACGCCACATGCCCCTGCGGTCAGATCTATATTGGCATGACCACCCGTGAGGTAAAAATTCGAGTACGCGAACATATTAGGGACATTGAAAAAGCCAAAACTACTAATGATTTTGCACTTCTAAAAACACTGCCACGTCATTTTAAAATCAAACATGACTGCAATCCTAAAGGACTCCTTTTTAAAGCCATCGATCAGGTTATTTTGGGATCACGTGGAGGTGACCTGGCCAAGTCTTTGGCACAACTGGAAAGCAAATGGATTTATAGGCTTGGCACGGTCACCCCACGGGGCCTCAATGAAAGCTTTGGCTTCAATTCATTTCTGTAACTAATCCTCTTTTAAAATATTTATTGAGACCAGGTTTTAAGGTGTTTCCCTTCTTTGTTTTTTAACCTTTGTATTTATTTCCCCCATGGTTTTTAATGTTTTTTGAACATATAATAATTAATATTTTTATCTTCAGATTTATTACCTGTATGATGCAATTTCCGGGCCTCTTTTATCTCAAGTCTCCGCCTCTTCTCTTTGTGTGATCGTCATGGATGTCGTTGAAGTCTTTGGGATCCTTCTGTGTACTGGATGTCCTATATCAACACAAACAACAGTTGAAGACCATATACAACATTTACTTTCTAAAGGACGGCGGATTCACTATGGACTTTTATATTTATGGTCCACTCTATGGGACCTTCAGGTTTTGATTTATATCCCAGGGGTTGTCACAGTGGATTCAGCTGTAAGGGCATGGTTATTGGATCCATCACATTCACATGTGGTATCTATTATGCTTCCCATTTGGTAGATATGAGCTAACGCATATACATATATTGATTTCATTCACGTACCTGCCCCCTTCACGCTTCACCTCTTCCCCCCACAGTTGTTCTTTTGCAGCCCCTTCCCTCAGGTTTACATACAATACCAACCACTCTATACCTATGATTGGTTTACATACAATACCAACCACTCTATACCTATGATTGGTTTACATACAACACCAATCACTCTATACTCATGATCGTCACTTCACACTTTTTTCACTCATTGACATCCTTTATTATTTTTCATCAATTTACTTCTTTGAACCTCTTACCCTTATAAGGATAAGGCTATAAGGCTATTTTTTTTTTTTTTTTTTTTTTTTTTATTATTTACACACATAAACCACTGCATATATTAATCCAGTAATTGTGTTCAAGTAATTCTTTTTCCACTTTTTATTATTATTCACATTACTTATCACTGTGACTCATGACACATTCAATATAGTGATCCTCCAACCCCTCCCCCCTTTTTTTCTCTGTCTGCACTTAGCGATTAGTAACATACTCCCCTTCAGCCCCTTTTTTTATGATGTGCCAGCGCGTCTTCTATTCAGATCTCACATTATTCATTACTGCCCATTTATTAAGACCCATGGCACATTCCGTATAGTGATTCCCCCCCCCCTTGCCTGCACTTAGCGATCAGCGATATACTCACCCACAGCCCCTCTTTATAGTGCGCCTGCGCGTCTTCTAATTTGAGCTTCTGCGTCTTGAGGTTGATTGCGCATGCGCAGGGTCCGTACGCCCGCCATGACTTCCGGGAGGCGCCAAACCACGTGACCGCAGTGCGCTCCACTGCGTGTCACGGCGCGCAATCCCGGAAGTCCCATTAGCTGAGTGGGACGGCACCGCTGCGTGCGCTGCTAGGAGACCTCTGAAGACGCCCCGGATCTTGCGTCACCCAGCGTCCTCTACTAAAACCCTCCCCACACCTTCCTTCCTTGTCCTCGCCCCCAATAGAAGAAGCTAAGGCGAAACAGCGCTTGTCGGGCGCCCGGGGATCCGCACCTACTGCTCGCCATCTGTGCCCCTGCACTGCTGTGCACCTCCACACAGGTAAAACAATTTTGTGACCAGCTGCCCAGGTCTCCTTTCCATTACTTACTCCCTAGCAGGAATTTTTTCCTCTCACATTCTCTCACGGGGAATCCACCTTCCAGCCTGTTAGCACTCTCGCTCAACTGGATTAAAATTACGGACTCTCATGTGTTATCTATCGGGATGTTACCTGTCTATGGCCATACAGTACCTATATCCGTAGTGTGGAGATCACCTTTGTGCCATATTGTGCTTTTTTTCTGTATGTACTGAGTGTACATTCACATTACTATTTGGGGTTCTAATTATACAGGGGCCGGAGTAGGCTCGTCTCCCCAGTGTTTGTCTGGTGGTATATATTTCCCCTGTCTTCCCCTTCCCTTACACAGTATATGTAACTGATATGTTTTTATTATTTGTTAATAAATATATATTTTAACTACACTCTCTCCACTGCACTTCGTTTTTCCTGGGTAGCTATTGCCCTCACCTAGGAATATGTTTGTTACTGATATTTGAAGTGTTTTTCAGCCTGTCTGAAATAGGACTATGAAAATTACACACAGCTGGGGATCAGCTGACGTTACTGAACCCCAATAACAGAGGAGCGACTGTTGACTGTGCACACAGCACTTCCAGGCACCAACTGGCGGTGTTAGAGCCCAGGGACAGCAGGAGGAGCAGATTGGAGGTATTGCCGCACACATAGCTGGGGATCAGCTGACGTTACTGAACCCCAATAACAGAGGTTGACTGTGCACACAGCACTTCCAGGCACCAACTGGCGGTGTTAGAGCCCAGGGACAGCAGGAGGAGCAGAGGAACAGAGTGTAGGTCGAAGCCTGATTGGAGCAAGTTGAAAGGAAACCTTTAACCCCCCCCCCAAGACGTTTGTAGCTGAAAGAGCCATCTTGTGCAGCACTAAGGATGCAAAAGGAAAAGGTTGCTCTTTTAATTATGCTCCTTGCAAACACCGAAGTAAACACTAAAAATGTGTCCCTTTATACCGTTAAACCGTTCCGGAGGTGCAAATTTCCTTCGTAATGGGACACAGCACAGCTGTCATTCCTATCCCCTTGATGCCGTGCGCTGCCTCCTCAGCGTTGTTTTAAGCTGTCACGGAGCCTGCGCTGTTCTGTCAGCCCTTGGCCATGCCCAATTAGCGCTGCCTGTCTTCTGACATAATTTGGTGTCAGGCTGTCAGTGCCTGTGCGTCCACGCTGCTCCAGATCCCACCTCGCAGTCTCGTCTAACGTAATCCCACTGCGGGCCTTGGAACCATGGGCATGCACAGTGCATAACCTCGACTCTCACTCCCCTCCTTCCCTCTTCTTCAGACTGTGCGGTGTCACGGCCGTGGCATGCTAGGGATCAGCTGACGGCGCACAGTCTAAAGAAGGCGGAGGGAAATGAGCGAGAGCCCGAGGGGAAGATATGCACTGCGCATGCCCATGGATCCCAGGCCCGCAGTGTGACTCAATCAGAAGACACTGCGAGGCGGGATCTCGGGCAGCGCGGCCGCACAGGCGCAGCCAGCCTGACACCAAATTATGTCAGAAGACAGGCAGCGCAAATAGGGCATGCCCAAGGGATAACAGAACAGCGCAGGCTCCGTGACAGCTTAAAACAACGCTGAGGAGGCAGCGCATGGCACCAAGGGGGTAGGAATGACGGCTGTGCTGAGTCACATTACGAAGGAAATAGGGCAGCACACTGCAGCGCCAAAACATGCAAACTTGAAAACACAAAATTTGAACTGCATTACTGCACTGAAAATATGAAAAATGAGAGCTTTTAGCGCATAAAAATGGCCAATTTTATGTGTACCTCGTAGCCACGATAAGGCATCTCTCTTATACGAGGCCCTACGCTTGACCTACCTCTCTGAGAATAAACGTCTCCATCTGAATGGGTACATGTGAAACCTCTCCTTGGACTCAAATTCTCTCTCACTGTGGAGGGGTATTGGACCTATTATAATTAAAACACCTGAAGCTAGGAGGCGGGGAGTGCACGATCAGAAGGCTAGAGAATACATTTCAAAAAACCTGATCTGCACATCCAAACATAGACACAGTGTGAACAGGTGCTGAACCCAGAGTCGCCAACTCGTATATATTTAAGTAAATAGGGCAGCACACTGCAGCGCCAAAACATGCAAACTTGAAAACACAAAATTTGAACTGCATTACTGCACTGAAAATATGAAAAATGAGAGCTTTTAGCGCATAAAAATGGCCAATTTTATGTGTACCTCGTAGCCACGATAAGGCATCTCTCTTATACGAGGCCCTACGCTTGACCTACCTCTCTGAGAATAAACGTCTCCATCTGAATGGGTACATGTGAAACCTCTCCTTGGACTCAAATTCTCTCTCACTGTGGAGGGGTATTGGACCTATTATAATTAAAACACCTGAAGCTAGGAGGCGGGGAGTGCACGATCAGAAGGCTAGAGAATACATTTCAAAAAACCTGATCTGCACATCCAAACATAGACACAGTGTGAACAGGTGCTGAACCCAGAGTCGCCAACTCGTGTATATTTAAGTAAATAGGGCAGCACACTGCAGCGCCAAAACATGCAAACTTGAAAACACAAAATTTGAACTGCATTACTGCACTGAAAATATGAAAAATGAGAGCTTTTAGCGCATAAAAATGGCCAATTTTATGTGTACCTCGTAGCCACGATAAGGCATCTCTCTTATACGAGGCCCTACGCTTGACCTACCTCTCTGAGAATAAACGTCTCGGCTACGAGGTACACATAAAATTGGCCATTTTTATGCGCTAAAAGCTCTCATTTTTCATATTTTCAGTGCAGTAATGCAGTTCAAATTTTGTGTTTTCAAGTTTGCATGTTTTGGCGCTGCAGTGTGCTGCCCTATTTACTTAAATATATACGAGTTGGCGACTCTGGGTTCAGCACCTGTTCACACTGTGTCTATGTTTGGATGTGCAGATCAGGTTTTTTGAAATGTATTCTCTAGCCTTCTGATCGTGCACTCCCCGCCTCCTAGCTTCAGGTGTTTTAATTATAATAGGTCCAATACCCCTCCACAGTGAGAGAGAATTTGAGTCCAAGGAGAGGTTTCACATGTACCCATTCAGATGGAGACGTTTATTCTCAGAGAGGTAGGTCAAGCGTAGGGCCTCGTATAAGAGAGATGCCTTATCGTGGCTACGAGGTACACATAAAATTGGCCATTTTTATGCGCTAAAAGCTCTCATTTTTCATATTTTCAGTGCAGTAATGCAGTTCAAATTTTGTGTTTTCAAGTTTGCATGTTTTGGCGCTGCAGTGTGCTGCCCTATTTACTTAAATATATACGAGTTGGCGACTCTGGGTTCAGCACCTGTTCACACTGTGTCTATGTTTGGATGTGCAGATCAGGTTTTTTGAAATGTATTCTCTAGCCTTCTGATCGTGCACTCCCCGCCTCCTAGCTTCAGGTGTTTTAATTATAATAGGTCCAATACCCCTCCACAGTGAGAGAGAATTTGAGTCCAAGGAGAGGTTTCACATGTACCCATTCAGATGGAGACGTTTATTCTCAGAGAGGTAGGTCAAGCGTAGGGCCTCGTATAAGAGAGATGCCTTATCGTGGCTACGAGGTACACATAAAATTGGCCATTTTTATGCGCTAAAAGCTCTCATTTTTCATATTTTCAGTGCAGTAATGCAGTTCAAATTTTGTGTTTTCAAGTTTGCATGTTTTGGCGCTGCAGTGTGCTGCCCTATTTACTTAAATATATACGAGTTGGCGACTCTGGGTTCAGCACCTGTTCACACTGTGTCTATGTTTGGATGTGCAGATCAGGTTTTTTGAAATGTATTCTCTAGCCTTCTGATCGTGCACTCCCCGCCTCCTAGCTTCAGGTGTTTTAATTATAATAGGTCCAATACCCCTCCACAGTGAGAGAGAATTTGAGTCCAAGGAGAGGTTTCACATGTACCCATTCAGATGGAGACGTTTATTCTCAGAGAGGTAGGTCAAGCGTAGGGCCTCGTATAAGAGAGATGCCTTATCGTGGCTACGAGGTACACATAAAATTGGCCATTTTTATGCGCTAAAAGCTCTCATTTTTCATATTTTCAGTGCAGTAATGCAGTTCAAATTTTGTGTTTTCAAGTTTGCATGTTTTGGCGCTGCAGTGTGCTGCCCTATTTACTTAAATATATACGAGTTGGCGACTCTGGGTTCAGCACCTGTTCACACTGTGTCTATGTTTGGATGTGCAGATCAGGTTTTTTGAAATGTATTCTCTAGCCTTCTGATCGTGCACTCCCCGCCTCCTAGCTTCAGGTGTTTTAATTATAATAGGTCCAATACCCCTCCACAGTGAGAGAGAATTTGAGTCCAAGGAGAGGTTTCACATGTACCCATTCAGATGGAGACGTTTATTCTCAGAGAGGTAGGTCAAGCGTAGGGCCTCGTATAAGAGAGATGCCTTATCGTGGCTACGAGGTACACATAAAATTGGCCATTTTTATGCGCTAAAAGCTCTCATTTTTCATATTTTCAGTGCAGTAATGCAGTTCAAATTTTGTGTTTTCAAGTTTGCATGTTTTGGCGCTGCAGTGTGCTGCCCTATTTACTTAAATATATACGAGTTGGCGACTCTGGGTTCAGCACCTGTTCACACTGTGTCTATGTTTGGATGTGCAGATCAGGTTTTTTGAAACATTACAAAGGAAAGTCCCAGCTCCGGGACGGTATAACGGTATCAGTGAACACATTTTATAAGTGTTAAGTTCTGCGTGTGCAAAGAGCTAAAAAAAAAGAGCTACCTTTTCCTTGTGCAGCATTACTGCTGCACAAGATGGCTCTTTCAGTAACAAACGACGGGGGGGGACAGGTTCCCTTACATTTAGGTTGTTGTGCCAGCGTGGCGGTCGCAGGACACATTGCCGGCTACACAGCTGGGGATCAGCTGACGTTACTGAAACCCAATAACACTGGGTCGTATGTTTTTACTGTGCAGCCTGCACTTCTGAGCCGCAACTGGCGGTGTTGGAGCCCAGGAATAGCAGTTCAGGTGGTAGAAAGATGAACACAGCAGGAGACCTGGATGACACCCAATTACTTAATCAGGCAGAGGAGTGGCAAATTCCTGCGAGATCCAGGCCTGGTTCATTTTCAGGAAAGTAAGCCGGTCAACGTTATCGGAGGATAGTCGCATGCGACGGTCTGTTAGTACACCACCTGCGGCACTAAAGACACGTTCCGATAAGACACTAGCCGCAGGGCAAGCCAGCACCTCCAATGCATACTGGCTTAGCTCTGGCCATGTATCCAGCTTAGAGACCCAAAACTTGAACGGGGAAGAGCCGTCTGGGAGTACAGTAAGAGGGCAAGCCATGTAGTCTGTCACCATCTGACGGAACCGTTGCCTCCTGCTGACTGGAGCCGCCGGTGATGGTGTAGACATTTGGGGCGGGCACACAAAAGTGTGCCAGAGTTGTGCCATACTGGGCTTGCCTTGGGCAGAGGCACTGCTTCTGCTCCCTCTTTGGGCAGAGCCTCCCCCACTGCCTCGACGCACTGAGCTGCTTTGTAAAGCACTAGCAGCACTCCTCTCAGTTGGACAGGAGAAGATGATGGAATTCACCAGTGTGTCGTGGTACTCCCGCAATTTACGCTCCCGGGTCAACGCAGGGATGAGGTTTTGGACGTTGTCCCGGTAGCGAGGATCGAGGAGGGTGAACACCCAATAATCAGGCATGTTGAGAATGTGGTCGATGCGGCGGTCGTTTCTCAGGCACTGCAGCATGAAATTCACCATGTGCTGCAGAGTGCCAACTGGCCCAGAAACGCTGTCCCCTGCTTGAGACATGATCTCTGCCCGCTCGTCATCGCCCCACCCTCGCTGTACACACTGACCACTGGACAATTGTGTCGCTCCCTCCTCTGGACGGAGCTCTTCCTCCTCCATTGACTCCTCCTCATCCTCCTCACAAATTGGCCCCTGCGTACCCCTTTGTGAGGAACCACGTGGCGCTGACTCTCCAGAAGCTGATGGAAAAGGTGACTCCTCATCCTCCACCTCTTCCACCACATCATCCCTTAACCCTTGCAAAGTTTGCTGAAGCAGGCAGATAAGGGGGACAGTCATGCTGACTAGTGCATCATCTGCACTTGCCATCCGCGTGGAATAATCAAAAGGACGCAAAACCTGGCAGACGTCCTTCATAGTGGCCCACTCTGTGGTTGTGAAGTCTGATCGGCGCTGACTGCGACTTCTTTGCGCCTGATGCAGCTGGTACTCCATAACTGCTTGCTGCTGCTCACACAACCGCTCCAACATATGTAACGTGGAATTCCACCGGGTAGGTAGGTCACATATGATGCGGTGTTCCGGAAGGCGGAATCGGCGCTGCAGAGCAGCAATGCGGGATCTGGCCAAGCTGGAACGCCGCAAGTGAGCACACTCTAGGCGGACCTTGTGCAGCAGGGCATCAAGATCCGGATAGTCCCTCAGAAAACTCTGCACAACCAAATTGAGCACATGTGCCAGACATGGGATGTGAGTGAGGTTGCCAAGGGCCAAAGCTGCCACCAGATTTTGGCCATTGTCACACACTACCATGCCTGGCTGGAGATTCGCAGGCAGTAACCACACATCGCTCTCCTGCTTGATGGCATTCCAGAGCTCCTGCGCTGTGTGGCTTCGATGCCCCAATGAAACTAGTTTCAAGACGGCCTGCTGACGTTTGGCCACGGCTGTGCTCATGTCGGTCATAGGTAAACGTTCACGGGTCCATGTGGAGGTGGACTGTGACGGATCCTGCAGAGAGGAATCAGAGGAACTGGTGTAAGAGGAGGAGTCGATGCGTACAGACTGGATTCCTGCAATCCTTGGAGTGGGCAGGACACGTCCTGCGCCACTCGCACGATCTGTACCTGGCTCAACAACATTAACCCAATGGGCAGTGAGGGAAACATATCGCCCCTGTCCATGCTGACTGGTCCACGCATCGGTGGTGAGGTGGACCTTGCTACTGACGGCGTTCAGTAGCGCATGTTTTATGTTTGCCTCAACATGCCTGTGCAGGGCAGGGACAGCCTGCCTGCTGAAGTAAAAGCGGCTGGGCACCTTGTACTGTGGGACTGCCAATGCCATCAAGTCACGGAAGCTGTCAGTCTCCACCAGCCTGAACGAGAGCATTTCCAGGGACAACAGTTTGGCAATGCCTGCATTCAGAGCCTGTGCTCGGGGGTGGTTGGCCGAGAATGCCCGCCTTTTCTCCCATGCCTGGACTACCGATGGCTGTAGAGTAGACTGGGAGTGTGAGGATGACTGGGAAGGTGGTGCTGTGGGTGGAATTACACTAGGTCTCTGGACAACAGTGGAGGAAGAGGCAACATGAGATGAAGAGGTGGTAGCTGCCGCTGTTGGTTGGCCTACGTCTTCACTGTGTTTCTGTAACTCCACCGCGTGCCTGTTCCGCACATGTTTCCACATATTTGTGGTATTGAGGTTGCTGACACTTTTACCTCTTTTTACTTTCTGATGACACAGCTTGCATTTGACAAAACAAATGTCATCTGCAACTGTGTCAAAAAAGGACCAGGCACTGCAAGTCTTGGGAGCGCCCTTTTTGGCTTTGGAAAGAGACAGGCTCCTAACGGGTGCCAAAGTGGAGGCTACAGGCTCCGCAGTCTT
Organism: Ranitomeya imitator; assembly: GCF_032444005.1. Classification (NCBI taxonomy): domain Eukaryota; kingdom Metazoa; phylum Chordata; class Amphibia; order Anura; family Dendrobatidae; genus Ranitomeya; species Ranitomeya imitator. The sequence goes on along the minus strand of NC_091287.1, from coordinate 224,910,411 downwards.
CCCCCTCCCTCTCCCTCTTTGGCCCGTAAGGGGAAGCTCTTCCTCAGAGCTGCTCCCACCACCTTCCTGTTCCTCACGCCACGATGGGTCAAGGACCTCATCATCTCCACTACCTACCCTCTGCCACCAACTGCTCCTCCTGGGTAGTCTCGGCAGCACAGTACGCATCAGAAAGCGGCACCTGAGTTTCATCATCAGATGCGTACTGCGCTGTGGTCACCGGAGGCACTGGCCCACCTGCCTCTTCAGAGTCAGAGAGATAAAGCTTTTGGGCATCACTGCACACTGCCTCTTCTTCCATTTCTCCAATGCTGCTTGGCTGGCCCCCTGTTTCCAAGCCAAGAGATTCAGAGAACAGAAGTAGAGACGGCTCCTGTCCTGGGCTCTCTGACTGCCTGGCCAATTTGGCAGGTGGTGAAGAGACAGATGGCTGCTCTCCAGTGCTCTGTGCCTGAGAGGATGTGGCACTAACTGAAGTCGATGCCGAGGCGTTAGCTGCCATCCACCAGACAACGGCTTCAATTTGGTCTTCACGTAGCAGCGGTGCACAGCGCTCTCCGACAAAGCTGCGCATGAAGGACTGTTCCCTGCTGAAACTGAGTGACGACGAGTCACCGGCGCCCGCAGCAGGCACAGAATCACCACGTCCTCTCCCTGCTCCTCTCCCTGCTCCGCGCCCACGCCCACGTGCCTTACTCCCTGCCCTCTTCATCTTGGTTGACAGATAAAGATAAGCAGAAAAGTACTAAGGCCTTAGTGTGCTTATTCCTGAAATGCTCCTCCTAACAGGTGTAAGAAACACTAATGTTGTAAATTGTGGACTAAACTTTATTATTTTTCAAATGTGGCCTACACAAGTGTTAAGTTGTGTTTGGTGAACTTAACTTTTTTTTTGGTGCAGATCGGGCTACAGAGCTAGTTTAAATCACACGGAGACCGTGCAGACAGCCGTAAACGGCGCTGCAAGGCCAAAAAACCCTCCTCTCGGTTATCCTATATAGTGTTTTTCCACTATTTAGCTGGATACGAGTGGAAAGACACTAATAGGAATTTTTTTTTTTCAAATTTTAAACAGGCTGCACTATTTGAAAAAAAGTAAAATTTTTCTCAAGGTATGAGGCAGTAACGAACCCTGAGCTGAATCCAACCGGCTATGGCTGCACACAGACTACAGGGCGAGCTGGGCTCACACGGAGACCGTGCAGACAGCCGTAAACGGCGCTGCAAGGCCAAAAAAACCTCCTCTAGGTTATCCTATATAGTGTTTTTCCACTATTTAGCTGGATACGAGTGGAAAGACACTAATAGGAATTTTTTTTTTCAAATTTTAAACTGGCTGCACTATTTGAAAAAAAGGAAATTGTTTTTCAAGGTATGAGGCAGTAACGCACCCTGAGCTGAATCCAACCGGCTATGGCTGCACACAGACTACAGGGCGAGCTGCGCTCACACAGAGACCGTGCAGACAGCCGTAAACGGCGCTGCAAGGCCAAAAAACCCTCCTCTAGGTTATCCTATATAGTGTTTTTCCACTATTTAGCTGGATACGAGTGGAAAGACACTAATAGGAATTTTTGTTTTTCAAATTTTAAACAGGCTGCACTATTTGAAAAAAAGTAAAATTTTTCTCTAGGTATGAGCCAGTAACGAACCCTGAGCTGAATCCAACCGGCTATGGCTGCACACAGACTACAGGGCGAGCTGGGCTCACACGGAGACCGTGCAGACAGCCGTAAACGGCGCTGCAAGGCCAAAAAACCCTCCTCTAGGTTATCCTATGTAGTGTTTTTCCACTCTTTAGCTGGATACGAGTGGAAAGACACTAATAGGAATTTTTTTTTCTTCAAATTTTAAACAGGCTGCACTAGGGTTGAGCGAAACGGGTCGTTCATTTTCAAAAGTCGCCGACTTTTGGCAAAGTCGGGTTTCATGAAACCCGATCCGACCCCTGTGCCATGGGGCCATGCGGTACGCGACTTTCGCGCCAAAGTCGCGTTTCAATGACGCGAAAAGCGCCATTTCTCAGCCAATGAAGGTAAACGCAGAGTGTGGGCAGCGTGATGACATAGGTCCTGGTCCCCACCATCTTAGAGAAGGGCATTGCAGTGATTGGCTTGCTGTCTGCGGCGTCACAGGGGCTATAAAGGGGAGTTCCCGCCGACCGCCATGTTACTGCTGCTGATCTGAGCTTAGGGAGAGGTTGCTGCCGCTTCGTCAGAAGCAGGGATAGCGTTAGGCAGGGTCCATTAACCACCAGACCGCTTGTGCTGTAGCGATTTCCACTGCCCAACACCACCTTCGGTGTGCAGGGACAGTGGAGGCTACATTTTTTTTTTTCCCCCTCAGCGCTGTAGCTCATTGGGCTGCCCTAGAAGGCTCCCTGATAGCTGCATTGCTGTGTGTACGCCGCTGTGCAAACCAACTGCTTTTTTCAAAGCACAAATCCTCTTGTTCCTTCCTTTCTGCACAGCTATCTTTTTGGTTTGTACACACTTTTTATTTAATTTGTGCATCAGTCCACTCCTTATTGCTGCCTGCCATACCTGGCTGAGATTACTGCAGGGAGATAGTAATTGAAGGACACTCCCTGTTTTTTTTTTTTTTTTGTGGGAGATTAAGATTGACATTTCTGCTAGAGTGCCATCCCTGTCTGTGTCATCTCTCACTCAGTGGGCCATAGAAAGCCTATTTATTTTTTGGCTTGATTTGGGTTATAAAATCTACCTGAAAAAATCACTACATCAATCAGTGGGAGAAAAATATTGGCCTCAGGGCTTGTGTGCCACTCTTGACTCCTGTGTGCATCATCACTCACTCAGTGGGCCATAGAAAGCCTATTTATTTTTTTGCTTGATTTTGGTTCTAAAATCTACCTGAAAAAATCAATACATCAATCAGTGGGAGAAAAATATTGGCCTCAGGGCTTGTGTGCCACTCCTGACTCCTGTGTGCATCATCACTCACTCAGTGGGCCATAGAAAGCCCTTTTTTTTTTTTTTTTTTGCTTTATTTCGTTTCTAAATTCTACCTGAAAATTCAATAAATCAATCAGTGGGAGATTAATATTGGCCTTTGGGCTTGTGTGCCAGTCCTAAGTGTGCCATCTCTCTCTCTCAGATAGTGGGCCATAGAAAGCCTATTTATTTTTTTTTTTATTGGGTTTATAAATTTTCCCTGGAAAAAAAAAGTGGGAGATTAATATTGGCCTCTGGGCTTGTGTGCCAGTCCTGAGCGTGCCATCTCTCTCACAAATTGTGGGCCATAGAAAGCCTATTTATTTTTTTTTTTTTGGTTTTATAAATTCTCCCTTAAAAAAAAAAGGGAGATTAATATTGGCCTTTGGGCTTGTGTGCCAGTCCTAAGCGTGCCATCTCTCTCTGTCTCTCAGATAGTGGGCCATAGAAAGCCTATTTATTATTTTTTTTATTGGGTTTATAAATTTTCCCTGGAACAAAAAAAAAAAAGTGGGAGATAAATATTGGCCTCTGGGCTTGTGTGCCACTCCTGACTCCTGTGTGCGTCATCTCTCACTCAGTGGGCCATAGAAAGCCTTTTTTTGTTTTATTTGTTTTCTAAATTCTCCCTGAAAAAATCATTTTATTTTCTTTGGTTTCTAAATTCTTCCTGAAAAAATCATTTTATTCTATTTTTTTTTTTTTCCTAAAGTCTCCCTGAAAAAAAAAAAAAAAAAAACCAAATCAGTGGGAGATTAATATTGCCCTTTCTGCTTGTGTGCCAGTCTTGACTCCTGGGTGTGCCATCTCTCTCTCTCTCTCCAATTGTGGGCCATAGAAAGCCTATTATTTTTTTAGCTTGATTTGGGTTCCAAAATCTACCTGAAAAAATCACTACATCAATCAGTGGGAGATACATATTGGCCTCTGGGCTTGTGTGCCACTCCTGACTCCTGTGTGCATCATCTCTCACTCAGTGGGCCATAGAAAGGCTTTTTTTTGTTTTATTTGTTTTCTAAATTCTCCCTGAAAAAATCATTTTATTTTATTTGGTTTCTAAATTCTTCCTGAAAAAATCATTTTATTCTATTTTTTTTTTCCTAAAGTCTCCCTGAAAAAAAAAAAAAAAAAAAAAATCAGTGGGAGATTAATATTGCCCTTTCTGCTTGTGTGCCAGTCTTGACTCCTGGGTGTGCCATCTCTCTCTCTCTCTCCAATTGTGGGCCATAGAAAGCCTATTATTTTTTTAGCTTGATTTGGGTTCCAAAATCTACCTGAAAAAATCACTACATCAATCAGTGGGAGATAAATATTGGCCTCTGGGCTTGTGTGCCACTCCTGACTCCTGTGTGCATCATCTCTCACTCAGTGGGCCATAGAAAGGCTTTTTTTTGTTTTATTTGTTTTCTAAATTCTCCCTGAAAAAATCATTTTATTTTATTTGGTTTCTAAATTCTTCCTGAAAAAATCATTTTATTCTATTTTTTTTTTCCTAAAGTCTCCCTGAAAAAAAAAAAAAAAAAAAAATCAGTGGGAGATTAATATTGCCCTTTCTGCTTGTGTGCCAGTCTTGACTCCTGGGTGTGCCATCTCTCTCTCTCTCTCCAATTGTGGGCCATAGAAAGCCTATTATTTTTTTAGCTTGATTTGGGTTCCAAAATCTACCTGAAAAAATCACTACATCAATCAGTGGGAGATAAATATTGGCCTCTGGGCTTGTGTGCCACTCCTGACTCCTGTGTGCGTCATCTCTCACTCAGTGGGCCATAGAAAGCCTTTTTTTGATTTATTTGTTTTCTAAATTCTCCCTGAAAAAATCATTTTATTTTATTTGGTTTCTAAATTCTTCCTGAAAAAATCATTTTATTCATTTTTTTTTTTCCTAAAGTCTCCCTGAAAAAAAAAAAAAAAAAACAAATCAGTGGGAGATGCCCTTTCTGCTTGTGTGCCAGTCTTGACTCCTGGGTGTGCCATCTCTCTCTCTCTCTCCAATTGTGGGCCATAGAAAGCCTATTATTTTTTTAGCTTGATTTGGGTTCCAAAATCTACCTGAAAAAATCACTACATCAATCAGTGGGAGATAAATATTGGCCTCTGGGCTTGTGTGCCACTCCTGACTCTTTGTGTGTCATCTCTCACTCAGTGGGCCATAGAAAGCCTTTTTTTTGTTTTATTTGTTTTCTAAATTCTCCCTGAAAAAATCATTTTATTTTATTTGGTTTCTAAATTCTTCCTGAAAAAATCATTTTATTCTTTTTTTTTTTTTCCTAAAGTCTCCCTGAAAAAAAAAAAAAAAAAATCAGTGGGAGATTAATATTGCCCTTTCTGCTTGTGTGCCAGTCTTGACTCCTGGGTGTGCCATCTCTCTTTCTCTCTCTCCAATTGTGGGCCATAGAAAGCCTATTATTTTTTTAGCTTGATTTGGGTTCCAAAATATACCTGAAAAAATCACTACATCAATCAGTGGGAGATAAATATTGGCCTCTGGGCTTGTGTGCCACTCCTGACTCCTGTGTGCGTCATCTCTCACTCAGTGGGCCATAGAAAGCCTTTTTTTGATTTATTTGTTTTCTAAATTCTCCCTGAAAAAATCATTTTATTTTATTTGGTTTCTAAATTCTTCCTGAAAAAATCATTTTATTCATTTTTTTTTTCCTAAAGTCTCCCTGAAAAAAAAAAAAAAAAAACAAATCAGTGGGAGATGCCCTTTCTGCTTGTGTGCCAGTCTTGACTCCTGGGTGTGCCATCTCTCTCTCTCTCTCCAATTGTGGGCCATAGAAAGCCTATTATTTTTTTAGCTTGATTTGGGTTCCAAAATCTACCTGAAAAAATCACTACATCAATCAGTGGGAGATAAATATTGGCCTCTGGGCTTGTGTGCCACTCCTGACTCCTGTGTGCGTCATCTCTCACTCAGTGGGCCATAGAAAGCCTTTTTTTTGTTTTATTTGTTTTCTAAATTCTCCCTGAAAAAATCATTTTATTTTATTTGGTTTCTAAATTCTTCCTGAAAAAATCATTTTATTCTATTTTTTTTTTCCTAAAGTCTCCCTGAAAAAAAAAAAAAAAATCAGTGGGAGATTAATATTGCCCTTTCTGCTTGTGTGCCAGTCTTGACTCCTGGATGTGCCATCTCTCTCTCTCTCTCCAATTGTGGGCCATAGAAAGCCTATTATTTTTTTAGCTTGATTTGGGTTCCAAAATCTACCTGAAAAAATCACTACATCAATCAGTGGAAGATAAATATTGGCCTCTGGGCTTGTGTGCCACTCCTGACTCCTGTGTGCATCATCTCTCACTCAGTGGGCCATAGAAAGGCTTTTTTTTGTTTTATTTGTTTTCTAAATTCTCCCTGAAAAAATCATTTTATTTTATTTGGTTTCTAAATTCTTCCTGAAAAAATCATTTTATTCTATTTTTTTTTTCCTAAAGTCTCCCTGAAAAAAAAAAAAAAAAAAAAAATCAGTGGGAGATTAATATTGCCCTTTCTGCTTGTGTGCCAGTCTTGACTCCTGGGTGTGCCATCTCTCTCTCTCTCTCCAATTGTGGGCCATAGAAAGCCTATTATTTTTTTAGCTTGATTTGGGTTCCAAAATCTACCTGAAAAAATCACTACATCAATCAGTGGGAGATAAATATTGGCCTCTGGGCTTGTGTGCCACTCCTGACTCCTGTGTGCATCATCTCTCACTCAGTGGGCCATAGAAAGGCTTTTTTTTGTTTTATTTGTTTTCTAAATTCTCCCTGAAAAAATCATTTTATTTTATTTGGTTTCTAAATTCTTCCTGAAAAAATCATTTTATTCTATTTTTTTTTCCTAAAGTCTCCCTGAAAAAAAAAAAAAAAAAAAAATCAGTGGGAGATTAATATTGCCCTTTCTGCTTGTGTGCCAGTCTTGACTCCTGGGTGTGCCATCTCTCTCTCTCTCTCCAATTGTGGGCCATAGAAAGCCTATTATTTTTTTAGCTTGATTTGGGTTCCAAAATCTACCTGAAAAAATCACTACATCAATCAGTGGGAGATAAATATTGGCCTCTGGGCTTGTGTGCCACTCCTGACTCCTGTGTGCGTCATCTCTCACTCAGTGGGCCATAGAAAGCCTTTTTTTGATTTATTTGTTTTCTAAATTCTCCCTGAAAAAATAATTTTATTTTATTTGGTTTCTAAATTCTTCCTGAAAAAATCATTTTATTCATTTTTTTTTTTTCCTAAAGTCTCCCTGAAAAAAAAAAAAAAAAAACAAATCAGTGGGAGATGCCCTTTCTGCTTGTGTGCCAGTCTTGACTCCTGGGTGTGCCATCTCTCTCTCTCCAATTGTGGGCCATAGAAAGCCTATTATTTTTTTAGCTTGATTTGGGTTCCAAAATCTACCTGAAAAAATCACTACATCAATCAGTGGGAGATAAATATTGGCCTCTGGGCTTGTGTGCCACTCCTGACTCTTTGTGTGTCATCTCTCACTCAGTGGGCCATAGAAAGCCTTTTTTTTGTTTTATTTGTTTTCTAAATTCTCCCTGAAAAAATCATTTTATTTTATTTGGTTTCTAAATTCTTCCTGAAAAAATCATTTTATTCTTTTTTTTTTTTTCCTAAAGTCTCCCTGAAAAAAAAAAAAAAAAAATCAGTGGGAGATTAATATTGCCCTTTCTGCTTGTGTGCCAGTCTTGACTCCTGGGTGTGCCATCTCTCTTTCTCTCTCTCCAATTGTGGGCCATAGAAAGCCTATTATTTTTTTAGCTTGATTTGGGTTCCAAAATATACCTGAAAAAATCACTACATCAATCAGTGGGAGATAAATATTGGCCTCTGGGCTTGTGTGCCACTCCTGACTCCTGTGTGCGTCATCTCTCACTCAGTGGGCCATAGAAAGCCTTTTTTTGATTTATTTGTTTTCTAAATTCTCCCTGAAAAAATCATTTTATTTTATTTGGTTTCTAAATTCTTCCTGAAAAAATCATTTTATTCATTTTTTTTTTCCTAAAGTCTCCCTGAAAAAAAAAAAAAAAAAACAAATCAGTGGGAGATGCCCTTTCTGCTTGTGTGCCAGTCTTGACTCCTGGGTGTGCCATCTCTCTCTCTCTCTCCAATTGTGGGCCATAGAAAGCCTATTATTTTTTTAGCTTGATTTGGGTTCCAAAATCTACCTGAAAAAATCACTACATCAATCAGTGGGAGATAAATATTGGCCTCTGGGCTTGTGTGCCACTCCTGACTCCTGTGTGCGTCATCTCTCACTCAGTGGGCCATAGAAAGCCTTTTTTTTGTTTTATTTGTTTTCTAAATTCTCCCTGAAAAAATCATTTTATTTTATTTGGTTTCTAAATTCTTCCTGAAAAAATCATTTTATTCTATTTTTTTTTTCCTAAAGTCTCCCTGAAAAAAAAAAAAAAAAAAAATCAGTGGGAGATTAATATTGCCCTTTCTGCTTGTGTGCCAGTCTTGACTCCTGGATGTGCCATCTCTCTCTCTCTCTCCAATTGTGGGCCATAGAAAGCCTATTATTTTTTTAGCTTGATTTGGGTTCCAAAATCTACCTGAAAAAATCACTACATCAATCAGTGGAAGATAAATATTGGCCTCTGGGCTTGTGTGCCACTCCTGACTCCTGTGTGCATCATCTCTCACTCAGTGGGCCATAGAAAGGCTTTTTTTTGTTTTATTTGTTTTCTAAATTCTCCCTGAAAAAATCATTTTATTTTATTTGGTTTCTAAATTCTTCCTGAAAAAATCATTTTATTCTATTTTTTTTTTCCTAAAGTCTCCCTGAAAAAAAAAAAAAAAAAAAAAATCAGTGGGAGATTAATATTGCCCTTTCTGCTTGTGTGCCAGTCTTGACTCCTGGGTGTGCCATCTCTCTCTCTCTCTCCAATTGTGGGCCATAGAAAGCCTATTATTTTTTTAGCTTGATTTGGGTTCCAAAATCTACCTGAAAAAATCACTACATCAATCAGTGGGAGATAAATATTGGCCTCTGGGCTTGTGTGCCACTCCTGACTCCTGTGTGCATCATCTCTCACTCAGTGGGCCATAGAAAGGCTTTTTTTTGTTTTATTTGTTTTCTAAATTCTCCCTGAAAAAATCATTTTATTTTATTTGGTTTCTAAATTCTTCCTGAAAAAATCATTTTATTCTATTTTTTTTTCCTAAAGTCTCCCTGAAAAAAAAAAAAAAAAAAAAATCAGTGGGAGATTAATATTGCCCTTTCTGCTTGTGTGCCAGTCTTGACTCCTGGGTGTGCCATCTCTCTCTCTCTCTCCAATTGTGGGCCATAGAAAGCCTATTATTTTTTTAGCTTGATTTGGGTTCCAAAATCTACCTGAAAAAATCACTACATCAATCAGTGGGAGATAAATATTGGCCTCTGGGCTTGTGTGCCACTCCTGACTCCTGTGTGCGTCATCTCTCACTCAGTGGGCCATAGAAAGCCTTTTTTTGATTTATTTGTTTTCTAAATTCTCCCTGAAAAAATCATTTTATTTTATTTGGTTTCTAAATTCTTCCTGAAAAAATCATTTTATTCATTTTTTTTTTTCCTAAAGTCTCCCTGAAAAAAAAAAAAAAAAAACAAATCAGTGGGAGATGCCCTTTCTGCTTGTGTGCCAGTCTTGACTCCTGGGTGTGCCATCTCTCTCTCTCTCTCCAATTGTGGGCCATAGAAAGCCTATTATTTTTTTAGCTTGATTTGGGTTCCAAAATCTACCTGAAAAAATCACTACATCAATCAGTGGGAGATAAATATTGGCCTCTGGGCTTGTGTGCCACTCCTGACTCTTTGTGTGTCATCTCTCACTCAGTGGGCCATAGAAAGCCTTTTTTTTGTTTTATTTGTTTTCTAAATTCTCCCTGAAAAAATCATTTTATTTTATTTGGTTTCTAAATTCTTCCTGAAAAAATCATTTTATTCTTTTTTTTTTTTTCCTAAAGTCTCCCTGAAAAAAAAAAAAAAAAAAATCAGTGGGAGATTAATATTGCCCTTTCTGCTTGTGTGCCAGTCTTGACTCCTGGGTGTGCCATCTCTCTTTCTCTCTCTCCAATTGTGGGCCATAGAAAGCCTATTATTTTTTTAGCTTGATTTGGGTTCCAAAATATACCTGAAAAAATCACTACATCAATCAGTGGGAGATAAATATTGGCCTCTGGGCTTGTGTGCCACTCCTGACTCCTGTGTGCGTCATCTCTCACTCAGTGGGCCATAGAAAGCCTTTTTTTGATTTATTTGTTTTCTAAATTCTCCCTGAAAAAATCATTTTATTTTATTTGGTTTCTAAATTCTTCCTGAAAAAATCATTTTATTCATTTTTTTTTTCCTAAAGTCTCCCTGAAAATAAAAAAAAAAAACAAATCAGTGGGAGATGCCCTTTCTGCTTGTGTGCCAGTCTTGACTCCTGGGTGTGCCATCTCTCTCTCTCTCTCCAATTGTGGGCCATAGAAAGCCTATTATTTTTTTAGCTTGATTTGGGTTCCAAAATCTACCTGAAAAAATCACTACATCAATCAGTGGGAGATAAATATTGGCCTCTGGGCTTGTGTGCCACTCCTGACTCCTGTGTGCGTCATCTCTCACTCAGTGGGCCATAGAAAGCCTTTTTTTTGTTTTATTTGTTTTCTAAATTCTCCCTGAAAAAATCATTTTATTTTATTTGGTTTCTAAATTCTTCCTGAAAAAATCATTTTATTCTATTTTTTTTTTCCTAAAGTCTCCCTGAAAAAAAAAAAAAAAAAAAATCAGTGGGAGATTAATATTGCCCTTTCTGCTTGTGTGCCAGTCTTGACTCCTGGATGTGCCATCTCTCTCTCTCTCTCCAATTGTGGGCCATAGAAAGCCTATTATTTTTTTAGCTTGATTTGGGTTCCAAAATCTACCTGAAAAAATCACTACATCAATCAGTGGAAGATAAATATTGGCCTCTGGGCTTGTGTGCCACTCCTGACTCCTGTGTGCGTCATCTCTCACTCAGTGGGCCATAGAAAGGCTTTTTTTTGTTTTATTTGTTTTCTAAATTCTCCCTGAAAAAATCATTTTATTTTATTTGGTTTCTAAATTCTTCCTGAAAAAATCATTTTATTCTATTTTTTTTTTTCCTAAAGTCTCCCTGAAAAAAAAAAAAAAAATCAGTGGGAGATTAATATTGCCCTTTCTGCTTGTGTGCCAGTCTTGACTCCTGGGTGTGCCATCTCTCTCTCTCTCTCTCCAATTGTGGGCCATAGAAAGCCTATTATTTTTTGTAGCTTGATTTGGGTTCCAAAATCTACCTGAAAAAATCACTACATCAATCAGTGGGAGATAAATATTGGCCTCTGGGCTTGTGTGCCACTCCTGACTCCTGTGTGCGTCATCTCTCACTCAGTGGGCCATAGAAAGCCTTTTTTTGTTTTATTTGTTTTCTAAATACTCCCTGAAAAAATCATTTTATTTTCTTTGGTTTCTAAATTCTTCCTGAAAAAATCATTTTATTCTATTTTTTTTTTCCTAAAGTCTCCCTGAAAAAAAAAAAAAAATCAAATCAGTGGGAGATTAATATTTACATTTGTGCTTCAGTGACAGTCCTGCGTGTGTGGCATCTCTCTCATTTGTTGCCACCAACAACAGAGTGTGTAACATTGTGCCTGATTTTCGTTGTGGTCTCACTCACCTGTAAAGGGGTAGCTAAATAATACTGAAGTTATAGCTCACCGTGTAATTTGTGTGACAGCAACAAATACCATTAGTTTGTTTACGTTTTTAAAACAATGAGGAAGTATGGTGGAAGAGGTCGTGGCCGGGGGCGTTCATTGTCAGCTGGTAATGAGGGTAGTGGTAGTGGTGGAGCATCAGCTGGTCGTGGGAAAAAAAATATTGCACCTAAGTCTGGAGCTGTGGAGCCAGGTTCGTCGTCTGGCTACACAAGGCCTCGAACGCTCCCTTTTCTGGGAGTAGGAAAACCACTTTTAAAGCCGGAGCAGCAAGAGCAAGTTTTGGCTTATCTTGCTGACTCAGCCTCTAGCTCTTTTGCCTCCTCTCGTGAAACTGGTAAATGTCAAAGCAGCGCGTCGTTAGTGGATGTTCACGGTCAGGGACAAGTCGCTTCCTTGTCCTCTTCAGCAAAAACAACAACAGAGAAGAATGCAGCAGGCGACACAACGGGTTACTCCATGGAGCTCTTTACACATACCGTCCCTGGCTTAGAAAGTGAAGCAGTTAACAGTCCATGCCCATTACAAGTTGAATCTGACATGGAGTGCACTGATGCACAGCCACAGCCAGACTACTATGCTGGTCCTTTGACTCAGACCACAACATTGCCCTCGCAGGGTGCTGATCAAGAATCAGACCCTGATGAGACTATGTTGCCCCATCACGAACGCTATACCACCGACCGACACGGTGACACAGACGAAGTTGCACACGAGCAACAAGAAGAGGTAATAGATGACCCAGTTCTTGACCCCGATTGGCAGCCATTGGGGGAACAGGGTGCAGGCGGCAGCAGTTCTGAAGCGGAGGAGGAGGGGCCGCAGCAGGCATCAACATCGCAACAGGTTCCATCTGCCGGGCCCGTATCTTGCCCAAAACGCGTGGCAAAGCCAAAACCTGTTGGAGGACAGCGTGGCCATCCGGTTAAAGCTCAGTCTGCAATGCCTGAAAAGGTATCCGATGCTAGAAAGAGTGCAGTCTGGCATTTTTTTAAACAACATCCAATTGATCAGCGCAAAGTCATCTGTCAAAAATGTTCAACTACCTTAAGCAGAGGACAGAATCTGAAAAGTCTCAATACAAGTTGCATGCATAGACATTTAACCACCATGCATTTGCAAGCCTGGACTAACTACCAAACGTCCCTTAAGGTTGTAGCACCCTCGGCCAATGAAGCTAGTCAGCAACGCAACATCCCTTCCGGCAGTGTAGGGCCACCATTTTCCGCACCACCTGCAGTATCTGTGCAGGTTTCTTTGCCAGGCCAAAGCCGTCAGGGTCAGGGAATCACCAGTTTCATAGTAGGAAACACTGCATCTAGGGCACCGGTGGCAACAATACCATCTCCCACCGTCTCTCAGTCTGCCATGTCCACCGGCACCCCCGCTAGTTCCACGATCTCCAGCTCTCCAGTCCAGCTCACCCTACATGAGACTATGGTTAGAAAAAGGAAGTACTTAGCCTCGCATCCGCGTACACAGGGTTTGAACGCACACATAGCTAAACTAATCTCGTTAGAGATGATGCCCTACCGGTTAGTTGAAAGCGAAGCTTTCAAAGCCCTGATGGACTACGCTGTACCACGCTACGAGCTACCCAGTCGACACTTTTTTCCAGAAAAGCCATCCCAGCCCTCCACCAGCATGTTAAAGAGCGCATCGTCCATGCACTCAGGCAATCTGTGAGCACAAAGGTGCATCTGACAACAGATGCATGGACCAGTAGGCATGGCCAGGGACGTTACGTGTCCATCACGGCACACTGGGTAAATGTGGTGGATGCAGGGTCCACAGGGGACAGCAAGTTTGGGACAGTTCTGCCTAGCCCACGGTCTAGGAAACAATTGGCTGTAGCCGTTCGCACCCCCTCCTCCTCCTCTTCGTCCTCCTGCAGAAGCGAGAGCTCGTCCACAGACCGCAGTCGCACAACCACTCCATCCGCAGCTGCCACTGTTGCACACCAGGTCTCCCATTATGGGGCAGCTACTGGCAAACGTCAGCAGGCTGTATTGGCTATGAAGTGTTTGGGCGACAACAGACACACCGCGGAAGTTCTGTCCGAGTTCTTGCAGAAAGAAACGCAGTCGTGGCTGGGCACTGTAGATCTTGAGGCAGGCAAGGTAGTGAGTGATAACGGAAGGAATTTCATGGCTGCCATCTCCCTTTCCCAACTGAAACACATTCCTTGCCTGGCTCACACCTTAAACCTGGTGGTGCAGTGCTTCCTGAAAAGTTATCCGGGGTTATCCGACCTGCTCCTCAAAGTGCGTGGACTTTGCTCACATATCCGCCGTTCGCCCGTACACTCCAGCCGTATGCAGACCTATCAGCGTTCTTTGAACCTTCCCCAGCATCGCCTAATCATAGACGTTGCAACAAGGTGGAACTCAACACTGCACATGCTTCAGAGACTGTGTGAACAGAGGCGGGCTGTTATGTTTTTGTGGGAGGATACACATACACGGGCAGGCAGTAGGATGGCAGACATGGAGTTGTCAGGTGTGCAGTGGTCGAAGATTCAAGACATGTGTCAAGTCCTTCAGTGTTTTGAGGAATGCACACGGCTGGTTAGTGCAGACAACGCCATAATAAGCATGAGCATCCCCCTAATGCGTCTGCTGATGCAAAGTTTGACGCACATAAAGGATCAGGCGTCTGCAGCTGAGGAAGAGGAAAGCCTTGATGACAGTCAGCCATTGTCTGGCCAGGGCAGTGTACAGGACGAGGTAGCGGGCGAAGAGGAGGAGGAGGACGAGGAGGATGATGGGGATGATTATATTTTTAATGAGGAAGCTTTTCCGGGGCCACTGGAAATTGGTGGCGCGGCAAGGCCGGGTTCTGGTTTTTTGAGGGACACAAGTGACGTGGATTTGCCTGAAACTGCCCCTCAACCAAGCACAACCGCAGATTTGAGAACTGGAACTTTGGCCCACATGGCGGATTATGCCTTACGTATCCTCAAAAGGGACACACGCATAACTAAAATGATGAATGATGACGATTACTGGTTGGCCTGCCTCCTTGATCCTCGCTATAAAGGCAAATTGCAAAATATAATGCCACATGAGAACTTGGAACTAATATTAGCAACCAAACAATCAACTCTTGTTGACCGTTTGCTTCTGGCATTCCCTGCACACAGTGCCCGTGATCGTTCTCACACGAGCTGCAGGGGCCAGCAGACCAGAGGAGTTAGAGGGGCAGAAATCAGAAGTGGCGTTGGCCAGAGGGGTTTTCTGACCAGGTTGTGGAGTGATTTTGCTATGACCGCAGACAGGACAGGTACTGCAGCATCAATTCAAAGTGACAGGAGACAACATTTGTCCAGTATGGTTACAAACTATTTTTCATCCCTTATCGATGTTCTCCCTCAACCGTCATTCCCATTTGATTACTGGGCATCAAAATTAGACACCTGGCCAGAATTGGCAGAATATGCATTGCAGGAGCTTGCTTGCCCGGCAGCTAGTGTCCTATCAGAAAGAGTATTCAGTGCTGCAGGTTCAATACTAACAGAAAAAAGGACTCGTCTGGCTACCCAAAATGTAGATGATCTAACCTTCATTAAAATGAACCACAACTGGATTTTGAAATCTTTTGCCCCACCTTGCCCGGCTGACACCTAGCTTTCCTATGAAAAGGTCTTGCCTGTGTGGACTATTCTGAATGCCTTTTCCAATCTCGTAATTTTCTGCACCTGATTGTCCAGCATACGACATGTTTACACCTCACTAAATGGCCAAACTCCCCACACGGGGCCGTGGTATCGACACTTGGCGACAGCACCCGTGAGAGTGCAGTTTGTCTGAAGAGGTGGGTGAGCCCGCTTTTGGTCGACGGCACTGCCACTGGGTCCCTCCTAGTACAATAAAGTGTCTCTGGCGGTGGTGGTGCGCACCCAACGTCAGACACACCGTTGTAATATGAGGGGCCCTGGGCCTGTACCGCCGGCCACAAGACAGTTTCCCCCCACCCCACCTCAAACAGTGCTCTACCACTTGCAAAATTATCTCACAGCTCCACCAATGTTTAGTCTATGCGCTGACATCCTTCAATGCCTGCCACTGACAATACCATTGTATTGACATTTTTGTTATGTTAGGCCTTCGATGCCTGTCTGTGGTCACTCCTTCCACTAGGCCTCCACTGACCACACCACTGCTGCCCGTGTACCCCTGGAACCAATTTAAAATTGCCTACAGCCATGTGTTATTATTTTAGGCCTTCGATGCCTGTCTGCGGTCACTCCTTCCACTAGGCCTCCACTGACCACACCACTGCTGCCCGTGTACCCCTGGAACCAATTTAAAATTGCCTACAGCCATGTGTTATTATTTTAGGCCTTCGATGCCTGTCTGCGGTCACTCCTTCCACTAGGCCTCCACTGACCACACCACTGCTGCCCGTGTACCCCTGGAACCAATTTAAAATTGCCTACAGCCATGTGTTATTATTTTAGGCCTTCGATGCCTGTCTGCGGTCCATTCTTTCAACTACTACTACACTGACCAGGGCACTGCTGCCCGTGTACCCCTGGAACCAATTTAAAATTGCCTACAGCCATGTGTTATTATTTTAGGCCTTCGATGCCTGTCTGTGGTCACTCCTTCCACTAGGCCTCCACTGACCACACCACTGCTGCCCGTGTACCCCTGTAACCAATTTAAAATTGCCTACAGCCATGTGTTATTATTTTAGGCCTTCGATGCCTGTCTGTGGTCACTCCTTCCACTAGGCCTCCACTGACCACACCACTGCTGCCCGTGTACCCCTGTAACCAATTTAAAATTGCCTACAGCCATGTGTTATTATTTTAGGCCTTCGATGCCTGTCTGCGGTCACTCCTTCCACTAGGCCTCCACTGACCACACCACTGCTGCCCGTGTACCCCTGGAACCAATTTAAAATTGCCTACAGCCATGTGTTATTATTTTAGGCCTTCGATGCCTGTCTGCGGTCCATTCTTTCAACTACTACTACACTGACCAGGGCACTGCTGCCCGTGTACCCCTGGAACCAATTTAAAATTGCGTACAGCCATGTGTTATTATTTTAGGCCTTCGATGCCTGTCTGTGGTCACTCCTTCCACTAGGCCTCCACTGACCACACCACTGCTGCCCGTGTACCCCTGGAACCAATTTAAAATTGCCTACAGCCAGCCCAATTTTTTTATTTTAGGCCTTCGATGCCTGTCTGCGGTCCATTCTTTCAACTACTACTACACTGACCAGGGCACTGCTGCCCGTGTACCCCTGGAACCAATTGAAAATTGCCTACAGCCATGTGTTATTATTTTAGGCCTTCGATGCCTGTCTGTGGTCACTCCTTCCACTAGGCCTCCACTGACCACACCACTGCTGCCCGTGTACCCCTGGAACCAATTTAAAATTGCCTACAGCCATGTGTTATTATTTTAGGCCTTCGATGCCTGTCTGTGGTCACTCCTTCCACTAGGCCTCCACTGACCACACCACTGCTGCCCGTGTACCCCTGGAACCAATTTAAAATTGCCTACAGCCATGTGTTATTATTTTAGGCCTTCGATGCCTGTCTGCGGTCACTCCTTCCACTAGGCCTCCACTGACCACACCACTGCTGCCCGTGTACCCCTGGAACCAATTTAAAATTGCCTACAGCCAGCCCAATTTTTTTATTTTAGGCCTTCGATGCCTGTCTGCGGTCCATTCTTTCAACTACTACTACACTGACCAGGGCACTGCTGCCCGTGTACCCCTGGAACCAATTTAAAATTGCCTACAGCCAGCCCAATTTTTTTATTTTAGGCCTTCGATGCCTGTCTGCGGTCCATTCTTTCAACTACTACTACACTGACCAGGGCACTGCTGCCCGTGTACCCCTGGAACCAATTTAAAATTGCCTACAGCCATGTGATATTATTTTAGGCCTTCGATGCCTGTCTGTGGTCACTCCTTCCACTAGGCCTCCACTGACCACACCACTGCTGCCCGTGTACCCCTGTAACCAATTTAAAATTGCCTACAGCCATGTGTTATTATTTTAGGCCTTCGATGCCTGTCTGCGGTCACTCCTTCCACTAGGCCTCCACTGATCACACCACTGCTGCCCGTGTACCCCTGGAACCAACATCAGAAAATATAAAAATAAGTATTTTGCTTATAAAAAAGAAAATACTGGAGAGATATCAAATGCAGACATTTTAACATTAAAAACAAACACATACAACAAAAATCTGGTACAGTACTAAAAATGGCCACCAGCTACAATAACTTTCTCCTGCAAGTAGTTAACTGAAAGGTTTTTTCAATTTTAAACACAGATATGGCATCCACCGAGTGTTGTCCTGTCGTGTCTTCTTTATATTATTGCCAAGAAGATGCAAAACAATGAAAATAATAAAATCATTATTTACCAAAAAAATAGAGTAAGTCAAAACCACATTGCAAATAAACATTCATTACAAATAAAGAAGCAGGGCGCGTCCGAGGGTGAGTATATACCTAATAAGAATATAATCACCCTCGGACGCGCCCTGCTTCTTTCCGACAGCCTTCCTTCCTAAGAATCAGCCCTTCCGTGGTGTAGAGAGAGGGTTTGTTACACTCCAAGGTGTTCCCCAGGTTGCCTTTCCTGAGCTTCGATCTTCCGGCTCTCGTTTCGTAGTTGTTGGAAACTACACTGCATTAGGCCTACAAATTGGGTATGGGGTGTAGAGAGATGGTGTGTTCCACTCCAAGGTGTTCCCCAGGTTTCCTCGCCAATGCTTCGATCTTCATGCTCTCGTTTAGTAGTTGTTGGAAACTACACTGCATTAGGCCTACAAATTGGGTATGGGGTGTAGAGAGATGGTGTGTTCCACTCCAAGGTGTTCTCCAGGTTGCCTTTCCTGAACTTCTATCTTCAGGCTCTCATTAAATTGTGGTTAAACGGAACAACTGCATTTGGCGTACTAGTTGGTTTGGGGCCTACTATCGGTGTCTGCCACTCCTTGCTGTTCTCCTGGTTTCCTGTCCTGAAATTCCGTTTTCAAGCGCTCGTTAAGTAGTTGTTAATGTTAGACTGCATTTGGCCTACTAGTTGGGTTGGGGCCTACTATCGGTGTCTGCCACTCCTTGCTGTTCTCCTCCACTGAACAAAGCTGTGCCGCCTGTTTACTACGGTTGCCAATTTTGAACTGCATTTCGACTACTTACTGATTTGGGCCTACTCTCTGTGTCAGCCTCTCATTCCAGTTGTCCTCCACTGCAATGCCCCCTGGTTATTCCTGTGTTACCAATTTTGAACTGCATTTAGCCAACTTTATTCTTTGGGCCTATATCTGTGTTTCCTCCTCATCCTGCCCATTGCCCAGCCAGTGATAGATGAGTCTGCTGGTACATTGACCCATAACGCAACATTCCCCGTGCACGCTACACAACAACATTGTGATCCTGCTGAAAGTCAGGTTGCTCTTCCCGCATACCATACCACCTTACACGGGGACAAAGAGGAAGGTGCAGATGAAAGTGCAGGTTCCTTCATCAGGTGGGGGGAGGAATACTAGTTGGCGACGTCACTGGCACAGGGCCTCTCATAGTACGCAAAAGTGTTGCTGCTGGTGGGAGGCGCCCCCGCCGTGCAAACACACCGCTGTACTTTGAGGGGCCCTGTGCCAGTGCCAATGCCAACGAGTGGGCCCCCCCTGCTTGCTCAGGTTCACAGCACTTGCAAAGTTGAAATACTTACCTCTCCCTGCTCCACTGCCGTGACGTGGTCCAGATTTCCTGGGCCCACTAATTACTTGAACCAGCCCTACCCACCACAACTTTAGCCAAATGACCCCCAATTTCAAATGCCTTCCAATTATTATAAGGTAAATTACACTTGACAAGCTTCATTAAGAAGAATGGATGGTTTTGACATTAAAATGGGCACTCTAGGTGTTTTCCTGGCCCCCACTCACTGCCGACTATGCTCCCCCATTGACTTGCATTGGGTTTCGTGTTTCGGTCGATCCCGACTTTACGTCATAATCGGCCGATTTCACTCGACCCGACTTTTGAGATAGTCGGGTTTCGCGAAACCCGGCTCGACTCTAAAAAGGTCAAGGTCGCTCAACTCTAGGCTGCACTATTTGAAAAAAAGTAAAATTTTTCTCAAGGTATGAGCCAGTAACGAACCCTGAGCTGAATCCAACCGGCTATGGCTGCACACAGACTACAGGGCGAGCTGGGCTCACACGGAGACCGTGCAGACAGCCGTAAACGGCGCTGCAAGGCCCAAAAACCCCCCTCTAGGTTATCCTATGTAGTGTTTTTCCACAATAGAGCTGGAGACTGGTGGAAAAACACTAATAGGAAATTTGAGAAAAAATGTGCAGCAGGCTGCACTAAGAGCAAAAAAGGACAACTGTGTGAGGCAGTGTGAACCCCCCCTGAGCTGAATACAACCGGGTATATGGCTGCACACAGACTACAGAGTGAGCTGCACACACACACACACACAGAGACCTTGCAGAACGCTGTTAAAACAGCGCTGCAAGGCAAGAGCAAGGTGAACAGTGAAGAACACACAGCGTTTTGCTAAATTAGCCTTTGGAAAGGAAAATAAAGCAATTAGCTAGCTCGACTGGCCCTCAGTTAGAACACAGCGTCCTGTCCCTAACTGAAATCACAGCAGAGTGAGCGCAAAATGGCGGCAGCGTTTTTTATAGTGCAGAGTGACATCATTTCAGCAGCCAATCCAAGCCTTGCCAGTACTTACATGCCCACCATGCTAAACAGGATGTGCCCACACTTCCAATCATTCCTCATTGGCTGCTGCGTTCAGTTTGAATTCTGGGAACTTCCGATTCCGGTATCCGATACGCGGGAAGTATCGGAATTCGGTATCGGAATTCCGATACCGCAAATATCGGCCGATACCCGATACTTGCGGTATCGGAATGCTCAACACTACTCGTTGCCCATAAATCTGTGGGTAAACACTGAAGTACTCTCGCACAGTTTGTACAGTTTTATTCCATACCTGGCCCTCTTACTGGGCAGGTATTTTCGGAATATTAATCTTCAAAAGTAAGACCAAAGTGGCCGCACTAGAGGATTTGTTTATTCACCATTACTCTGATGATCGGTCCTTTTGCACTGAATAAACAGCATTAATATCCAATACAGGGTGCTCAGCACAGAAATACAAGTCTGTTCTTTATGTGTGAAGAAAAATAATGCGGCACTCACCAAATGGATTGATTATTCCAAAGTCCTTTTTTATTTAATTTAAGTGAACAAGAAACTTTGTGTTGGATTTGCGGGACATGGAGGCATGCAGGAAGCGTGCATATGGAAAACGGACGTTTCGCGCAGTGAGCGCTTTAATGGGTCCAGGCGTATGAGGATCATTTCCTTTTTAAAGGATTTAGACACAAAGTTACATGTGAACAAAATCAAGTTATGCATATTTCAATTCAATAGATAAAAAATTAACTCTCTTAATACATATCTTGCAGCACTGCAGCAAAAAACTCAATTTTTCATTATTATAAGGCCGGCCTCACACTACCGTATTTTACGGACGTATGAGAGGTCCTGAAAATACGGATTGCATACGGTACAATACTTCTCTATTCCCCAGCTCCTATCAGCCGTATTTTACTGATCCGTATTATACGGTCTTCTACGGCCGTAGAAAATCGCAGCACGCTGTGTTTGTCAACGTATTGCGCAAAAAATACGTCAATTAAGGTCTATGGGGGCGAGAAAAATACGGATTACACACGGACCAGCAGTGTGACTTGCGAGAAATACGCAGCGGTGTTAGAGAGAACAGTCGGCAATTCAGTGCGGTGTACAGTAAAATCACACTGACAGAATAAATGTGTACACATAGAATAGATATATATATATATATATATATATACTAGCTATTAAACCTGTTCTACGCCTGGGTGGCTAGCATCTATATTGGTACATGGTCTCCATCCTGTCATGAGCTGCTCCATCCTGCGCCCCCATTCTGACATGTTCTGCACCCATCCTGTGCCACCATTCTGTCATGTGCTGCTCCCATCCTGCGCCCGTTCTTTCATGTGCTGCTGCAATCCTGCACCCCCGTTCTGTCATGTGCTGCTCCCATCCTGCGCCCCCGTTCTGTCATGTGCTGCTCCCATCCTGCGCCCCCGTTCTGTCATGTGCTGCTCCCATCCTGCGCCCCTGTTCTGTCATGTGCTGCTCCCATCCTGCGCCCATTCTGTCATGTGCTGCTGCCATCCTGCGACCCCGTTCTGTCATGTGCTGCTCCCATCCTGCGCCCGTTTTGTCATGTGCTTCTGCCATCGTGCGCCCTTTCTGTCATGTGCTGCTCCCATCCTGCGCCCCCGTTCTTTCATGTGCTGCTCCCATCCTGCGCCCCTGTTCTGTCATGTGCTGCTCCCATCCTGCGCCCCCGTTCTGTCATGTGCTGCTGCCATCCTGCGCCCCTGTTCTGTCATGTGCTGCTCCCATCCTGCGCCAGTTCTGTCATGTGCTGCTGCCATCCTGCGCCCCCGTTCTGTCATGTGCTGCTGCCATCCTGTGCCCCCTTTCTGTCATGTGATGCTCCCATCTTGCGCCCCCATTGTGTCATGTGCTGCTCCCATCCTGCGCCCCTGTTCTGTCATGTGCTGCTCCCATCCTGCGCCCCCGTTCTGTCATGTGCTGCTCCCATCCTGCGCCCGTTCTGTCATGTGCTGCTGCCATCCTGCGCCCGTTCTGTCATGTGCTGCTGCCATCCTGTGCCCCCATTCTGTCATGTGCTGCTGCCATCCTGCGCCCCCATTCTGTCATGTGCTGCTCCCATCCTGCGCCCCTGTTCTGTCATGTGCTGCTCCCATCCTGCGCCCCTGTTCTGTCATGTGCTGCTCCCATCCTGCGCCCCTGTTCTGTCATGTGCTGCTCCCATCCTGCGCCCCCGTTCTGTCATGTGCTGCTCCCATCCTGCGCCCGTTCTGTCATGTGCTGCTGCCATCCTGCGCCCGTTCTGTCATGTGCTGCTGCCATCCTGTGCCCCCGTTCTGTCATGTGCTGCTGCCATCCTGCGCCCCCATTCTGTCATGTGCTGCTCCCATCCTGCGCCCCCGTTCTGTCATGTGCTGCTCCCATCCTGCGCCCCTGTTCTGTCATGTGCTGCTACCATCCTGCGCCCGTTCTGTCATGTGCTGCTGCCATCCTGCGCCCGTTCTGTCATGTGCTGCTCCCATCCTGCGCCACCATTGTATTATATGCCCCCCATAAGATGCTCCATTATATATGCCCCGTATGCTGCTGCCATATATATATAAAAAAAATACCATACTCACCTATCGTCGCTGGGCGCCGAGTGCTGGGGGCCTGAGCAGTCGGGGACACCGGCGCGCTGTGGGGGTCAGGTGCCGGAGTCACCACTAGCTCAGGCCCCCAGCACTTGCTATACTCACCTGCCTGTCCCGCTCCAGCGCTGCGTGCCGCCATCTTTCGGCTCCTCTGGCGCGTCATCGCGCCCTCTGAACTGGGAACGTCACTGCAGAGGACCCGGGAGACAGAGCTGAACGCAGCGCTGGAACGGGGAACAGGTGAATATATTTACCCTCCTGGCGGTCCCTGACTCTCCGGTGGAGATCGCGGTGTGCGTTCAGTGTTTACGCATACCGCGATCTCCTGGGAGCGTCACTCTGTGAGGCCCAGACTGCGCCGGCGCTTGCGCTTGCGCAGTCTATAAAGGCTTCGGACAGAGTGACGCTCCCAGCGTTATATTATAGATATATATATATATATGTCATTGTTACTACCAAACTTTCCTTCCTCGCCATCACCGAAACCTGGCTCACCCCTTCTGACACAGTCTCCCCTGCTGCACTCTCTTACGGTGGCTTCCACCTTTCCCACACACCCCGCCCCAGCAGCAAACATGGCGGAGGAGTTGGTTTTCTCCTGTCAGATAACTGCTCCATCACCCCAATCCCACTGCCACCCTCTGTTACCCTCCCTTCCTTTGAGGTGCACTATATGCGCATCTACTCCCCCACCAACCTCCAACTGGCTGTCATTTACGGCCCCCCAGGGCCAGCCACCACCTTCTTTGACCACTTCACCACCTGGCTACTTCATTTCCTTTCTGCGGACATTCCCACTATCATCATGGGCGACTTCAACATCCCCATTGACACTTCCCTCTCAGCTGCCACTAAACTTCTAACTCTCACTTCCTCCTTCGGCCTCACTCAATGGTCCTCTGCAGCCACTCACAAAGACGGTCACACACTGGACCTCATCTTCACCCGCCTCTGCTCTCTATCTAACCTCTCTAACTCACCTCTTCCACTCTCTGACCACAACTTTCTCACATTCTCATCTCTCTCCACTCCATGTCTACAATCCCCACCCCACAAACTTTCACACCCTCGCAGAAATCTTAAACATCTTGACCTACATTCATTCTCTGAATCCCTCCTCCCCCTCACAGGCATAAGTTCCTTACACAATGCGGATGACGCTGCTGCTCTGTATAACACCACAATAGCTGCAGCTTTGGAATCTGCTGCCCCACTTACACATACCAAAGCTCGCAAAATCAACAGACAGCCCTGGCACACCAGCCTGACCAAAGAACTGAGGCGAGCTTCCAGGGCTGCTGAGCGCAGATGGAAAAGATCCCACTCCAATGAGCACTTCATCGCATTCAAACAGTCCCTCACTACTTTCAAGACCATACTCGCCACACCTAAACAAACATACTTCTCATCTCTCATATCCTCTCTCTATCACAACCCTAAACAGTTATTCAACACCTTCAATTCTCTCCTCCGTCCCCCAGCACCTCCTCCCTCCCCACTTATCTCCGCTGAAGACTTTGCCTCATTTTTCAAGCAGAAGATTGATAGCATTAGAGACAGTTTTGGTCAACAACCCCCAGAGCCCTTCCTCTCGATTTCCCAGCCCTCCACCTCCAAAACCAACTTCTCCAAAATTACAGAAGATCGACTCTCCACTCTACTCTCAAGATCGCATCTCACCACCTGTGCACTTGACCCACTCCCATCCCACCTCATCCCAAACCTCACCACAGTCTTCATCCCAACCCTAACCCATCTCTTCAACCTATCACTAACAGCTGGTGTTTTCCCCTCAAGCTTTAAACATGCCTCCATCACACCTATCCTCAAAAAGCCCTCTCTTGACCCATCCTCTGTATCTAGCTATTGCCCTATATCACTTCTCTCCTATGCCTCCAAACTACTGGAACAACACATTTACCTTGAACTGTCCTCCCATCTCTCTTCTTGCTCCCTCTTTGACCGCCTACAATCTTGCTTCCAGTCACACCATTCCACCGAAACTGCCCTAACTAAAGTCACCAATGACCTCTTAACCGCCAAGAGCAAGCAACACTACTCTATCCTCCTCCTCCTCGACCTGTCGGCTGCCTTTGACACAGTGGACCATTCCCTATTATTACAAACCCTCTCATGCCTTGGCATCGCAGACTTGGCCCTATCCTGGATCTCATCATACCTAACAGACAGGACATTCAGCGTCTCCCACTCACACACCACCTCCTCACCTCGCCCCTTATCTGTCGGAGTCCCACAAGGTTCAGTTCTTGGGCCCTTGCTCTTCTCCATTTACACCTTTGGCCTGGGACAGCTCATAGAATCTCATGGCTTTCAGTATCACCTCTACGCTGACGACACACAGATCTACATCTCTGGACCAGATATCACCTCCCTTCTAACCAGAATCCCTCAATGTTTGTCTGCTATTTCATCCTTCTTCTCCACTAGATTTCTAAAACTTAACATGGACAAAACAGAATTCATCATCTTTCCCCCATCTCACGCGACCCCCTGTCATGATCCCAATGGCAGGGGATCACAAAAGGACAAGCACAAAAAACAAAACAAGCTCTAGGGTGATGGAAACTGAGCTGACCGCGATCCTAAACCTCAACACACAACTAGCTGTAGCCGGGGAACGTGCCTACGATGATTCTAGACGTCTCGCACCAGCCGATGAACTAACTTTCCCTATTAGAAGAAACACAGACCTCTCTTGCCTCCAGAGAAACACCCCACAGAAATAGCAGCCCCCCACATGTAATGACGGTGAAATGAGAGGAAAGCACATACGTAGTTATGAAAACAGATTCAGCAAAATGAGGCCCGCTAAAGCTAGATAGCAGAGGATACAAAAGTGAACTGCGCGGTCAGCGAAAAACCCTACAAAAAACCATCCTGAAATTACTTGAACTCATGTTCCAACTCATGGAACATGAGGAGTAATATCAGCCCACTAGAGCAACCAGCAAAAAGGAATCACATATCTGCAAGCTGGACTAAGACAAAAATTAAGCAAAACGTGGAACAGGAAAATCAAAAACTTAGCTTGTCCTGAAGAATACAGAAGCGGGAAGCAGAGGTAACAAGACACACTGATTACATTGATAGCCGGCGAGGAAATGACAAGAAAGCCAGGTTAAATAGGAAACTCCCATATCCTGATAGAACAGGTGGACACCAGAGACCGCAGAGAACACAAGTCACCCAGTACTATCTGTAACCACCAGAGGGAGCCCAAAAACAGAATCCACAACAGTACCCCCCCCTTGAGGATAGGTCATCGAACCCTCACGAGAACAACCAGGGCGACCAGGATGAGCCCTATGAAATGCACGGACCAAATCAGCAGCATGAACATCAGAGGCAACCACCCAAGAATTATCCTCCAGACCATAACCCTTCCACTTGACCAAATATTGGAGTTTCCGTCTGGAAACACGAGAATCCAAGATCTTCTCCACAACATACTCCAATTCTCCCTCCACCAGCACCGGAGCAGGAGGCTCAAGCGAAGGAACAACAGGTACCTCATACTTCCGCAACAAGGACCGATGGAACACATTATGAATAGCAAACGATGCCGGGAGATCCAAACGAAACGACACAGGGTTAAGAATTTCCAAGATCCTATAGGGACCGATGAACCGAGGCTTGAACTTAGGAGAAGAGACCTTCATAGGAACAAAACGAGAAGACAACCACACCAAGTCCCCAACACGAAGTCGAGGACCCACGCGGCGACGGCGATTAGCAAACTGCTGAGCCCTCTCCTGGGACAACTTCAAATTGTCCACCACATGACTCCAAATCTGATGCAACCTATCCACCACCATGTCCACTCCAGGACAATCAGAAGGCTCCACCTGACCAGAGGAAAAACGAGGATGAAACCCCGAATTACAAAAGAAAGGAGAAACCAAGGTAGCAGAACTAGCCCGATTATTAAGGGCAAATTCGGCAAGCGGCAAAAAGGTAACCCAGTCATCTTGATCAGCTGAAACAAAACACCTTAAATAAATTTCCAAGGTCTGATTAGTTCGTTCCGTCTGGCCATTCGTCTGAGGATGGAATGCAGACGAAAAGGACAAATCAATGCCCATCTTAGCACAGAACGTCCGCCAAAATCTAGACACAAACTGGGATCCCCTGTCAGAAACGATGTTCTCCGGAATCCCATGCAAACGAACCACGTTCTGAAAAAACAGAGGGACCAACTCAGAGGAGGAAGGTAACTTAGGCAAGGGTACCAGATGAACCATCTTAGAAAAGCGGTCACACACAACCCAGATGACGGACATTTTTTGAGAGACAGGGAGATCCGAAATAAAGTCCATGGAAATGTGCGTCCAAGGCCTCTTCGGAATAGGCAAAGGTGACAACAATCCACTGGCCCGAGAACAGCAAGGCTTAGCCCGAGCGCAAACTTCACAAGACTGCACAAAAGAACGCACATCCCTCGACAAGGAAGGCCACCAAAAAGACCTGGCCACCAAGTCTCTAGTACCAAATATTCCAGGATGACCTGCCAACGCAGATGAATGGACCTCGGAGATGACTCTACTGGTCCAATTATCCGGAACAAACAGTCTTTCAGGCGGACAACGATCAGGTTTATCCGCCTGAAACTCCTGCAAAGCACGTCGCAAGTCTGGGGAGACAGCCGACAAAATCACCCCATCCCTAAGGATACCAGTGGGCTCAGAATTTCCAGGGGAGTCAGGCACAAAACTCCTAGAAAGAGCATCCGCCTTCACATTCTTTGAACCTGGCAGGTATGAAACCACAAAATCGAAACGGGAGAAAAACAGTCACCAACGAGCCTGTCTAGGATTCAGACGCTTGGCAGACTCAAGGTAAATCAGATTTTTGTGATCAGTCAAGACCACCACACGATGTCTAGCACCCTCAAGCCAATGATGCCACTCCTCAAATGCCCACTTCATGGCCAAAAGCTCCCGATTACCAACATCATAATTCCGCTCAGTGGGCGAAAACTTTCTAGAAAAGAACGCACATGGCTTCATCACTGAGCAATCGGAGCTTCTCTGTGACAAAACCGCCCCCACTCCAATCTCGGAAGCATCAACCTCAACCTGAAAAGGAAGCGAAACATCTGGCTGACGCAACACAGGAGCAGAAGAAAACCGGCGCTTAAGTTCCTGAAAGGCCTCCACAGCCGCAGGAGACCAATCAGCCACATCAGCACCCTTCTTAGTCAAATCCGTCAAAGGCTTAACAACACTAGAAAAATTAGTTATGAAACGACGATAAAAATTAGAAAAGCCCAAGAACTTCTGTAGACTCTTAAGAGATGTAGGCTGCGTCCAGTCACAAATAGCCTGAACCTTGACGGGATCCATCTCAATAGTAGAAGGGGAAAAATATACCCCAAAAAAGAAATCTTCTGGACTCCAAAGAGACACTTTGAACCTTTTACAAACAAAGAATTGGCCCACAGGACCTGAAACACCTTCCTGACCTGCTGAACATGGGACTCCCAGTCATCCGAAAAAACCAAAACATCATCCAAATACACAATCATAAATTTATCCAGATATTCACGGAAAATATCGTGCATAAAGGACTGGAAGACAGAAGGAGCATTAGAAAGTCCAAAAGGCATCACCAAATACTCAAAATGGCCCTCAGGCGTATTAAATGCGGTTTTCCACTCATCACCCTGCTTTATCCGCACAAGATTATACGCACCCCGAAGATCAATCTTAGTGAACCATTTAGCCCCCTTATTGCGAGCGAACAAATCAGTCAACAATGGCAAAGGATACTGATATTTAACTGTAATCTTATTCAAAAGACGGTAATCTATACAAGGCCTCAAGGAACCATCTTTTTTGGCCACAAAAAAAAAACCTGCTCCCAAAGGGGACGAAGATGGACGGATATGTCCCTTTTCCAAGGACTCCTTAACATAATCCCGCATAGCAGTATGCTCTGGCACTGACAGATTGAACAAACGACCTTTAGGAAATTTACTGCCAGGAATCAAATCTATAGCACAATCGCAATCCCTGTGAGGAGGAAGCGAATTGAGCTTAGGCTCCTCAAAAACATCCCGATAATCAGACAAAAATACCGGAACCTCAGAAGGAGTAGATGAAGCGATAGAAATCGGAGGTGCATCATCATGAACCCCCTGACATCCCCAGCTTAACACAGACATCGTTTTCCAGTCCAAGACTGGGTTATGAGTTTGTAACCATGGCAGACCAAGCACTAAGACATCATGTAAATTATACAGTACCAGGAAGCGAATCACCTCCTGATGAACGGGAGTCATACGCATGGTCACTTGTGTCCAGTACTGAGGTTTATTCATAGCCAAAGGTGTAGAGTCAATTCCTTTCAAAGGAATAGGGACTTCCAGAGGCTCCAGACTAAACCCACAGCGGTTGGCAAATGACCAATCCATAAGACTCAGGGCAGCGCCTGAATCCACATAGGCATCGACGGAAATGGCTGATAATGAACAAATCAGAGTCACAGACAGAATGAACTTAGACTGTAAAGTACTAATGGCAACAGACTTCTCAACCTTTTTTGTGCGTTTAGAGCATGCTGATATAACATGAGCTGAATCACCACAATAAAAACACAACCCATTTTTCCGCCTATAGTTTTGCCGTTCACTTCTGGACTGAATTCTATCACATTGCATTGTCTCAGGTGCCTGTTCAGAAGACACCACCAAATGGTGCACAGGTTTGCGCTCCCGTAAACGCCAATCAATCTGAATAGCCATAGTCATAGACTCATTCAGACCTGTAGGCGCAGGGAACCCCACCATGACATCTTTAATGGCCTCAGAAAGGCCATCTCTGAATCTTGCAGCCAGGGCGCACTCATTCCACTGAGTAAGCACCGACCATTTCCGAAATTTCTGACAATATATTTCTGCTTCATCTTGCCCCTGAGAGAGAGCCAATAAAGCTTTTTCAGCCTGAATCTCTAGGTTAGGTACCTCATAGAGCAAACCCAATGCCAGAAAAAACGCATCCACATTGAGCAACGCAGGATCCCCTGGTGCCAATGCAAATGCCCAATTCTGAGGGTCACCCCGCAGGAAAGATATAACAATCTTGACTTGCTGAGCAGGGTCTCCAGAAGAGCGAGATTTCAAAGAAAGAAACAACTTGCAATTGTTCCTAAAATTCAGAAAACTAGATCTATCTCCAGAAAAAAACTCTGGGACAGGAATTCTAGGTTCAGACATAGGAGCATGTACAACAAAATCTTGTATATTTTGAACCTTAGCAGCAAGATTATTCAGGCTGGAAGCCAAACTCTGGACGTCCATGATAAACAGCTGAGGTCAGAGCCATTCAAGGATTAAGAGGAGGTAAGACGCAGCCAGGCTGCAATTAAGGCTATGCAGCAAACTCTGAGGGGAAAAAAAAAAAAAAAACTTCCTCAGACTACTTTTCCTCCTACTTCAGCCAATACGATTACCACTTTTTGGCCGGCTATACTGTCATGATCCCAATGGCAGGGGATCACAAAAGGACAAGCACAAAAAACAAAACAAGCTCTAGGGTGATGGAAACTGAGCTGACCGCGATCCTAAACCTCAACACACAACTAGCTGTAGCCGGGGAACGTGCCTATGATGATTCTAGACGTCTCGCACCAGCCGAAGAACTAACTTCCCCTATAAGAAGAAACACAGACCTCTCTTGCCTCCAGAGAAACACCCCACAGAAATAGCAGCCCCCCACATGAAATGACGGTGAAATGAGAGGAAAGCACATACGTAGTTATGAAAACAGATTCAGCAAAATGAGGCCCGCTAAAGCTAGATAGCAGAGGATACAAAAGTGAACTGCGCGGTCAGCGAAAAACCCTACAAAAAACCATCCTGAAATTACTTGAACTCATGTTCCAACTCATGGAACATGAGGAGTAATATCAGCCCACTAGAGCAACCAGCAAAAAGGAATCACATATCTGCAAGCTGGACTAAGACAAAAATTAAGCAAAACGTGGAACAGGAAAATCAAAAACTTAGCTTGTCCTGAAGAATACAGAAGCGGGAAGCAGAGGTAACAAGACACACTGATTACATTGATAGCCGGCGAGGAAATGACAAGAAAGCCAGGTTAAATAGGAAACTCCCATATCCTGATAGAACAGGTGGACACCAGAGACCGCAGAGAACACAAGTCACCCAGTACCATCTGTAACCACCAGAGGGAGCCCAAAAACAGAATCCACAACACCCCCCCAACGAACCTATCCATTACAGTAAATGGCTGCCCACTCTCCCCAGTCCCACAAGCTTGCTGCCTCGGGGTAATCCTTGCCGCTGATCTCTCCTTCAAACCACATATCCAAGCCCTTTCCACTTCCTGCCGCTTTCAACTCAAAAATATTTCACGAATCCGTTCATTCCTCAACCATGAATCTGCAAAAACCCTAGTCCATGCTCTCATCATCTCT
The DNA here is from genome assembly GCF_032444005.1 of Ranitomeya imitator. Classification (NCBI taxonomy): domain Eukaryota; kingdom Metazoa; phylum Chordata; class Amphibia; order Anura; family Dendrobatidae; genus Ranitomeya; species Ranitomeya imitator. The sequence continues at coordinate 224,879,024 of NC_091287.1, read as the reverse complement.
CGCCTTGACTAATGCAACCTCCTGCTCTGTGGCCTCCCCTCTAACACTCTCGCACCCCTCCAATCTATTCTAAACTCTGCTGCCCGACTAATCCACCTGTTCCCCCGCTATTCCCCGGCCTCTCCCCTCTGTCAATCCCTTCACTGGCTCCCCATTGCCCAGAGACTCCACTACAAAACCCTTACCATGACGTACAAAGCCATCCACAACCTGTGTCCTCCATACATCTCTGATCTCGTCTCCCGGTACTTACCTACCCGCAACCTCCGATCCTCACAAGATCTCCTTCTCTACTCCCCTCTTATCTCCTCTTCTCACAATCGTATACAAGATTTCTCTCGCATATCACCCCTACTCTGGAACCCTCTACCACAACACATCAGACTCTCGCCTACCATCGAAACCTTCAAAAAGAACCTGAAGACCCACCTCTTCAGACAAGCCTACAACCTGCAGTAACCACCGTTCGACCAAACCGCTGCATGACCAGCTCTACCCTCACCTACTGTATTCTCACCCATCCCTTGTAGATTGTGAGCCTTCGCGGGCAGGGTCCTCATTCCTCCTGTACCAGTTATGACTTGTATTGTTTAAGATTATTGTACTTGTTTTTATTATGTATACCCCTCCTCACATGTAACGCGCCATGGAATAAATGGCGCTATAACAATAAATAATAATAATAATGATAATAATAATAATGTCATTGAGACACATATATGTATATATATTAATATTTCATACAGCGCTAGACAGCTTTAAAGCCGGTAATTCAATTGCTGGCTTTTGCTATCTCCTTCCTAAACCCGACATGATATGAGACATGGTTTACATACAGTAAACCATCTCATATCCCCATTTTTTTGCATATTCCACACTACTAATGCTTTACTACTCTGGCAGAGAAAATTGCGCGGGAGCCCACGCCAATTTTTTCCACCATTTAACCCTTTAATTTAATAGCTAGAGCGCCCAAATTTTGCACATACACACTACTAACATTAGTAGTGTGGAATATGCAAAAAAAATGGGGATATGAGATGGTTTACTGCATGTAAACCATGTCTCATATCATGTCGGGTTTAGGAAGAAGATCGCAAAAGCCGGCAATTGAATTACCGGCTTTAAAGCTATCTCGCGCTGGATGAAATATTTATATATATATATATATATATATATATATATATATATGTGTCTCATTGACATATATATATATATATATAAACAGTATATATGATGTTACGATTTTTTGAGAACATGGATCCATTGTATGTCGGTTTTGCAAGCCTGCGAGAAAATCTCGCAGTACGGATGCCATACGGATTACATACGGAGGATGCCATGCGCAAAATACGCTGACACACCCTGCCTACGGAGGAGATACGGACCACTATTTTGGGGACTTTTCTGCGTATTACGGCCGTAAATTACCCTGTCATTTAACCCTAAAGGACCCTGTGAATTCATCTTCAGGATCCATTTAGCTTCACTCTTTAGCAGAATTTTATTATGATCACCCCCTTGTGGTCGATAAAGGATGGTTTCTAAACCTGCGAGTATTAGTAATTCTGGATTTGCCTGATGTTTTTCTTTCATATGGTTAATTAAACGAAATTATTGAACGATAATGTTCCCTAAATCTCTTAGTGGTCTTATAGTCTTCCCTATATCGTAGAAGGAGCAGGAACAGTAAATAATATATATTACATACTGTGATTTACATGAAATGAAGTCCCTGACCACATTGGTCCTATGCGTAAACAGCGATCAGTAATGTGGAGTTGGCAACTGGTGCAATTTCCCAACTTATAATTCCCTCCTAATATGTTTTTCATTAGCAAAATATTTTTTTCAGCCGGCTTTAACCTATTATGAACCAGAATTTCTCCCATATTTTTAGATCTAAGATATGAGAACATAGGGGGATTAGAGCTTATTTAAAGGGAATTCTTTGTCCATCTCTTAAAATATGCCTACGCTTATGGATTGATGAATTAATGATATTCTCCAATATAGTGTGTTTAAACTTGAAAATAAATCTTTGCATTTTATTATCAATAGTTTTTTCTTTATTTTTATTTTTATAGAACAAATCCTTTTGTGAGAATTTTTTTTGCTTGTTCACATGCATTGTCCAATATCAATTCTGGGTAACCCCTTTCTCTAAAATGACATTTTTTTTTTTTCCCAAAGAACTTTATTGGAATTTTGTGTCTTAACCTGGAGAGGAGGGGCAGGGAATAGAAGGAGGGGAGGGAGGGAGGAGGGGGAGGGTATGAGTAAGGGGGGAAAAGGGGAGGGCAAAAACAATACATGACACGTAGAACTTTGAAGAGTAATAACAATTCAACGTAGAGCAATGCAAGGGACGCAGCCCTTGAAAGGCATATAGGCAGAATATGAATCAACAACAATCTATCTAAATAATGCAAATAATGCAAGGGGACGGCCCTTGTTGAAGACTTGTTGAAATCAAGCAACTATAACTGCAAAACCAAAGTTTAATGTGGGAAGGGAAGGAGAGAGAAGATCTTGTGAACCTTTTACGTATACATAAACCACTTTAAGAGTGTTGGTTGTTCAAGGAGGATAATGCCGCTCCCATATATGCCACTTTTGGTAGAATCTGCCAAACTCTTTATTGAGTAAGGCGAATTTGAGCTCAAGCTCTCTGTGTTGCATCATAAGCTTGGGTAACCCCAATAATTCTGGGTAACCCCTTTCTCTAAAATGACATTTTAGTGATTGAACTTGCTCTGCAAAACTGCTGTTATTATTAGTGTTGAGCCACCTCCCTAGTGTTCGGGTTCGGTTCGTCGAACAGGGACGTGTTCGACGAACTGTTCGTCGAACGTTCGATGAACACCGTCGAACCCCATTGAAACCAATGGCAGTCAAACACACACACATACAAACACATAGAAAACACATAGAAAACCCCTTAAAAGGTGTCCAAAAGCTGACAAACTGCTCAGAAGACTCAACAAACACATGGAAAAGTCACAACTACATATAGTCATGCGAAAAGAAAAGAGTTGGAGGAGTAAAAGGAGGAGGAGACACAGATATAGGCATGTCATGCCCTTCTAAAATCAAAAAAAGGCTGGAGTAAAAATCTAAACTCACTATACCAACACACAGACGTCTTGACAAAAAAATAAAATCAATATCTTTAGGTAGAATGGCGGCGGGTCCATTCAGAACACTTTCCTTAGAAGACGTAGTGGTACCCCCGTTGGGAGTTGTGCCAAAAAATGAACCCAATACATTCAGACTAATCCACCATTTGTCATATCCAAGGGGCAGGTCAGTAAACGACAACATCGACGCGGAACCAAGTACAGTACTATGTACTGTACCTCCTTTGACGAGGCAATCAGGCGGGTCAAGAAGTTGGTAAGGGGCAACCTAATGGCCAAAACAGACATTGAGGGGGTGTTCCGGTTACTACCTGTGCCTCCAAATAGTGTCCTCCCATTGGGCTGCTTCTGTGAAGGAGCATACTACATAGATCGCTGTTTGCCCATGGGGTGCTCCATATCCTGCTCACTATTTGAGGCGTTTAGTTGCTTCCTCGAATGTGTCGTCATGGACATTTGTAAGACGGCACATATTATCCATTACCTCGACGACTTCTTATGCCTGGGCCCAAAAGATTCACCACAGTGTGAAAACACGCGGTAGTCCACCTGTGAGAAGGAGAGAGCTGGAGGGAGAGTGGACACCCCAGAGCCGAGGGGGTAGATTGAGAAAGAAAGAAGGCAGTGTAGCTTACTTCATAGGTGGGGTACTCTGCTGAATAGCAGAAATTGCTTCTAGGCCCAAAAGGATTTCCTGGGCCAGATGCCGTTAAAAAATAGTACTTAGCTAAACAGGCAGTGTAGCTTGCTTCATGGGTGACATATGCTGCTGAGTAGCACCAAATTCTACTAGGCCCAAAAGGATTTCCTGGGCTAGATGCCGTTACAAAATAGTACTTAGGTAAACAGGCGGTGTAGCTTGTTTCATGGGTGGGGTATGCTGCTGAGTAGCACCAAATTCTACAAGGCCCAAAAGGATTTCCTGAACTAGATGCCATTACAAAATAGTAGTTAGGTAAACAGGTGGTGTAGCTTGCTTCATGGGTGGGGTACGCTGCTGAGTTGCACCAAATTCTACTAGGACCAAAAGGATTTCCTGGGCTAGATGCCGTTAAAAATAGTACTTAGGTAAACAGGCGGTGTAGCTTGCTTCATGGGTAGGGTACGCTGCTGAGTAGCACCAAATTCTACAAGGCCCAAAAGGACTTCCTGGGCTAGATGCCGTTAGAAAATAGTAGTTAGGTAAACAGGCGGTGGGTGGCTGGGCTACTCTGCTGACTAGCAGACACTGAAGCTTTGGAGCAGACCTCTGAATCCCAGGCCATGGTATGAGTAAACAACTCTGCAGACGACCCCAACCACCTAGAATTGACGATGGCAACGTCATGTAAAACTCAGCAAGGGGACTAAATAAAGAGTCTCCATTTTTTCTAAAAAATCGGCCACAGACACCACTTAAGTGGCATCAATTTTGCCAGAGTTTTTTAAAACAGTTTGGTTTGCATAGTTTTAGGCGCTCGCTCAAAACACATTTGTTCAGAGTGGCCTATCACATTCAGTAATCAAAGTCATTTTATGTCTGTGTGTGTGTAGCCCATTCACTATCTCCATCTATCCCCCACCCCCTGAAGATGGCTGGACCATCATTGTAAATACATCATTGTAAATACACACCTGTACTTTGTATCTCCCCCACCTCATTGTAGATTGTAAGCTCTCATGAGCAGGGTCGTTTTATTTCGCTTTAATTATTGTATTGTTAACGTTGTTACTGTTTGTGTTTGAAACTGTTAAACTGTAAAGCGCTGCGGAATTTGTTGGCGCTATATAAATAAAGATTATTATTATTATTGGTGAGGTGATTTTCAAAAATCATCAAGCTTTTAGTCTCCCAAAGATGACACAGGGGTAGAAAAGTCCTTGCGGATCCAGGATTTGTTCATTTTGATGAACGTTAGTCTATCTACATTCTCACTGGACAGCTGCGTGCGCTTATCTGTCAGCACACCACCAGCAGCACTGAACACACGTTCAGAGAGAAGGCTGGCTGCGGGGCACCACAAGATCTCCAAGGCGTGAGAGGCGAGCTCAGGCCATTTTTCAAGATTGGAAGCCCAAAAGAGCAAGGGTCCAGTTCCACAGTCATGGAATTGATGTTAACCTGTGGCCTTGCAAAGCATGGTCTAAAAAAATCTTGAAATGATTGGAAAAAATTGCTGTTACCACCAGATACGATGTTACTGTCACGGTTTGAGTGATGACTCGATAGTCCCACGGTTGGCAAGTTAGAACTCAGAGATTCACTTCGTGCACCACTGGTGTTTTGTGGAAAAGCAGATGTTAGATTCTGTAACAGTCTCTGCTGATACTCCTGCATGTATGAATCCCTTTCTATGGCAGGTATTATTTAGCCAAATTTGCTTTTGTACCGGGGATCTAAGAGGGTGGCAACCCAGTAGTCGGCATTACTTCGGATTGTGACAATCCGAGGGTCATGTTGCAGGTAGTGCAGCAAGAAGGAACTCATGTGTCTTGCGCATCCAGGAGGACCAAGTCCTTGTTGTCTTGGTGGTGGCTCAGTGAGAATCATGCTTCCTTCGTCTGCCCTCTCCCCCCAACCTTGCACAACAGAAATTTGATCAAGGTCTCCCTCATCTGATGAGTCTTCCATGCCCAGCGCCAGTTCGTCTTCCACTTCTTCCTCGCCTTCCTCAACAGTTTGGCTGCTACCATGCGCCCTCGGTAATCCCTCTCCCCCAGCCTCCATTGCCAGCCGCCTTGGTGCTGCCAACCTTCTTGACCTTGGAGATATGATCCCTTCCGCATACGACTTCTCCTGTTCCTCCTCCTCTTGTTCCACCACCTGACTATGAACACTATGTAAGGTGTGCTCCAGCATGTAAATCACCGGAATGGTCATGCTGATAATGGCATCGTCAGCACTAAACATCTTCATTGCTATTTCAAAACTGTGCAGAAGGGTGCATAGGTCCATGATCTGAGACCACTCCTGCAGCGTGATTTGCCCCACCTCTTGATTTCGTTGGCCCAGGCTATACGTCATAACGTATTGCACCAGGGCTCATCGGTGCTGCCACAGTCGCTACAACATGTGCAGAGTTGAATTCCACCGTGTGGGCACATCGCATTTCAGGCAGGCCCAACGACTTCTGTAGAGATGCAAGTCGTCGAGCTGCGGGATGCGAACGGTGGAAGTGAGCACACAGCGATCATGCCCTCTGCAGAAGCCCATCTAGTCCGGGATAGTGGGATAAAAATTGCTGGACAACCAGGTTCAAAACATGAGCCACAGAAGGCACATGTGTGACATTGCCTCAGTGAAGGGCCGCACCCAGGTTTGCAGCATTGTCGCACACAGCCTTCCCTGGCTGCAGGTTGAGTGGAGAGAACATTGATGGAACTTGGTCTCCAGAGCGGACCACAACTCCCCAGCTGTGGACTCATATTTCCCAGACATTTCAATGTAAACAATGCCTGATGCCGTTGAGCCCTGGTGACAGCATAGTGAGGAGGTGTGCAGGATTCCCTCAGCACAGTTACAACGCGGGTGGCATTACCAGACAGGCTTTGGGTGCAGGTGGAGGACCGAGAGGAGGTTGAGGAGGCAGAAGCAGTGGAGGAACTTCTAGATACAGTGGATCGACGAGCAACTCGTGGGGACGGCAAGACTCGGACAGCAGCACCTTCTCCTGATGTCGCCGTAGTTACCCAGTGCCCAGTCACCGACATGTAACGCCCCTGTCCATGTCTACTCGTCCAAGTGTCTGTGGTGAAATGCACCCTGTCACACACAGAGTTTCTCAAGGAAGCGGTGATGTTGTGTGCGACATGCTGGTGTAGCGCAGGCACAGCTTTCTTTGAGAAGTAGTGGCGACTGGGCATCTGGTACTGGGGCCCTGTGTCGGACATAAGGTCTCAAAAATCCTCTGTGTCCACCAGGCGGAAAGGCAGCATTGCTGTAGCCAACAGCTTGCAGATGGAGAAATTCAACCTCTTAGCTTTGTCATGGCTAGGAGGAAATGGTCTTTTACTTGTCCACATCTGAGGGACTGAGGGCTGGCTGCCGTGCTTAGACGGAGTTGAGTAGGGTGTCCCCGGCAAACTGCTGGTCTGTGAGGAAGGTGCAGGCGGAGATGTTATGTTGTCTTGATCAAAATGTGGTATCGATGTCGGAGAGCGCTCAACACCAGCAGGTGTTTCCATGTGCAAATGTCCTGACGACCTGCCAATCACACTGGCTGTTGCGGGTAAAGAGGTGGAAGGTCTGCATCCAAAACCATGTGCGACTGCTGTCCCCACAGTCACAGAGGATGAAGAGGATGTGGATGCCCTTGATGGGGCAGACGGTGGTTGACCCGGCCCACTAGGCCACATTGTAGCACAGTGAGCTTCCCACTGCAACTTATGCCTCATATCCATGTGACGGTTTATACATGAAGTACTCAAGCTAGTGATTTTTTGGCCTCTACTGAGATTTTGTTGACAAATCTTACTGACAACGTGAGTAAGGTCATCCTTTGTGATGTCAAAAAATGCCCAGGCTATGCAAGGCTTATAGCCCGTACGACCTGAAGAGCCACCACGACTTCTGGTCTGATGCACAGTTGGGGTTGAGGATGCAGTTGTTGACGTGCTTCCAGTACTCCGTATCTGTCCATAAAGGCGCACCGTTATCTCGTCATCAGACTCGTCACTAGCATCCTCCTCCACCTTCTCTGCTGACCTCATGGACTGGCGGACTGGGGGTTGAAAGTAAGTGGGGTCTACAAACTCATCATTATTTGGTCCTAGTAGAATTTGGTGCAACTCAGCAGCGTACCCCACCCATGAAGCAAGCTACACCACCTGTTTACCATTTTGGAAACTAGACCCCATATGGAACTTATCTAGATGTGTGGTGAGAACTTTGAATGCCCAAGTGCTTCACAGAAGTTTATAATGCACAGTCGTGAAAATAAAAAATATATTTTTTTTCCACAAAAAGATTTTTTAGCCCCCAAGTTTTTATTTTCACAACGGTAACAAGAAAAATTGGACCCCAAAAGTTGTTGACCAATTTGTCCTGAGTATGCTGGTACCCCATATGTGGAGGTAAACCACTGTTTGGGCGCACGACAGAGCTCGGAAGGGAAGGAGCCTTGTTTTGGAATGCAGACTTTGATGGAATGGTTTGCGGGCGTTATGTTGCGTTTGCAGAGGCCCTGATGTACCTAAACAGTAGAAACTCCCCACAAGTGACCCCATTTTGGAAACTAGACCCCCCAAGGAACTTATCTAGATATGTGGGGAGAACTTTGAATGCCCAAGTGCTTCACAGAAGTTTATTATGCAGATTCGTGAAAATAAAAAATAAAAAATTTCCACAAAAAATATTTTTTAGCCCCCAAGTTTTTATTTTCACAAGCATAACAGGAGAAATTGGACCCCAAAAGTTGTTGTCCAATTTATCCCGAGTATGCTGATGCCCCATATGTGGGGGTAAACCACTGTTTGGGCGCATGGCAGAGCTCAGAAGGGAGGGAGCACCATTTGACTTTTTGAGCGCAAAATTGGCTGTCGTGTTTGGAGACCCCCTGATGTACCTAAACAGTGGAAACCCCTAATTCTAACTCCAACCCTAACCCCAACACACCCCTAATCCTAATCCCAACCTGATCCATAATCCTAATCACAACCCTAACTATAATCACAACCCTAACCCCAAAACAACACTAATCTCAACCCTAACCATAACCCTAATCAAAACCCTAAATCCAACACACCCCTAATCCTAATCTCAACCCTAACCTCAAACCTAACCCTAATCCCAGTACACCCCTAACCCTAATCCCAACCCTAACCCTAATCCCAAACCTAACCCTAATCCCAAACGTAACCCTAATGCCAACCCTCACCTTAATACCAACCCTAATCCAACCCTAACCCTAATCCCAACTCTATCCCTAACTTTAGCCGCAACCCTAGCCCTAACTTTAGCTCCAACCCTAGCCCTAACTTTAGCACCAACCCTAACCCTAGCCCTAACCCTAACTTTAGCCCCAACCCTAACCCTAACTTTATCCCCAACCCTAACCCTAGCCCTAAACCTAATTTTAGCCCCAACCCTAGCCCTAACCCTAACTTTAGCCCTAACCCTAAAACCTAACCCTAAATTTAGCCCCAACCCTAACCCTAAATTTAACCCTAACCCTAGCCCTAACTTTAGCCCCACCCCTAACCCTAGCCCTAAGGCTACTTTCACACTTGCATCATGTGGCATCCGTCGCAATCTGTTGTTTTGGACAAAAAATGGATCCTGCAAATGTGCCCGCAGGATGCCTTTTTTGCCCATAGACTTGTATTGCCGGCGGATGGCCACACGTCGCGTTCGTCATGCACTGGATCCGTTGTGTTTTGGAGGACCGTCGTCACAAAAAAAGTTCAATGTAACCTTTTTTTTGTATGTCGTGTCCGCCATTTCCGCGCATGCGTGGCTGTAACTCTGCCCCCTCCTCCCCAGGATATAGACTGGCAGCGGATGCGTTGAAAAACTGCATCCGCTGCCCATGTTGTGCACAATTTTCACAACGTGTGTCATTACGTCAGGCCGACGCATTGCGACTGCCCCGTACCAACGCAACTGTGAAAGAAGCCTAACTCTAGCTCTAACCCTAACCCTAGCCCTAACCCTCAATTTAGCCCCAACCCTAACCCTAATTTTAGCCCCAACTGCTCTTCTTACGCAGGAGGACCCAGTGACACTGGTAAGTATAATAGGGTCCCCGAATCCCCCTATTTCTCTGTCCTCTGATGTGCAATCACATCAGAGGACAGAGAATTACACATAGCTTTTTTTTTTTGCGACCGCCGGTAAACAGTTAATTACCAGCGATCGCAAAACAGGGGTTGGTAAAAACCGACCCGATCATGTTCTTTGGGGTCTCGGCTACCCCCGGCAGCCGAGACCCCAAAGATCCTCCCGGTGCCGACTGACGGGTGCACTGCGCATGCGCCCGCCATTTTTTTGCTGGAAAAAGATGGTGGCGCCCATCGGGAGCCACAAGGAGCACCGGGGGAGACAGGTGAGTATCGGGGGGCTATCGGGGACCCCATTTCTCTGTCCTCTGATGTGCGATCACATCGGAGGACAGAGAAATTAAAAGGGAAATCGGGGTTTTTTTTGCGATCGCCGGTAAACGGTTAAGTCGGGGGTCGGTAAAAAAAACCCCGAATCATGTTCTCTGGGGTCTTGGCTACCCCCGGCAACTGAGACCCCAGAGAAAATCCAACTCTGGGGGGCGCTATTCACTTATTCCACAGCGCCGTTAATTAACAGCGCTGTGGTTTAAATACCCTTAACTGCCGCCGTTAATAGGCGTATAGGGGGTTGTTAAGGGGTTAAGGAACAGATTATGCGCACTAGTGATGTATTTTTCTTCAAAATACCGTATTTTTTGGACTATAAGACGCACCGGACCATAAGACACACCCCAAATTTGGGGTGAAAATTGCAGAAAAAAAGATTTTTTTATAAGATGGGGGTCCGTCTTATTGTCCAAATTTACAGTATCTTACCTGAGAGCTGGCGGTGGCAGGGCAGCGTCACAGGAGGCATGGTGTCGGCAGAGGTGGGGTGATGCGGTACGGCGTGCACCTGAGCAGGGTCCCTTCCTGCTTAGGGGGGCGATGTCACGGCTTGGTGTCCATGGGTGGTTACAGCAGTGGTGTGGCGACGGCAGAGGTGCGGGGATAATGAGCGGTATGGCGTGAACAGGGTCCCTTCCACAGATGAGTTGACGCAGCAGCCCGGTATCCATTCCAATGTGAGCAGCAGAGCCGGGTTAATTACTGGTTCATCGATGGCGGCGGCCATCTTCCTGAGGCCGCACATGCGCAGATGGAGATCACGGTGGCCATTTTGCTGAAACTGAGATCTAAATCTGCGAACTAGGAAGATGGCCGCCACCACCGATAACGCCATCATTCACCCGGCTCTGCTGCTTACTGGGCTGCTGCATCACCTCACCTGTGGAAGGGACCTTGCTCACGCCATACCGCCTTCTCATCCCCGCACCTCTGCCGCCGCACCTCTGCTGCCGCCACACCACTGTCGGTAAGCCTGTATTCAAACTATAAGACGCACCCCCATTTTCCCCCTTTTTTTGGGAGGAAAAAGTGCGTCTTATAGTCTGGAAAATACGGTAAGCCAAAAATAAGTTTGCAAAAGTGCATGCAACTGGCGTGCCCATTGAAGTCCTGACTTTCTGTAAATACCATTTATCTAGAAAGTTGAAGGCATTATGCATCAATACAAATTCAAGGGCTTACACCACAAAATATATAAAATCGAAACTTTTTTCAGTATTTGACAAAAGTTTTTTTTATAATATCTACTCCAATTTTTTGTGGAAAGCGGGATTATAGGTGTTCCACATAGATAGACATGAGTGAAAAACCTAGTTGCCATGTGGTTTCTTTTAAAACCTTAAAAAAATCTCCCAAATCTTTAATAAAAGATGTAATTTGTTTTAAAAGAGGTTTCAGTAACCAATCTAGATATCGCCACAGAGGTTCTGTCAATGACTATACTTGCAATAATTGGGCAACCTGGGAGATGCGTTTTTGATTTGTGGATCTTGCGAATGCAATACCAATGTGTTTTTTGGGGGGTAATCTGGTATTAATTTCTCTGCTTTTTTTCTTTGAAATTACTGCCTTTTTCTGCATATTTTGTCAATATAGACCGTAATTAATTTTTATATTTTTGTGTAGGGTCATTTTCCTAAAGACTATATGTTTTTTCATCATTTAATTGTGATAATGCTTCTGTAATATTGTAATATTACTCTAATAATACCAGACTGCTTTGTCTGCTTTTTTGAAAACCACATTGTCCCACTGCTTCATTTCCTCCAATGCTTTAAGTTCAGCAATGGATAGGTTACTTGTGGCACCCCAGGAGTTCGGGTACCCGAATGAGACAAGTGAGATTCCCTTTAGCAATTTATCACACACACAACACCTTCAAAATCCAGGCCAGCAGGAGAGCTCAAAGCCCTGTTTTAGGGCAGCTTCCCAGGATAAAGATCATGGTTTGGAGGAGGAGTCAAGTTTAGTCTGTACAGAGAGTCTGCGAGTGAGGACAGAGAGGGACAGAGCACAGTGCAGATACAGGATTCCAGGAGGCCACGAGTAGGCCTCCAGGGAGTCAGTGTGCAGAATCCGGGTACCGGGAGCCCAAGGCTTTTTTGGAACAATAAGACACAGAGCAGAACCGGAGGGCAGAGGATTACATGGACTTTGCCCATATTCACCTGTGGTACAGCAGCATCTTGGAGCCTAGAGTCTCCGTGAAAAGACCCCAGTAAGCACGGCTTGAGCTCCCTACCATACAGTTACCTGTCCCAGGACAGGGGAACGAATTGGGACTTTGCTGGGAACACTTAGTGGCAGTAGGGACCTCAGTTACAGAAAGCGCAGAGTGGAAGGCTTCTACCTGACCTGCAAAGGGGATTCCACTTGTCTCTGGACTGCCTGGACTGAATTCACCTGTTGCCGGTGCCCTGCCTGGACTGAATTCACCTGTTGCCGGTGCCCTGGACTGTGGCCTGTCACCCATAGTAAACCAGGTAAAGACTTACAGCTTGTCTCCTCCATTTATTTACCGGCCATACTATCCACGCCCTACACCATAGGACCTCTGGGGACCCCGCTTCACCTGTGGGAAGTGTAACATCTGTGCTGCCGCAACATCCCCCAGGGGACCCCTTCAAAGCAGCGTCAGTTCTACTACTGACCAAACTCCACAGGTGGCGTCACATCAGACTTTGAACATTTTCCCTTTTAGAGACCGTTCGCTTTAAAGTTGAGGCCCAGGGCCACGGACTGGGTCACAGCCACCATGACATCCCCCTTGCGACCGGACCCGGTACCGAGTACCCCTGTGCTCTGGCTGGGTGACTCATACATAATCTAACCATTGCTGAACTTAAAGCATTGGAGGAAATGAGGCAATGGGACTAGTTATGAGCCAGCACTAAATAGTCGGGTGCTCATTGCTCAGGTCGAGCAGATTGGAATACTCGGGTACTCAGCCAGAACAACGAGCCCAATGTAAGTCTATGGGAGACCCGAGTATTTTTACCGTGATCTCCCCTGGGGGTCCTTTTAAAGAGACTCTGTCACCCCAAAAATTGTATCTGAGCTAAGCCCACTGGCACCAGGGGCTTATCTACAGCATTCTGTAATGCTGCAGATAAGCCCCCGATGTAACCAGAAAGATGAGAAATAGGCTATCTGACCTTTCCCGGCGCCTGTGCACTGCAGTACTTTGCTCTGCCCACAACAGGGCAGACAAAGTATGCCTGCGCCGAAGCCACTGCAAGAAGACAAGAAGAGGACATCATCGAATGAATATAGGAGGCGCTGGACCTGGATCATGACACCCATCGGACCAGACCGCAGCGGGACCGCCCCTGGTTGAGTATAATCTAACCTTTATTTCTCATCTTTCAGGTTACATCGGGGGCTTATCTACACCATTACAGAATGCTGTAGATAATCGCCTGATGCCGGTGGGCTTAGCTCAGATACGATTTTTGGGGTGACAGATTCCCTTTAAGGTTTAAAAATGTCTGAAAATGATGAAAACACTGCTCAAAAGACACAGGGACCTCATGGGGATCGCCCCTGGAAGCATTCCTAACTCCTAGTTCACAGCTGTAAACATTTTTTTCCGAGATCCATGCCATTTTTCCCTGTGTAACAAAAAACACACTAAAACAAAACCAAAACGGATTTTGCTGGGTAATATGTCAAGGTACATTCTTTGCAGGTTAATGACTTGCTGTAAGACCGAAAATTTCCTCCCCCACTTAGGCTTAGTTCAGACGCAGCGTTTTTAAAGCTTTTTTCAACTTTAACATTGCTTTCAACCACTACAAATGCATTCACTGGGAAATCTCATTGTAATATTTAATCACCCTAGCTGGCCATGTGGTGTGTGACACATAAGCAGACTCATCTTGTTTCATTTATAAAGAAGGGACTCTTAAAATTACAGAGCCTATTTTTACTGGTGCATCAGGTGGCATTAATCTTCTTAAAGGGCCATTATTAAACTGTGGGTCTCCTAAGCTGTTGTAGCTTATGCTGGGAGTGGATGGGCTGGCAAGAATTACGACGCACCATAATACCTCTTTCATAAGATGTCCAGGTGAGACTCCTGAAAAAGTGTTGCATTGAATTCAAGGCCTGACCTGCTACCAATTCATATGCACCCCAATAAGCCTTTAAACCCACATACTGGATGGGCCCCTGAAAATCCACTTCACAATATGAATTTTGTACTCTGGTACTCCTTTGCTTTACACATTGACAGCAAGGCCAGCCATGTTGCATAGTCAGTGATATGCACCCCATTACACCTTGGAACCCACATACTGGATGGACCCATAAAAATCCACTTCACAATATGCATTTTGTGCTCCCGTACGACTTTGTTTTACACAGTGACAGAAATGTTAGCCCTGCTGCATAGTCGTATGTAATGGGTTATGCCTTGGAACCCACATACTGAATAGGTCCATGAAAATCCACTTCACAATATGCATTTTGTACTCCTGTACTCCTTTGTTTCACACATTGGCAGCAAGGCCAGCCCTGCTGCATAGTCAGTCATATGCACCCCATTATGCCTTGGAACCCACATACTGGATGGGCCCATGAAAATCCACTTCACAATATGCATTTTGTACTCCCGTACTCCTTTGTTTTACACATTGGCAGCAAGGCCAGCCCTGCTGCATAGTCAGTCATATGCACCCCATTACGCCTGAGAACCCACTAACTGGATGGGCCCATGAAAATCCCTCGTATTTTTTAGTGGTATGATGGTTCCCTCTTTGCCAAATTATTTACAGGAGAATTTGGCAATTTTATTTGCCATGTTTTCAACTCTAAGTGTCAGATACGGCTTTAAATAAGGCTAATAATTGCAATACAACGCAATTTTATTGCAAATTGCCAAATTCAAGGAATAGTATGATTGAATAGTGTGAGTGCGTACACTTTTGTATATGTTAACATACAAAGGTTAATAAGTACATATAAGGATTAAATACATATAGTGATTACGTGATTACATATATATATATATATATATATATATATATATATATATATATATATATATATATATATATGAAGATTAACTACATACAGTATACTCACATCATCCATAAGAGGCTTTTAAACATCATCTGTCTGGAATATCAGAGAAGCAACACCAAGACAGAGATCCCCTGGAAGATTACCTACATTGCATGGGCATCACCAATTATGCAGGTATCAGCACACTGTACATGTACAGGTACCCCAGTTTTGGCATCTGTCTTAGTCATGTTTCTCTGGTCTTATATAGTGATTTACACTATGTAGTAACTCTAGTTTCACCCCGACCTTCAAGTGGAAAGCTTTCAAGGTTGTATGAAACTGAGATATCATGGAGTCATCAGACAAGGGGCCATAAACCCCTAGAATATAAAAGCCACAAGTATTTAGATCAAACCACCACAGGCAGAGTTTCAGCAAACCTTATTGTTTTACAATGACAAACAGCAAACATGTAGAGGCTTAGAACTGATTACAAAATGAATAAACAAACATTTCTCAAGATTGTGTCGCTATGAGCATTGTCTGTCACATCTGTAAATGTTTTACAAGAAATGCAGCTATGTGATTGTCTGAATGCATTCGGTATACAGTATTTTACTCTGGATTCCAAATCGCTATTTGTACATTTGGGGCAGCCAAAGTTATGGCTCTCAAGGACAGAAACAAAGAAATATTTGTAATAAACTACTGATCCAAACTAACAACATTACTTTATCAAATTTATATAAAGTGTACTGTGTCCAACGTGAGCAACCAGCCAACACAAAAATGAGCTTTTCAAGTGAGCTCTTTAAGGTAAACAAATGTTATGAAGTCTTTGCCAACAAGGATGTGGTTTCACCAATGGGGGGTAACTTTTTTAAAAAAAATATACTATTGCCATCAGAGCCCCACTTGCTCAAAATTCTGGGGCCTCTAAAAGTACAGAACACGTTCACTCAGGTCATGTCATTGGAGATAAGGAAGAGACATTGCAGGAAACAGAGTTAAGAAGTAGGCCCAATTTAGGGGTGTGGTTTTCTGAGACTTGTAATGGAGGGCATGAGCTGACATACAATTCCCCAATGTGGGGTCCTTTTTTTACTAAATAAAACAGAGCACGTTCACCTTGGTAATCAAGTGGCAGTTAAAGGACACATTGCAGGAGACAGAGTTAAGGAGTAGGCGCAATGTAATGTTATACCCAATTCCCCAGGGTGGGGTCCTTTCTTTACTAATTGAAACAGTGTCATCACGGCCCCCTTGCCCAAAATGCACTGTACAGAGCACGTTCACATTGGTGATCGAGTGGTAGTTAAAGAATACATTGCAGGAGACAGAGTTAAGGAGTAGGCGCAATGTAATGTCATGCCAATTCCCTAATGTGGGGTCCTTTCTTTACTAAATCAAATAGTGCCATCACACCCCCTTGCCCAAAATGCACCATACAGAGCATGTTCACCCAGGTGATCTTGTGGCAGTTAAAGGACACATTGCACTAGACAGAATTACGAAGTAGGCGCAATGTAATGTCATGCCCAATTCTCCAATGTGGGGTCTTTTCTTTACTAAATAAAATAGTTCCATCACAGCCTCCTTGCCCAAAATGCACCGTATGGAACACATTGTCCCTGGTGATCTAGTGGCAGTTAAAGGACACATTTCAGGAGACAGAGTTAAGGAGCAGGCGCAATGTATTGTCATGCCCAATTCCCCAATGTAGGGTACTTTCTTTACTAAATAAAATAGTGACATCACAGCCCCCTCTCCCAAAATGTACCATACAGAACGTGTTCACCTTGGTGATCTAGTGGCAGTTAATGGACATATTGCAGGATACAGAGTTAAGAAGTAGGCCCACTGTATTGTCATGCCCAATTCCCCCATGTCGGGTCCTTTCTTTTCTAAATAAAATAGTGCCATCACAGCCCCCTTGGTAAAAATGCACTGTACAGAGCACGTTCACCCTGTTGATCTTGTGGCAGTTCAAGGACACATTGCAGGAGACAGAGTTAAGAAGTAGGCCCAATGTAATGTCATGCCCAATTCCCCAATGTGGGGTCCTTTCTTCACTAAATAAAATACTGCCATCACAGCCCCCTTGCCCAAAATGCACCATACAGAGCACGTTCACCTTGGTGATCTAGTGGCAGTTAAAGGACACATTGCAGGACCAAGAATTACGAAGTAGGCGCAATGTAATGTCATGCCCAATTCCCCAAAGGATGGTCCTTTCTTTACTAAATAAAGATGTACCATCACAGCCCCCTTGCCCAAAATGCACCGTACAGAGCACATTCACCCTGGTGATCTAGTGGAAATTAAAGGACAAATTGCAGGCGACAGAGTTAAGAAGTAGAAAAGAAAAAAAAGAGCATGAACCGCACATCCCAAAATCATACGTTGATCTAAAGCCGCTAGGCAAAAATTAATATAACTGAATATGAGGTTTTCAGCTTAACATTCTGATCAGACTGTATGAAGCCCACTGCCACTTCACGGCAAACCTCGTAGTGGGTCCTATCGCCCTAACGGAGCGGAGCCGTGCGGCGCCCACCGCCACAGCGGCCATGCACCAGCAGGGCGGACGGCCTGTTGCCCCACAGCACCCATGCTGCGAGACTGAGCCCCCATGACTCCAGACCGCGCCGCCCCACCAGCACAAAGCCACAGCAACAATGGCCGCCACACAGCACCAACACCAAAATGAAAGGAGCACTTAAACTCACCTTCCTCCAGCTCTTCAGTGAGAGCCAAAATGGGCTAGACCCCTAACTTTGCAGTCTCCTGCTAATTAAAATCACCTGTGCCAAATGGGAGGAGTGCTGGTCCAAGAAGAAGACTAGAACATGCTTTGCAAAAAAGAAAAAAAAGAGCATGAACCGCACATCCCAAAATCATACGTTGATCTAAAGCCGCTAGGCAAAAATTAATATAACTGAATATGAGGTTTTCAGTTTAACATTCTGATCAGACTGTATGAAGCCCACTGCCACTTCACGGCAAACCTCGTAGTGGGTCCTATCGCCCTAACGGAGCGGAGCCGTGCGGCGCCCACCGCCACAGCGGCCATGCACCAGCAGGGCGGACGGCCTGTTGCCCCACAGCACCCATGCTGCGAGACTGAGCCCCCATGACTCCAGACCGCGCCGCCCCACCAGCACAAAGCCACAGCAACAATGGCCGCCACACAGCACCAACACCAAAATGAAAGGAGCACTTAAACTCACCTTCCTCCTGCTGGTGCATGGCTGCTGTGGTGGTGGGCGCCGCACGGCTCCGCTCCGTTAGGGCGATAGGACCCACTACGAGGTTTGCCGTGAAGTGGCAGTGGGCTTCATACAGTCTGATCAGAATGTTAAACTGAAAACCTCATATTCAGTTATATTAATTTTTGCCTAGCGGCTTTAGATCAACGTATGATTTTGGGATGTGCGGTTCATGCTCTTTTTTTTTTTTTTGCAAAGCATGTTCTAGTCTTCTTCTTGGACCAGCACTCCTCCCATTTGGCACAGGTGATTTTAATGAGCAGGAGACTGCAAAGTAAGGAATCTAGCCCATTTTGGCTCTCACTGAAGAGCTGGAGGAAGGTGAGTTTAAGTGCTCCTTTCATTTTGGTGTTGGTGCTGTGTGGCGGCCATTGTTGCTGTGGCTTTGTGCTGGTGGGGCGGCGCGGTCTGCAGTCTTGGGGACTCAGTCTTGCAGCATGGGTGCTGTGGGGCAGCAGGCCGTCTGCCCTGCTGGTGCATGGCTGCTGTGGTGGTGGGCGCCGCACGGCTCCGCTCCGTTAGGGCGATAGGACCCACTACGAGGTTTGCCGTGAAGTGGCAGTGGGCTTCATACAGTCTGATCAGAATGTTAAACTGAAAACCTCATATTCAGTTATATTAATTTTTGCCTAGCGGCTTTAGATCAACGTATGATTTTGGGATGTGCGGTTCATGCTCTTTTTTTTTTTTTTGCAAAGCATGTTCTAGTCTTCTTCTTGGACCAGCACTCCTCCCATTTGGCACAGGTGATTTTAATGAGCAGGAGACTGCAAAGTAAGGGGTCTAGCCCATTTTGGCTCTCACTGAAGAGCTGGAGGAAGGTGAGTTTAAGTGCTCCTTTCATTTTGGTGTTGGTGCTGTGTGGCGGCCATTGTTGCTGTGGCTTTGTGCTGGTGGGGCGGCGCGGTCTGCAGTCTTGGGGACTCAGTCTTGCAGCATGGGTGCTGTGGGGCAGCAGGCCGTCTGCCCTGCTGGTGCATGGCTGCTGTGGTGGTGGGCGCCGCACGGCTCCGCTCCATTAGGGCGATAGGACCCACTACGAGGTTTGCCGTGAAGTGGCAGTGGGCTTCATACAGTCTGATCAGAATGTTAAACTGAAAACCTCATATTCAGTTATATTAATTTTTGCCTAGCGGCTTTAGATCAACGTATGATTTTGGGATGTGCGGTTCATGCTCTTTTTTTTTTTTTTGCAAAGCATGTTCTAGTCTTCTTCTTGGACCAGCACTCCTCCCATTTGGCACAGGTGATTTTAATGAGCAGGAGACTGCAAAGTAAGGGCTCTAGCCCATTTTGGCTCTCACTGAAGAGCTGGAGGAAGGTGAGTTTAAGTGCTCCTTTCATTTTGGTGTTGGTGCTGTGTGGCGGCCATTGTTGCTGTGGCTTTGTGCTGGTGGGGCGGCGCGGTCTGCAGTCTTGGGGACTCAGTCTTGCAGCATGGGTGCTGTGGGGCAGCAGGCCGTCTGCCCTGCTGGTGCATGGCTGCTGTGGTGGTGGGCGCCGCACGGCTCCGCTCCGTTAGGGCGATAGGACCCACTACGAGGTTTGCCGTGAAGTGGCAGTGGGCTTCATACAGTCTGATCAGAATGTTAAACTGAAAACCTCATATTCAGTTATATTAATTTTTGCCTAGCGGCTTTAGATCAACGTATGATTTTGGGATGTGCGGTTCATGCTCTTTTTTTTTTTTTGCAAAGCAGAGTTAAGAAGTAGGCCTAATGTAATGTCGCGCCCATATCCCCATTGTGGGGTCCTTTCTTTACTAAATAAAATAGTGCCACCACAGCCCCTTGCCCAAAATGCACCGTACAGAGCACGTTCACCCTTGTGATCTAGTGGCAGTTAAAGGACACATTGCAGGAGACAGAGTTAAGAAGTAGGACCAATGTAATGTCATGTCCAATTCCTCAATGTGGGGTCCTTTCTATACTAAATAAAATAGTGCCTTGCCCAAAATGCACCGTACAGAGCACGTTCACACTTGTGATCTAGTGGCAGTTAAAGGACACATTGCAGGAGACAGAGTTAAGAAGTAGGCCCAATGTAATGTCATGTCCAATTCCTCAATGTGGGGTCCTTTCTATACTAAATATAATAGTGCCATCACAGGCTCCTTGCCTAAAATGCACCATACAGAGCACATTTACCCTGGTGATCTTGTGGAAATTAACGGACAAATTGCAGGAGTCAGAATTAAGAAGTAGGCCCAATGTAATGTCATGCCCAATTCCCCATTGTGGGGTCCTTTCTTTACTAAATAAAATAGTGCCACCACAGCCCCCTTGCTCAAAATGCACCATATTGCGCACGTTCACTATGGTAATCTAGTGTCAGTTAAAGGACACATTGCAGGAGACAGAGTTAAGAAGTAGGACCAATGTAATGTCATGCTCTATTTCCCAATGTGGGATCCTTTCTTTGCTAAATGAAATCGTGCCATCACAGCCCCCTTGCCCAAAAATGCATCGTACAGAGCACATTCACCCTGGTTTTCTTGTGGCAGTTAAAGGACACATTGCAGAAGACAGAGATAAGAAGTAGGCGCAATGTAATGTCATGATCAATTCGCCAATGTAGGGTCCTTTCTATACTTAAAGAAATTGTGCCATCACAGTCCCCCTGCCCAAAATGCACCGTACGGCGCACGCTTACCCTGGTGATCTAATGGCAGTTAAAGGGCACATTGTAGGAGACAGAGTTAAGAAGTAGGTGCAATGTAATGTCATGCCCATTTCCCCAATGTGGGGTCCTTTCTTTACTAAATAAAGTAGTGCCATCACAGCCCCCTTGCCCGAAATGCACCGTACAGAGCTCGTTCACACTGGTGATCTAGTGGCAGTTAAAGGACACATTGCAGGAGACAGAGTTAAGAAGTAGGCCCACTGTATTGTCATGCTCAATTTCCCAATGTCGGGTCCTTTCTTTTCCAAATAAAATACTGCCATCACAGCCCCCTTGACCAAAATGCATTATACAGAGCATGTTCACCTTGGTGATCTAGTGGCTTTTAAAGGACACATTGCAGGAGACATGGTTAAGAAGTAGGCCCAATGTAATGTCATGCTCAATTTCCCAATGTGGGATCCTTTCTTTTCTAAATGAAATAGTGCCATCACAGCCTCCTTGCCCTAAATGCACCGTACAGAGCATGTTCACCCTGGTGATCTAGTGGCAATTAAAAGACACATTGCAGGAGACAGAGTTAAGATGTAGGCTCCATGTAATGTCATGCTCAATTTCCCAATGTGGGATCCTTTCTTTACTAAATAAAATAGTGCCACCACAGCCCCCTTGCCCAAAATGCACCGTACAGAGCACCGTATTTAGCAACTGGATAAAAAATAACCTTTATTAGGTATATTAAAAGCCAATAATTGGCACACTTATTTAGACCAAAATAATAAACAAACAAATAGGAACCCTAATGTGATTCATGTCCTATTGCCTTCACAAAATGGGGAAACAAAACAAAAAAAAATAACAAACAACAAATAAACCAAGCAACACTGCCAGTGTTGAAATCGCTTCCAATCCATAATTGTTTCTGTAGGCTCACAGAATGCGGGCCAAAAAATGTACAACTCAAACAAGGCACGGGTATATGGACACAAGATACACCCCTATAAATTAGGTCTCTCACTGTAACTGTGTCTGCTTAACCACAAAAATGATCCTGTACTTAGGATGGCTTTTAAACAACAAAATGCGTATGCTGTGTGTCCTATTTTGGTCTAAATAAGTGTGCCAATTATTGGCTTTTAATATACCTAATAAAGGTTATTTTTTATCCAGTTGCTAAATACGGTATTAATTCTATTGGATAAGCACACCATGCTTACTATATACCGTACAGAGCATGTTCACCTTTGCGATCTAGTGGCAGTTAAAAGACACATTGCAGGACACAGAATT
Source organism: Ranitomeya imitator (assembly GCF_032444005.1). NCBI lineage: Eukaryota > Metazoa > Chordata > Amphibia > Anura > Dendrobatidae > Ranitomeya > Ranitomeya imitator. Next base: position 224,856,610 of record NC_091287.1, on the reverse strand, counting down.
ACGAAGTAGGCGCAATGTAATGTCATGCCCAATTCCCCAATGAAGGGTCCTTTCTTTACTAAATAAAATTGTGCCATCACAGCCCCTTGCCCAAAATGCACCATATTGTGCACGTTCACCCTGGTGATCTAGTGGCAGTTAAAGGACACATTGCAGGAGACAGAGTTAAGAAGTAGGCGCAATGTAATGTCATGCCCATTTCCCCAATGTGGGGTCCTTTCTTTACTAAATAAAATAGTGCCATCACAGCCCCCTTGCCCAAAATGCACCGTACTTAGCATGTTCACCCTGGTGATCTAGTGACAGTTAAAGGACACATTACAGGAGACAGAGTTAAGAAGTAGGCATAATGCAATGTCATGCCCAATTTCCCAATGTGGGGTCTCTTCTTTACTATATAAAATAGTGCAATCACAGCCCCCTTCCCCAAAATGTACCGTACATCGCACGTTCACCCTAGTGATCTAGTGGCACTTAAAGGACACATTGCAGGAGACATAGTTAAGAAGTAGGACCAATGTAATGTCATGTCCAATTCCTCAATGTGGGGTCCTTTCTTTACTAAATAAAATAGTGCCATCACAGCCCCATTGCCCAAAATGCACCATACAGAGCACATTCACCCTGGTGATCTTGTGGCAGTTAAAGGACACACTGCAGGAGACAGGGTTAAGAAGTAGGCCCAATGTAATGTCATGTCCAATTCCTCAATATGGGGTCCTTTCTTTACAAAGTAAAATAGTGCCATCACAGCCCCCTTGCCCAAAATGCACCGTACAGAGCATGTTGACCCTGGTGATTTTGTGACAGTCAAGGGACACATTGTAGGAGACAGAATTAAGAAGTAGGCCCAATGTAATGTCATGCCCAATTTCCCAATGTGAGATCCTTTCTTTACTAAATGAAATAGTTCCATCACAGCCCCCTTGCCCAAAATGCACTGTACAGAGCACATTCACCCTGGTGTTCTTGTGGCTGTTAAAGGAGGCATTGCTGGAAACAGAGTTAAGAAGTAGGCCCAATGTAATGTCATGCCCAACTGCCCAATTTGGGGTCCTTTCTTTACTAAATAAAATAGTGCCATCACAGCCCCCTTTTCAGAATGCACCGTACGGAGCACATTCACCCTGGTGATCTAGTGGCAATTAAAGGACACTGTTGTGAATTCTGTGGCTGAATTCACTCCTGTGGTCACAAGTGGTACTGCAGCTTCTGAGCTTCCTCCCTCAGGTGTTCTGGTGAGCTCGTTAACTGCTTCATTACTTAACTCCGCCTGATGCTGCTATCCTTGCTCCTTGTCAATGTTTCAGTGTTGGATCTGAGCTTCTCCTGATTGTTCCTGTGACCTGCTGCTCTGTATAGCTAAGTGCTTTTTGCTTTTTTGTTGCTTTTTTTCTGTCCAGCTTGTCTTTTGTTTTGCTGGAAGCTCTGAGACGCAAAGGGTGTACCGCCGTGCCGTTAGTTCGGCACGGTGGGTTTTTTTTGCCCCCTTTGCGTGGTTTTGCTTTAGGGTTTTTTGTAGACTGCAAAGTTCGCTTTACTGTCCTCGCTCTGTCCTAGAATATCGGGCCCCACTTTGCTGAATCTATTTCATCCCTACGTTTTGTCTTTTCATCTTACTCACAGTCATTATATGTGGGGGGCTGCCTTTTCCTTTGGGGAATTTCTCTGGGGCAAGTCAGGCCTATTTTTCTATCTTCAGGCTAGCTAGTTTCTTAGGCTGTGCCGAGTTGCCTAGGTAGTTGTTAGGCGCAATCCACAGCCGCTTTTAGTTGTGTTTAGGATAGGATCAGGTGTGCAGTCTACAGAGTTTCCACGTCTCAGAGCTCGTTCTTGTATTTTTGGGTATTTGTCAGATCACTGTGTGCGCTCTGATCGCTAAGCACACTGTGTTTCTGGATTGCCTTCATAACACCTGTCATTAGCAAACATAACAGTACAAGGAGCCCAACTAATGATTCTCAATAGAGGGAAAGAAAAAGTTCTGACATCATTTTTTTTTTTTTTTTTCTGCTCTGTGTTCACTTTTTTTTTTCCCCTAGACATTTGGGTGATTCTGGACACAGGTGTGGACATGGATATTCAGGGTCTGTGCTCTTCAATGGATAATCTCGTTATAAATGTACAAAAAATTCAAGATACTATTGATCAGAAATCTATGTTAGAACCAAGAATTCCTATTCCTGATTTGTTTTTTGGAGATAGAACTAAGTTTCTAAGTTTCAAAAATAATTGTAAGCTATTTCTGGCCTTGAAACCTCATTCTTCTGGTAATCCTATTCAACAGGTTTTGATTATTATTTCTTTTTTGCGCGGCGACCCTCAAGACTGGGCATTTTCTCTTGCGCCAGGAGACCCTGCATTGAGTAGTGTCGATGCGTTTTTCCTGGCGCTCGGATTGCTGTACGATGAGCCTAATTCAGTGGATCAGGCTGAGAAAAATTTGCTGGCTTTGTGTCAGGGTCAGGATGAGATAGAAGTATATTGTCAGAAATTTAGGAAATGGTCAGTACTCACTCAGTGGAATGAATCTGCGCTGGCAGCTTTGTTCAGAAAGGGTCTCTCTGAGGCTCTTAAGGATGTCATGGTGGGATTTCCTATGCCTGCTGGTTTGAATGAGTCTTTGTCTTTGGCCATTCAGATCGGTCGACGCTTGCGCGAGCGTAAATCTGTGCACCATTTGGCGGTACTGCCTGAGGTTAAACCTGAGCCTATGCAGTGCGATAGGACTATGACTAGAGTTGAACGGCAGGAATACAGACGTCTGAATGGTCTGTGTTTCTACTGTGGTGATTCCACTCATGCTATTTCTGATTGTCCGAAGCGCACTAAGCGGTCCGCTAGGTCTGCCGTCATTGGTACTGTACAGTCCAAATTCCTTCTGTCCATTACCTTGATATGCTCTTTGTCGTCGTTTTCTGTCATGGCGTTTGTGGATTCGGGCGCTGCCCTGAATCTGATGGATTTGGATTATGCTAAACGTTGTGGGTTTTTCTTGGAGCCTTTGCGGTGTCCTATTCCATTGAGAGGAATTGATGCTACACCTTTGGCCAAGAATAAACCTCAATACTGGGCCCAGCTGACCATGTGCATGGCTCCTGCACATCAGGAAGTTATTCGCTTTCTGGTGTTGCATAATCTGCATGATGTGGTCGTGTTGGGGTTGCCATGGCTACAAACCCATAATCCAGTATTGGATTGGAATTCCATGTCGGTATCCAGCTGGGGTTGTCAGGGGGTACATGGTAATGTTCCATTTTTGTCGATTTCGTCATCCACCCCTTCTGAGGTCCCAGAGTTCTTGTCTGATTATCAGGATGTATTTGAAGAGCCCAAGTCCGATGCTCTACCTCCGCATAGGGATTGTGATTGTGCTATCAATTTGATTCCTGGTAGTAAATTCCCTAAAGGTCGATTATTTAATTTATCCGTGCCCGAACACGCCGCTATGCGCAGTTATGTGAAGGAATCCCTGGAGAAGGGACATATTCGCCCATCGTCATCACCACTGGGAGCAGGGTTCTTCTTTATAGCCAAGAAGGATGGTTCGCTGAGACCGTGTATTGATTACCGCCTTCTTAATAAGATCACTGTTAAATTTCAGTATCCCTTGCCATTGTTATCTGACTTGTTTGCTCGGATTAAGGGGGCTAGTTGGTTCACTAAGATAGATCTTCGTGGTGCGTATAATCTGGTGAGAATCAGGCAAGGAGATGAATGGAAAACTGCATTCAATACGCCCGAGGGTCATTTTGAGTATCTAGTGATGCCGTTCGGACTTGCCAATGCTCCATCTGTGTTTCAGTCTTTTATGCATGACATCTTCCGTGAGTATCTGGATAAATTCCTGATTGTTTACTTGGATGACATTTTGATCTTCTCAGATGATTGGGAGTCTCATGTGAAGCAGGTCAGAATGGTTTTTCAGGTCCTGCGTGCTAACTCTTTGTTTGTGAAGGGATCAAAGTGTCTCTTCGGTGTGCAGAAAGTTTCATTTTTGGGGTTCATCTTTACCCCTTCTACAATCGAGATGGATCCAGTTAAGGTCCAAGCCATCCAGGATTGGATTCAGCCGACATCTCTGAAAAGTCTGCAAAAGTTCCTGGGCTTTGCTAATTTTTATCGTCGCTTCATCTGTAATTTTTCTAGCATTGCCAAACCATTGACCGATTTGACCAAGAAGGGTGCTGATTTGGTTAATTGGTCTTCTGCTGCTGTGGAAGATTTTCAGGAGTTGAAGCGTCGTTTTTGTTCTGCCCCTGTGTTGTGTCAGCCAGATGTTTCTCTTCCGTTCCAGGTCGAGGTTGATGCTTCTGAGATTGGAGCAGGGGCGGTTTTGTCGCAGAGAGGTTCTGATTGCTCGGTGATGAAACCATGTTCTTTCTTTTCCAGGAAGTTTTCGCCCGCTGAGCGTAATTATGATGTGGGCAATCGAGAGTTGCTGGCCATGAAGTGGGCATTCGAGGAGTGGCGTCATTGGCTTGAAGGAGCTAAGCATCGCGTGGTGGTATTGACTGATCATAAGAACTTGACTTATCTCGAGTCTGCCAAGCGCTTGAATCCTAGACAGGCCCGTTGGTCGTTATTTTTTGCCCGCTTCGACTTTGTGATTTCGTACCTTCCGGGCTCTAAAAATGTGAAGGCGGATGCTCTGTCTAGGAGTTTTGTGCCCGACTCTCCGGGTTTATCTGAGCCAGTGGGTATCCTCAAGGAAGGAGTCATTGTGTCTGCCATCTCCCCTGATTTGCGGCGGGTGCTGCAAAAATTTCAGGCGAATAAACCTGATCGTTGTCCAGCAGAGAAACTGTTCGTCCCTGATAGGTGGACTAATAAACTTATCTCTGAACTTCATTGTTCGGTGTTGGCTGGTCATCCTGGAATCTTTGGTACCAGAGAGTTAGTGGCTAGATCCTTCTGGTGGCCATCTCTGTCACGGGATGTACGTACTTTTGTGCAGTCCTGTGGGATTTGTGCTAGGGCTAAGCCCTGCTGTTCTCGTGCCAGTGGGTTGCTTTTGCCCTTGCCGGTCCCAAAGAGGCCTTGGACACATATTTCGATGGATTTCATTTCTGACCTTCCCGTTTCTCAAAAGATGTCAGTCATTTGGGTGGTCTGTGATCGCTTTTCTAAAATGGTCCATCTGGTGCCCTTGGCTAAATTGCCTTCCTCCTCTGATTTGGTACCTTTGTTCTTTCAGCATGTGGTTCGGTTGCATGGCATTCCTGAGAATATTGTTTCTGACAGAGGTTCCCAGTTTGTTTCAAGGTTTTGGCGAGCCTTTTGTGGTAGGATGGGCATTGACCTATCCTTTTCCTCGGCTTTCCATCCTCAGACTAATGGCCAGACCGAACGAACCAATCAGACCTTGGAAACATATCTGAGATGTTTTGTTTCTGCAGACCAGGATGATTGGGTGTCCTTTTTGCCGTTGGCTGAGTTTGCCCTTAATAATCGGGCCAGCTCGGCTACCTTGGTTTCTCCATTTTTTTGCAATTCTGGGTTCCATCCTTGTTTCTCTTCAGGACAGGTTGAGTCTTCGGACTGTCCTGGTGTGGATTCTGTGGTGGATAGGTTGCAGCAGATCTGGACTCAGGTAGTGGACAATTTGATCTTGTCCCAGGAGAAAGCTCAACTTTTCGCTAATCGCAGACGCCGTGTGGGTCCCCGACTTCGTGTTGGGGATCTGGTTTGGCTATCTTCTCGTCATATTCCTATGAAGGTTTCCTCTCCTAAATTTAAACCTCGTTTTATTGGTCCGTATAGGATTTCTGAGGTTCTCAATCCTGTGTCTTTTCGTTTGACCCTCCCAGACTCCTTTTCCATACATAATGTATTCCATAGGTCGTTGTTGCGGAGATACGTGGCACCTATGGTTCCATCTGTTGAGCCTCCTGCCCCGGTTTTGGTGGAGGGGGAATTGGAGTATATTGTGGAGAAGATTTTGGATTCTCGTGTTTCTAGACGGAAACTCCAGTATCTGGTTAAATGGAAGGGTTATGCTCAGGAAGATAATTCCTGGGTTTTTGCCTCTGATGTTCATGCTTCCGATCTTGTTCGTGCCTTTCATGCGGCTCATCCTGGTCGGCCTGGGGGCTCTGGTGAGGGTTCGGTGACCCCTCCTCAAGGGGGGGGTACTGTTGTGAATTCTGTGGCTGAATTCACTCCTGTGGTCACAAGTGGTACTGCAGCTTCTGAGCTTCCTCTCTCAGGTGTTCTGGTGAGCTCGTTAACTGCTTCATTACTTAACTCCGCCTGATGCTGCTATCCTTGCTCCTTGTCAATGTTTCAGTGTTGGATCTGAGCTTCTCCTGATTGTTCCTGTGACCTGCTGCTCTGTATAGCTAAGTGCTTTTTGCTTTTTTGTTGCTTTTTTTCTGTCCAGCTTGTCTTTTGTTTTGCTGGAAGCTCTGAGACGCAAAGGGTGTACCGCCGTGCCGTTAGTTCGGCACGGTGGGTTTTTTTTGCCCCCTTTGCGTGGTTTTGCTTTAGGGTTTTTTGTAGACTGCAAAGTTCGCTTTACTGTCCTCGCTCTGTCCTAGAATATCGGGCCCCACTTTGCTGAATCTATTTCATCCCTACGTTTTGTCTTTTCATCTTACTCACAGTCATTATATGTGGGGGGCTGCCTTTTCCTTTGGGGAATTTCTCTGGGGCAAGTCAGGCCTATTTTTCTATCTTCAGGCTAGCTAGTTTCTTAGGCTGTGCCGAGTTGCCTAGGTAGTTGTTAGGCGCAATCCACAGCCGCTTTTAGTTGTGTTTAGGATAGGATCAGGTGTGCAGTCTACAGAGTTTCCACGTCTCAGAGCTCGTTCTTGTATTTTTGGGTATTTGTCAGATCACTGTGTGCGCTCTGATCGCTAAGCACACTGTGTTTCTGGATTGCCTTCATAACACCTGTCATTAGCAAACATAACAGGACACATTGCAGGAGACAGAGTTAAGAAGTAGGCCCAATTTAATGTCATGCTCAATTTCCCAATGTGGGATACTTTCTTTAAAAAATGAAATAATGTCATCACAGCCCCCTTGCCCAAAATCCCATCCTAACCACCACAAGCATGATCAGGCACATGGCAGCAAAGCACCTGACTTTGTTGGTGAAACACAAGGCTCCATGAACAGTGTCTGCGGGTGATACTACTGCTTCTTCCGATGTTGTGCATGCAAGCCAATCCACTGTCCATGGTGCATTTTAAGATGCATAATGCCCTGCATCTGCAGTTGCACACAAACTCAAATAGCATCATCAACAAGCACGTCCACGTGCTTGTCCCAGTGCAGCGTTCAATTTTCCATACCCCAGTCCTTGGAACGCAAGCCGAAATACGCTGCCAACGTCACAGTACTAAATTCACACATTTGTCGTCTGCTTGCGCTGGAAATGTTGCAATTTAGGCCCGTGGGAGATGTAACCTGATGGCAGTGACCATCACAAGATCCTCCTTACCCAGCCACCACAATTTTTGCCGGTCTGCCGTCACGATATCACACAAGCAAGCACGTGTCCGACAACATTACCTGTGTCCTCCACAATGCTGTTATTGGAAACTCCACCTAACCACAGACACGTGGACAAGTGCTTGTGGTCAGGGACGGTACATCTCACTAATGGCACACTGGATTAACATAGTGGAAGCCAACACCCAGTCCGACCTTGGGATGGTGCACGTCCTCCAAACCCCAAGTATTGCAGGCCCTACGTCAATTTGGGTTTCCCCCACAGTCTGCAGCTCCTGCACCTCCTCCTCCTTCACGTCCTCTTCAGCCTTCACCTCCAAAAGTAACACATCAGTCACAAGCTGGAAGCACTGCAGCACTGCCTCAGACAAGCGGCAACAGGCTGTGATGAAGGTAATATGCTGTGATAAGCCACACAATGATGAAGAGTTGTGGACAGCTCTGAAAGAGCAGGCAGATCTGTGGCTGACACCACTCAACCTACAGCCAGGCATGGTCGTGTAGCAACACGGAGGTGCCAGATCTGATAGGAAAAGTACGAGGCTTTGCGTACCTATTTTAGAAAGTCAGCAAGAGCTTCATCCGCCATTGCCGTGATTTTGCAGCACTTGCAGCTTTTGCTCACCAACTGATGTGTCATGTCCTCCCCATGCATTTGAACTCTACACTGTGTATTTTTGAAAGGATATGTGAGCAGAAGAAGGCATTTGTAGACTACCAGAATCAACAAGGCCGTCGGTATTCAGTTCTGACTTCACACATAAGATCTCACTAGCGGACATGCATGTCAGACATATGTACCATCCTCCAAAACTTTGAGGAATTCACCAAGATGGTGATCGGCAATGATGACATAATTAACATCTCCATCCTGCTTCTCTGTGTTCTAATATTAATATTTATAGTTATTTACATAGCGTCAACATATTTACAGTTTCAAACACAACAGTCTTAAGTAAAACTGATAACAATACAATAATTAAACAAAAATCAAACTACCCTGCTTGTGACAGCTTGCAATCTACAATGATAACAATAATTACCTCCCCCCAAAAAAGCTGCAAGTGACAACTTACAATCTACAATGTGGTGGGGGAGAAATAAAGTACAGGGGAATGTATTTACAGTGATATATTTACAATGATATTACTGAGGTTTGTCAAAAGTTGTGGAGGCCTGAAGACGAGGAGGAGGAGACCATGGTCAGTTGTCCTCTTGGTGAGGACATGGAAGTATCGACTGTTAGCAGTCTTGCACGCATGGCTGAGTTTATGTTACGCCACCTTTCCCGTCACTCTCGCGTTGTCAAAATTTTAGGTGACAGGCAATACTAATTGTTGACAATTCTAGACCCATGCTACAAGGAGAACTTTATATCTCTTATTCCAGAGGCAGATAGGTGTACTACAATGTTGGAGGACCATAGGGCCCTTTTTACTGAATTATTACAAAAATTCCCATCTGAAAACGCTGGCAGAAGAGGTCACAGTTTATTGGCCAAGCAAGAAGTACAGGTGAGAGATACACAACTTCAATCCAGCAGAGGCAGTGGAAAACTGACAAAGTTCGGGGAGAGTTTTCTCAGACCCTCCTATCGCCCTGGCCCTGACATGTGGGGGACTCTCACAAGGAGTGCTTTGTTTTGGAAAATGCTGAGGGAGTACCATGCTGACCGTACCAACGTCTTTTGTCATTCCTCTGTGCCCTTTAATTATTGTTTTGCAAAGCTGAACATGGAGCATGAACTATCTCTCTCTACTGCGAACGTGCGCTGTACTCGCGGTCATGGAACGCATGGAGCCACGCTCTCTGGTGGTCACTGTGAACATGGCTCCTCGCTTTCTGGCAGTAACGCTTTTATTGGCGGGAGAAAACGCCTTCGTAATGCAGAGACAGAGTACAACACAAAGCGTTCAGACTCTGCTTCTCAGACTATCTATGTGCACAGTGACTGCCTCTAAGCAGAAGATGATGATGTTGTTAGTAGCAGTTGGAGCATTAAACACAGTCATGAATCAGCCATAACAACTTGAAAGAGACGTATTTTTAACGAGATACCACACTGTTCGATATGTCTCCTGTATTTTTGAATTTTTTAAACTAAAATAGAGTACCAAAATAGGGGAGCAGACAGCAAATATAGCTGAATGTAGGCCTGAATTTCCACAATATGTAGGCCACAAATACATCAGAAGTCTGACAGCGATAACACACTGCCAAATATGTGGCCTGTATTTTTTTTAAAGAAAATATGTGGCTTTTTTTAAAAAAAAATTATGCTAAATAGAGCTGTATATAATTAGAGTAGCAGACAGCAAAAAAAAGTGGTACACCAGCCTACAATGACCAAACTTGAAACGCGAAGATATATGAGGGCTGCCACAGAAATATCACACTGGCAAATATGTGGCCTTTTTATATTTTTTTATGTTAAATAGTGCTGTATATAAGTAGAGTATCAGACAGCAAAAAAAGGGGTACACCGGCCTACAATGCCCAAACTTGGAGCACACAGATATATGACGGCTGTCACGAAAATACCACACTGGCAATTATGTGGCCTTTTTATATTTTTTTATGCTAAATAGTGCTGTATGTAATTAGAGTAACAGACAGCAAAAAAGTGGTACACCAGTGAACAATGCCCAAACTTGGAGCACGCAGATATATGAGGGCTGTCACAGAAATACCACACTGGCAAATATGTGGACTTTTTATTTTTTTATGCTAAATAGTGCTGTATATGCAGTGCCCCAGAGATCTGGTCATTGCAGTATGTCACTCTGCCACTAAGGGGAGTGATGGTACGTCTGATGGCACTGAAGGAATTCTACTGACCAGGTATCACCAGCACACATTACACTTCACACTCCGGCCACTAGGGGGAGAAAAAGGCTTTATTTATTGGGCCACTCTTCACACTGGTAAAACTAGGGGTTGGACAGGAAGTTAGTCAGAAGCTGACTGGGTTGGATTCAGGCAACATCCCGTGGCAGGGGGTGTTGCAGGGAGAAGACACAGGGGGGTCCCTGTCAGGCGTGGGAACCTGGCAGGTGCCTAGCGAACAGAGCAGTAACAGTTAATTATAGGTTTGCTGTCTACCTTAAATTTCCTACGAAGACATAGGGGGCAACGCGTGGAGAGGGGCATCTCTAGGGTCCCGGAAGAGCTCCGAGCCTTCCCGTCATACGGGTGCGTCCTAGCCATAACATACTGGGGGACGAGAAACTAGTAACATCTGGAACAAGCGAGAGAGAATTAGAAAGAATGAACGAACGAAAACAGCAGTTGTGAGGACTATTCCGAATGCTCAGCAGGGTAGCACTACAACACACAGGCGCTAGTGGTAGGCACTGATTTCCACCTGCAAAGGGAACTCTGGAAGTGCCCATCGGACCGGCCGGTCTCAGATAGCCCTGTTAAGCGTGCTCTGGATTGAGGATCCTGAAGTCTTCAGTAAAGAGGTAAAGAGACTGCAACCTTGTGTCTTTGTTATTGTCTGCACCCCACACCATCACCATCCATCATACTGGGAAGCCATTCCATCACCCCAGCGGACCCCACAGCAGCGTCGGTCATCCTGACAGAACACCACAGGTGGCGTCACGAATCCCTGACAGACTGTACCACCTTTATTGGACGCCCCTTAGCAGGGTCGCAGACCGGGTCTAGCCACCGTGACAGTCTCAGAACCGAACCAGAGAGGCCCGGTACCGAGAACTCGTGGCCCTGTGTCTGGGGGCGCTCCATATATAACTACAGTAACAGACAGTGTCTTCTCACAAACTAAATAACCAACAAGGGAAAAGAGATGGTTTACAGAAAAAAACCCCGAAAAATATATATAACCTTTATTGAATATCATTTAAGAATAAGTAGGTAAAAATACCCTAAAGTAGAATAGCCTATACGTTTAGGGCTATAGAAAATAATAGGGAGATACCCTCCCCTGGTAAGACTAGGATGATATTTCCCCAGCCACTAATAAACTCTAAAAAAGATAAAGAGATAAACCCGCCTTCAGATAACATGTAGTAGTACCAGTGACAAAACAGTACTGCCATTTACTCATTCAATAGATGTGCAGATATAGGTGATATTTCCCTAGACACTACAAAAAGCACCTATAAATCGGCCTACCTAGATGTGGAGGTTGGCACCCTAAGAAATACAAGAATGGTGCCCCCACTCGTGCGATGGCTATCCCTAATCCCCTGATTATGCCCTATAAGATGATAGTTAGAAATAGAAGGCCAGACGGCTTGTCACAACCATGTAATGATGTATTGTGTCGTATAACAAGGATGGGACCAACCAAAAATGTGATGTAAGTAAGGAGACAGAATCTATCATTCATCCGCCATGCACATGATAACAGGTGTATAGACACATAGAGAATAGGTGTCTAGGCCTCCAGAAACATCATCATAACACCATATCATTAACCCCATATATATATTTGGAATTTGCTGGTACTAGTATAGAACAACATACTCAAAAAATAAATGCCACAATTCAGATGTCATAATACGCTAGTATACCACCCAGCTATAAGAAACAGACCAAGAGGTGCAAAATGTGCCCATATGATATAGATACCTCTGTGATACAATTTATGCTCATCTATTAGACTGTGGTATGATGACAGTTGAGGGTCCCGATGAAATGACACCTCACATGGAACAAAAAGAGTCTCGACGCGTTTCCCCCAAACACGTGTTCATCAGGAGAGATTCAGTAATCACATGGCAGTATAAATTTGTCCACAAAAAGGCTACAGTAACAGACAGCAAAAAAAGTGGTCCTCTGGCCTACAATGCCCAACATTGGAGCACGCAGATATATGAGGGCTGTCACAGAAATATCACACTGGCAAATATGTGGCCTTTTTATATTTTTGTATGCTAAATAGTGCTGTATATAATTAGAGTATTAAATAGCAAAAAAAGTGGTACATCGGCCTACAATGCCCAAATTTGGAGCATGCAGATACAGTGGGGCAAAAAAGTATTTAGTCAGTCAGCAATAGTGCAAGTTCCACCACTTAAAAAGATGAGGGGCGTCTGTAGTTTACATCATAGGTAGACCTCAACTATGGGAGACAAACTGAGAAAAAAAAATCCAGAAAATCACATTGTCTGTTTTTTTAACATTTTATTTGCATATTATGGTGGAAAATAAGTATTTGGTCAGAAACAAAATTTCATCTCAATACTTTGTAATATATCCTTTGTTGGCAATGTCAGAGGTCAGACATTTTCTGTAAGTCTTCACAAGGTTGCCACACACTGTTGTTGGTATGTTGGCCCATTCCTCCATGCAGATCTCCTCTAGAGCAGTGATGTTTTTGGCTTTTCGCTTGGCAACACGGACTTTCAACTCCCTCCAAAGGTTTTCTATAGGGTTGAGATCTGGAGACTGGCTAGGCCACTCCAGGACCTTGAAATGCTTCTTACGAAGCCACTCCTTCGTTGCCCTGGCGGTGTGCTTTGGATCATTGTCATGTTGAAAGACCCAGCCATGTTTCATCTTCAATGCCCTTGCTGATGGAAGGAGGTTTGCACTCAAAATCTCACGATACATGGCCCCATTCATTCTTTCATGTACCCGGATCAGTCGTCCTGGCCCCTTTGCAGAGAAACAGCCCCAAAGCATGATGTTTCCACCACCATGCTTTACAGTAGGTATGGTGTTTGATGGATGCAACTCAGTATTCTTTTTCCTCCAAACACGACAAGTTGTGTTTCTACGAAACAGTTCCAGTTTGGTTTCATCAGACCATAGGACATTCTCCCAAAACTCCTCTGGATCATCCAAATGCTCTCTAGCAAACTTCAGACGGGCCCGGACATGTACTGGCTTAAGCAGTGGGACACGTCTGGCACTGCAGGATCTGAGTCCATGGTGGCGTAGTGTGTTACTTATGGTAGGCCTTGTTACATTAGTCCCAGCTCTCTGCAGTTCATTCACTAGGTCCCCCCGTGTGGTTCTGGGATTTTTGCTCACCGTTCTTGTGATCATTCTGACCCCACGGGGTTGGATTTTGCGTGGAGCCCCAGATCGAGGGAGATTATCAGTGGTCTTGTATGTCTTCCATTTTCTAATTATTGCTCCCACTGTTGATTTCTTCACTCCAAGCTGGTTGGCTATTGCAGATTCAGTCTTCCCAGCCTGGTGCAGGGCTACAATTTTGTTTCTAGTGTCATTTGACAGCTCTTTGGTCTTCACCATAGTGGAGTTTGGAGTCAGACTGTTTGAGGGTGTGCACAGGTGTCTTTTTATACTGATAACAAGTTTAAACAGGTGCCATTACTACAGGTAATGAGTGGAGGAAAGAGGAGACTCTTAAAGAAGAAGTTACAGGTCTATGACTACTACCCTCATCCACAAAGCACTCCATGGCTCAGCACCACCCTACATCTCCTCCCTGGTATCAGTCTACCACCCTACCCGTGCCCTCCGCTCCGCTAATGACCTCAGGTTAGCATCCTCAATAATCAGAACCTCCCACTCCCGTCTCCAAGACTTTACACGTGCTGCGCCGATTCTGTGGAATGCACTACCTAGGTTAATACGATTAATCCCCAATCCCCACAGTTTTAAGCGTGCCCTAAAAACTCATTTGTTCAGACTGGCCTACCGCCTCAATGCATTAACCTAACGATCCCTGTGTGGCCTATTTATAATAAAAAAAAAAAAAAAAAAAGGTTCCTCGCATCATGTTCTCATACACTTTATGCAGTATTAGCCCTCTGTGTCTGTACTGCTACATACTTAGGCAGGTAACTGGTTCATGCAGCTTTACATGAACACCTGAGCCTTACACTATGGCCGGTCCGAATAACTAAAGCAATTGTTACCATCCACCTTTCGTGTCTCCCCTTTTCCTCATAGTTTGTAAGCTTGCGAGCAGGGCCCTCACTCCTCCTGGTATCTGTTTTGAACTGTATTTCTGTTATGCTGTAATGTTTATTGTCTGTACAAGTCCCCTCTATAATTTGTAAAGCGCTGCGGAATATGTTGGCGCTATATAAATAAAATTATTATTATTATTATTATGAGAGCCAGAAATCTTGATTGTTTGTTTCTGACCAAATACTTATTTTCCACCATAATATGCAAAAAAAATGATAAAAAAACAGACAATGTGATTTTCTGGAATTTTTTTTCTCAGTTTGTCTCCCATAGTTGAGGTCTACCTATGATGTAAATTACAGATGCCTCTCATCTTTTTAAGTGGTGGAACTTGCACTATTGCTGACTGACTAAATACTTTTTTGCCCCACTGTATATGAGGGCTATCACGGAAATACCACACTGGCAAATATGTGGTCTTTTTATATTTTTATATGCTAAATAGTGCTTTATATAATTAGAGTATCAGACAGCAAAAAAAGTGGTCCACCGGCCTACAATAACCAAACTTGGAGCACGCAGATATATGACGGCTGTCACGAAAATACCACACTGGCAATTATGTGGCCTTTTTATATTTTTATATGCTAAATAGTGCTTTATATAATTAGAGTAACAGACAGCAAAAAAGTGGTCCACCAGCATACAATGCCCAAACTTGGAGCACACAGATATATGAGGGCTGTCACAGAAATACCACACTGGCAAATATTTGGACTTATTATTTTTTATGCTTAATAGTGCTGTATATAACTACAGTAACAGACAGTATCTTCTCACAAACTAAATAACCAACAAGGGAAAAGAGTCGGTTTACAGAAAAAAAACCCGAAAAATATATATAACCTTTATTGAATATCATTTAAGAACAAGTAGGTAAAAATACCCTAAAGTAGAATAGTCTACACGTTTAGGGCTATAGAAAATAATAGGGAGATACCCTCCTCTGGAAAGACTAGGATGATATTTCCCCAGCCACTAATAAACTCTAAAAAAGATAAAGAGGTAAGCCCACCTTCAGATAACATGTAGTAGTACCAGTGACAAAACATTACTGCCATTTACTCATTCAATAGATGTGCAGATAGAGGTGATATTTCCCTAGACACTACAAAAAACACCTATAAATCGGCCTACCTAGATGTGGAGGTTGGCACCCTAAGAAATACAAGAATGGTGCCCCCGCTCGTGTGATGGCTATCCCTAATCCCCTGATTATGCCCTATAAGATGATAGTTAGAAATAGAAGGCCAGACGGCTTGTCACAACCATGTAATGATGTATTGTGTCGTATAACAAGGATGGGACCAACCAAAAATGTGATGTAAGTAAGGAGACAGAATCTATCATTCACCCTCCATGCACATGATAACAGGTGTATAGACACATAGAGAATAGGTGTCTAAGGCCTCCAGAAACATCATCATAACACCATATCTTTAACCCCATATATATATTGGGAATTTACTGGTACTAGTATAGAACAACATACTCAAAAAATAAATGCCACAATTAAGATGTCATAATACGCTAGTACACCACCCAGCTATAAGAAACAGACCAAGAGGTGCAAAATGTGCCCCTAAGATATAGATACCTGCACCATCTCCTGCTTTTGCAGCCAGCTCCCGACAGCAGTGACCCTGCCACCTGGAATCCCGCTTCTCTGCCGTCCCCCATGTTGGCTAATAAAAAGCTAATTATATAAGGCACCAACATTTTATTAAAAAAAAAGTTTTGCTATTTTCTTCCCCAAAATCTGTGGTGGATCTTATAATCCGGTGGGTCTTATAACCCGCAAAATACGGTATCATATCTCATTGTCTTATCAATGCTGCACACTATCTTATTTTCTCTAAGGATAGACTTGCATAACATTTGTTCTCTCCGTTCAATATATAAAATGATACATTTTTACAAGCTACTTTATAATCAATTTCTGCATTATTCTTGGCATAGCCTCTACCACCTTTTGACATTTACTTATATTGGCTTGAAATCAAGCTCTTTATTTTACAGGTCAGGTTCTTGAATTCACAAAAGAATGAGAAAACTTGCAAGACAATTTTATTTTTAAAAGCTGTTGCCCATTTATAAAGTAAAAAATATTTCACATGAAGTTCTTCTCTAAAAAATGTTATTTTATAATATTTCTTGTAAAGCTAAATGGTAGCTAAATATAAATGCGTGAGGGAAACTTAAATATTCTAGATATACTGTATGTCCTTTTGTATGGTTCAGCATTTTTATGTGTCTCTGCTCTTTTGTTATTGCCAGAGATTTCTGCATGCACATGAATTCATGGACAAAGGTCCTTTGAAGGTCTAGCTTTATACACAGTAAATGTATATTCACAGAAATAATTCACATTTTGATAAAGCTCTTTTTGGAAATCCCTCTGCTATCTGATTGTCCTTCTGCACTTCAGCAGCCAAGCAAATAAAAGTATTTAATCTGCGGAAACTGTGCAAATCTCCAGTAGAGAACAGTTGTCATGAGACAAAAAAGTAAAGGAGAGAAGATAAATTGTTCTGTTGCTGTTAGTTTTACTTTTTTAGAATAGTGAAGTGATCCATGTTAATTAACTTCTGCCTCTTCAAAAGGGAATGTGCTTCTCTTTCTATTAGTTTTTCTGTATAAGCAAAGGATATAGTACTTATACTGCTAATCCATAGGTAAAAAATAAAAATGACAATAATTTCAATATGTATTTAAGTATATTGTGCATTCATGAATAAATATCTATTACAAATAAAAAGGAAAGTCTTATGGTCCATTAACACTGGTTGACCACAGCCATTAAATGGGTTGATTGGACTTACAAAGTCCTACTATATGACTCATCAAATCACATGCACTGCACGCTGTCAGGATTTTCCAGTATGGCAGCTATGGACTGGCGTCATGCAAACACAAGTAGGCGATACAATATGCATGACAATGGTATTGTCGAGACACTGGGTATACCGGGTGACCACCCTTACCTTGGATCACCTCCCTTTTTCTCCGTTACCCTCCCCCAATCCCACTCCAACAAAACACAAGACAAGAATTATCTTTGGAATAATTTGGCCACAGCAGCCTTTTATTTAACACATAAAATAAATAACAATTAACCACAATGTAAATATTATCTTGAACTAGGAGGAGTCCTTGAAGCTACAAAAGGATCTGGCGAATATCCCAAACATAACTGTGAACATAACCGTAAACACATAATTACTCCCAGCCATTACCACCCTGGCTCGGGAGCACCAATAAACCCCAAGGGTTTAACTGTTCACGAAAACTTCACGGGGATTCGGCCACCCCAGCCGAAAGTCCCCACCACAATTCACCAGATCCAAAACCTGTTAAACTCTTAAAACAGGGGACCCATATGCCGATGGAACCCCAGAACCAATTTCCACCAACTCCAAGGACTCCCCCCAGCCACCAGAACGAGGGCCGATGACCACCTCAAAGGCCCGAGACTGTTATGGCTGGCAATCAGGCAACACAGCGTGCAGTAATCAGCGCACATACAGAGATCTGGCAATAACCCAAAACAATAGGACAAGCTCTGAGACGTGGAATCTCTGTAGACTGCAGTACCTGAACTATCCTCACACAACTGTAAGCAGCAGTGGATTGCGCCTATCCACTACCTATGCAACTCGGCACTGCCTGAGGAGCTGACTAGCCTGAAGATAGAAATACAAGCCTGACTTACCTCAGAGAAATACCCCAAAGGAATAGGCAGCCCCCCACATATAATGACTGTTAGCAAGATGAAAAGACAAACGTAGGAATGAAATAGATTCAGCAAAGTGAGGCCCGATATTCTAGACAGAGCGAGGATAGCAAAGAGAACTATGCAGTCTACAAAAAACCCTAAAACGAAAACCACGCAAAGGGGCAAAAAGACCCACCGTGCCGAACTAACAGCACGGCGGTGCACCCCTTTGCTTCTCAGAGCTTCCAGCAAAAGTTAATAGCAAGCTGGACAGAAAAAACAGAAAACAAACTAGAAGCACTTATCTAGCAGAGCAGCAGGCCCAAGGAAAGATGCAGTAGCTCAGATCCAACACTGGAACATTGACAAGGAGCAAGGAAGACAGACTCAGGTGGAGCTAAATAGCAAGGCAGCCAACGAGCTCACCAAAACACCTGAGGGAGGAAGCCCAGAGACTGCAATACCACTTGTGACCACAGAAGTGAACTCAGCCACAGAATTCACAACAGTACCCCCCCCTTGAGGAGGGGTCACCGAACCCTCACCAGAACCCCCAGGCCGACCAGGATGAGCCACATGAAAGGCACGAACAAGATCTGGGGCATGGACATCAGAGGCAAAAACCCAGGAATTATCTTCCTGAGCATAACCCTTCCATTTGACCAGATACTGGAGTTTCCGTCTAGAGACACGAGAATCCAAAATCTTCTCCACAATATACTCCAATTCCCCCTCCACCAAAACAGGGGCAGGAGGCTCCACAGATGGAACCATAGGTGCCACGTATCTCCTCAACAACGACCTATGGAATACATTATGTATGGAAAAGGAGTCTGGGAGGGTCAGACGAAAAGACACCGGATTAAGAATCTCAGAAATCCTATACGGACCAATAAAACGAGGTTTAAATTTAGGAGAGGAAACCTTCATAGGTATATGACGAGAAGATAACCAAACCAGATCCCCAACACGAAGTCGGGGTCCCACACGGCGTCTGCGATTAGCGAAAAGCTGAGCCTTCTCCTGGGACAAGGTCAAATTGTCCACTACCTGAGTCCAGATCTGCTGCAACCTGTCCACCACATAATCCACACCAGGACAGTCCGAAGACTCAACCTGTCCTGAAGAGAAACGAGGATGGAACCCAGAATTGCAGAAAAATGGAGAGACCAAGGTAGCCGAGCTGGCCCGATTATTAAGGGCGAACTCAGCCAACGGCAAAAATGACACCCAATCATCCTGGTCAGCGGAAACAAAACATCTCAGATATGTTTCCAAGGTCTGATTGGTTCGTTCGGTCTGGCCATTAGTCTGAGGATGGAAGGCCGAGGAAAAAGATAGGTCAATGCCCATCCTACCACAAAAGGCTCGCCAGAACCTCGAGACAAACTGGGAACCTCTGTCAGAAACAATATTCTCAGGAATGCCATGTAAACGAACCACATGCTGGAAGAACAAAGGCACCAAATCAGAGGAGGAAGGCAATTTAACCAAGGGCACCAGATGGACCATTTTAGAAAAGCGATCACAGACCACCCAAATGACAGACATTTTTTGAGAAACGGGAAGGTCAGAAATGAATTCCATCGAAATATGTGTCCAAGGCCTCTTCGGGACCGGCAAGGGCAAAAGCAACCCACTGGCACGTGAACAGCAGGGCTTAGCCCTAGCACAAATTCCACAGGACTGCACAAAAGCACGCACATCCCGTGACAGAGATGGCCACCAGAAGGATCTAGCAACCAACTCCCTGGTACCAAAGATTCCTGGATGACCGGCCAGCACCGAACAATGAAGTTCAGAGATAACTTTACTAGTCCACCTATCAGGGACGAACAGTTTCTCGGCCGGACAACGATCAGGTTTATTAGCCTGAAATTTCTGCAACACTCTCCGCAAATCAGGGGAGATGGCAGACACAATGACTCCTTCCTTGAGGATACTCGCCGGCTCAGATAACCCCGGAGAGTCGGGCACAAAACTCCTAGACAGAGCATCCGCCTTCACATTTTTAGAGCCCGGAAGGTATGAAATCACAAAATCAAAACGAGCAAAAAATAACGACCAACGGGCCTGTCTAGGATTCAAGCGCTTGGCAGACTCAAGATAAGTAAGGTTCTTATGATCAGTCAAAACCACCACGCGATGCTTAGCACCCTCAAGCCAATGACGCCACTCCTCGAATGCCCACTTCATGGCCAGCAACTCTCGGTTGCCCACATCATAATTACGCTCAGCAGCAGAAAATTTCCTGGAAAAGAAAGCACATGGTTTGAACACTGAGCAACCAGAACCTCTCTGTGACAAAACCGCCCCTGCACCAATCTCAGAAGCATCAACCTCGACCTGGAACGGAAGAGAAACATCAGGTTGACACAACACAGGGGCACAGCAAAAACGACGCTTCAACTCCTGAAAAGCTTCCACGGCAGCAGAAGACCAATTAACCAAATCAGCACCCTTCTTGGTCAAATCGGTCAATGGTCTGGCAATGCTAGAAAAATTACAGATGAAGCGACGATAAAAATTAGCAAAGCCCAGGAATTTCTGCAAACTTTTTAGAGATGTCGGCTGAGTCCAATCCTGGATGGCCTGAACCTTAACCGGATCCATCTCGATAGTAGAAGGGGAAAAGATGAACCCCAAAAATGAAACTTTCTGCACACCGAAGAGACACTTTGATCCCTTCACGAACAAGGAATTAGCATGCAGTACCTGGAAAACCATTCTGACTTGCTTCACATGAGACTCCCAATCATCTGAGAAGATCAAAATGTCATCCAAGTAAACAATCAAGAATTTATCCAGATACTCACGGAAAATGTCATGCATAAAAGACTGAAAAACAGATGGAGCATTGGCAAGTCCGAACGGCATCACCAGATACTCAAAATGACCCTCGGGCGTATTAAATGCCGTTTTCCATTCATCTCCCTGCCTGATTCTCACCAGATTATACGCACCACGAAGATCAATCTTAGTAAACCAACTAGCCCCCTTAATCCGAGCAAACAAGTCAGAAATCAATGGCAAGGGATACTGAAACTTAACAGTGATCTTATTAAGAAGGCGGTAATCAATACACGGTCTTAGCGAACCATCCTTCTTGGCTACAAAAAAGAACCCTGCTCCCAATGGTGACGACGATGGGCGAATATGTCCCTTCTCCAGGGACTCCTTCACATAACTGCGCATAGCGGTGTGTTCAGGTACGGACAAATTAAATAAACGACCCTTAGGGAATTTACTACCAGGAATCAAATCGATAGCACAATCACAATTCCTATGCGGAGGTAGGGCATCAGACTTGGACTCTTCAAATACATCCTGAAAGTCCGACAAGAACTCTGGGATGTCAGAAGGAATGGATGACGAAATAGACAAAAATGGAACATCACCATGTACTCCCTGACAACCCCAGCTGGTTACCGACATAGAGTTCCAATCCAATACTGGATTATGGGTTTGTAGCCATGGCAACCCCAACACGACCACATCATGCAAATTATGCAGTACCAAAAAGCGAATAACTTCCTGATGTGCAGGAGCCATGCACATGGTCAGCTGGGCCCAGTACTGAGGCTTATTCTTGGCCAAAGGTGTAGCATCAATTCCTCTCAACGGAATAGGACACCGCAAAGGCTCCAAGAAAAATCCACAACGTTTAGCATAATCCAAATCCATCAGATTCAGGGCAGCGCCTGAATCCACAAACGCCATGACAGAATATGATGACAAAGAGCACATTAAGGTAATGGACAAAAGGAATTTGGACTGTACAGTACCAATAACGGCAGAGCTATCGAACCGCCTAGTGCGTTTAGGACAATTAGAAATAGCATGAGTAGAATCACCACAATAGAAACACAGTCTGTTCAGACGTCTGTGTTCGTGCCGTTCTACTTTAGTCATAGTCCTGTCGCACTGCATAGGCTCAGGCTTACTCTCAGACAATACCGCCAGATGGTGCACAGATTTACGCTTGCGCAAGCGACGACCGATCTGAATGGCCAAGGACATAGACTCATTCAAACCAGCAGGCATAGGAAATCCCACCATTACATCCTTAAGAGCTTCAGAGAGACCCTTTCTGAACAAAGCCGCTAGTGCAGATTCATTCCACAGAGTGAGTACTGACCATTTTCTAAATTTCTGACAATATACTTCTACATCATCCTGACCCTGGCATAAAGCCAGCAGATTTTTCTCAGCTTGATCCACTGAATTAGGCTCATCGTAAAGCAATCCCAGCGCCTGGAAAAATGCATCAACATTACTCAATGCAGAATCTCCTGGTGCAAGAGAAAACGCCCAGTCCTGTGGGTCGCCGCGCAAAAAAGAAATAATAATCAAAACCTGTTGAATAGGATTACCAGAAGAATGAGGTTTCAAGGCCAAAAATAGCTTACAATTATTTCTGAAGCTCAGGAACTTAGTTCTGTCACCAAAAAACAAATCAGGAATCGGAATTCTTGGTTCTAGCATCGATTTCTGATCAATAGTATCTTGAATCTTTTGTACATTTACAACGAGATTATCCATTGAGGAGCACAGAGCCTGAATATCCATGTCCACAGCTGTGTCCTGAAGCACTCTAATGTCTAGGGGAAAAAAAAGACTGAAGACAGAGCTAAGAAAAAAAAATGATGTCAGGATTTCTTTTTTCCCTCTATTGGAAATCATTGAATGGCTCCTTGTACTGTTATGGCTGGCAATCAGGCAACACAGCGTGCAGTAATCAGCGCACATACAGAGATCTGGCAATAACCCAAAACAATAGGACAAGCTCTGAGACGTGGAATCTCTGTAGACTGCAGTACCTGAACTATCCTCACACAACTGTAAGCAGCAGTGGATTGCGCCTATCCACTACCTATGCAACTCGGCACTGCCTGAGGAGCTGACTAGCCTGAAGATAGAAATACAAGCCTGACTTACCTCAGAGAAATACCCCAAAGGAATAGGCAGCCCCCCACATATAATGACTGTTAGCAAGATGAAAAGACAAACGTAGGAATGAAATAGATTCAGCAAAGTGAGGCCCGATATTCTAGACAGAGCGAGGATAGCAAAGAGAACTATGCAGTCTACAAAAAACCCTAAAACGAAAACCACGCAAAGGGGCAAAAAGACCCACCGTGCCGAACTAACAGCACGGCGGTGCACCCCTTTGCTTCTCAGAGCTTCCAGCAAAAGTTAATAGCAAGCTGGACAGAAAAAACAGAAAACAAACTAGAAGCACTTATCTAGCAGAGCAGCAGGCCCAAGGAAAGATGCAGTAGCTCAGATCCAACACTGGAACATTGACAAGGAGCAAGGAAGACAGACTCAGGTGGAGCTAAATAGCAAGGCAGCCAACGAGCTCACCAAAACACCTGAGGGAGGAAGCCCAGAGACTGCAATACCACTTGTGACCACAGAAGTGAACTCAGCCACAGAATTCACAACACGAGACCCCCCCAGACCGAAAAGCCATGGCCCTTTCAATCCCTTCTTGCAGGCCTAAAGCCCAAAGATCACTACCCACCGCATTCAAATGCACACTGTCCGCCAACCAATAACCACCTTCACCCTTTTCTAATTCGAAATGTCGCATCGCCACACCCCCGTTCTGTGACACAAACCCTGACACCTCCCTGTTCACCTTCACCCTGGCCTGGTTAATTTTAACACAAGATCGCATGTTCCACCAACGAGTAAGGCCAGGATACAACACCCACAACCGCAACAAATCCAGTTTAATGTCCCTGATTAATTCCCTGAAAGGTCGGACCCCACCGGAGTGCAACACCAAAATATCCGGTGCCCTGTCCAAACCCGCACTGTTGTTTGTTGTGAATTCTGCTTTTGGGCTCCCTCCGGTGGTTGTAGGTGGTAATGCAGTTGTCTCTGGGATATTTTTGGAAGGGTTTTAATACTGACCGCACAGAACTCTGTCCTATCCTTTCCTATTTTAGCTAGAGTGGCCTCTTGTGCTAAATCCTGTTTTCTGTGTGTGTCTTTCCTCTCCTACACACAGCCAATATTTGTGGGGGGCTGCCTATCCTTTGGGGTTCTGCTCTGAGACAAGGTAGTATTCCTATTTCCATCTTTAGGGGTATTTAGTCCTCTGGCTGTGACGATGTGTCTAGGATTGTTAGGTACACCCCACGGCTACTTCTAGTTGCGTGTGTTAAGATCAGGATTTGTGGTCAGTATAGTTACCACCTACTCCAGTGAAAGTTTTCATGCTGCCCCAAGGTCACCGGATCATAACAGTACAACTGGCCCATAATGAGTTAAATGCATCTCAGAAGAAGGGAAGAAAGGTGTTGAGCCATTTTTTTTTCTTCAGTCTGCTTTATCTTCTCTTCCCTCTTTATCTCTGGGTGGCTGAGGAGCCTTGTGCAAGCATGGATGTTCAGGAATTAGTTTCTCGTGTAGACCAGCTTGCTGCTAGGGTACAGGGTATTTCTGATTATATTGTTCAAACTCCTGTTTTAGAGCCGAAGATTCCTACTCCTAGATTAACCCCTTCATCACCCAGCCTATTTTGACCTTAAAGACCTTGCCGTTTTTTGCAATTCTAACCAGTGTCCCTTTATGAGGTAATAACTCAGGAACGCTTCAACGGATCCTAGCGGTTCGGAGATTGTTTTTTTGTGACATATTGGGCTTCATGTTAGTGGTAAATTTAGGTCAATAAATTCTGCGTTTATTTGTGATAAAAACGGAAATTTGGCAAAAATTTTGAAAATTTCACAATTTTCACATTTTGAATTTTTATTCTGTTAAACCAGAGAGTTATGTGACACAAAATAGTTAATAAATAACATTTCCCACATGTATACTTTACATCAGCACAATTTTGGAAACAACATTTTTTTTTGCTAGGAAGTTATAAGGGTTAAAATTTGACCAGCGATTTCTCATTTTTACAACGAAATTTACAAAACCATTTTTTTTAGGGACCACCTCACATTTGAAGTCAGTTTGAGGGGTCTATATGGCTGAAAATACCCAAAAGTGACACCATTCTAAAAAATGCACCCCTCAAGGTACTCAAAACCACATTCAAGAAGTTTATTAACCCTTCAGGTACTTCACAGCAGCAGAAGCAACATGGAAGGAAAAAATGAACATTTAACTTTTTAGTCACAAAAATTATCTTTTAGCAACAATTTTTTTATTTTCCCAATGGTAAAGGGAGAAACTGAACCACGAAAGTTGTTGTCCAATTTGTCCTGAGTACACTGATACCTCATATGTTGGGGTAAACCACTGTTTGGGCGCACGGCAGGGCTTGGAAGGGAAGGAGCGCCATTTGACTTTTTGAATGAAAAATTGGCTCCACTCTTTAGCGGACACCATGTCACGTTTGGAGAGCCCCCGTGTGCCTAAAAATTGGAGCTCCCCCACAAGTGACCCCATTTTGGAAACTAGACGCCCCAAGGAACTTATCTAGATGCATAGTGAGCACTTCGAACCCCCAGGTGCTTCACAAATTGATCCGTAAAAATGAAAAAGTACTTTTTTTTTCACAAAAAAATTATTTTAGCCTCAATTTTTTCATTTTCACATGGGCAACAGGATAAAATGGATCCTAAAATTTGTTGGGCAATTTCTCCTGAGTACACTGATACCTCACATGTGGGGGTAAACCACTGTTTGGGCACCTGGTAAGGCTCGGAAGGGAAGGAGCGCCATTTGACTTTTTGAATGAAAAATTATCTCCATCGTTAGCGGACACCATGCCGCGTTTGGAGAGCCCCTGTGTGCCTAAACATTGGAGCTCCCCCACAAGTGACCCCATTTTGGAAACTAGACCCCCCAAGGAACTTATCTAGATGCCTAGTGAGCACTTCAAACCCCCAGGTGCTTCACAAATTGATCTGTAAAAATGAAAACGTACTTTTTTTTCACAAAAAAATTCTTTTCACCTCAATTTTTTCATTTTCACATGGGCAATAGGATAAAATGGATCATAAAATTTGTTGGGCAATTTCTCCCGAGTACGCCGATACATCATATGTGGGGGTAAACCACTGTTTGGGCACACGGCAGGGCTCGGAAGGGAAGGCGCGCCATTTGACTTTTTGAATGGAAAATTAGCTCCAATTGTTAGCGGACACCATGTCGCGTTTGGAGAGCCCCTGTGTGCCTAAACATTGGAGCTCCCCCACAAGTGACCCCATTTTGGAAACTAGACCCCCCAAGGAACTTATCTAGATGCATATTGAGCACTTTAAACCCCCAGGTGCTTCACAGAAGTTTATAACGCAGAGCCATGAAAATAAAAAATAATTTTTCTTTCCTCAAAAATGATTTTTTAGCCTGGAATTTCCTATTTTGCCAAGGGTAATAGGAGAAATTGGACCCCAAATGTTCTTGTCCAGTTTGTCCTGAGTATGCTGATACCCCATATCTGGGGGTAAACCACTGTTTGGGCGCACGGCAGGGCTCGGTAGGGAAGGCACGCCATTTGGCTTTTTAAATGGAAAATTAGCTCCAATCATTAGCGGACACCATGTCACGTTTGGAGAGCCCCTGTATGCCTAAACATTGGAGATCCCCCACAAATGACCCCATTTTGGAAACTAGACCCCCAAAGGAACTAATCTAGATGTGTGGTGAGGACTTTAAACCCCCAAGTGCTTCACAGAAGTTTATAACGCAGAGCCATGAAAAAAAAAAAAAATATTTTCTCAAAAATGATCTTTTAGCCTGCAATTTTTTATTTTCCCAAGGTTAACAGGAGAAATTTCACCCCAAAAGTTGTTGTCCAGTTTCTCCTGAGTATGCTGATACCCCATATGTGGGGGTAAACCACTGTTTGGGCACATGCCGGGGCTCGGAAGTGAAGTAGTGACGTTTTGAAATGCAGACTTTGATGGAATGCTCTGTGGGCGTCACGTTGCGTTTGCAGAGCCCCTGATGTGGCTAAACAGTAGAAACCCCCCACAAGTGACCCCATTTTGGAAACTAGACCCCGAAAGGAACTTATCTAGTTGTGTGGTGAGGACTTTGAACCCCCAAGTGCTTCACAGAAGTTTATAACGCAGAGCCATGAAAATAAAAAATAAAAATTATTTTCTCAAAAATGATCTTTTAGCCTGCAATTTTTTATTTTCCCAAGGGTAACAGGAGAAATTTCACCCCAAAAGTTGTTGTCCAGTTTCTCCTGAGTACACTGATACCCCATGTGTGGGGGTAAACCACTGTTTGGGCACACGCCGGGGCTCGGAAGTGAAGTAGTGACGTTTTGAAATGCAGACTTTGATGGAATGCTCTGCGGGCGTCACGTTGCGTTTGCAGAGCCCCTGATGTGGCTAAACAGTAGAAACCCCCCACAAGTGACCCCATTTTGGAAACTATACCCCGAAAGGAACTTATCTAGATGTGTGGTGAGCACTTTGAACCCCCAAGTGCTTCACAGAAGTTTACAACGCAGAGCCGTGAAAATAATAAATACGTTTTCTTTCCTCAAAAATAATTATTTAGCCCAGAATTTTTTATTTTCCCAAGGGTTACAGGAGAAATTGGACCCCAAAAGTTGTTTTCCAGTTTCTCCTGAGTACGCTGATACCCCATGTGTGGGGGTAAACCACTGTTTGGGCACACGTCGGGGCTCAGAAGGGAAGTAGTGACTTTTGAAATGCAGACTTTGATGGAATGGTCTGCGAGCATCACGTTGCGTTTGCAGAGCCCCTGGTGTGCCTAAACAGTAGAAACCCCCCACAAGTGACCCCATTTTAGAAACTAGACCCCCCAAGGAACTTATCTAGATATGTGGTGAGCACAAGTGCTTCACAGACGTTTACAACGCAGAGCCGTGAAAATAAAAAATCATTTTTCTTTCCTCAAAAATGATGTTTTAGCAAGCATTTTTTTATTTTCACAAGGGTAACAGGAGAAATTGGACCCCATTAATTGTTGCGCAGTTTATCCTGAGTATGCTGGTACCCCATATGTGGGGGTAAACCACTGTTTGGGCACACGTCGGGGCTCTGAATTGAGGGAGCACCATTTGACTTTTTGAATACAAGATTGGCTGGAATCAATGGTGGCACCATGTTGCGTTTGGAGACCCCTGATGTGCCTAAACAGTGGAAACCCCTCAATTCTACCTCCAACACTAACCCCAACACACCCCTAACCCTAATCCCAACTGTAGCAATAACCCTAATCACAACCCTAACCCCAACCCTAACCCTAAGGCCATGTGCCCACGTTGCGGATTCGTGTGAGATTTTTCAGCATCATTTTTGAAAAATCCGCGGGTAAAAGGCACTGCGTTTTACCTGCGGATTTTCCGCGGATTACCAGTGTTTTTTGTGCGGATTTCATCTGCGGATTCCGCACGGTATTTTCCGCACCACGGGCACAGCGGATTTGGTTTTCCATAGGTTTACTTGGTACTGTAAACCTGATGGAACACTGCTGCGAATCCGCAGCGGCCAATCCTCTGCGGATCCGCAGCCAAATCCGCACCGTGTGCACATGGCCTAATTCTAAAGGTATGTGCACACGCTGCGGAAAACGCTGCGGATCCGCAGCAGTTTCCCATGAGTTTACAGTTCAATATAAACCTATGGGAAACAAAAATCGCTGTACACATGCTGCAGAAAAACTGCACGGAAACGCAGCGGTTTACATTCCGCAGCATGTCACTTCTTTCTGCGGATTCCGCAGCGGTTTTACAACTGCTCCAATAGAAAACCGCAGTTGTAAAACCGCAGTGAAATGCGCAGAAAAAACATGGTAAATCCGCCATAAATCCGCAGCGGTTTAGCACTGCGGATTTATCAAATCCGCAGCGGAAAAATCCGCAGAGGACCAGAATACGTGTGCACATACCGATACCCTAACCCTAGCCATAACCCTAGCTCTAACCCTAACCCTAACCCTAGCCCTAGCCCTAACCCTAACCCTAACCCTAACCCTAGCCCTAGCCCTAACCCTAGCCCTAACCCTAACCCTAACCCTAGCCCTAACCCTAACCCTAGCCCATTTTGGAAGATGGCGGCGCCCAGGGAGAAGACGGACGGACCCCGGCAGGATCGGTAAGTATGATGGGGTGGGGGGGAGCACGGGGGGGATCGGAGCATGGGGGGGTGGATCGGAACGCGGGAGGGGTGGAACAGAGCACGGGGGGTGGAACGGAGCACGGGGGGTGGAACGGAGCACGGGGGGGTGGAACGGAGCACGGGGGAGGGTGGATCGGAGCACGGGGGGGGTGGATCGGAGTGCGGGGGGGTGATTGGAACACGAGGGGGTGATTGGAGCACGGGGGTGAGCGGACAAGAGCACGGGGGGGGAGCGGAGCACAGGACGGAGGGGAGCGGGGCAGTGTACCGGGCATATCGGAGGGCTGGGGGGGGCGATCGGGGGGGTGGGGGCACATTAGTATTTTCAGCCATGGCCAATGATATTGCAGCATCGGCCATGGCTGGATTGTAATATTTCACCCATTATAATAGGTGAAATATTACAAATCGCTCTGATTGGCAGTTTCACTATCAACAGCCAATCAGAGCGATCGTAGCCACGGGGGGGTGAAGCCACCCCCCCCCTGGGCTAAACTACCACTCCCCCTGTCCCTGCAGATCGGATGAAATGGGAGTTAACCCTTTCACCCGATCTGCAGGGACGCGATCTTTCCATGACGCCACATAGGCGTCATGGGTCGGATTGGCACCGACTTTCATGACGCCTACGTGGCGTCATGGGTCGGGAAGGGGTTAAAAACAACTGTAAACTATTTTTTGCTCTGAGACCTCGATCCTCTGGTGATTCCATTCAGCAGGTTAAAATCGTCATCTCCCTGCTGCGTGGCGACCCGCAGGATTGGGCGTTTTCCCTGGAATCTGGGAATCCGGCTTTGTTTAATGTAGACTCCTTTTTTCAGGCCTTAGGATTATTATATGATGAACCTAATTCTGTGGATCAAGCTGAGAAGACCTTGTTGGCCCTGTCTCAGGGTCAAGAGGTGGCAGAATTGTATTGTCAGAAATTCAGAAAATGGTCTGTGTTGACTAAATGGAATAATGATGCTTTGGCGGCAATTTTCAGAAAGGGTCTTTCTGAATCCGTTAAAGATGTTATGGTGGGGTTTCCCACGTCTTCCGGTCTGAGTGATTCTATGTCTCTGGCCATTCAGATTGACTGGCGCTTACGGAAGCGCAGAACTGTGCGCACTGTGGCGTTGTTCTCAGAGCAGACTCCTGAGCCAATGCAGTGTGATAGGATTCTGTCTAAAACGGAATGACAAGGATTCAGACGTCAGAATAGGTTGTGTTATTATTGTGGCGACGCTTCTCATGTCATTTCAGTCTGCCCTAAGCAGACAAAGAGGATCGCTAGTTCATTTACCATCAGTACTGTACAACCTAAATTTCTGTTATCTGTGTCCTTGATCTGCTCATTGTCATCATTTTCTGTCATGGCGTTTGTGGATTCAGGCGCCACCTTGAACTTAATGGCCTTTGAGTTTGCCAGGCGTTGTGGTTTTCCCTTGCAGCCTTTGCAGAACCTTCTTCCTTTAAGGGGCATTGATGCTACACCCTTGGCTAAAATTAAGCCCCAGTTTTGGACACAGGTGACCATGCGCATGGCACCAGCCCATCAGGAAGATTATCAATTTCTGGTGTTGCATAATTTGCATGATGCTATCGTGCTGGGTTTTCCGTGGTTGCAGGTACATAATCCTGTGTTGGATTGGAAGTCCATGTCTGTGACTAGTTGGGGTTGTCAGGGGGTTCATAATGATGTTCCTTTGATGTCAATCTCCTCTTCTTCCTCTTCTGAAACTCCAGAGTTTTTGTCTGATTTTCAGGATGTATTCGATGAGCCCAAGTCCAGTTTCCTTCCACCGCACAGGGACTGCGATTGTGCTATTGACTTGATTACAGGCTGTAAGTTTCCTAAGGGTCGACTTTTCAACCTGTCTGTGCCTGAACATACCGCCATGCGGAGCTATATTAAGGAGTCTTTGGAGAAAGGGCATATTCGGCCATCTTCTTCACCGTTGGGAGCGGGGTTCTTTTTTGTTGCTAAAAAAGATGGTTCCTTGAGACCCTGTATTGATTATCGCCTCTTGAATAAAATCACGGTCAAGTTTCAATACCCTTTACCTTTGCTTACCGATTTCTTTGCTAGGATTAAGGGAGCTACTTGGTTTACGAAGATTGACCTTCGGGGGGCATATAATCTTGTTCGTATTAAGCAGGGTGATGAATGGAAAACTGCGTTTAACACGCCCGAAGGCCATTTTGAATACCTTGTGATGCCATTCGGGCTCACTAATGCTCCATTTGTTTTTCAGTCCTTCATGCATGATATTTTCCGGACTTATATTGATAAGTTCTTGATTTTATATTTGGACGATATTTTGATTTTTTCCGATGATTGGAAGTCTCATGTGGAACAGGTCAGGATGGTATTTCAGATCCTTCGTGACAATGCCTTGTTTGTGAAAGGGTCTAAGTGTCTCTTTGGGGTGCAGAAGGTTTCTTTTTTGGGCTTTATTTTTTCTCCCTTGTCTATAGAGATGGATCCGGTTAAGGTTCAGGTCATTCATGATTGGATTCAGCCCACATCTGTGAAGAGCCTTCAGAAATTTTGGAGTTTTGCAATTTTTTATCGCCGTTTCATTGCTAATTTTTCCAGCGTGGTTAAACCCTTGACTGATTTGACGAAGAAAGGCGCTGATGTGGCGAATTGGTCCTCTGCGGCTGTTTCTGCCTTTCAGGAGCTTAAACGCCGATTTACTTCTGCCCCTGTGTTGCGTCAGCCGGATGTTTCTCTTCCATTTCAGGTTGAGGTTGACGCGTCTGAGATTGGGGCAGGGGCCGTTTTGTCTCGGAGGAACTCTGATGGTTCCTTGATGAAACCGTGTGGCTTCTTTTCTCGGAAGTTTTCGCCTGCGGAACGCAATTATGATGTCGGCAATCGGGAGTTGTTGGCTATGAAGTGGGCATTTGAGGAGTGGTGACATTGGCTTGAGGGGGCCAAGCACCGTATTGTGGTCCTGACCGATCATAAGAATCTGATTTACCTCAAGTTTGCCAAACGGCTGAATCCTAGACAGGCTCGATGGTCCCTGTTTTTCTCCCGTTTTGATTTTGTGGTCTCGTACATTCCTGGTACTATGAATGTTAAGGCGGATGCCCTCTCTAGGAGTTTTTTTCCTGATTCCCCTGGGGTTCTTGAGCCGGTCGGTATTCTGAAAGAAGGGGTGGTTCTTTCTGCCATTTCCCCTGATTTACGACGGGTTCTTCAGGAATTTCAGGCTGACAAACCTGACCGCTGTCCTGTGGGGAAACTGTTTGTTCCTGACAGATGGACTAGTAGGGTGATTTCTGAGGTTCACTGTTCCGTGTTGGCTGGTCATCCTGGCATTTTTGGTACCAGAGACTTGGTTGGTAGGTCCTTTTGGTGGCCTTCTTTGTCGCGTGATGTGCGTTCTTTTGTGCAGTCCTGTGGGACTTGTGGGGGGGCCAAGCCTTGTTGTTCCCGTGCTAGTGGTTTGCTTTTGCCATTGCCGGTCCCTGAGAGGCCCTGGACGCATATTTCTATGGATTTTATTTCCGATCTTCCGGTTTCCCAGAGGATGTCGGTTACCTGGGTTGTTTGTGACCGGTTCTCTAAGATGGTTCATTTGGTGCCTTTGCCTAAATTGCCTTCCTCTTCGGATTTGGTTCTGTTGTTTTTTCAGCATGTGGTCCGTTTGCATGGTATTCCGGAGAATATTGTGTCCGACAGAGGTTCCCAGTTTGTTTCTAGATTTTGGCGGGCCTTTTGTGCTAGGCTGGGCATTGATTTGTCTTTTTCTTCTGCGTTTCATCCTCAGACAAATGGTCAGACCGAGCGAACTAATCAGACTTTGGAGACTTATTTGAGATGCTTTGTGTCTGCTGATCAGGATGATTGGGTGGCTTTCCTGCCATTGGCCGAGTTTTCCCTTAATAATCGGGATAGTTCGGCTGCTTTGGTTTCGGCTTTCTTTTGTAATTTTGGTTTTCATCCTCGTTTTTCTTCTGGGCAGGTTGAGCCTTCTGACTGTCCTGATGTGGATTCTGTGGTTAACAGGTTGCAGCAGATTTGGGCTCATGTGGTGGACAATTTGGTGTTGTCTCAGGAGGAGGCTCAACGTTTTGCTAACCGTCGTCGGTGTGTTGGTTCCCGGCTTCGGGTTGGGGATCTGGTCTGGTTGTCTTCCCGTCATGTTCCTATGAATATTTCTTCTCCTAAGTTTAAGCCTCGGTTTATTGGTCCTTATAGGATTTCTGAGATTATTAATCCGGTGTCTTTTCGACTGGCGCTTCCGGCCTCTTTTGCTATCCATAATGTCTTCCATAGATCTTTATTGCGGAAATATGTGGAGCCCGTTGATCTTTCTGTTGATTCTCCGGCCCCTGTGTTAGTTGATGGGGAGTTGGAATATGTTGTTGAGAAGATTTTGGATTCCCGTTTTTCGAGGTGGAAGCTTCAGTACCTTGTCAAATGGAAGGGTTATGGCCAGGAGGATAATTCTTGGGTTTTTGCCTCTGATGTCCATGCCGCTGATTTGGTTCGTGCCTTTCATCTGGCTCATCCTGATCGGCCTGGGGGCTCTGGTGAGGGTTTGGTGACCCCTCCTCAAGGAAGGGGGTACTGTTGTGAATTCTCCCTCTGGTGGTTGTAGGTGGTAATGCAGTTGTCTCTGGGCTGCAGTCCTGGACAGGTGTATCTGCTGATTGCAGTTCTGACTGGGGTATTTAGGTTTGCAGGACTCATTAGTCCTTGCCAGTTGTCAATGTTTCTTGGGAAGTGTTGGATCTCTGTCTGTCTGTTCTCCTGCTTAGCTGCCAATTCAGCAAAGATAAGTGTCTGTTTCTTTTTCTATGGCACACAAGCTGTGTGCTTGTTTTTTTATTGTATTCCTGCTCTGAGTTTAGTAGTCTCTGGAGTTGCAGATATACGTTCCACGTCTTTAGTTAGATGGAGGAATTTTTTGTATAATCTGCTGTGGATATTTTTGGAAGGGTTTTAATACTGACCGCACAGAACTCTGTCCTATCCTTTCCTATTTTAGCTAGAGTGGCCTCTTGTGCTAAATCCTGTTTTCTGACTGTGTGTGTCTTTCCTCTGCTACTCACAGCCAATATTTATGGGGGGCTACCTATCCTTTGGGGTTCTGCTCTGAGGCAAGGTAGTATTCCTATTTCAATCTTTAGGGGTATTTAGTCCTCCGGCTGTGGCGAGGTGTCAAGGGCTTGTTAGGTACACCCCACGGCTACTTCTAGTTTCGGTGTTAAGATCAGGATTTGCGGTCAGTATAGTTACCACCTACTCCAGTGAAAGTTTTCATGCTGCTCCAAGGTCACCGGATCATAACAGTTGGGCACCTCTTTCAAAACTCCACTCCAGAGCATACCCTGGAAACCCAACCACCGAACCACAGCCACCGCTCGTTCGAAACCCAGTTGTCTCCCCTCTCTCCGCACGTCTGCACGCAAGGCTCCCCAGTGAACGAACAAGTGACCGAAGATCCACACCAATACCGGCGGAGACCCTGAAACAACAAAAAACAACACTTAAACAAACCATCACAGCAAGCAAATACCCCCAGATTACGAGGCCTTACTGCTCCACGGTAACCCGATGCGGCCTAACCTAACTGCGATACCTATTGGACTGCAACTGCCCAATACGGCGAATTTCCTCACTACCCAAACCGCCCAAAGCGGCCTCCGTTGCCACCCCGATACGAAAAGAGTGAGGAGCGAAGCACGAACTGTCCAGCCCCAATAAACTTAACGCCTTCCTGAAAACCACTGTAAATTGATGTCTGGACAAAAACGTACTGTCCGCATGACACAATAACGCCCCTTCCCCCGTCGGCCTCAGCCTACAAAAATTAGCTAAACAATTCACCGGACACATAACCGAACTCGCAACCTTTCCCAATACCACTCTCTGACCCGACCTTCCTGATCCATTTTTGACCTTCGCAACCAAAATTCCACCTTATCAGAAGACAATAGCACATCCCTCGCTAAAATGCCCCCCAAAACATGTTTACTGGGAGCAACCAACTCCCTCAGTCTAAGTGCCCCAAAAAATGCGAGCGAAAATGCCAACCTGAAGAGACTGCATTCATATTCCGACGAGCATACGGAAGGCAAAATCCCCCCCAAACGTTCCAACAAAGCAAACGAAACCGGGCGCCTAGTATCACCCTGAACCCGACGCCTCCGAAAACCTTTAACCGCCTGCTTCACCAAAAAGACCTTTGACAGATCATTCTGCCCCCTTAATTTAAAACCAAAGGCTAGCGCCGCCAAAGTACACGACACCTTAGCCGCGGACCAACCTTCCCCTGCCCACACACTTAACCAGGATAACAATGCCCCCACCTGATCATCTGCGCTCGCCCCATAATGTCCCGCCACCAATAACCCCTCCCAGGACGACCAAACTGCCTGATAAGCATCCCAAGTCTTAGGCGCCAGCGACGACCTAATCAAACCTTCAGCGTCTCGAATACCACCTGCCAAAGCTCCGCAGGGCATCTCAAGCCGATGACTTCCGCCTCCGGGGCCAACAATCGGAAACGGTCGAACTGCGAACGAGAAAGAGAATCAGCAATGGCATTGTGAGCACCTGGCACGTGGGATGCCGTCACCTGCGCATTCAACGCTAAGCATGACAAAACCAACTGTCTCAGCACGCGCACCACAGGAGGCGATGACACAGAAAGACCGTTGATAGCACAAACGACACCCATATTATCACAATTAATGCGCACACGCCTATTACGGAAGTCTTTACGCCATAAATGGACCGCCACTAGGATGGGAAAAATCTCCAACAATGCAATATTCCTGACCAGGCCGGCAGCAATCAAAGCTTCGGGCCAATGTTCCGCGCACCACTGCCCCCAAAAATATTCTCCAAAACCAATGCCCCCAGCGGCGTCCGTAAACAACTCCAGCATGTCGCTATCCATCACCTCATCTATGAGCAAAGAGCGTCCGTTATAGTCCGTCAAGAACCTATTCCAAACAACCAAATCCTCCCTCACCTCTGCAGACAATCTGATAATATGATGAGGGGCACGCACTCCAGCCGTAGCACTCGCTAACCTTCTGGAAAAAACTCTACCATGGGCAAAACACGACACGCAAAATTAAGCTTCCCCAGCAATGACTGCACCTCACGCAGAGACAACTTTTTTAAACGACAGGCCTTGGCCACTTCAGCCCGAAGACCTTCCACCTTCTCCATCGGCAATCGAAACTCCCACCGCACCGTGTCGATCACAATGCCCAAAAACGAAAGACACGTGTCTGGGCCTTCAGTCTTTCCCGGTGCCAATGGGACCCCGAAAAGATCAGCCACCCACTGAACCGCGCTCAACAACCTCTGGCAACGATCGGACCCAGCTGGGCCGACGCACAAAAAATCGTCCAGGTTTGTATTACAGAATCACAACCGGACACATCACGAACCACCCACTCCAAAAATGAACTAAACGATTCAAATAAAGCACAGGACAAGGAACAACCCATCGTTAAACACCTATCCACGAAAAAAAAACCATTCCAAAAACAACCTAACAGCCTAACACTGGAGGGGTGAACCGGCAACAAACGAAAAGCTGATTCAATGTCTGTTTTCGCCAAAAGCGCCCCTTTCCCAGACCTGCGCACCCAAGCCACCGCTTCATCAAAAGATACATATACCACCGAGCAAAGCTCTGGCGCTATACCATCGTTTATGGACAACCCACGCGGGTAGGACAAATGATGAATTAAACAAAATTTTACTGGCTCCTTCTTAGGCACTACCCCAAGCGGTGACACAACTAAATCCGGCAACGGTGATACCTCAAACGGGCCCGCCATACGACCCAACGACACTTCCTTCTCCAATTTTTCAGTGACCACCACACTGTGCAACAAGGCAGAACGCAAATTTTTAACCCATTGTGGCACCTCAAAACTAGGAGCCGGTATAACGAAACCATCCTTAAAACCTGAAAATATTAACTTGACCTTCTCCTTATCTGGGTATCTACTTAGATAAGGGGCCATCTTTTCCAAACTCACTGGAGTCGCCCCCTTGGGTATAACCAGTCCCTGACTTGGGCTTGCCTTTTTTAAAACATTTAGCGGCCCCGTGCGAGGAGCCGCTACAATGGGAGCAGAGATGCTTAAATTTGCAGCTGGCCCCAACACAATCCCGGCTTCCGCTCTCCCGAATTACCCGACTGGGCCCCGGAACCTGAACCACTGGCCTGGTTAGCCTGACCCAAGGATCCGGATCCCCCATGAAAGGAATGCCCAAATTTATACTGCGCCATGACCCTCAGCCATAAACCGATATCCTTCTGATCCCACCTTATGGCAGGCCGGATAGCTTTCTGCTTCCGAAATTGCTCATCATGCCTGAGCCATGCCTGCCCCCGTAAACCCGATAAGCCTCACTGATGGAATCCATATAACAGAACAACCCACCGGTGTTCTCCGGAGCCTTTTCGGCAATCACACTAGCTAAAATCGCAAACGCCTGCAGCCAGTTCGAAAATGTTTGCGGTATCAGACGCCACCTCTGTTTCTCCTCATCCTCTTTCTTGCTTTCCTCTTTTTTGCCCTTATCCAAATGAAACTTCTCTAGCGGAAGCAACGAAAAAATCTCAACGTATTCATCTTTACCGATTTTCTCTTTCACATCCTTCTTAAGATGGGCCCCCAAAGGACCTTCAAAACATACATAGACTTCCCCGTGAGCCCTATCATCAAGATGCACCCTGCATTCCTTCTCCTTTTCCGTCTGCACCGACACAGAAACTGGCGACACCTGCACCTGCGTTGTCGCATGTCATGATCTGGTAATTCAGTACCACAATGGACATAGGAGTCAGAGCACATACAGTGACCTGACAATAACCCAAAAACATAGAACGAGCTCTGAGACGTGGAAACTCTACTGACCGCAATCCCTAATCCTATCCAACACAACTAGAGGCAGCCGTGGATTGCGCCTAACGCTCCCTATGCAACTCGGCACAGCCTGAGAAACTAGCTAGCCTGAAGATAGAAAATAAGCCTACCTTGCCTCAGAGAAATACCCCAAAGGGAAAGGCAGCCCCCACATATAATGACTGTGAGTTAAGATGAAAAGACAAACGTAGAGATGAAATAGATTTAGCAAAGTGAGGCCCGACTTTCTGAAAAGAGCGAGGATAGGAAAGGTAACTTTGCGGTCAACACAAAACCCTACAAACAACCATGCAAAGGGGGCAAAAAGACCCTCCGTACCGAACTAACGGCACGGAGGTACACCCTCTGCGTCCCAGAGCTTCCAGCAAGCACGAGAAAACAAATAAGCAAGCTGGACAGAAAAAAACAGCAAACAAAAAGCAAAAGCGGAACTTAGCTATGCAGAGCAGCAGGCCACAGGAACGATCCAGGAGGAAACAGGTCCAATACTAGAACATTGACTGGAAGCCAGGATCAAAGCACTAGGTGGAGTTAAATAGAGCAGCACCTAACGACTTCACCACATCACCTGAGGAAGGAAACTCAGAAGCCGCAGTACCACTTTCCTCCACCAACGGAAGCTCACAGAGAGAATCAGCCGAAGTACCACTTGTGACCACAGGAGGGAGCTCTGCCACAGAATTCACAACAGTACCCCTTCCTTGAGGAGGGGTCACCGAACCCTCACCAGAGCCCCCAGGACGACCAGGATGAGCCATATGAAAGGCACAAACAAGATCGGGAGCATGGACATCAGAGGCAAAGACCCAGGAATTATCTTCCTGAGCATAACCCTTCCACTTAACCAGATACTGGAGTTTCCGTCTTGAAACACGAGAATCCAAAATCTTCTCCACAATATACTCCAACTCCCCCTCCACCAAAACCGGGGCAGGAGGATCAACAGATGGAACCATAGGTGCCACGTATCTCCGCAACAATGACCTATGGAATACGTTATGTATGGAAAAAGAATCTGGAAGGGTCAGACGAAAAGACACAGGATTAAGAACCTCAGAAATCCTATACAGACCAATGAAACGAGGTTTAAACTTAGGAGAGGAAACCTTCATAGGAATATGACGAGAAGACAACCAAACCAAATCCCCAACACGAAGTCGGGGACCCACACAGCGTCTGCGATTAGCGAAACGTTGAGCCTTCTCCTGGGACAAGGTCAAATTGTCCACTACATGAGTCCAAATATGCTGCAACCTGTCCACCACAGTATCCACACCAGGACAGTCCAAAGACTCAACCTGCCTTGAAGAGAAACGAGGATGGAACCCAGAGTTGCAGAAAAACGGCGAAACCAAGGTAGCCGAGCTGGCCCGATTATTAAGGGCGAACTCAGCCAAAGGCAAAAAGGACACCCAGTCATCCTGATCAGCAGAAACAAAGCATCTCAGATATGTTTCCAAGGTCTGATTGGTTCGTTCGGTCTGGCCATTAGTCTGAGGATGGAAAGCCGAGGAAAAAGACAAGTCAATACCCATCCTACCACAAAAGGCTCGCCAAAACCTCGAAACAAACTGGGAACCTCTGTCAGAAACGATATTCTCTGGAATACCATGTAAACGAACCACATGCTGGAAGAACAATGGCACCAAATCAGAGGAGGAAGGTAATTTAGACAAGGGTACCAAATGGACCATCTTAGAGAAGCGATCACAGACCACCCAAATGACTGACATCTTTTGAGAGACGGGAAGA
Source organism: Ranitomeya imitator (assembly GCF_032444005.1). Classification (NCBI taxonomy): domain Eukaryota; kingdom Metazoa; phylum Chordata; class Amphibia; order Anura; family Dendrobatidae; genus Ranitomeya; species Ranitomeya imitator. The sequence goes on along the minus strand of NC_091287.1, from coordinate 224,816,803 downwards.
TCTGAAATAAAATCCATAGAGATATGTGTCCAAGGCCTCTTCGGG